>NC_138497.1:38739316-39339316 GCF_964252035.2 Podarcis erhardii
ACAAATTTTGATTTCTGTGTGTGGCTCTGTTTTGTTGTTGTTGTTTTTTTCATTCTGTCTTTTTATCACCCTCCTTGTTGTAGAAAGCACCAAGTGAACTGTTACAGAGAGTGCAAGTCTAAAACTTTCATCCAAAGCTTGAGCTGAATCCAAACTGAATCTCTGCAGATTATATTTTTTCTCATGAATTTTCCCTTTGACATGCCTGCCCTTTCTAATAATAGTTGTCAGAATCTGCAGGATAACATGAGCAAGACAGGCTACTCTGAGGCGTTCTGGTCTGATTGGAAATAAGGAAGCCTCCCAAGGAACAGTTATCCTCATGAGCTCTACAGCCCATGTCACTTTTGTGGGGCTAACTTATGGAAGTGATGAGTAAAGGTAAAGGGACCCCTGACCATTAGGTCCAGTCGCGGATGACTCTGGGGTTGCGACGCTCATCTCGTTTTATTGGCTGAGGGAGCCAGCGTTTTGTCCACAGACAGCTTCCAGGTCATGTGGCCAGCATGACTTAAGCTGCTTCTGGCGAACCAGAGCAGTGCACGGAAACGCAGTTTACCTTCCCGCCGGAGCAGTACCTATTTATCTATTTGCACTTTGACATGCTTTCAAACTGCTAGGTTGACAATAAGTATACAGTGCTTATTGCTTGTACAGTGGTACCTCAGGTTACATACGCTTCAGGTTACATACACTTCAGGTTACAGACTCCGCTACCCAGAAATAGTGCTTCAGGTTAAGAACTTTGCTTCAGGATGAGAACAGAAATCGTGCTCCGGTGGCGCGGTGGCAGCGGGAGACCCCATTAGTTAAAGTGGTGCTTCAGGTTAAGAACAGTTTCAGTTAAGAACAGTTTCAGGTTAAGAACAGACTCCAGAATGAATTAAGTACTTAAACCCGAGGTACCACTGTATACCCATGGTGCATTCTTTTGGTACTCAACATTTATTTATTTATTTACGAAATTTAAACACCGCTTGATTGTGAAAGCAGCAACAGCAACCAGCTTAAAGCAAAGCAATTTGCCAGAAGACGAAGAAGAAGAAGAAGAAGAAGAGAAAGAAGAAGAAGAAGAAGAGGAAAGAAAGAAATAGGAATGAGGAATAAAACAGTTAGAAACAACTGCTTGAAACATGTTTAAAAGGTTAAAAACCAGCAAACGATATAAAACAGGGGTCAGCAAACCTTTTCAGCAGGGGCCAGTTCACTGTCCCTCAGACCTTGTGGGGGCTGGACTATATTGGGGGGGGATCAACAAATTTCTATACCCACAAATAACCCAGAGATGCATTTTCAATAAAAGCACTCATTCTACTCATGTAAAAGCATGCTGAATCCTGGACTGTCCACAGGCCAGATTTAGAAGGCAATTAGGTCGGATCCACCCCCCGGGCCTTAGTTGCTTACCCATGAGCTAAGACCATGTTAACACACATCAGCATTCTACATATCTGGGTAGGCTTTAGCAGGTACCAAAGAGAATACAGCGAAGGCACTTGCTCGAGGTCAGTCAATAGGCAGGAGTCCAAAAGTGTAGATGCAACTGGAAATAAACAAATATCTGAAATACATGCTCCATCAGATTGCATAGGCTAAAGCATTTAGAACTTGTTGTCTGCCCCCTCCCCATTTTAATGAAAAATGCATCTACTTTTTGGCATGGGGTGGGAAACACCAAAGAGCCCCTGATATAACTAGTTAGTCTCCAAATTAAGGGCTGAAGGTCCTTTTTGCCTGGCCTCTAAAGGCAAACCATGATGTAGCAATCACTACAAGGAATTCAGGATATAGGAGATGTCACTGCCATTTCTTTCTGTCAGTCACCGTTTTGCTGCTCCGAACTGCTAGATGAATTTCACTGTCCCTTTAGGAAAAATGGGTGAGATGCTTATAAATCATAATATAAAAATTGTGAAGATTGCAAGCAATCCAATCACCAAAGAATGAGCCATGTAAATATGCCCTAACACAGATAAAGACTCAGTTTCTTCTAAGTAGCCTCAACAAACAAAGCATTCGTCATCTTCAAACCAACACAATGGCCACAATCCAGGGAGACGGTGGCATGCTTACTCTTCCTTGTTTTGAATGGGTGGTATTCAGTGTTAGTTCCTACTCAGAGTAGACCCATTGACACTAATAGGTATAACTAACTTTGGTTCATTTGTTTAGATGGATGTATTCCACCTAGGCTGAATACAATTCAATGGCTCTAGAGTGAATGATGGGGTACTGTCCAATACTTTGCTTTGAATGCTCTCAGAAATGGTCCTAGGTTTTTTCCATACCTGCTCCTGGCAAAACATCAAGTCATTGGCAGTTACGTACCACAAGTTTTCTATTTAATTAGTTTGCTCTTAAATTTGAGCCCACTCAAGCTTATAATTAACTTTGAGGGGGAGATTTACCAGCCAAAGCAAGTAAAGATTGGTAGTGATGGAAGTTTTGGTCAGTTGGCTAGATGTGCTTTTTTATTATTGTTATTCAGAATATTCTACACTTAGTTTATTGCTCATTCACTCCGCACAAAAAATCCTCTTCAAAGGAGATTCCTTTTTTGTATACCCCCAGTCATATATTAGCAACCATGAATACCATTAGTAATTATCCGCTTTGTGTGTTTCTGACTAACTTACAATTGTTTCTCAAAGAAAGCTATCTCTGTCTCATAAACTGGAGTCTCAGGTGAATGCCCCTCTTGTACTGCACGAGCTCCTGTCTCGTGCTGGCTCTCTCATGTGGAATGAACTGGAAGCAAGTTCATCTGACCTGACATAACACCATAAATGGACCTGGAACCTTTTACATCAATTGCTGATTTGTTTTTCTATCATTTTTAGTAGGGCTGCAACTGAACCATGGTGGAAAGATAAAAAGGTCATTGACCGGCTCTCTGAATTACTGTACCTTGTCACAGGAGATTTTCTTTTCTGAATAACAGAATCAAAGCAAAGCAAAACAATACAATGGATGCACAATGGATGGAAAGTGTCTGCGATTCAGAGTGAGCCTATTCATATTCATAGTCAGTATTGTCAACTGAATGCCACTTTTCCTGTTCTGCTCTCCTATACTTTACAGATCAACCACTTGCTACTTCAGGTGTTTGCGAGATAAGATGGTTGAGCATGTGGAATACTTTCCCCTGCTGGCTACTTTTGGAAGCCCAGCAGTGTTCTGAAAGTGAAAAACCAGTGTGTCATCATTCTCTGTGGATAGCAGTTCTGTCTTATTGATGTATTACTGTTTCATGGCTGAACTCTCCTACTGTACTACCCAGCTCTATGGAGGCAGGCCAATGCCCACAGTCCTTCCTCAAATCAAAATTACGATCCACAAAGATATAACAAAAAAGTTGAGGCACTTCCAGATCATAATCTGGCAGAAAAGATGAAACAAATTTGCTTCTCTGTTCCATCTCGCGGGTTCTGAAGCTAAGGATGATAAAAAGTCAATAGCAAAGCATGCGGATTTCACTTCCAAAGACCTTGTGAACTACTTGATCTTGGCATGCTTACAATATTAGCAGAAATGGTCAGAGTTTCTTTCCCCAAAGCTCGCATTCAGTAATGTAGTCAGAAGTCAGATCAAAGTCTCAACAGAAAACAGAACTGTGACTGGAAAGAACTAGTCCAGCCTTGTTCACTGCCTCAATCAATAGATCATT
This sequence comes from Podarcis erhardii, assembly GCF_964252035.2. Classification (NCBI taxonomy): domain Eukaryota; kingdom Metazoa; phylum Chordata; class Lepidosauria; order Squamata; family Lacertidae; genus Podarcis; species Podarcis erhardii. Next base: position 38,742,984 of record NC_138497.1, read on the forward strand.
AGTGGAGTAGACTATATAATCTGTCTATAGTTATACCTATCCTACTGCAAAGTTCAAGGTGAGTTATCTTGTTGGGGAGCATAAGAAAAAGAGAAGGGCAAGGCACAGTTATGCAGTTTGTGAATCAGCCACAAATAATGAAGCAGGCACAATACATACTAGATATGGTCTGCGATACATGATCCAAAGAAACTTTACAGGTTCCATTGAGTGTGAAATTTGGTCACTTTTTGGTTTATGCTAACTTACCCAAAATGCACTTCCTGAACCAATATCTGACCCAAACACACCAAAACCTTTGGAATTTTCATTTCTCTGGATTTTGCACTGCTTTTCTCCTATTAAAAATGCATATATTAGTGAAATATGTACAGCAGTGCAGTGTATTATAGAAAACTGCGTTAAAAGCGTATTGGGGGAAATTTGCAGGACAATGCAAGTGAATTTTCATGCATTTTTTTAAAGCAAGCTGATACAGAAACAGAGTGAACTGATGTTAGGATTGCAAAAATGATAACCCTCATTTGACAGATTTGTCCATCCCCCAGGGCAGAAACCAACTAGAAAAGGGAGGGGTTGTTTCTTTGTTTTTTTAAGAGAGGTACAGTGCTGAAGCACTGCAGCAATAAGACTTCACTCTGGTCAAAAAATTAGTTTGCCAAAGTGCCACTACGAAAATAAGGTGGGGTGTATTGTCTCTTAGATGGCTTATTCCAAAATTCCATTTTCACCTCTATCACTTCCTCCACAAGACTATTTCATCTCTGTGCTAGCAACTGGTGGAATAAACAGCAGCCCTCAATTATCTTGATTTGGTCCATAAACTGCCAGATTTGCAACTGCAACAGTGGCCATCCAAGATGCTCCTGGGAAGGCTACAAGCATTGTTTGTCCATAGTCAGGTTTACACAGCCTTTTCACTTTTGTTTGGTTTCAGTAGAGAACCCAAATGATCCTGAGATTCAGAAAATCATTATAAAAATCAAGTCCCGTCCTAAAAACTGCACCGTGCAGACCTCGCTGGAACTGTGTTCATCGCTTTGTTCAAAACTTTGAACAGCTAATTCAGTTAGGCAGGTAAAACCAAGATAAAATGCCCTGTCACTTTCTGGGATTAGCGATGGAAAATCTGAGCTGTCCTGCAGATTGCCTTGCATCAATTTAAGCCCAAGTCTGACACTTAAATTTTTGTGGATTTTGGATAGTAGTACATAAAAAATAGCAGGCAGGATGGCAAGAATACTCAAGGCGGGGATGATAGCAGGATAACCTTTCACATACGGGTCAGTAGTTCGCATCAAGCCTCAGGTTAGTAGTGACTGAAAAACATTAAAATCGGATGGCTGTTCCATGGCCTCTGAACTCCATTTGAAGTATTACAGAAATAAGGTGCTTCAGCTACCTTCTGATATCATGAAATGCTGGACTCTTGGGTCACTTACTGCTCTGCTCTTTTGACTGAATGCCATAGCAATTTTAATGAACAATATATATGTCATTCCCTTTCTTGAAATTGCTCAGAATATCTAGCAATATATGAAAACTATTGATGTCACAATGCCTTTATGGAAACCTATGGTGAAACCACCCTTTGAATATCCTCTTTAGCATCCTTTAATTTGCTTGTTGAACAATTGCCTCCCTTGCCAGTTTCCTGCTTCTAATGTACCAAAATATTTTATGGCTCTCATATTCCTTTTTTAGTAGCCCTTATTGTCTGCTTGCATTTCTTTTGCCACCGGATCTGTTCCTTTTTGTTCACATTTGGTTGATATTCTGAAGGAAGCCTTCTTACCTCTAATATCTTCCTGGACTGTTGGTTACCAATGGTGGTGTCCTCCTGAACTTGGTGGTACCTTTCCTGCACTTACCCAGCCTCTGTTACAGTAATTGGAGCTAGCCAATAATTAAGCACTTTCCTCTTTCGATGCCTGCCTGCTTTCAAGACCTGGTTCCTACTCATTGTCTTGCCCATTTCTATCTGGCTTGGAGAAAGAGGCCATGACTGACTCCTGCTGCAAATGCTGATTCTGCTGTCCAATGTGCCTACTGACCAACAGAGTAGAGTATTGTTTAGGGGTCATTGCTGGGGTCAGTTAATTTTGGAAATCCATTCTTTTTACTCTTATCTTGAATTTTCTTAGACCTTGTTATGACTTAACAGTAGGCTGTTTGACTTTCATGTGGATGTATTAATAAGGTGCCTATTGTTTATGAATATTTAATTTTTGTTATGCATTGTAATAATTGGTGAATTATGTAAACTGGAAAAGTGGCATACTATTAAACAATATGATCTCAGTATCAATCTGAGCATTTTGGTCAGAGATAGCAGTAGTGTATCCTGAGTCCTAAATTGCTATTGAGGCTTGCTATGGTTACCCACATGATTCCTGTGGAGGAATCAGTCAGCTCTGATGTCCCATGTTTGTTTGTCAATGTGATCTTTGACGCAAGGAAAAACAACACCCCTAGTACACCCTTCCCTTTCCTGTCCTTCATATAGAATTTTTATCCAGGGACAATAATGTCCAATGGTTCTCCCATCTTGACTCAAAGACTTCTAGCTGTAGCATCTAAAACCTACTGTGTCATTTGCCAAATGATTCCAATGTGTGTGTGTTCTCTAACTGTTTTCTATTAACCCTTATAATGATTGGACAGAGGTCTAATAGGCAGCCTGCACACATCTGGTGTTGGGTGGGTATACATTTCCATGCTCATTCAGGCAAATTCCCTGTGTTTAGGCCTATGAAATCTATGCTACATCTCTGTAGAACTTGGGGAGGACTGAGACATCTGCTGGCTGACTGGCGAGAGTATAGGCATAGCATATCTACAATGACTAGGCCAAGAACTGCAACTTGAGCAGCCTATTGAAAACCCCAGGAAACCAATTATGTTTCACTGTGTCTTAGACACCACTGTTTCATGTATTTCAGTTTGAGTAACTCTTCCCTCCAGGGAGGACAAAACGACTGCTGTTCACCTCCTGTGGTAAGTTCTCCCAAGCCCCCAACACTCAGAGCATTTGCAGTCCCCTTTTTACACGAGGAAACAGGGATTAGAACCACTCTTGGGTTCCATATCTTGGACCTAAGAACCCCAGCTCATCAGAGAGCAGGAAAGAGACAGTTTCTCCCTCCCTACTCCCTTCTGGCATAACCACAATCCATTAACCTACCATATAACACACTTTTTCTAGATATGTGTTTCTGCTTCCTTCTCTTCCTGTTCTCCAGCCTCCTCTCTCCCTGTCCCTCTGTGGCTTATAAAGCAGAAAGAAGACTTCTCCTGCTTTTGTTGTTCTACTCCCACCATCCTTCAGCAAACCTGGGCTTCATCTCACACAGCTGGTGTAGGTGGGAAGACAAACAGCTTCAGTAGCTCCTCCAGGCCATCACAGCTCCCTACACAGAATCATGGAACCATGAAATTGTAGAGTTGACCCTAAGGGTCATCTATTCCAACCTTCTGCAATGCAGAAATATCAACTAGATCATATATGACAGGTGACTATCCAACCTCTCCTTAAAAACCTCCAAGGAAGAAGAGTCCACCATTGCCTTGTTTTTGTTTCTGCTCCTTGAGGGCAGCTCATGTGGCTTCTTGACCCGACGCCTGTCTTCTGATGTTGCTTTTGACTCCAGCTATCATTGTGACACCACTTCCCTTCTCACAGGCTTTGTGAGAAGTGGCCACCTGCTAGCCTTGCCATTATGGGAAGCCTCCATACAGTAAATAACCTTAGAACAATATGAAACTTTTCGCTTTCTCTTCAGTCTTCTGCCATTGCTGCTTATGACTAATGCATGCGATGCTGCTACATTACAGCAAAGTAATGTGTGAAAAATGAAATGGCCAAAAGGCAACTCTGAACAACTACATTTATTTTCCCTCATAAAAACAGTTTTTAAAGTGCCTTTATCAGTATCTGAGTTAGTACAATTACTAAGTGAGGAAGGATAGACAAGACTTTACTTGTATGGTTTCTCTGTTCTGAACACAACATTGCCTGCTGACATGCTGCTAACTTCCTCCAAGTCATCCAGTTTAAAATAGCATTGATCGGTATACGAAATATACTTCTGCCATATCAGAAAAGTTGTATCATTGCACACAGATTCTAGCAAATGCTCCATTTCATAAACCAAGCCACTTGTCACAGATTTGTCAGGACTTGTGAGCAGCAGATTGAAGGGAGCCAAGAATCATAGCACTGCGGAGCTGGAAGGGATCCCAGGGGTAATCCATTCCAACCCCCTGCAATGAAGGAATCACATCTGACTAATCCCTGACAGATGGCCATCCAACCTCTGTTGAAAAATCTCCAACAAAGGAGGGTCCACCACCTTCCGTTGGAGTCCATGCCACTGTTGAAGAGCTCTTCCCATCAGAATGTTCTTCCTAAAGGTTAGTCGGAATCTCTTTTCTTGTAATTTAAATCCATTGGTTTGGGTCCTACCCTCCAGATATACAAAAAGAAAACAAAGTGAAAAGAGAATGTAAAAATATAAAATGTATAAACTTTGCAAGCCAAGATAATTAAACAGGGAACAAATATAGGTGTGTGGGAGGGGAGGTGCGGCCATCACCTGCCCCTCCATGAATAAGGGTATTCCGGTAAAGGAATCTGGGGGTCCTGGATCTCGTCCAAAGTCCGTTTGAGGGGCTAGGGCCATGCCAGGACCACAGGAACCCTGGAGTGAGCTTCAGTTGATTTTCATCAATGTTGCTCCCTCGTTTGGTGTTTACCCTTCCAGACTATCTGCCAGAGAGGCAGGAGTCAGTTATAGTCTGTTGCCCATGCCTAAGCCAAGACCACTCACTTTGCTGTAATCAATAAAGTTGTGGCCTAAATTTTGCCCATTAACCTGAAACCAAAATTACATGTCAGTGTGAAATTATTTACTTGGGGGTGAGCTTGGGGGCCTTGCGGCACAAATCCACATGAAATTGTGAAACTAGTTTGGGGTTTTCACAAAGGCATGGAACATTGCCGGGGTGCCCCGTTGAATAAAATATTGTGTGGGGTGGAGTTAAGCCGAGCCCTGCATAATCAATCACAAGATGTGCCGCATGCACACCATGTGAATGGCAATGCCTGTTAACTGGGGGGGGGGAGGCTAGCTCCCTCAAATATTTTAGGGGGGGTGAAGGGCCCACAGCCCTAGGAGTTGACTCCTATGAACGCTGCCAACCTGTAAGTAATAAGCACAAAAAAAAATCATGGCTTGCTAGCTGCCTTGTAAATTTTAAAATATTTTATTACTTCAAATTATTTTTGAAAAGGCAGGAAATAATATGTAAATTCAGTGGGTTAAAATGATAATTAGAGAATTTGGCTGAAATGGGTCTTATTTATATATTTGTAACAGATTGGTATAGTGAGTAGAACTCAGTGAGAAAAAAATCTCCAATCAAAGCAGAGCCACACATTTGTGAGCAGCACTCCACTAAATTAGTGCATGGACTGACTGTGGGGTTGCTGTTGTTTTTAGCCTTAGTGGCATTTGGGAACAGCAATTCCCCCTGCCCTTTAGAGTTCACACCAGCATTAGAACTAGTTGGGAGTGTGGAACCAGGATGGACTAATGAGCAGGAAAGGTCAAGGTCTCCTACATTAAATGAGAGTAGATGACTCAGGGTGCAATTGCCCAAGCAGTCCTGAGTGTTGCAGCATCCATTCATTTCAGTAAGACCACGGAGTCTTGCTGCAAAACAACCTCTCTCCCCTCCGATGACATGTAGGAGTGCTGCAGATGCTCATCGGGAACAAACTGAGGCTTTTGCTGCCGCCGCTGCAGCATTTGGTGGGTTGCACCCGTAGGTGACCTCATCATGCACAGCCATTGCCTTCTCTTCTAAGCGGAAATAAAATCCAATATAACTTAAGTCAGATATTTTCATATTTCAGTTAGTTCAGACAAAAGGTATGTGTTTCCCTTGGAAAAGCAAAACCAAAGAGGCTAATATATTTTAAACAGCTTTAGTACCTCTGAAGATTTCTTCTCACGGTTCACGTTTTGTTGTTTACCAAGAAGTGAGCCCAGAAGGCACAACCCCCCTTAGAATAATAGAATTGTAGGGTTGGAAGGGACCCTGACAATCATCTAGTCCAACCCTCTGCAATGCAGGAATATGCAGTGTTCCATATGGGGATCGTATGGGAGCACCCTAGTTAACCCTCGATTTAGATAAACTCAGCGAGAACATCCTCACAGTGTTGCTAAGGCCACACAGGGCTGCAGTTCAGTGGGAGAGCAATTACATTCCATGCAGATGGTCCCACATTCTATCCCTATCTCCAGGTACGGGTGGGAATATCACCTGCCTGGAACTCTAGAGAGCCACCTCCAGTTAGTGAAGAAAATACTGACACCCAGTGATTTGACTTGGTGTGTAGCAGCTTCCTTTGCCCTGTATGGGAAGTGACACTGCTACAATCCAGTATAGGGGATTATATAATATTGGGGACTTGCTTGTTTGTCTCAAATCTGTTCTGCCATCTAGTAAAAAAAAAAAAAAAATCTGTTCTGCCACTTAAATCTTGCTGCCACTTATCTCCTCCTCTCAACCTTTCTGAGACAAATGGCTGCCCTTCTATAGGCCAGAGCACTGGATTGCCTTGGGGAGTTTAATACCTGTAATGCAGGTCATTGGCCTGTGATCTGCCTTAACCTCTCTTGGATGTGTGCAGCCTTAACTCTGTGCTTCCCAAGTGCCTCAGAACGGTCTTCTTGCAGCCACAAATATTCCTCTGCCCCGCTCTCTCACCTTTCTGGTATGTATATTTAGATATTGCCAAAGATGGATAGGATGCTTGTCTTTTCAAGCAATTGTCGTTGCTATTCATAATTTTACAGCATTTTTCAAAGTGTTTACAATTCTCAGCCTCATCTGTGAAGGGATGGTCCAGAGAAGGTATACCTTGATATCCTGGCAACCAACAAAAATGTGAAAGGAAGGAAGGAAGGAAGGAAGGAAGGAAGGAAGGAAGGAAGGAAGGAAGGAAGGAAAGAGAGAGAGAGAGAGAGAGAGAGAGAGAGAGAGAGAGAGAGAGAGAGAGAAAGTGCTCACACCCCAAATCACACCTTGTACATTATGGAATTATATTTTTATTGATGTTGATCAGATCTTCAGATTGCAGAATGCTACTGCCTATAGTATATTTTATGATGAACATGTCTATCCATGTTTTTCTGCGGTCATTTTTTCTCTGCGTCAAGCCATTACTTTTATCCTGTTTTAAATGCTCTGAATTTTTTCTCCATCCTACAGCATTATTATTCATTCTTCTTTCTCCTTCCTGTCAGAATTGTGCTTTTTGTGGACCTGATAAGTGAAGGGGGAGGAATATGCAGCTTAATTTTCAGTTAGATGCTTGCAATCCAAAGCCTCATTAATGGTCCTTTCCTTGGTAAAAAAAAAAAGATTTTAATGAATGCTGTTCTAACAGTTAGCATGTTGTTACCTCGTCTCTTTGCCTGCCCAGTATTCTTCACCTCTGCTGCCTTTTCTTTCACTAATGGTATTATCTCACACTGTAGAATGTGCTGAAACAAACAGCCTTGTCCTTCACTGTTTTATTCCCTTCAATCCATCATCTGTAATGTAATGTTCCACACACTTAGTTTTTTGACTCTCCTTAATCTATTGCTTTAAATGGTAAACACTTACTTTTGGAACAGCTCTCCCATCATATATCTGCTTTGATCGCACCGTATACCTAACCAATGTGTCACACAGGGATGACCAGACAGGCTTAGGGAAAATAAAGGAACTACTCTGAGCTGAGGCCCAAACATAAAACTTTTACAAGGTCAGGATATACAGTATCCTTATGCCTCTTCCTCACCGACACGCATAGCCTTCCTCTCATTTTGAGATTTAGCACCTTTGGCAACCTCATTAGGATATTCTGATGACTTGAAATCACATGGGCTTTGGGACTTCATAGGGCACAGAGAGGGAACAATATATTCTGGATGGCAATGTCTCAGCAAAGTCCCAGAACATGTGTTAGCTGAAATATATTGGCAGTACATCTTTGCACAGCATACATAATTAAATAAGAGCTCACCTCTCCGCATAAAATCTTGGGGGCTACTACCTCTTCATCCTAAAAATCCACATTGAAATGGATATTTTGTGACGCATTCGTAATTTAGAATTGTGCGTCCATCCTGGTCGGATACAAAATTTGCAGGTTAGAAACAGAGGAATTGACAAGATATTCAAAAGTCCAGAATCCCAAACCTATCGATCTGTGATAAGTGACTGAGGCTGAGAAGCATATAAAGCATATTTAAAGCACATCTTGCCCACAAAGAATCCTGAGAACTGTACTTTGTCAAGGGTGCTGGGAATTGTAGCTCTGTGAGGGGGATACGACTTATCCCTTGAATCTTGGGGGGGGGGGAGAGATGTGCTCCAAAGTTCTCTAAATGTATGGCATGTACATGGGTTTTGTGGTATGTACCAGTGGGTTGCTTACTGCAGCTACAACAGCCTCCTTACATTTACATTATTTGTAGTGTATTTCCATGCCTGATTCCAGTTGTGATCTACCTAATAAGAGGAAAATTGAGGCCAAATATATGTATTTATTTGCTTGCATTTCCCACTGACATCTGGGTGGCTGCTGTGAGAACAGGATGCTAGACCAGATGGGCCATTGGCCTGATTCACAGGCTCTTCTTATTTTCTTATTTATTCAATCACACTTATATGCCCATCTTTCCATTCTCCTCTGATAATCTTATTCTCACAATAACTCTCTTCCTCTTTCAACAAGCCTTTTTAAGAGGAGAAACCTCCTCCAGTCTACATCTGTACTGGAATTCCTGTTAAGCTGTTTTGGGTATTTTACTATATGTTGATTCCAACCATCTCGTCCTCTGTCGTCCCCTTCTCTGTGTGCCCTCCATCTTTCCCAACATCAGGGTCTTTTCCAAGGAGTCTTCTCTTCTCATGAGGTGGCCAAAGTATTGGAGCCTCAGCTTCCAGATCTGTCCTTCCAGTGAGCACTCAGGGCTGATTTCCTTCAAGAATGGATAGGTTTGATCTTCTTGCAGTCCATGGGACTCTCAAGAGTCTCCTCCAGCACCATATTTCAAAAGCATCAATTCTTCGGCGATCAGCCTTCTTTATGGTCCAGCTCTCACTTCCATACATCACTACTGGGGAAACCATAGCTTTAACTATACGGATGGTTGGACAGTGTTCTCGAAGCCACTAACATGAGTTTGACCAAACTGCGGGAACAATGACATCAGGAATCACAAGACAGAGAAACCAGTAGGAGAACATTTCAATCTCCCAGGACATTCTATACAAGATCTCAAAGTAGCTGTTCTATTACAAAGGAATTTCAGAAATAGACTGGAAAGAGAAGCTGCTGAATTGCAACTTATTACCAAACTTAAAACCATGGAGAGACCTGGTCTGAACAAAGACATTGGATTCTTATCTCATTATACATGACAAAGCCATTTTTCACCTTCTCACCCCTTGCTTTTTCCTGTAAGACCTATTGCAGTCGTTAAGAGTCGTCAACAGGCTCATCACAGCTATCTGCCAATCACCCATTCCCACCACCCTTCTGAGTAATACCCCTCTCCACCTTCTCACTATATAGAAGGGTCTGGTGACTTCTGTTTCAGTGTATCTGAAGAAGTGTGCATGCACATGAAAGCTCATACCAAGAACTAACTTAGTTGGTCTTTAAGGTGCTACTGGAAGGAATTTTTTTATTTTGTTTTGACTATGGCAGACCAACACGGCTACCTATCTGTAACTCAAACTGCGGGAGGCAGTGGAAGACAGGAGTGCCTGGCGTGCTCTGGTCTATGGGGTCATGAAGAGTCAGACACGACTAAACAACAACAACAACAAAATTTGTTGTTTACCACCCTGGGCTCATTTGGGAGGAAGGGTAGGATATAAAATTAATTTATAAATAAAATAAACCCTGTGAGGAGTTTAAGCTGGTCTGAGGTCTCCTAATGAACTTCATGACTGAGTGCCTCAGTGTTCCCCATTCTCAGTGTACGCTATAACCAGATCAGCTCACCTGTTCTCCTCAGGCCTGCAAGGGGAAGGTACAAAATCACACCCATTCACCTTAGATCATATGCAAATGTTCCCTTTTTCTAAGATACCTTATCTTTGATGCTGACATTATCAGTTGAAGAATTGTTGAAATACCCCCCCCCGACACACACACAATTTAAAAAAAACACCCTCAGTAGCATAAGAAAGGAAATCTCTACATTTGTTCACATTTGAGCTGGTTATTGATTGATACCAAGGCTCCTGAACACTTGAAATTAAATTAAGAAATTGCTGATCTGAATGCTATTTTTCTAATGGCAGCACTGTTTTAAGAAAGCCTTTTTGACAGAGTTCCACATCACAGCAGTCCAATTACAATGTCTAAGGTCCAATAATAAATAATTGGCTACAAAACTGCCTCGGAATAATTAAAGACAAAATCCCCAATCCAGCAAGGGTAATTCATGCAAGACTTGGTGGGGTGATCCCAGCTGGGCCGGTTTCCCTTGGAAATGTTAATTTAAATCCTACAAGGGATTTCAGAATTGCTGCTTACCCACATGGGGCAGATGCAGGGCAGCAATGAGGATGGGGCAGCAGAGATGTACTAGTGAGAGGAGCAGATTTGTGGTAGGTGCCCAGCTGATGGAACCATGTGGTCCTTACCTTGCCACTGCTCCATCCTGGTCCCATCCACATAAGCAGCAGGAGATGTCAGGAGGGCAGCTGCTCCTATGCTACTTAGTGGTTTCAGTCATCCACCCACTCAATCCTGATGCATTGTGTCATCACAGGAAAAAAAGGTTATAAAGTGTAGCCACCAAATCTAGTTGGGGTTTCAAAGCACATGCCCTTTAGCTAGATGGGGGGGCACATGTGCAGCTAGGCAGTTCAGACGTGTCTCTCCTCTGTCATGCAGCAGCTGAGATGGTAGACAAGGAGTCCTTTTTAAAGAGTTACAATGCTCTTCAGGAAGAGGAGAAAGGGGAATTTAATGCAGTTCCCCATCCTTTCCCAATCAGCTCCTCAGTGAAAATTGAGCTTCTTCCTTTTTTAAACATTCTGTGTGCAATCCTAACTGCTTCATGCCTGATCAATTGAGTCACAGTGTGAGTGAGTGGATAAAACACATTCACAAAGGTATGTGCACATAATACTTCTGTAGAAATGATGTACACAGTGGAACAGGGGTGGACAACCTAGCAACTGTGGGCACCACTGTATCTGTGAAAGTTTTCACTGGTACCCCTAGGCAGTGTCCCATACTCTCTCTCATACACACACACACACACACACACACACACGAGTCTCTAGCCCTCTTAGGAGGAAACCTGTGGGATAAAAAGTGCAGGTGCCTTCTAAACATTTCTGTGAAAAGATTGTCAGGGTTGGCTGTCTCTCTAATTTTGTGTCATGCAACAGCCCTCCATAGCACCTATTTTGTTACTGCCACCTCCAGTACTCTCTCAAAATTTGAAACATGTCCAATGGTCCAAAAAAAAAATGGTAACTATAGTCCCAGAATATAAGGGCCTCAATAGTTTTATAGAAGAAGAAAAAGAAGAAGAAGAGTTTGGATTTGATATCCCACCTTTCACTCCCCTTCAGGAGTCTCAAAGCGGCTAACAATCTCCTTTCCCTTCCTCCCCCACAACAAACACTCTGTGAGGTGAGTGGGGCTGAGAGACTTCAAAGAAGTGTGACTAGTCCAAGGTCACCCAGCAGCTGCATGTGGAGGAGCAGGGAATCGAACCCGGTTCCCCAGATTACAAGACTACCGCTCTTAACCACTACACCACACTGGCTCTCAGGAAGCAGACAACAGGAAGCCTGAGAAGCCAGTGTTCAAGTTATAGGGGAAGAAGTTGGGGCCTTTATGAAATCCACTAGTTGGAGCCTGTATGAAATCCTAACCCTCTGCTAACTTTCCTTGACATAGATCTTGGCCTTGACATTCTCAGTAGTATCACTTGGCTCTACCTCTTGGTCAATGGTCTTGCTAGTGTGGGTCTTCACAAAGATCTACACCCCAGTTCTCAGACAAAGGACCAAGTTCTCAGACAATGGACAGACTCCTTATGGAGTCTGAGTTATGGCACAGCAGTTCTGGGAAGTTTCTCTTCAGAGAAGAAAAGGCAAAGTTTCCACTGAGAATGGTCAAGCCCTTGGATGTGCCTAACATAGCTGTTTTGGATTGTAACCAACGTTAATAACAATAACACAGAATACAATCAGGGAAGAAGGCTGCTGGAAATAGAAATAATTTAATGAAGTAAAGAGATTCTTTCCCCTACCCAAATCCCGCTGTCTGTGACATTTAACTGCATACCGATCCAGATAATTAAATGAAACAACCTTTCCCGACGAGAAGGCTAATTTTATTAATGAAAGCACATTTTATTTAGAGGAATCCGAAGGACTCTGAGGATCCCCCATTGGTTTGGAAACATCAGTCCTATAGGAAGCAAGTGCAAATTGAACAAAGTGATTCCACATCTCATCACTCTCTTGAAATTGTTTTGAAATGTAATGAGGGCTACTCTAAAGATGACAAGGGCAGACAGTTCCCTTCCTGAAATCCACCACGGGCTTGATACGCAGCACTCAAGATGTGACATATGCCTTTGATAGCTTTTCGCAGAAGCCACTGTGCATCACTGGAGCCGCTTTAAAGATCTTGCAAGGGGAGCAAGAAATAACCATTATTCAAGAAGATAAAAGTTTGGCAACAAGTAGATACACAAAGAAACTCATTCCAGGTATTTTATCATTATACTTTCCCATACAATAAATCAAATAAATATTTGGAGTCAACATGGGCATTTCAATCTGGTTGATTTCAGCTGAACATACTCCTAATAAGGCATCATTCACTCACACATGTGGCAGAAATGTCTCATTATTTTCATGCCAGCCTTACCCAAACATGTACCCCCCAAAAACCTGGGGGACCCAGCTCCCATCTGCTGCTGCCAGCATGGCTATTGGAGGGCACCAGATTGGGAAAGGCTGTTTTATGCAGTCATTTTGGAGGCCATATACATAACTATGACTAGGTGAATCAGAGGTACACAGGTATAAGCTCCACTATTTCCATAAGGTGGACATAGGAAACGGCCTTATACTGAGTCAGACCAAGGGTCCATCTAGCTTTGTATTGTCTGTAGTGACTGGCTACCCAGTCTGAAGGCACTAAGTGGAGATTGTTGGACTCCAGCAAGGAAATGTATATGTGTATTCCTGGTGCACATGGTGGAACTATCTCCACACGTTGGCAAGCACGTGAAGCTGAAGATGGTTGTGCATGGAGGGAATTTAGCAGTGCCACTGCAAATATGAAACAAAGCTTATTATGTCTGGAAACTCACCCCAAAGCCTAATCTTATGCTGTTATGAGGTCATAGAATCATAGAATCATAGAGTTGGAAGAGACCACAAGGGCCATCGAGTCCAACCCCCTTCCACCTAAACATTAGGAAGAACATTAGAAGTTCTTCCTAATGTTTAGGTGGAATCTTCTTGCTTGTAGTTTGGAACCACTGCTCCGTGTCCGCTTCTCTGGAGCAGCAGAAAACAACCTTTCTCCCTCCTCTATGTGACATCCTTTTATATATTTGAACATGGCTAGCATATCACCCCTTAACCTCCTCTTCTCCAGGCTAAACATGCCCAGCTCCCTTAGCCGTTCCTCATAAGGCATCGTTTCCAGGCCTTTGACCATTTTTGGTTGCCCTCCTCTAGACATGTTCCAGTTTGTCAGTGTCCTTCTTGAACTGTGGTGCGCAGAACTGGACACAGTACTCCAGGTGAGGTCTGACCAGAGCAGAATACAGTGGCACTATTACTTCCCTTGATCTAGATGCTATACTCCTATTGATGCAGCCCAGAATTGCATTGGCTTTTTTAGCTGCCGCGTCACACTGTTGGCTCATGTCAAGTTTGTGGTCAACCAAGACTCCTAGATCCTTTTCACATGTACTGCTCTCAAGCCAGGTGTCACCCATCTTGTATTTGTGCCTCTCATTTTTTTTGCCCAAGTGCAATACTTTACATTTCTCCCTGTTAAAATTCATCTTGTTTGTTTTGGCCCAGTTCTCTAATCTGTCAAGTTCGTTTTGAAGTGTGATCCTGTCCTCTGGGGTGTTAGCCACCCCTCCCAGTTTGGTGTCATCTGCAAATTTGATCAGGATGCCCTTGAGTCCATCATCCAAGATGTTGAATAAGACCGGGCCCAAGACAGAACCCTGTGGCACCCCACTAGTCACTCTTCTAGTGACTCATCTTGGCAGCAGCTGCACCCAAGGGCCAGCCTACATGGGATGGGCTGTGGCACAGAGAGCAGAGAAGAGGCATCCCTGAAAACAATGTGGAGGCAATTTACACAAATGGAACTCCTGTTCATGGAGTTTGAGGAGGGATGCCCCATTCCCTTTCACCTGTGCCACATCCCATCCCATTCATCAGGCTCCTTTGAACCATCTGAGGATCCTCTTCAGAGATGGGGGTCATGAGGAAAGATTGGGGAAGTGAGCTTCCACCAGCCCCATCGTGCATGCATTTCTTTGGATCCCACCAAATATCCCTTCTCAGTAGGTCACCACACAAGTGCACTAAACAAACGGAAAATGGGTGAGACTGTCCCTTCTGGCCAGACATCATGCAACCTGTGGCAACATTTCCCCGATTCAATGTGAGCAGGTTGCATGTGTGCAGCTTGGCTCTGGGTACAACCAGAACTCCAATTGCACTGGCTTCCTAATTGCATGAGGACCTATGCATAAGCCTCCTCCCTTTTTTATAAATCATGCCAAATGCGTGGATATTGCATATTTTCTTGAAAGCTGCTAGAAGACCCATATGATGGAAAGCGGGAAGTCATCATCATCATCATCATCATCATCATCATCATCATCATCGGCAGCTAGCAGGCCTTGCAATACCTGAGGCAGAGCCAGTATGCATTGCATATTAAGTGCACTTGTGGGGTATCCATCTATACCACTTCATGAACTAAGGACATAAGAACATTACATAACTAACTTATCTAAAAACACGTACACAATACCTGCAACCAATATTCTCAGCAGCGAGAGAGAAAAGGCAGCGATTGAATTTAAACCCCTGGTTGTCATTTAGATCACTTAGTCACAATATAGGGCAAATACTTCATTCTCTACCCCCCAAATGGTTAATTATGAATAATGCATAAAGTCTCTAAAATAGACTCTGTTTGCAGAACAGCTGTGAAAAAGGACAGAAGAAATTTATTGAATAAATTATTCCTTGTGAATTATTTGTTTAGCTCTAATTAGTAGGAAGGAACCAGCTGTTTTTATGCTTATTGTACTTGTATTTTATGCCAAAATGTGGTTTATTTGTTTTGCATGCAACGTAGAGTGAGATGCCCTGTTTGTCTCTGCACCCTGCTGTTCCTTGTCAGCGTGAGACCATCCTGGAGGGGAAGATTGTCTGGCAGCCAAAGCAGGGCTCCTGTTCTAAAGAGCTGAAACTTCAAAATGGATTCTGTGCAAGGGGTACCCAATGTAGTGCCCTCCAAAAGTTAGCGTAAGGAATGGTTGGGTGTTATGAATGTTGTGCTTCTCCTCTTCACCTCCATGTTCCACCTGTGGAACACTCCTTTGCTTATATCTGCCAGATATGGTAAGTCATTAACGCTCCTGTAGGATATCTGGCTTACGCAGAAACAGAAGATAGGACCAAGTCTTTCAACTCTACTGTCTCACTCTGCTGGCCCATCAGTCTCACCACTAGAGCAAGTGAATGGCATTATCTGTTGCCTATCTGGAAAAGAGCCTTCTGTCCATCCATAATATGCCTCCATCTTTGCTGGGCAGACATAAAACCTGTCATACCACACAGTTGTATTAACTGGTACTGTCAAATCAGCAGGTATTGTAGCTTCTGCCTTCAGCTTTTGAAGCAGATATGTAAATTCAAGTTTATCATCACAAAATGATATGATTATATCAATGATGACAATTCCTGTGATTTGTTTCGGAAACAGCCAGCTGCTATTTTGATACAAGATGATGGACTGAACTGCTTGAAAATGCACTGCTTTGGTCTGACTATATTGTCACCCAAGTTGTCATGCTTGTTCCTGAGATTGAAAAATGGTGCTTGGTCAATGTCTGGAAACTGTAAGGTGCCATTTTGAATCAAGATGGCAGACTAGACCTTCGATACTGCACTGATCAGGACACCTTTGAAGTTATCACTACCAAATTTGACATGATGATTCCTAGACAGAGGAGTGACACATGTTACAGAGGAGCAGGCTATGTCAGTGGACGGGAAGACAGAGCAGGGGAATCTGGGTCTGCCTGGGGTCATGGCACCCCAACCTCCTCTGCAAAGCCCAGAGGGTCCCTGCACAGAATCAGAGGGGGAAGCAGAGTCCAGAGGGGTGCAAGTACTAAAAGGTGCAAATGCGCAGTCAGCTGCCAGATGTTGAAGTGCTGACTTGAAGTACAATGACCCCTTGGGAGTAAGTGGTTCCAACTCTTCAGGCAATCCAGAGCAGCTATGCTTTGGATAGAGTTCTGAATGCTTCACATTGGATCAGTGGCCTAGCTGATGACAGAACTTTTCTGAGTTTGGCCCTTAAACTGTGCCCGGGCCTTGCTATCCAGTCTGTTTTTAACATTTCAAGGCATTGACTTATCGTCAGAGCACAGTGAGGTAAGAGCACAAATGAATACAGATGTCATCCAAGCACTTTCTTATTTGATATTTTGAATTTGTCTGCTGACTCAAAACCTGTGAGGATATGTATTGCAGACATATTTGTGAGCACCATGGAGTAGATCAGTGGCAGTATTACAGAAAACAATGGACTTCATTTCTGTGGATATCCATTTTTATTATACCGTGCAACATCCTCTAATGTTTGAACACTGGATTTAAATCACTCAGTGCATTAATTAAATTTCTATACCAGCCTTCATCCGAGGCTCACAGGGCGGTTCACAATATAAAAGCACAAACATAATAACACAGCAAAAAACAAAAGCAATACCCCACACTCCTACACAGTTTAAAAGGCCATGGATTGTTAATTAGCCAAAGACCTTGGAGAAGAGGAATATTTTTGTCTGCACCTAAATATATGTAAGGTAGAGCATTCCACAAATGGGGAACCACCTCAGAAAAGGGTTCTTCTTGCTTTGCCACCCTCCATACCTCTCGTGGAAGAGGCACACAAAGAGGGCTTTAGATGAAGGTTGAACAGTGTGAGTCATTTGATAAGGAGAATTTTTGTCAGTTTTCCAAAAAACAACAATCCTTATTTCTGAAGTCAGGATAAGGAAGGTTCAGAGAAAGAGAAAGAGTGCACAAAAAATAGTTAACTCAAATACTTCCTGTATCCCTGTTACACATTTATCCAATGAAGGGATCAGTTTTAACCTCTTCATCCCACTGATGTGCAACGCATACTAGCTTCATACACTTACTCCCACAACTCATATCAGCATCATATCTCAGCATCAGATGAGCAAAACATATATCAGTTTCATGTGCTTGCTCTCACAACCTCAGTCTTGGCCCAACTACATTAATGCAAATAGTTAGAGAGAAAGAACCTGTTTTTGTATAACGTAAGATATTACAGTGCTAAACTCCTTATGTATTATTTAATTTGCTCGAAGTTTGTTTCGTGACCTAGGGCATTCATCAGAAAACTTTGTACTCCAGGTTGATAATGATTGTTCAGCAGTCCCTTCATTGTAAATTATGCTTGTTATGTATTTAATGCCATGTAGGCTACTTAGCATGGCCTTGGCCTAGTGCCCCAGGTATAAATGATCTACTTTAATCCCTTCTATGCACAGTGATGTCATAAGTTCCTGCTTCTTATTCACGACGGTGCAATAAATTAGACACAGGAGAAAAAGACATATATATATATTTGTCTGCGTACTGAATCAATCTGTAATCCTGAAATAAATGGATAATGAAAATTTGGATTCATCACTGCTGAATCATGAACGTATTTCAGACCCCAATCCCTGCCTTGCCTACAGTTGTACCTCCTGTTTCTCCCTCCAGCCCCCAACTCCTAAAGGCAACAAGGCGCTAAATAAGGATTTTAATAAATCAGAAGAAGCAGATGGATGCACGAAGCACTTTGCTAAGCTAAAAGAATTGTACGGGCTGTAAATTAAATGTTTATTAGTGGGCCTATCTGCCAAGATTTCTGAATAGCACTCTTGCGCTCATGAACTGTCGCTACATAAAGCAGCTGCATTAGCTCTCAAGGACTTTCCTAAAAATTCAAGGTTGTGCGAAACTAACCTGGAGAATGATTGCTTGTCCAGATGTGATAACAGACACTAGCAGAACAAAAATGACAGTTTGATTCACATATAAATATAAGTCGGTCTTGGATGTCTGGCTTCCTCTTCCTACCCTCTTTTTTTTTTTGGTGCTCAGGCGAGATAGATGTCTTTAAAAAAAGCATCAGTGGTGAATGTTCTGTCAGTTTCAAAGGTCAGCCATTGCAAGGGATCAGCAGAAACATAGTTGTACATGGAGCTTGATGGAAGGACTGAAGAGTGATTTCATTAGTCTTGCTCATTTGTTAGAAATTTGCTCCTCTGATTGTTCTCGAAAATTGGGATGCTTGGCAAAAAATAATTTGCAATGCACTGAAAGTCTGAAGAGAAGTTGGGGTGCAACAGTTTATGTATTCATTTACATTTTTAACTTACAGTAGACTATAACAAAATCCATGATTGGGCTCAAAAGAGCAGAAATCCTCAACAGACTTGCCATGCCAGTACAATTTCTATTCCCCCTGTCCTGCTTTGAACAGGTGATCTCCAAGTTGTATCACAAACTATTGCCATGTTTCCTGGAGTGGAGGTGGGCTGCTCTTCAAGAAAACTAATTCCCCACCATGCTGTCCACTACTGAAAGAGAGTTTTGCTTGAAGTGCCTGAGGAACAACAGATGTTGAGTTTGGACCCCAAGAAGATTGCCCAGAAGGTAACATAGTCTTGACAAAAAACAAATCTACAATATGAGAGGTAATAATTTTGACTTTCCTTACAGCAGAGATGAGGAACCATTTTTTTGGTCATGATGTCACGCTCACTGGGTACCCATAACCTGGGGGCCAAGTTGGCTCCCCTAGGCTGGGTGAAGGTTCCTGCTTCAGCAGAAGTTGAATTAGATGGGCCTTTTAGGCCCATTCCAGCTATATGAGTCTATGAATAAAAGGCATTTCCTCGAAATAGAATCATTCATCAGCTTTCAACTGTGCTGAGCCCCAAGAGACTACCTAGTTTCAAACAATATAGGCATACAATCTTGAACTCAACTGCATGCTTCTAAATGAGATCAACAGTAGTGATCTTAGTTCACATTCATTTCAGTAAGCATGGTGTGCTGTATTTCTTGATGAATTGTACCCCTAGTGCACAAGAACTTTGTGAAGAGTCTTGTAAAATTATATAACAAGGACGTTTTATTTTATAGGGGGCCTTTATAACAAAATGAGTTTTGCTGCAAAGCGTTAGATTTAATTCCTGGCTATGTCAAACATATTCAGCATGCTCTTTTGGAAAGATTTTACTCATGGTGTCATGTATAGAAAGAGGCTTGTTATTTAAGAAACATTATGCGTAAGTTACAAACATTTATTATCGTCAGGCCTATATTTTAGGGTGAAATAGACCTCCCTTAGACTTTAGGGAGATAAAAAAAATGTGATAGAAGACTCGTGGGATGGTTGACATCCATTTCTAAGAGAGTTTAATCAGAATACTTAGGAAAATGAGAAAATATTTAGTTTTAGGACTCTTTCAATTCAGAAAAACACTAATCCGCTTATCCCTGTGAAATTCTATTATTTGTGACAATGTAATATACCAAAGCAACTGCATAATATCATAAATGCATTTCTTTGTGACACTATTATTATACAAATGGGTATATTGATGACTTCCAGACTCTACTTGGATGCCTTTCAACCTGTGAAAGCATCTTGAATAGCAATTGTAGTTAACTTGCAGATGCTTTAACTCCTTCTTCTCATCAGAAAAACAGCAGCTATTGAAATAAGGAAAACACAAAGTGTAGGCCCATGCTTTTGTGTGATAAGGGCTGTGCCTGGTGTTTAGTAACCAACAAACAGAAAACTTCAAAGTGGTACTCAAAGAGTTGATTATTATAGAACAGACTTGAAAGATGATGGAACTGCTGGATTTATAACCCAATCCTTGGAGTTTGGGTTTTTCTTTCATTTCTATGATTGATGAGGAGGATGGGAGGCTTATTGAGACAGCTGATGTTCTTGAAGGTTCACAAAAGAAATGGCTTAAGTCATAGGGCATAAAAGACAGCTCTTAAAAATAGCACATTCTTCTCAGGAAGTTTCCAAAGATCTCTAGCAAGACATCAAACTTACATGAGATACAAACTCTATATTCCATGATGCAACTAATAGAAAATGGAAGTCTTGGCCAAACGATGAGAACAAAAGGGAACACAAACTTTGATGAAAGAAATGCAAACTGACAATAAGGGGTGCAAAAAATATAAATAATCAAGAAGCACATTGTTAAAAACATAAAGACCAACACCACCAACAAAATATTTAAACACATTGGAAGCAGGAAGCCAGCTATGGAAGTGGTTGGACCATTGGACAAAAAGTGAGTCGGAGTTTTGTTAAAGGAGGAAAATAAGATTGCAAGGGGCTAGGGCCACGCAAGCCCCTGGGAGCATTCTGGGGAGACGTGAGGCATGGTTCCCAGTCCCGACTCTCTCCCCAGGTGACTTACCCTTGCTGACTTCGCGGGGGGTGCGAATGTCAGAGCTGTCCCCGTGCGGGGTCAGTTAGTGCTACCAATGCCTAAGCAACCACTCATATTGCTGTAATTTGAATAAAGTTGTGGCCAAAATTATGCCAAAAACCTTAAACAAAAATTAAGTGTCAATTGTGTTTTTCTTTGGGGGGGTGTCTTGGGGACCTCGACGCGCAACTGGGGAGAAAATGTGAGAGGGATGGCATGATAGAGGTGCATAAGAGAAAGCAGACAGAGAGACATTTTCCTCCCTCTCTTCTAATCTAAGAAATTGGGGCCATCCAATGAAGCTGTATAGTCGAAGATTCAGAAGAGAGAAAAGAAAAAGAAAACATTTCTTCACACAATGCATAGTTTAGACTGTGGGATTTAATTCCACAAGATGCAGTGATGGCCACCAACTTGCATAGCTTTAAAAGAGGATTAGACAAATTCATGGAGAATGGGGCTATCAGTGGCTACTAGCCACTGATGTTCTGCTTGCGCTGTCAGAAGCAGGATGCATCTGAAAAACAGTTGCTGGCAATCACAAGTGAGAAAAGTATCATTGTACTAAATTCTTGCTTATAGACTTTCCGTAGGCATCTTTTCAGCTACTGTTGGAACACGATGCTAGACAAAATAAGTTGGCAGGGCAATCTAAGATAGGCAGAAAATACCCGTATTCAGGTTCATCCAAATCCTGTGCATGCTTATGCATTACTGAGTTCTAAGTGTGATTGAGTTCAATGGTACTTAGCCCCAAGTAAGAGTGCAGAAAATTGCAGTTTACTTCTGAAGGCTATTTGTATCAGAAATTCAGATTTGCCCAGGCAGGCGCATTATGTGACCCATGGGAGCAGCAAAATAACCAGACTGTACAACAGTGATGGGATAAAATCAGGCCAATTCTTTACTGACAGCATCAGGCAGGGCAAGAGTTGGCATGACATTGGGTCACAGGAACAGTTCATCATTCCACAAGCCCCATGTTGATGGAATGGATCCTCTGGGTTTGGATCACTCCAAACCTGTGCGACAGGAGTCGGCCAGTGTTGAACCTTGCCGTGGTACAAGCCAAGGAGGCAAGGTCTCACCAGGGTGCAGATACCAACCAGGCAGATACCAAACCCATGCTTGGGTTTGTTGTCATGGTCAATTCTCCCTTCAGGCCCCTTATGTTGATCCTGCCCAATGCCATTTCCGCCCTCATACAAACAACACTATTCTGCCTAACAAAGACGTAATTTCACTGAGGGAAAGGCCAGGGGGAGGTGCAGGAAATCCAACCAAGTAGAACTCAGGTTAAGAGGGGAAAAAAATCCTTTCCTGCTCAGTGAAGGCTCTAACCCGGGGGCAGGCGGGCAGGAAGCTCTCAAAGCAAAATGGCTGTGAGCTCCAGGGAAAGCTTATATAGATAGGCTTTCCCCTCCCCTTTTCAGCAAGGGCTCATTTTCCCCATGAGCCCATCACACAGAGAAGATACCGGGCAAAACTTTCCCCAGTATTTTGCTGCAATCTATGGGCCACAGCACCGCTGGGCAAAGTCGGCCCGTGCTTATTGGGCACGGAACGGGGCTTACAATGACATCCATTGTCTCTTCTTATTTGTCTTGAACACACACAAAATGAACCAGCCAAGTGGTTTTAAGCATAAGTGAACGAAGGAAACAGTTTTTTAAAGAAAGGTTTCTATTTGTCAAATTTAGCTCATTTAAGAGGACAGCAGCAGCTCATGAGGTTATTCTCTGGAGGCTGCCACTATCACTGCTGAGCAGCAGTGTATGGAAGAAAGCAGCCAGCATCTTCTCCCGAAAGCACATCAGAAGGTGGAAGCAGAGACACAGCATGTTAGTGTTCTGTAAATATATAGTCTGGTAAGACTGCTGGATGAAAGTATATAGGAAACTAGGTTTATTACACGTGGCAAACAAAGCCATTCTGAGTATGTGGTCAAGATTGTTGTAAATAGCCTTCCCAGAGAGATTTATCTGGTGACTTCTTTATGGTCATTCTGGTGCTAGAAAATCCTTTTTTAAAAAAAAAAAAATTCTCTAAGGCCACTGTATCTATGTTGCAGACCTCCCAAATGTCTCTATTTTCCAGGGATGTCCCTGATTTAGAGAAGCTATCCCAGATTCTGATTTGGTCCTGGAAAGTCCCACTTTTCCTTAGGATGTCCCTTTTTTTCATTGGAGAAATGTTGGAGGGTATGGAGTTATCTGACCCCTGAGCTGTCTGAAGGCAATCCTGTATAGGGAATGGTTTTTTAATGTTTTATTATGTTTTTATATGTGTTGGAAGCTGCCCAGAGTGGCTGGGGCAACCCAGTAAGATGTGTGGGGTATAAATAGTAAAATTATCATTATGGAATGAGATGTCCATATTTTCTTCAGAAAAATGTTGGAGGGTATGATGTGCAATTGCTTACTTATCTGTTTGGCTCCACAGAACCTTCAGTGTAGAGTTCCACAGGGTTTAGTATTATCACTCACATTGTTAAACATCTACATGAAACTACTAAGTGGGGCCATTCAGAGTTTTGAAGTACAACGTTGTCAGCAATATGCTGGTGACACACAGCTCTGCTTTCCCTTTACATCTGCAAGTGTGGCAGTAGATGTTCAAGATAAAAGTCTTATCTTGGTAATGGACTGGATGAGAACCAATAAACTGAAGCTTAATCCAAACAAGACAGAGGTATTATTAGTGGGTGGTTCCCTAGACCAGATGGATGGAAAGGCCTACTCTTGAGAGTGTTACACTCCCTTTGAAGAAGTATCTTGGGGATACTTCTGGCTCCATCCCTGTCACTTGATGCTCTAGTGAACCTGGTGGCATAAAGTGTCTTCCATCAACTTTGGCGGGTGGCCCTGCTATGTCCCTATCTAGTTTAACTTCTTTTGTTTACTCCCCTCTAAGTTAGATTACTGCAGTGTGTTTGAAGACTGTTTATAAACTGCAGCTAGTGCACAATTTGGTGGCTAGGTTGCTCACTGGAGCAAGAAGATTTAAGCACCTAAAACCCAACTTGGCCTGACTGCATTGGCTACCAATTAGTTTCCAGGCCCAATGCTGGTTTTGACCTATAAAACCTTATGCCACCCAGGATCCCAATACCTCAAGGGTTCCCTCTCCCCATATGAACTGGCCGAGATCCAGCAATAATCATCTGAAGCCCTTCTCCAGGAGGTTTAGACAATGGTAACACAAGAACAGGCCTTGTGCAATGCTTTCTGCAAAAAGGTTTTCCTGACACCATCATTACATATATTTATGCTCCAGGCAAATACATTCCTTTTCTGCCAGGTCTTTGGCTTTTAATTATACATGGCCTCCTTTGGTCGGTGGGATGTTTTAATCCTACCTTTTAAAGATATGAATGTGTTTTAGATTTTTTTACACTTTGGTTTTAAAATATGTCACTTAGTTTTGTATGTTGCATGGAGTTGCACTGCCCAAAAGGTGACTAATAAGTTTAAGAAATAATAACAATTAATAGCATGTTATCATTTTAGATTGGGAAGCTGCCTAAAGAACAATGCTTTGAGGCAGCATTCTGTAAATTTGGTAAATAACAGCAACAACCGCAGTAATAATTCTCAGTCAAAGAACAGCAGAAATGCAGTTAATTAAGAACATAAGAAGAGTCCTGCTGGATGAGATGAAAAGCCTGATTTAGTTCAGCATCCCATTTCCCAGAGTGGCCAGCTAGCTACATTTTGTGTCAGTGCCTTTTAAAGCATCAATTGATTCTCCACAAGACATTCATTTTTAATTAGACTTTCATTATTGCAAATGTTTCGGTCTTCAGAGTGATTCAGATAACATCAAGGGTACCCAAGAGTACCAAGTGTTCTCATTAGCCCTTGATCCATAGCCTATCCCAACTTTTACTTTCCTATAGCTGCTTCACAATAGCCCCTTTCAGATGTTTACTTATCACCCAAGGGTTAAACTTGTGCAGAGGGCTGGGAATGGACATTGCAAGCCCTGCTCCTAATGTCTACCAGTGTTGGGCTCCTTTCAGACCTTGGCACATTGAGGGTAAAGAACTGAAGATGGCTTCGGCACACATTCAACTGAACACTCTTAGAAATCTCTGCACTTGAACCATGAACTTATTAGGATGGCTAAACTTAAGGATGCCTTTAAACACTTTCAGTTGTATGGAGAAACTACTCTCAGGTCTTTGTGCTCAGTGACCATTAGCCATGCTGGCTGTGGTTCATGGGAGTTGGAGTCCAGTGTCATTAACTCCTGTATTGCAGGGGGTTGGACTAAATGACTCTCATGGTCCCTTCCAATTCTACAATTCTCTGGTTCTGTGTGTCATCTGGCAGGAATCACATTGGCTACCCTGTTTAGGGGCATGTTCTTACTGGCCCCTGTCATTAAGCAAAATCAGCACATGACAGACAGGTACAAAAGACTCCAATATTTCCAGGTTATTATTACTATTATTCCAGGTTAATATTACTAAATTATAAGTCTTCTTCTCTGCTAGAGTCATGCCTCCAAATGAGATATTATTTGCCTTTCTAGCAAACCTGAAACTATTAAGAATATGTAAAGTTGGATGCAAAACTACCAGACAGAGCAAGCATAGCAATATAACTTTATATGGGCAGCACAATTCTATTCCCAGAATTGGAAAAATTAAATGAATACCATAAATAAAACTTACTAGACAGTCAAAGTTAATGATGTTACACTCAAACATCCTTGCAATGCTGATTGTTTAAATATAGTTATAACAAGATCTGGGAAATTTGCCAAACATTAGTAATTTTCCAAAAGCCATAACCGAATTCAATTGCATGTTTAATAAAAGATGCAGTGCATTCCTTCTGCTGTACGAAATATCGATTTTAGAAGAGTCCCACACTTGCAGCTTTTATCTCATTCAACAGATCTCACTGAAATCAATCAGTCATCCTTCCATAAGGAAATGCAGTGCTACATGAAAGGCTCAGTCATATTGGGGTGTCTGTATGGGGGGGGGGGGGAGAAAAGGAATCTCTTTCTCCATTCTCTACCTGCAATTGCAAACAGCAGATACACTTCCTTATGCAGGCCAACTACCTAGTTAAAATCTACAAAAGATAAGATAAATATACACAAACATTTTACATGTCCATAACTTTCATTTTCCCATAATGGAGGCAATGACCATAATTTTGTCATTTCAGCAGCTTCAGAACGTGATGTAATATAATGTTTTCCAAAGAAAACAAACAAACAAACCTGCAGCTATAACACAGAAGTGGGATCCTTCAGGACCCAGACCTAATCAGACCTGGCAGAAGTCCTCACTTGGCCTGAGAGGCAGTTCCCCCCCCCCCCAAAACCATGCCTCAATCTGATGTTAAGTGTGGGGCAGGAAAAGATGTGACAGCAGGACAGAAATGGGAAGCTGAGGTCCACTCCTGTTTGCTCCTTGACAAATGGGGAAAGACAGCAACAGGGGCACCATGTCTCGCTTAACTGCTTGAGGTGAACCAGAAAGTGCCTCTTTGCCCTACTGCTGCCACTGCATCTCTGCCACCACTATGTGCCTGCCCCATCCACCACTGCTGGATAAGCACCACCACCATTGGTGCCAATTTTGGGCAAGATCACATTGATTTCTGGTGAGATCTTGCCCCAAACGGCCACAGTCTTGCCCAAAATTGGTGGTGATGGCAGCAGTGCTTCTTCTGTCACTGGCAGCAGCATCACCTGCCTCATGGCTGGACCAGCTCTGGCCAGCACCAACCAGCTGAGCTGTGCTAGCAGGGAACCCTACTCAGGTCAGCTGCTCTAAGGAGTCCCCATCTTTGTAGTGAAGTCATTGGGGTGAACCAGCTGCTCAGTGCTGAGAGCAAGCCCCTGTGAAGGTTCATTGTCAGTGCCAATCAGCTGACAGTGATTCCCTTTAAAGTCTGTTTAATTCAAACCATGCTTGTAAATTGACTTCAAGGGGACTCACTGTCAGCACCAATCAGCTGATTGGCACTGACAGTGCACCTTAAAAGGGGCTAGCCCTAAGTGCCAATCAGCTGAACAGCCCTGAGAGCAAGTTCCATGGAAGTCTCCTGATGTAATAATGATGTCAAGTGATTGACAGGTGGATGACACTTTCAAAGTTGGCCTGTGGGAAAGCTGAGGATCTGATCCACAGGCCGGATACAGTTTCCTATCCATGCTATAAAATGTGATGGCATACCAATTATCTTAAACAATGATTCTGTGCAGACTTCCCAGTGACTAAGGGGTCACTGAACAAAGTGGGCCTTACTTACCAGAAAACATGCATTAGACTGCACTGTTATAGACTTCCTGCCCAGTTTCTCCCTCTAAAAAGAAATGACACTGAATTTTCATTTGCCTTGAAAACTGTTGCAGAATGCCTGGTTGTTACAAACACATCCTGCGTTCCATGCATATCCCAGTCCCCCCACCCAAAAAAATGGGTTCCCATTGCCCAGATTATCTGTTTTTCCATGCGGGTACATATGTTATATGTTCCATGATTTGAACAGCTGCAGCACAATCCTGCTTGTGAAAGGTCATGAGAAAAAACTTCCACCAACCCAGAACTAGAAGCTGAGCTCCAAATAGCAACTCAAATATTTGTTGCTTCTTGCTTTTCTGTTGCTGCAGGTACTTCTAGTACCCATGATGCAGAGCGACAGCAACATTCATCAGTGTAAGTATGCACAAGAACCTCTTGACTCCAATTCTAATGGTACTTAGTGACAGCAAGCTTAACATTACTGTACAAGAACAAATGACAGTATCTGGACTGGACAAAACATATAAGATTTTATGTAGGAAGAAAAGAAATAATCTACATCTATGACAGTATGGTGCTAATTGTTTCCCTACAACGCACATAGTGAAATCTGGAAATGGTTTAGGATTTAGATTGAGCAGATTGGACTTCAATTTAACAAGAAGAATACACACAGAGTAATTATTGAACGTAATAGTGAGCTGCACACACTGTTCCCTAGGGCTTTGTGCAACCTGATTTCTTTTAGCAAGGAAACAGCCCCTGATTCAGCATTGCTTCTCTTTTACCATAAAAAACAACCCCCTCTAGATTCAGCCAGGTTCTCTGAACACATAACATTTTTCATTTTGTTTCAGATGCCAAAGCTGGAAGAAGAGTTCTGTGTTCACTCAAATGTCCACTTTCAATATTGTTACTAATTGGTCCAATAAAGAAGATTGTCTCACTTGCTTTGTGCTTCTAATTTTGTGCAATTAATAATGCAGGTACTATTAACACAGCTGACCTGTTAAAGCAAACCTGCTGATTCAGCCACTGCTTAAGAGGGAAAGTCTCTTACCTTTAAGGTTTGGAAAATTTTCAAATCTATTTGAGCTTTACTTCATCAAGACCTTTTGCCAGGACACCAAATGTAAGGCCAAACTCATGTCCTTTAGCACAGAGATGGGAACTTCTTTTTTTCGCCCAGAGGCTGGATTTCCTTGTGGGCTACCTTCTGGGGTCACCATGCCAATGGTGTATGGGATGTTGGCTGTACAGTAGGCTACGGTTGAGCCTCTCAAAGGTCGTCTCTCTGTCTAAGCAACCGAGAGGCATGGCACCACCATCCCCACTGAGACACAGAGGACCTGCAAACAGGTATGACTGCTTTGCGAACACAGACAAAACAGTGCAGGCCCTTAATGCTTCAGCCTCAGAATTTTTTTGGGGGGGGGGGCAGTTTCCTAGGCCCTAGGCCTCAGAGTAGTATGCTCCCTACTCCTAGCCCTTCCTCTCTGGCAAGTTAACTTCATCATCCAGTCTTGAGGTATTGATTGGGTGAGCAGGCCAGTCCCCAAGCAGGGCTTCTACCCCCACCCTTCAGCCTTGCTTGAGGACCAGGTTTGAGTATGCACCCCTTCATCTCCTAGAAGGTGCTCAAGGTACTCAAGAATATTTCCTTCATCTCTCAGTTCACTTAAGCCCACACTGTATTTGTCAAATATGGCAAAGGAAGGAAACCTAAAGGTTGCTAAATATCCCCAGCCCAACAAATAGATGTAAGAAGGCAGTGATTTCCACTCCAACAGGCATTTGTTACAATCAGCACTGTTTCCAATCTGCTGCAGTTCAGTTTCTGCCAAATAGTACATTATTGGTTCTGTCGAGTGCTATTTTATGTAAGTTACATAGCTACTTGCATACCTTATGGAACCTACTTTCATTTTGATGTAAAGGAATCATTGAAACAATGTAACCCCCACATTTATATATGTGGAACAACAACACTGATCGGAACAAATACCAATCATATTTGCTTCACTGATTTCTGTTGCTGACCACACAAACTGTGCAGCAATTTCTGCTTCTGATTCCATTTTATTCTATGCCTAGCCCAACATGATGCGGGGACGACGACCTGGAAGATTCAAACCCAATCAGGACCTTGAGGTGGGGGGCAGGGAAATCGTACACAGATGCAAAGGAAATTGGTAACCAGGAAAAGTTATAGCACTGGCTCAAGGGAGGACAGGTAGATTCCAGCCAGTATGCACAGAAAAGAAAGATGAGGTGGTGCCAGACAGAGATGGTCCAGCCTCCCTCCCTCCCAGCAAAACAAATGCTTTGCATCTGGATCATCTCTCAGGTAGTGGGCTGGGTGCAAAAGGTGCCCACACTCACACCTGTCAAAGTAGGGGGAGGGAAGGGTGCAATTATTCCTGTTTGAAGACATATTCCAGTCAGGCTAAAGAACTGGAGGAAGTTGTGGAGCAGGGCCAGTGAAATGTGTGGCCTGGGGAGGAGATGCGACCCGGGGGGGGGGGGGACTACATTTGATCCCAAACCTGAGGATCCCTACCCCTACTTTAGCCCTTTGTATGACTGATCTATCATTTCATTGCAACTCCTCTCCTACGGAGATAAAACAGCCAACAGGATTTGCATTACTTCTTCCACTGGAATCAAACACTTTTTGCAGCATAGAAAATTTCTGTCAGGTATGTGAGGGCCCTCAGTTTTGATATGAGTCCGGCCTCTGCTGCATTCAGCACCACACAGAACTGAGCACAATTGAGGCCAAGAGGGGTGCACATTTTATGGCCCAAATGATAAAATCACACATTCTATCCATACAGTTGAA
This sequence comes from Podarcis erhardii, assembly GCF_964252035.2. Classification (NCBI taxonomy): domain Eukaryota; kingdom Metazoa; phylum Chordata; class Lepidosauria; order Squamata; family Lacertidae; genus Podarcis; species Podarcis erhardii. The sequence goes on from NC_138497.1 coordinate 38,772,970, forward strand.
GAAGAGTTTGGATTTGATATCCCGCTTTATCATTACCCGAAGGAGTCTCAAAGTGGCTAACATCCTCCTTTCCCTTCCTCCCCCAGAACAAACACTCTGTGAGGTGAGTGGGGCTGAGAGACTTCAAAGAAGTGTGACTGGCCCAAGGTCACCCAGCAGCTACATGTGGAGGAGAGGAGACGCGAACCCGGTTCCCCAGATTACGAGTCCACCACTCTTAACCACTACACCACACTGGCTCTTGTAGTAGTTGGTGCTACTTCACACATGCAAGTATATTTTTCTTATATTTCATCACTCAGCTCTAGGCTGAGCATACTAGCTGTCTCCATTGAAAAGTATTTGATTTGAACTGAGCCTGGAAGAAGCTAAAGTTCTATCTGCAGTAATTATTTTTCTTTATTTGTCATCGCTTGTTGCTACAGTCAATGTGTGTGTGAACTGGCTATATATTATTGTTAATATCAAGAATGCTGGAGATCCTACTGATGCTCAGTTTATCGCTGTTTGCATATAATAATTGCAATTGATTTTTCCCCTACTTAAGGCTGCAATGTTTTTCAAGGACGGCCACAAAGAACCCTTTCCCCTGTTTGCATCATTATCTCTTTCTAATTTTCAAGCATCACCATTTGTTTCCTAGAGTTGATTTCATGCACCTTATGAAAGAGAAAAGTTAGAAATGCCAAAAGGCTTGATACAATCTGAATCTCATTTGGGCAGACACCAAATGAAGAGCTAAAAAAGAAAATGCAAACACTTGCAAGATAGAAACTCCTCTCAACTGTGTCTTCAAAAGCCATTGCGATTCTACCCTGCAGCTTATTCATTCAACTGTTACATTAGTAAAGCTAGACTTTCTCACTTACAAAATTCAAGCGGAGAGTAATGGCATGCCAAAGTTGTAAAGAATATTTGCATAATGCAGACTAAATATTTCAGGGATATTGTCAGGGTTTCTGGGAGAAGTGAGGAGATGGCAGAGGAGACGGAAAGCGAGTGGGAGGAGGGAGAGAGAGACGAGGAAGAAGATGACGGAATTCGAAGGGAATCTATGAGCCTAAGCAGTGAGTCAGAGGATTCCCAAAAGGGAGCTAGCATGATCAGGCGAAAAGCAGGAGAAGAGAGAAGCTGTGAAAAGTCAGGAAAGGAGGGGAGAAAGCCCAGTGAAGCACAGACGCTGTCAGAGGGGTCTCAGCCGGAACGGAGTAAAGGGGGTGGAGTTGTCAGCCTCTCGGAGGGAGGAGGAACAGGAGAAAACAGAGAGAGGGGGTTGGAGCAAGGTGTTCAGCCGGAAAGGGTAGAGAGTGGAACAGGGGGCAGTATAGAGGACGAAGGAAAGGTCAAAAGCAACGTACGCGCGCCAAGTTCAAGCATAGAGGCGCGCGGAAGTGGGGAAAGCTCAGAGGAGGAGCCCGGCCCCAAAGCCAGAAGGAGGGGGCAGGAGGCGGCAGAGGATTCAGCCTCAGGCGAATCCCGGAAGGAGAGAACCCAGGGGGGCAGAAAGACCCTGCGGAAAAGAAAGGAGAGGAAGAGGTGGTCTAGAGCCAGGCTATTAAGTTGGTGTGGAGGAGGGGAGGAGTCAGAGGGGGACTTCAGCGGTCTAACGTGACAGACGTACAGCCACAATGCTGAACTGTGAAAGAAGCAACTATCATCAATAAACTTTTCCTGTAAGTAAACTATAATGGAGTAAGGTCTCTCGTGAGCTGGGACCCACCTGGGTGGCTGCGACAGAAAGTCCCCCTCCCTCTGAAAGCAAAAATTTTTTTTTGCGAAGCTCACGAACGGAGCAGCCATGAGTGCTGAGGAACAGCTGGCTGCACTCCGGGATCAGATTACCACTCTCACAACGGCAGTCATTGCTTCGCAGAAGAAGAATGCTGACTTGGAGAAAGCGTGCCAGGATTTGCAAGCAAGGTGGGAAAAGGCGGACAAGGCGGGGACCCCGGGCTCCAGAGCGGAGGGCATTGCGCTTGGAAGGAGGGGGGGTGCCCTAGTTTCGCATTTTAATGGCAACTTGCAAGACTATCCCAACTTCAGGGCAGATGTCGTGTATGCACTGCATTTACTCCGTCATGATTTTAGAGATGAGGAGGAGAGAGTGGGATTTATTGTTTCGCACCTGCATGGGGAAGCCAGGGCTTGGCTACGCAATCTGTGGCGCGAAGATGGACCAGCCCGTCGCAATGCAGATGCGTTTATCAAAGCGATGGATGCTTGTTTTCAATCCTCTGTGGATAAGGACATTGCGCGCCGGCAGATGCACGGGCTGAGGCAGGGGAAAGCCACTGTACGCCAATATCATTCTAAATTTTTTGCATTGCTCACCGCCTTAGATTGGCCGAAGGACAGTCTACCGGTCAGGGATCTTTTTTGGGAGGGATTGAGCCCCTCCGTCAAGGATGAGATCGCAAGGGGGGACAGACCCCAGACCCTGGAAGACGTGGTGCAACGGGCTTTGGCTATAGGAATTCGACATGAGGGACGTCCGTGGCACGAGGAGGGGGGGCCCCAAGCGCGCGCGCAAGCAAAAACTCTCCCTTTTGTGCACAGGGATTTCAGCCGTGCGCACCCCTCACCAATGGGGACGGAAGCCGAAGAGCCAATGGAGATTGGTGGTGCTAGGGCTCAAAAGCCATCCCAGAGCCCCATCCCTGCTGCAGCCAAAGCGAAGCCTCCTAGAGGGACCAGGAAGTGTTACATCTGCGACAGTGCACACCATATGGCGAAAGAGTGCCCCCAGAGGCTCCAGAAGCACACTGCAGCACTGGCAACTGTGACAGCAGAGGTGCAATCAGAGGAGCAGCTTCAGGGAAACTGCAGTGCCTGGCTGGAAGCAGAGCTACTGGGGCTCAGCCAGGCGGATCTGTAGAGAAGTCCCCAGCATCCTTGCAGCGCATGGACCCTTTACCTCCCAAACCAGCAGTTTTACTCACAGCAACACTCCAGCTGCCTGATGGGCGACTTCTCGAGGTTCCAACAACCATCGATTCGGGAAGCAACGCCGATTTCGTGGGATTACAGTTCGTCAAGCAGCATAACATAGCGCTCCTGCCTGCAACGACGCCTCTGAACGTGGTCACGGTAGACGGCAGGAAGTTGCTGGGGGGGCAAGTGGTGCAGCAAACCCCTCCCATGATGATGCAAATTGGAGACCATCGAGAGCTTATTAGTTTCAATGTCACCCACTTATCGGACACGCCCATCGTGTTGGGCATGAGTTGGCTGGACAGGCACAGTCCCGCGGTTGCTTGGTACCAGAGGCAGATCACCTTTTGTTCATCGTATTGCGCCCAGAATTGCATCCAAACCGATCAAGGAGGAGAAGCCGAACAGCAGCTGCATCTGCGTATGGTGCAAGCGGTTCCTCACAAGTACGCGGAGTTCTTGGAGGTTTTCTGCGAAAAGGAAGCTGACAAATTGCCGCCTCACAGACCTTACGACTGCGCGATTGACTTAGTGCCTGGCGCGCAGTTGCCAACTGCCAAGCTGTACTCCATGTCGGAAGACGAGCTGCAAGAGCTTCGGGAGTTCATAGAACACAACCTCAAGCGCGGATTCATCCAGGAATCTAAAGCAGCGGGAGGCAGTCCTGTTTTCTTTGTGAAAAAGAAAGACACGCCCCAGAAGAGGCTCATTGTGGACTACCGGTTCATAAACAGACTAACTAAGCCCAAGGCCTTCCCCATGCCCAAAATTGACGACCTTTTGGCTACAGTCAGGAGGGGGAAGATTTTTACCAAGCTGGATTTACGTGGCGCTTACAACCTCATCCGCATCAGGAAGGGCGACGAGTGGAAGACGGCCATGTTCACTCCTTTGGGCACGTACGAATACAGAGTTATGCCCTTCGGTCTACAAAATGGCAGCCATGTTTTCCAAGCATTCATGCATCACGTCCTGGCAGGTCTCCTCTACAAGAAGTGTGTCTGTTTTCTCGACGATATCCTAATTTTCTCGGAATCGCCAGGGGATCACGATAAGGACGTGAAGGAAGTTCTGCAGAGGCTGAAGGAACACAGGCTGTACGCCAAGTTGGAGAAGTGCCAGTTTGATGTGAGAGAGGTAGATTTCCTTGGCTACAAGCTGTCCGACGAGGGACTGGCCATGGACAAGACTAAAGTCCAAGCGCTGTTGGACTGGAAAAGCCCTCGAAATCGGAAGGAGGTCCAGAAGTTCATCGGCTTTGCCAATTTTTATCGCAAGTTTATTAAAGGTTTTGCAAACGCGACGGCGGCAATCACTGACACCCTCAGTTCCAAGAAGAAGAAGTTCGTCTGGACCGAACAAGCAGAGCGATCCTTTCGGAAGCTTAAAAGCCTTTTCGCCTCCGAGGAGCAGCTGCTGCACGTGAATCCTGGCAGGCCCATGCGGGTAGAGACAGATGCATCAGACAGAGCAGTTGGGGCCGTCCTCTTGCAAGAGGATTCGCAAGGCAACTGGAGACCGGGTGCATTCTACTCCCGGAAGCTCAGCAAGACGGAGCGCAACTACACCATATGGGACAGGGAGTTGTTGGCCATTCATGCAGCTTTCAAAGCGTGGCGACACTTCCTGATAGGAGCCAAGCACACGGTGCAGGTCCGCACGGATCACAAGAACTTAGAGTATTGGCGGACGGCTAAATTGCAAACCCAACGACACATGCGCTGGGCGGAATTCTTTGCGGATTTCGATTTTAAAATAGAATACATCCCTGGAGACTCCAATGTTATAGCAGACGCGCTGTCCCGAAAGCCTCAATACCTGGAGGAAGTAGCTCCAATCGCAGCAAAGTACATCTTCGCACCGCAGGCGTGGACGTGCGCTACCATCGCAGTCGACCTGGACGCGGTGCGACGCGCGCTGCAAGAGGATCAGTTTGCACTATCCAAGATGGAGGAGCTCCGCAGAGGGTCGCCTGACAACAATGAGTTTCAGTTGCAGGACGGACTTTTGACTCGCAAGGGCGCCCTTTACGTGCCCACCGACGAGCTTCGCGCCACGGTTTTGCAACAATTGCACGATGCCCCGAGTGCGGGCCATTTCGGCAAAGAGAAGACGATGGAGTTGGTGGCAAGGGACTTTTGGTGGCCCCAGATGAGAGGAGAGGTGGCGGACTACGTAGCCAGGTGCGATATCTGCCAGAGGTCCAAACCAGTGCATCAGAAACAGGCGGGATTGTTAGAACCGCTGGAGACACCGCAGCAACCGTGGGAGAGGGTAGCGTTGGACTTTGTTACAGACCTGCCCAGCTCCAGAGGTAAGACGGCGGTGTTAGTGGTTGTGGACTTGTTCACCAAGATGGCGCACTTCATTCCTTGTGCCAAGGTGGCGACGGCAGAACAGACCGCAAAGCTCTTCATCGATCACGTCTTCAGAGTGCATGGACTACCGCAGTCCGTCTTGTCCGACAGGGGGCGCCAATTTGTTTCCACTTTCTGGCGGAAGCTTCTGGGTATCTTGCACGTCAAGATCAACCTGACGTCGGCGAGGCATCCACAGACCAACGGTCAAGCGGAGAGGGTCAACGCGATCATGCAGCAGTACCTACGGTGTTACGCCAACCAGCGACCCGCGGCGTGGGTGGACCACCTGCCGATGGCTGAGTTCGCCTACAACAACACGAAGCACGCATCCACCGGGGTGACGCCTTTCTTCGCGAACTATGGACGTCATCCCAGAACCTTCCCGAGCTTTACAGCACCTGAAGGGGGGGGACCTCAAAATGCCGACCAGTTTGCAGCAGAGTTGCAAGAGGTGCACGAGGAGCTGCGGAGACATTTGGAGCTGGCAAAGCAGGCGTATAAGGTGCAAGCCGATAAACACAGAAGGGCGGGGGAAGACATTCAGGTTGGGGACTGGGTATGGTTAGCAGCCCACGCGATGCCGGCCAGGTCGTTGGCCAAAAAGAAGTTAGAACACAGGCAGCTAGGACCATATCAAGTTGAGGCTAAGGTCAATCCGGTGGCTTTTCGCCTAGCCCTTCCGGAGGGCTCCAGGGTGCACCCGGTCTTTCATAGGTCGGTGCTCACTCCCTACAAAGCCCCACACAGGTTTCAAGAGTCAGGAGCACCTCCAGAGCCACGTAGAAGGGCGCCTGAGAGAGGGGAGTCGCCAAGACCAGAACCTCTTAATGAGGTCACAGAGATACTGGATTCACGATGGGGGGAGGAGGGAGTTGAATATTTTCTCGCCAGGGAAGGCACTCCAGTCTCTGCAAATAGCTGGGTGCCGGGTTACGCTTTGGACGAACCCCTGTTGAAGGAGGAGTTTCATGCAATTTTTCCGCACAAACCCATGCCCGAGGAGTATTTTGATGATTGGCTTTTCACGCCCACTTTGTCGGGCAGCACGTTCGGGGGTTTCTCCTCGCCCGAGGGCTCTACGCCCAAAACAAGCCCGACCAGAGATCCCCGCCTGGGGGGGGAAGAGACAAACCCTTATTGGTGGGTGGATCAGCCAAGGGAGGTATGGAGTCAGAGGTGGATGATAGGTCCTTGGCGGGCAGCGCCAGGAGAAGCAGTGAGGGAGGAAGAGACTGTGATGCCTTCAGGTGGAGAACCCGAGTTCGAACACACGTATACGGAGCTGCCAGAGGAGAAGATTGACATGGACACCCGGTATCCTGAACCGACCCAGGAAGAACCACATTTCCCTCAACCTGCACCCAGCGACCGGGAGGGGGGAAGGGGGGGTTTCGAGGGGGGGATGGATGTCAGGGTTTCTGGGAGAAGTGAGGAGATGGCAGAGGAGACGGAAAGCGAGTGGGAGGAGGGAGAGAGAGACGAGGAAGAAGATGACGGAATTCGAAGGGAATCTATGAGCCTAAGCAGTGAGTCAGAGGATTCCCAAAAGGGAGCTAGCATGATCAGGCGAAAAGCAGGAGAAGAGAGAAGCTGTGAAAAGTCAGGAAAGGAGGGGAGAAAGCCCAGTGAAGCACAGACGCTGTCAGAGGGGTCTCAGCCGGAACGGAGTAAAGGGGGTGGAGTTGTCAGCCTCTCGGAGGGAGGAGGAACAGGAGAAAACAGAGAGAGGGGGTTGGAGCAAGGTGTTCAGCCGGAAAGGGTAGAGAGTGGAACAGGGGGCAGTATAGAGGACGAAGGAAAGGTCAAAAGCAACGTACGCGCGCCAAGTTCAAGCATAGAGGCGCGCGGAAGTGGGGAAAGCTCAGAGGAGGAGCCCGGCCCCAAAGCCAGAAGGAGGGGGCAGGAGGCGGCAGAGGATTCAGCCTCAGGCGAATCCCGGAAGGAGAGAACCCAGGGGGGCAGAAAGACCCTGCGGAAAAGAAAGGAGAGGAAGAGGTGGTCTAGAGCCAGGCTATTAAGTTGGTGTGGAGGAGGGGAGGAGTCAGAGGGGGACTTCAGCGGTCTAACGTGACAGACGTACAGCCACAATGCTGAACTGTGAAAGAAGCAACTATCATCAATAAACTTTTCCTGTAAGTAAACTATAATGGAGTAAGGTCTCTCGTGAGCTGGGACCCACCTGGGTGGCTGTGACAGATATGATATGGGCAAAGGGTAAAGCTTTTATTGTAGCTGAATTATGTAGAACATATTTGTCAATAATGTATTCTCATAGTGATATGACCCAACTGAATAAATTATAGGGCAAGTTCTGTTTTATGAGACTTATGGGGGGATGAAAAAAGATCCGGCAAAAGTGATTTAGGAACCTGCCCTTTTCTTAATTCCCCATGTCAAACTTGTGAAGTAGCTCAGCCTCAGTGCTAAAAAGAAAAAAGACAGCAAGGTCTCAGTTGTACCATCAAAAGCATTCTACTTTACCATTCAACTGTTACGTTAGAAAAGATAGATTTGCCTTCAACATCATTGCAACCTGGCTTGAGACTTAGTAGAACTGCACTCCAGCTTTTTCCTTAAGTACCAAGCCAGGTTGCAAGTACATAGAAGGATATTTGTATCCTTCAGTGGGATACTGAAGTGTTTAAAATATTGATTACTATATCTACGTTTGATACTTCATATGGTACCCTACACCAATCATTAGATGACATGCCTGGATGGTCCTCTGAAGGACTGCCAGAGGACAGTCATCTGTTTAAAGTTGGTCTATATTTGAAGGTCTGGCCATCCAGTTTAAATATTTAAAACCAAAGAAAGCAAGAGCAGCAGGGGCTTTAAAGTTGCTCATCAACATTTAGGGCAGATCCACACCATTCATTTAAAGCACAGGACTTTCCCAAAACTATAGTTCCCTCCTCATAAAGCTATAATTCCTAGCATTCTTGACAAATTATAATCCCCAGGATTCTTTGCTGGAAGTCATGTGCTTTGAATGTGTGTTGAATGTGCTTTAAATGTGTCGTGTGTTTCTTCCTTTTTTGCAGTGAAGTGGCAATGGCAATGCCCATCAATGTGTGTGTGTGTGTGTGTGTGTGACCCCCTCAAATATTTTATTGGGGTGGTGAGGGGACCTGGGCCCCTAGGATATGGTACCTTTGCCATACACAGTGGTGTAGTCATCATTGCATTCACAACTTTGTAGCAGATGCATGCTGAGGTGACAAGCCCTTGCTCCATGCTATGGCAGCCTGGAGCTGAAGTAGCAATCAGGCCCAGATCTGGCCCAACAGCATCAAGATATGGTAGTAGGGCCTGATCAGGACCCAGTGGATCATGAGCCAACTTATCTCCTTCTCACCGCCAGTGGGAATCCCAACGTGGTACTTTCATCACTTTGGGCAGGTGAAACAGGGAGCTCCACACCAGAGAAGTGGCATCAGCATCACTGTGTGGGCAAAGGCTGGTGGGGTTGTTTTGGGCAATAGGGAGAAGGACCTATGCCACTTCCAGGCTACTCTGCCATGAGGGATCAAGGGTTTGGACTGTAGTCTAAGCCAGTGAAAGATGAAATTGGTGTATTTTTTCATTCAAGGCTGTCGGGTCCATTTGACATTAATGGCCTGTTTTCTCCAATTCCACATTTAATTGGTAATAAAATAACAAAGGTGCATAACAAAGTGCCCATGGTTATGGTGTAGCCTCAGGAAGGCAGCAGTGGGGAACCTCAGGCCTGGGGTGGGGTCTGAAACCTCTCTGTCTAGTGTTGGAACTCTCCCCAGGCCAGGCTTCTTGAACTGTAATAATGCCTCTTACTGGCCTGGATGAAAAATGGAGTGGGAAGTGTGTGTGTGTGTGTGTGTGTGTGTGTGTGTGTGTGTGTAGCAGGGCCAGATTTAGGTTTGATGAGGCCCTAAGCTACTGAAGGTAATGGGACCCTTTATATGTCCAGCTGTCATTTGTCAACAACAAATTGTCGCTGTTTTCTGTGTAGTATATATGCTAAATGGTAATTTATGGACCTAATAGGTATCTAAATCCATTTGCCACTGTTGCTGTATGTAGGTTTTATTTTATTTGCTTTTTATCTTATATTTTGGAAATGTACATCCAGTTTTTCCCCTTTACATTTTTTAGGGGGCCCCAAGAGAGTGGGGCCCTAAGCTATAGCTTGTTTAGCTTATACGTAAATCCGGCACTGTGTGTGTGTGTGTGTGTGTGTGTGTGTGTGTGTGTGTAAACGTCTGGCATGTGTTCAGTTCGAATGTAGCATATTGTACAAAGGCAAGAAATGCATGCATTGCTGTGCCTACTCTTGCCTCTGGCCACACCCCTTTTGGGGCTCTGGCCACACTTACCACTGGCATGCAGGGAAGGTGGTCTCCAGTCTGAAAAAAGGTTCCTTGTACATGGAACAAGCCGTTTATGTCCGTCTCATTTTGCCCTGCAACATGATGCATGACTGCCTTTCTTATTGTCTGCAAGGCTGTTAAAAGGCTGAGTCCCTCCCTATTTTGTAGAGAGGAATTGTCAGACTGCATGATATGGAAACTGTTTTCAATGGGCTTTCTTTTGATGTATATGAAAGTGCTGATCTGATTTTCAGACTGTGTGACTGAGCACCACAGAGGCACACATTCCCCCCACCCCTTGTTCCTGGTGAAATTGCTGTGCTCCGCTTTTATTTCCATAGCTGAAAATTCTAGGCTGACACCTAGCATTACGCACAGCATGTGTGAAAAGTGTAAGATCAGAATAGATTTTAACGAAAATGTGCATGGAAAGTCAGATGTTCGACCCAATCCTTTGGATATTTATTCAGAAGTCACTCTCAGTAAACTCCATGGCAAAAGTGCTTCCTTGGACCACTTTATGGTCCCATCCTGTGTGTTCTGAGCAGCATATGATTCGACATCCCACTAGCTAGAATTTATCCACTAGGTAGGGTCCAGTTTCGCTAAAGATGCTTTCACTCCAGATGGCAACTGTAGTTCCTTCCTCAAATCATACTGAATTAAATTTAGATGCATTTCAAACCTGCACTATCTTGATATAAATATTGCATTGGCTGTTGTGCGAAATAAATCCCACACTAATAATGCCTGCTAACTGATGGCAAATATTTGATACTGACCTTGCTTTGCCTTATTTCATTTCAGGTCGATATGACTGAACTCATCACCTAAAAGATCAAAGCCAGGCTTTAAGTGTGTTTAAAACTACAGGATCAGCTTGATGGTTCATGTAGCTGAGACTCAGTCTGCTGGTTTTCAATCTTCATAGTTTAAAATAATTCCAATAAAAGTTTCTAAACTCAGCATTAAAAATAATTAACTCTGCTCAGGGATATTTCAGGGAAGATTATATTAGCTGAGCATTTTTTCCACCTTTCTTGTCCCACGAGTTTTTGGTTTTTTTGCAAAGAGACATGTTTCATACTGAACAATTGTCAGCTATATTAATTAAGAAAAACTAGTCAAGTAGAAAGACAACTGCACAATAAGTTGAAAATAGTTCAGAGAGATTTCAGAAACATCACCTTAGCATCTTTTCCATCCCACTGGAAAAGCCTAGTTTCCACAATTCCCCCAAACATCCAACCTTGAAACGTAATACAAGCCTCAGGATAGCCCTCCATTTATGTTTACATTGTGCAGGTCATAGAGTAAGTGCAAAGCATAGTAAGCCTGCAGTTAAACCTCAAAAGTAAGTTGCAAAGATTCTGTTTTCAGAATTCTATGCACTCAAATGATTTAATTTTAATTTTAATCTGCTATATATTTTACAATGTTGCTTGCTTGTTTACTGTGTGTTTGGACGCCTCTTCAGATATCGCAACCAAATTTTGCATGATGGATCCTAAGACCAGGTTTTGGTCTGTGTTTGGATTCAGTTGGATGCCATTTTGAATCAAGATGGCAGCCTGAACCATTTAAAACTGCACTGTTGTTTGGATTTCTGACAAGAATGGATTAGTGAGTGGGGGGAAGCAGAGGTGCTTGCAGATTAAATGATTATAAGGAAATATAAGTGCTTATAAAATGCTTAGGGGAATGATTTTCTGAGGTCCCAGTTCTGTTGCCTCTGCTCTCTATTTTAGTCAACAGAAGACAATACTTCTATGCGGTATTGGAAGGTGGTGGTAGGTCTGTACTCACCTGACAGCTGAGATGCTACTGCTTACCAGGAGGGGGGCAGGACGCAAGGTGGCAAGGATCTGGTGCTTCTGGCAGTGCATTTGACTCCTCATTGCCTCACCTCACTTCCTCTCCTTCCTGAGAGGGATGCGGGTGGCGCTGTGCTCTAAACCACTGAGCCTCTGGGGCTCGCTGATCAGAAGGTCAGCAGTTCAAATCTGCATGATGGGGTGAGCTCCCATTGCTCTGTCCCAGCTTCTGCCAACTTAGTAGTTCAAAAACATGCCAAAAGTGCAAGTAGATAAATAGGTACCACTACAATGGGAAGGTAAACGGCATTTCCGTGCACTCTGGCTTCCATCATGGTGTTCTGTTGTGCCAGAAGTGGTTGAGTCATGCTGGCCGCATGATCCATAAAGCTGTCTGTGGACCAACGCTGGCTCCCTCGGACTGAAAGCGACATGAGCGCTGTATCCCATAGTCGCCTTTGACTAGATTTAACCGTCCAGGGGTCCTTTACCTTTTTGTTATTTCTGTTGTTGTTCACTATTGCTTCTAAGTACCGATGCTCAACATTAGCTCTGCTATATATATAGTATAAAGCAACTAACGGTAAAAGGTGGTGCAGAATTTTATAACTGGTACAAGCTATTGAGTCCAGTGGAGCTTACTCTCAGGTGGATGAGTATAGGAATGTACCATTAAATTTTCAAAACAGCCAGAAATCTGCTGGGGACAAGGAAGCTGTTTTCAAAGACTTTAAAAAAATGAACTGATTTTTTAAAGTTGGCTTCAGGACAGACTTAGCTGGCAGTACCTGAGTGCTGCCTCTGTATGCCAGTATTGGGGTCAGCGGTTCCGTGTGCCAGTGCTGGGATTTGAGCCTATGGGTTGCTGCCTCAGCACAGTTACAGATAGGTAGCCGTGTTGGTCTGCCATAGTCAAAACAAAACAAATTCCTTCCAGTAGCACCTTAAAGACCAACTAAGTCAGTTCTTGGTATGAGCTTTCGTGTGCATGCACGAAAAGAAGAAGTGTGAAGAAGTGTGCATGCACACGAAAGCTCATACCAAGAACTGACTTAGTTGGTCTTTAAGGTGCTACTGGAAGGAATTTGTTTTGTTTTGCCTCAGCACAGTGACTCACCCTGTGCCTTAGCACAGTGGCTGAATTGCTGTCACAGCACAGTAGGACCACTGGTTTTGTATTAGCATTTGTTCTAAAACAATAGACTGATCACTTTGGACTGCTATGTCATTTCATTAAGAGCACAGTGATCTGCTTTCTTTTTTTAAAAAAAACCAAAAACCTGCAATCCTTTTAATAGGAAAGTGAATCTGAGGTCATGTTATAATTGAAATCCTTGGTCTTCAGATGCTGGATTAAACCACAAGTGAATCAAGCGCTGACCAAAGATGGGTTGAGCCAGTGGCACTCTTGACAATTTCCTTCCATTGTTGTTGTTAGTTAGGATTATTTAAGGGAAAGCATGAAAGAGAAGGAGTATGGAAATATGACAGATGAAGATATATGGTGAGAAATTAGCAATAATTCCCATGTTTCAAATTGAGGTTAAAGGTAGCATAGGTAAGTAAATGGTGGTTTCAGCTTTGTATTATTTTATGTCCAAATAAGAATAATTGTTGTTACTGAAGATATAAATGAGCATACATTTCATAGTGTTTAAATAATGTGCTATAAACCTGAACACAAAATAGAGCCAAAATATTTAAGTTTTTAAAAATAAGAAGAATAAGAATAAGAATAAACTTGCACACCAGCTGCAGTTGACTCTTTCATGAAGCAGTGTCATTAACATGACTATAATGTATCAGCCTTAGAGAGGCACATTTCATCCGTTTTTAAATGTATCAGATTTATAATGCTGTGAATGCCTAATTTCTTTCGTTATGCATTTACATGGGTTGCTATTTCCTTGGTTACCTTCTAACCATTTCCCCCATGAATGTGGAACTCCCGACCACTTCAGTGAATACCACAATGTGGCTGTCATAAACTCAATCTGAGACCTACACAGAAGTTGCAGTCCACACACATACAGTGGTACCTCGGGTTACATACGCTTCAGGTTACAGACGCTTTAGGTTACAGACTCCGCTAACCCAGAAATAGTACCTCAGGTTAAGAACTTTGCTTCAGGATGAGAACAGAAATCGTGTTCCGGCGGCACAGCAGCAGCCGGAGGCCCCATTAGCTAAAGTGGTGCTTCAGATTAAGAACAGTTTCAGGTTAAGAACGGACCTCCGGAACGAATTAAGTACTTAACCCGAGGTACCACTGTACACTGATTTCAGTAAATAGCATATTGATTTAAATACTCAGGCATATTTATTCATTCATTCATTCATTCATTCATTCATTCATTCATTCCCAGCTTTTCCAAAAACCATTTCTAAAGCAATTATATTCTAATAAACGAACAACAGGGCTACAATTCCCAGTTCCATGCAACAAATTAGTTTCGTTAGAGCAAGGGTTTCCATTTGCACAAGGGAATTTCTCCTCACCCATTGCACTGCCCCCAAATCTACTCTGGTGGGTTGGGAAAACACCCAGAACAGATTTAGGAAGCACACAAGGAGAGGAGGTTTCGTTGCTTCTGCCTATGGAACTACTTTGTTGGAAACCACGCCCTATGAATAAACCATTTCCTTCAAATTCCCATAATTTGATCTGGCTTACAAGTCACTTCTGTTATGCAGAAGTTAATTTAAGAACGCGTAAAAAATACTTTCCCATGGTCAGACCCCCTCATCACATAAAACTATATTTTACATATTTTAAATTATTTACTTGAAGGACTCTGGTCAGATTATCAGGCCACACATTTAACAGATCCTATTTCTGCCTACAGATTCTTTATTATCTATTTTTGAAACTTACATACCACTTTTCATTTATAATTTTATGAATCTCAAAGTGGTTTAAGATATACATAAAACCATTAAAAACAGTAAATAACAACAGCTAAAGCATCTAGATAGTTATATTATTTCAACACTTACAGCAGCAGGAACCAGAAGAAACAAGAACTCAATATCAGGAGTCAGGAAATGTCAGGATAAACAGAAAGGTCTTAAACTTTCTGTGAAAGCCCTCCATTATCAGCGCCCATCTGATCTCCATAGGGAGCTCATTACATAAAATAAGTGCCCCAATGGCAACAACTTTTCTTTGAACCTTGGGCCACTGAACTTTGGTGTGTTGCAGGATAGTCATGAGAACACCACCTATAGATCACAGTGACTAGTACTTGACCTTGATCTATCTTTCATGTATTACCTCCAGATTAACACTGAATTTCGGGCGGGAAGGTGGGTCCTGTGGTAAGTAGACTCACTTACGATGGGAATCTCCACAAATAAAAGTTTTTTGGTCTCAGGTTTTTGAAGAAATCTCCAAAATTATTAAGGAACCTATTCAATACATCCCCTTGACTGTTACTCCTTTTATATTTGATAAATAAATGTATATATGTATAAAGGATCTCTCTCTCTCTCTCTCTTTTTAATTAGTGCCTGCATGGGAAACTTTGCCTGACCTCCATGTTTCTTCTTGGTTGTATAATGTTTGGAATAAAAAGGTAAAGGGACCCCTGACCATTAGGTCCAGTCGTGACCGACTCTGGGGTTGCGGCGCTCATCTCGCTTTATTGGCTGAGGGAGCCGGCGTACAGCTTCTGGGTCATGTGGCCAGCATGACTAAGCTGCTTCTGGTGGACCAGAGCAGCGCACGGAAACGCCGTTTACCTTCCCGCCGGAGCGGTACCTATTTATCTACTTGCACTTTGACGTGCTTTCGAACTGCTAGGTGTGCAGGAGGTGGGACCGAGCAACAGGAGCTCACCCCATCGCGGGGATTCGAGCCGCCAACCTTCTGATCGGCAAGCTCTAGGCTCTGTGGTTTAGACCACAAGCGCCATCCACGTCCCCTGTGGGTGATGTGTGATGTTTGGAATAGTGCTCTCGAAAAAAATGACATGACATATGAGTTTTATGTGGTACTGCGAAACCAGCTTCATTTCAAGCTGCATGGTGGGACGTAATTTCATAGACCACTGCAGAAGCATTGTGACAATCCTTGTCACCTGCTTCGCTGATGGTTTGGAATATGTACTCCTTATTTTATTTTTTAAAAAGATTTGGAGACACTGTTATTTATTTGGTGTTTGCTAGCACCCCTGCTCTTTTTGTTATATTGCTATATTTTGTATTTACCGGTAGCTTAGGGGGATTTTTTGCTTTTGAAAACCTTCCCTCATCTGAAAATCAGTTGGAAAGGAAAGGAAAGGAAAGGAAAGGAAAGGAAAGGAAAGGAAAGGAAAGGAAAGGAAGAACCAGAATTGGTTGCAGTTCCCTGTTGAATACACAGTAGTAAACCTGGGTTTGTTGCTATGTAGTGTGTGAAAAATCTCTAAAGCAGAGATGGGGAACCTGTGGCCAGATATTGTTGGACTACAGTTACTGCCATCCCCTACCATTGGCCATGTTGACTGGGGCTGATGGGAGCTGCAGTTCAACAATATCTGGAAGGTCACAGGCTCCCCAGCCCTGCTCTGAAGGATCATGCAACCCCTAAAAAGAAAAGATAATTCATCCTGTAATCAACACTTTACAAAAATTGTGTTGTTTTTCTCTTATAAGACATACATTTGAGGGTTTATAATTTTGTGGGGATTCCTTCCCCCCCCCCCCCCCGATTATATTCATTTCATTGGTTCCAGGCTGATAAGTGTTGTATCTATAGATCTTATCCCAACTTTGTATTGATGATGCTCTATTGTTTAAATATGTAAATGACATTTGCAGTTAAAAAGAAAAGAAAAATCTTACTGATTCATTATGCATTCAAGAATGCATGAAAATATTCACAGAGGAGGAAAACAAAATAGCTGAGGTCTTTTTTTGTATTAATTTCATCTGTCCAAGTCTCACGTAATCATTCTACTTATAGCAATATTTATTTAAGAAATTCAGTAGCCTCTGTTTGCCCTCGAGGCTTTTCCTACTTGTAGAAGTAGAGAGAACAATGTTTGCAAGGTGCTGCTAATGAACACCAAATATAATTATGATGCAAAAATATGGGGGGGGGGAGAGAAATTCAGAAGAAATAAACAAATTTAAAGCCTGAAGCTGATAATTTATGAAATGTAATTAACTCTCTGACTGTTGTTGTTGTTGTTACCATTATTAAGAGAAAGCATAGTGTGTCTGGGACAGGCTATTTTCACTTTATTTATGCACAGGTCATGTCAAGAAACTGATGTCTTGTTATTATAATTCAGTAGCACTCAAGGACTTGCTACATCAAATAACCACTATGATGTTTGGTCAAAAGCCCTGCATGTGACAAGATTAGCAATACATCTAGCCTTTATATCAGAGAATGACTGATATTATTTGAGCAACGTATCTGAAAGAGACACCAGAGAAACTCAGGAAAGTGCTCCCAAGACAAGGAGTGGTTACATTGCCATATGGGTCTCTTGTCTTATGCATTTGGGAGAAGAGAAGCAGCTCAGAACTAGAGCAACTGCTTGCCTGCATGAAGTCCCACTTCAGTTTGCTGCATCTTCAGGTGGGCCTGGGAATATCCCCTGACTGAAACCTGGGAGAGCTGCTGTCAGTCTTCCATTGTTGACAATACTGGGCTAGATGAGCCAATGTCCCGATACAGTACAAGGTAGCTTCCTATGTTTCTAGGCAGCTGGAGATATACACACAATGAGATCTACTTCCCACTCCTTGCTATATTAGGGCCAACCTCTTCTCTAGGCACCAATATTACTAGTATATCTGAAAAGGTATCGGTGGGTGTAAGGTTCTAGCCCAACTAAGCAACTAACAGGTTAAATTTAGTTGTGCATTGTGTCTTCTTAAAGTACTATTTCTGAAAGCATTCAAAGTTATTATTTCCAAAATTGAATTAATTTCACTGCAACATTTTGAGAAATAAGAATGTTCATAATGCAAAATAAATGGTGTATGTCTCACTTTATCTGAATACATAAATGACAATGGACTGAGCAGAGCATTACAGCCATGTGTTGCAATTAGGGGTGGTCAATATCTGGTTTTCATCATTGTGATATATTACCAACTAAGCATTGTGATATACAGTGGACCCTCCGGATACGAACTTAATTTATCCCGGGGGTCCGTACTTACCCCAAAAAGTCCGTATCCAGAAGCACCATTTCTGCGCATGTGCACAGCGCGATAGAGCGTTTCTGCGTGCGCACATGGTGAAACCCAGAAGTATACACTTCCGGGTTTGCCACGTTCGTAACTCAGAATTGACGTAACCCGACGTACCACTGTATTACAATGTCTGAAATAATGATGGAGCTATGTATAGGCATCGGTTGGCTTCACGGTTTTCCCCACATTGTGAATTTTGCATAGCACACCCACCCACATGAATCATGATTGTGATCTATTGCCAGGTCAGAAATGATGAAACTGATATCATGTTATCGACTTCAAACCAGTTTGGGGCAATATATTGACATATCACCCAGCCCTAGTTGCAATAGGATTTGGGAGACGAAGGAATTGAAAGAGAGATGTTATAGGTCTGGGGGCACTGAATGCCTGAGTTTAGTAAATGTTAGATTTCAATTAGACTGGCATGTTAAAACAGACCCTTCTGTCTTAAGATAGATTTGTGTGTGTGTGTCTGTGTGTGTGTGTGTATTAGGTCATATGTGAGACCTACTTCAAAGCCCATGGAATTACCATATGTGAAAGTGAATTAAGTCAGGCAGACTTTGCAAATTGTGTATTAGACACCTCTACATTTTAGAAAATTAACATTACTAAGTGCAAATTAAGTCAGAACCAATTTCTTTGTGAGGTGACTGCCTGGGGCATGGGTAGGCAAAGTACCGGTAAGGCGCGGGGGGCAAATTTGGCCCAATCGCCTTCTAAATCCGGCCCACAGACGGTCCAGGAATCAGCATGTTTTTACATGAGTAGAATGTGTCCTTTTTATTTAAAATGCATCTCTGAGTTATTTGTGGGGCATAGGAATTTGTTCATTTTTTCAAAATATAGTTCGGCCCTGCACAAGGTCTGAGGGACAGTGGACTGGCCCTCTGCTGAAAACCTTTGCTGACCCCTGGCCTGGGGGGAGTGAGCCATTAAGATAACAGAAGATTGGCACAACAACCTTTCTAAGGAAGAGAGGCCCCTCCGTGTGTTACAAAAGTCCAAGGCTTGGGTGGACCTTAGAGGGGACGTGAGCGTTCTTGGGGAAAGGCAAGCTGCATGGCAGGGATGCCCTTGCCTTTGGAAGAAGCTGGCACCGCTTGGGATGGAATGTTTTACTATTTGATTTTTTTGACTGCTGATGCTGTCTTGTGAATTTGAAAAGCACCTTTAAAAACAAATTTTAAAAAATCTTTCTCACCTTCTTTGGGAAAGGTTTAATTGGCAAGGTGTAAAGAAATGGGGAGGGCAGTTTGAGTGAGGTGTAAAGGGAAAAAGTGCTTTTAGCCTGCCCAGATGTTTAGAAAGTTTGTATGAGCTTTAATTTGTTTTACTAAACAACAACAACAACAACAACAATTGAGGTTTAAACCTTCTGCATTTTTAAAATCATGGTTGTAATTTTTAAAGTGATAATGGTATTGTTTTATTTATTTATTTATTTATTAAAATGCTTTGAAGTTTTTTCCACAATCAAGCAGCATATAAATTTTATGATATAATAAACAAACAGACAGACAGGCAGATAGGTGGGTGGGTGGCTTTGATGAGGAGGGAAGGGAAGAATGAGATGGCTTTGGCAAGTTGTAAAGTCAGGAGTGGGTGTCTTTGGAGAGTGGGGTTGGTGGGGTTAAGTGGGGTTGGCAAGCAAAGCAAGCAGAGGCACAGCCCATAGTAGGCTTAAATTAGGAGGAAGACAGCAATGATGGGACTGTGTATTGTTTGTTTTTCTTTCCTTAGTATACAGAGTGATATACAAATAGATCACCTGGAAGAATGTGATATTTCTATACAGTTTGATACTGTAAGCCGCAATCCAGAAAAAGCATCCATTCTGGAAAACCTCTGGAAAAGGTAACATGCCAAAGATAATGATAATTTAATGCCTGTAGTGCAGCAGATTGTTCTTGACCATCCTTTATCTATAGACACATTCAAGACGTTAATTAGTTTTCATGAAAGGCTGTCATTCTCTTGCCATACTTTTAGCGTAATTGCCCTCCTTCAACAGCTATTTTCACTGTCTTTTGCTTAGATGTAGACAATTGAATCACATTTCCCTAAGTGTGCAATTTTATTTGGTACTGAATGATTGTGTGGAAATGTAAGGTTTATCTTTTTAGTGAGAACATTTCCGTCTTGCAGCATTTGGCTGAATATTTTGGAACCAAATCTTATTCAACGACACTGTGAGAATGCAAGATGAGCCTATATATACAGGCATACCTTGTTTATTGCGCTTTATTGCACTTAGCAGGTATTACTCCTTATGAGGACGTGGGTGCAGCTGCAGGCAGCCTGGCTGCTTCCAGGGGAAGGAAGCCACCCCTCTTTGGGCTATGAACTGGCTAGGGCTGGAGCTGGGTTGCTGTGCAGAGTACACTAGCTCATTGTTTCAGCCAACCAGCCATTCCCACCTCCATTCATCCTCCCACCCAATTCCAACACTGCCAGCCCTGCCGCCGCCACCCCAAGTACTAGTCAGCATTCTGTGGTCATTGAAGAATCTTTGAATTATCTCCCTTCATATATATATATGTGTGTGTGTGTGTGTGTGTGTGTGTGTGTTATGTACTGAAGTTCTCACCCTGGGCCAGCAGGGGGATACTGTAGATAGTTTTCACTCAGGTCCACATATGCAAATAAGGAATTGAAAGTGATGTTCAGTGATTGGATAGTTACAGAAAGTTGTTACTGTTGCGTTATAGTGGAGCTCTATATAAGCAGGCTGGCTGAACCCTTCAGTTCAGTTCTGTTCTGGCCTGTGAATAAACAAGAGCTGTTTGAAGAATCACTGTGTTGTCTGATATGTTCACCCGCAACTTAACTTTATCTTTTCCCTGAAACTTCCCCTTGTGTGTTGAATCACAGGCCGTCATCACTGAACATTGGAAGTTGAGGGACTGAATGCGCATTCAGAAAGGATTGTTTCTTTGTGCTATATTCCAGTGCTTTATCTGGAATAACAGTTTAGTGAGCACATAGAGATGACTTGTGCACCCATTTGTGAGAAAGACAATTATAGAGGTCACCATTATTATTATTTTTAATGCTATTGTTGTATTTTTCAATTGAGAGTTATATTCCTGTCACATGTACATATATTGACTATAAAGAACCACAGAGTGTTATATAAAAATGTCTAAGTAGCTGGTATAAGCCACTGCAGTTTCTCCAATACATATTTTGATTTATACCTTTTCCAGCTTCATTCTACATCCTCAAATTAGGCTACATTTACATTTTCATGGCATCCAGCTGCTCTACAGCCATGATTTATCCACATCCAGTGTAATTAAAGTATTTGTTGTGGGCTCACAGGAATTTTTAGTGGTCTATATTTCTACATTGTGGCTCCCTCCCTTTCCTAAATTTATTTTATTCATCAGGCGGCATCTTAAGAAGCAGAAACAATTACCTCCAAAACTTGGCCCCACAAATAAAAAACATAGCCCATTTTCAATTTCATGTCAAAAATCAATGTGTCTCTTTTTAGGAATTATAATCTAAATAAATAAAATAACTCTAAATTATGCTTAAAGAACAAAAGCAAAATTAGGAATTCTTGATTGCATTTGGAGTTAGCCATGTAGTGTATGCTTGTATGTTGACCAGATAGAGCAGTAAGGATCACCTTCTATCTGTAGTTTGTGGAAGCAGCCCAACCTGTTTGTAATCTGCTCTGTGCCATTGCAATGTGAGTCATTATTCAGGCCATGAATCTGATCTGTTAAATCTGAAGCTCTGCTCTGTTCCCATTGGGTATAACAGCAAATCTAAAAGGGCTATAACTTTTCATATAAGTGGATGAAATTTGTAGGCAAAGGGCCCATCCATGGCAGGTTGTGCGGTGAACCTTAAATTAATATTTATTTTTTTAAAAAAAGAAATAGTCTAATGAGGCCGATGTAAGTTGTAGTATCAAACATTTGGAGAGAACCTGGTTGGAGAAGGCTGACCAAGGATCTCACATGTTAGAATTACCCCTAGTTATGGTACTCTGTCTTTGTGTGGACGCTGTTGCACCATTACGGTTAACCAAAATAAATTGAACTAAGCTCAAAACTATGACTGTTCCACCTTCTTTTTAGCAGCATAGTGCAGTCAAGGGTGTGTCATTGTGAATCAATTATTATCAAATAGCTTATTTTTACACATTTAAATTGTAGGTGCAAACTCAGGGAGGAGAGGAGCCAAATAGACTGTAGAATACTGTGCTACATCTGAGCCCTAAACTCTGCATTTATATATTCCTGTTATCGTAGCAAAACTCATAAGTTCTATAGGTTTGGTTGTTTATAGATATATTGCATTGGGCTACTGTTGGCTTCACAGTTCCTTAGCAGAATAATAATTCAGCAGGTTGACTTTAGCCATTGGCAGTGATGGATGCAGTTGATTCATATTTGGACACAATGACTCCTGCTGACCTGTTAGCTAAAGCCCTGTAGTATATCCCCCCCCCAATGCTGACATTTTACCAAAGGCACAGCACTCAGTAAAGGGTGACAGTGTGTGCAAACTTTCAAGAGGATCTTTTGTATTTATATATACAGTGGTACCTCAGATTAAGTACTTAATTCGTTCCGGAGGTCTGTTCTTAACCTGAAACTGTTCTTAACCTGAAGCACCACTTTAGCTAATGGGGCCTCCTGCTGCCGCCATGCAGCTGGAGCACGATTTCTGTTCTCATCCTGAAGCAAAGTTCATAACCTGAAGCACTATTTCTGGGTTAGCAGAATCTGTAACCTGAAGCGTATGTAACCCGAGGTACCACTGTAGTTTTAATTCTATTGATGTTTAAATCTTTTCAAATGATTGCTTCCCCCCATATATTTAGCTGCTCTTATCTTAATCCGTGAGCCACCTTGAGTCTTGGTAAGTAATAATAATAATAATAATAATAATAATAATAATAATAATAATACAGCATGCATGCATGCAACAGTTCAAATGGACAAATGTACTGGAGGGGTGGGGTTTTGTTTTTCGGACAGCCTGAACATCAGTTCAAACCACTCTCCTGACAACCCACTAGGCTCTTCCCCCAGATCTTGATCTTCACCTCCCAGGTAACAGAACTCTTCCCTGGGTCAGACTCCTCCTGGGGCCCCAGATTCTCACTCCCCAGCCTGTTAGGATGCTCCCCCAGGTCAGCCTCCTCTGATTCTTCAATCTCTTCCCATTTCTCCTCATCTGACTAACCTCCTCAAGACATCTCCACGGGACACTTGACAATTCCGAAGCCTGCTATTATGCAGACTTTCTTGTTTATAGTGTTCTAAAAGGTAAAGGTAAAGGGACCCCTGACAGTCAAGTCCAGTCGCGAACAACTCTGGGGTTGCAATGCTCTTCTTGCTTTACTGGCTGAGGGAGCTGGCGTTTGTCCTCAGACAGCTTCCGGGTCATGTGGCCAGCATGACTAAGCTGCTTCTGGCGAGCCAGAGCAGCGCACGGAAACGCTGTAGTATTCAATCTATAGACCACTAAAAGAGACTTAACAATGCTATTCTGATAATCAAAACAGCTTTAATTACTATTATTTGTTTAATAATCTTTATTGACTTTCAATTATTAAAGTCCAATATAAACCACATTTTATCAATGTCAAATTGCAATTCAGATTCAAATATATATCAGTTATAAAGCCAATTATACATTTTGTGTGACGTCCCACGTCCCAGATTTCTAGGCGAGATAATTTTATTTCATCCTGCTTCCAAGTCTTGATTAATTCAATTACATTCAGTCTTGATCTTAGTCCTTTATCAACAGCTACGGAGTTCTGACTTCTATTCGAATGAACACATTCAATAAAAAAACTGCAAGAGGAGTTTTGTATCCCAAATATTTCCTTTGTGCGATGTTTATCTTATCCATGTTGTCTTCATTCTTCCTGTTCTGTCTGTTCTGCACATCATCGCTACTTCCGCTCTTTCACTCTTTCTTTTCCTTTGTTCCCAGAAAATGAGGCTGTATTTTTGACTGCGTCACACGCTATGTTTTAAGTTGTTGTTATTGTTTGAGTCTAGATTGAGAGTGAACTCAGCTTTAATTATTTTTATTTGTATTCCAAAGTAGACTGTTAAAATTCAGTCACACAGTGTCAGTAAAATGGGCATGGGATGAAATAGCAAATTGTTCTCCCATTTGTTAGGGAAAAAAGTATTAGCAGTATATTGCCTTTTCTTAGACATTATGCTTTCTTCAGCTTCTGCACAGTGAATGTATTGATAGTAACCTTTATCTCCTGGAGCTGTATGAGTCTACCCAAACAGTCTTTGGTTTAAAATCCGGGGACTGCTACCCAGCATACAGTTAAGTCCCATTGATTGAAATGGGACTTATGTGTGCTTAACTGTGCATTGAATTGTGCTCTAGGCCTCCAATGGAGATATCCCCAGAATCATGGGATGAAGCTGAGTATACATTAGAAACAGCAAAGCACAGAAAGGAGAGAATGTGTCACCGAAAAGGCAGGGAGGGAGCCCTTACTCTAGAAGAAAAGTTAAAAGGTTAGGTGTCCAAACAAAAGTCTGGACAGTTTGGCTCTAAACCTGCACACAAACAGCCTGTATAACTCTCATTAAATTCAGTGGGATTTAAGTAAGATTAACTCTCTACTAGTTCAATCTTTCTCCCTCATAATAGCTGTGTGGGAAGCAGGCTGAAATAAACATAGGCTGATTTGCAATAATATGGGAATAGGCATATTCCCATATTATTCTTTCTTTCTTTCTTTCTTTCTTTCTTTCTTTCTTTCTTTCTTTCTTTCTTAAAGTTTATATAGCACTTGACTGTTGAAAAAGACCTGATAATGATAACCCAACGTCCCAGGGCAGATTACAATAATTAAGACTCAATATTTAAAACAACTTAAAATTACTGAAATAAAGTGGTTCCTAAAAATAGATTATCTCAAGTGTCGAAATAATCTTGAATGTTTTCCATTCCTTCTGAAAAGGAGGAAAGTAGAATTGTGTGCTGTTTCAGTTCTGCTCAGGGAAAATGTCAACATCATTCCTGTGAAAGGCAGAGGACCAAAGAGCCCCCTTCAATCTCTTTTCTCCATTTATATACAGGCTGTCACCCATGGTTGCCTGAACAGGTTTGCTGTATTACTTTTGGCAAGAGAGAGAGAGAAGTGTGGTTGAGGCACTCTGGAGATCAGAAGCAAGATGCTGTGCAGCACCAGAAAATACAAATGTTTGCTTAAACTCTGGTGCTAGATGGGCAGATGAGAGTGAAGAATGAACAGCTCTCATGCAGGACTATCTCCTCCAAGAATGGGACTTCATCTTGATTCTTCTTTAGATCTGTAAGGAGATGTCCAGGATGCCAGAGATATCAAAGAAGGCAAAGGAAGCCACGGGCATTAAAATCTAAGTACAGATTCGAGGGTGTAGGGAGGAGGAAGTAGAAGGAGGAAGCATTTTTTTGCCTGCAGCATAATCCAGCTGGAGGGGGATTCCCAAAGTTTTTTTATGATTTTGACTTCCACCCCACCCTTCAACAAGTTCCCCGGGTAGCTTACTAAATGTGGGAATGACAATAAAATGAACTAAAAATATGTTAAAGCAAGAACATAAAAAACACTACAATATAAAAGCAACATAAAAGGAGTCATTGTGGAATTAAAAGTGACCGTCATGTAGAACAAAATGGAGAGTGTTGCATTGGATTTGGACAAACCCTGAAGTGCACCCCTTCAGACAGATTTGGAACCTCTCTGAGCCAAAGCAGGATGCCTCTGAAGTGTCTTGCACTGAAGAGTAGACCTCTGAAGAGCTTCAGGGCACTTTGGAGATTCAGATGTTTTAAAAAATGCTGCAGACAGAGCATGCAAAAACTGAAACATTGCTTCCCAAGTTTCCCCAAGAAAAACATAGGGGAAAGAGGGAAGGAAAGTTCTTTCGTGACTGACAGGTCTGGCTTCTAATCAGAGTGAATGATTTTGCTGCAGCTTTCCAATCCAAGTGCTTGAGGGGTGGGATGTTGAGATATCACTTTGTTTATTGCTTGTTCTGTCTTGCTAGTTCTGTCAGTCGTGCTTGCTTGGAAAATACTGGAGCTTGACAATCGCATCTTAAGAAGAAAGAAGTCACAACCATTTTTTAAATTTCCTCAGAAAAGTGAATAGGGGAGGCACAAATAATAGGGATTCAACAAAGTTGTTACATGCATGGAAGAAGAGCCACTTCTATCCCTGCACCTCTTTCCCCTAAAAAATAATAATGTTTTGGGGGTTCAGGAATCCGCAGAATAAAGTTAGGGGGTGCATAGAAGTACATGTAAGGGGAGAAATCTTGTGCAAACATTCCTCATTTCCATCACATATACCCTACTTAGCACTACACTGAATTTCACCCATAACTTTGATCTTCCAAATCAGGATTTAGATTTGGACCCTGAGCCAAACTACACAGCTTCCAAAGCACCTTGGACCAATTAATGCACACCTCCAATAGAAAGCAGAGGATTAAAATGCTTGGGAATTATTATTTTTGTAAGTCACGGCCTGGCACTGTAGCAACATCTGGGAAAAGCAGTCAGGGTGCCACCACCAAGTGGACTCTCTTGTTGTCACCACCTGCTGCACTTCAGATGGTGGGGGGTATCCAGCAAAAGGTCTCCATTGGAGATATTTGTCTGTGCAAGCACACCTGGAGACAAGCAGTCCTTCAGGTATCACAATCCTAAATCACAAATGGCTTTGAACTGAGCCCACAAGCAAAATGGGAACCAGCACAGATGGCGATTCACAGGTGTAATGTGATAACACACCCCATCACAGTTAACAGCCTCAAAGCTGTATTTTTGGCTAATTACGGTTTCAAAACCATCTTCAAAGGCAGCCTCATGCATAACGCATTAAGGTAATCTAATGTGGTTACCAGGACATGGATAAGAACAAGAAAAATAAAGATTCCTTACAACATAATCACAGACATGCAAGATTGAAAACACAAAGGTTTTGCCTTATGAAGCAAAAAGCACATTTCAGACACAGAAGCATTGATCATGAGAAATGCAGATCACTCTAGCCCTACATTCTGCTTCCAGTGTGGACCGCACATCCCTCTGGAAACTCACACAGTCAAGTGTGAATAAAAAAATTGTCATATTGCAGCGGTTTCCAAACTGTGGTCATGGATCTTCAGTGGTCTGCAAGTACACATTTCAAGTGAGAGTGCTGCACTTGAGAATTGGTTCAGAAAATGCAAATTTGGTGGAATTTTCTTCAGCAAAAGCTTTGTGACGAAAAGAGAAAGAGAAAACCCTTGGCCACCTCATACAAAAATGTGAACATTGGGAGAAATTCACACTAAAATATTTGTGGGGACTCTTTTTTCAAGGGGTGGGGATTGCAAACTGATGCGGAATCATGGAGAATGGAACTTCAGAGTGGGGAAATGAGAAACTGAGAAAAATAAAAAATGACAGATTCACCTGTCCCTGGAAGCAAGTATCATTGCCATGAGGAATGCACACTCGTTTGGGAGCAAGTCTATTTAAACATAGTGAGAACTACCTCTCACTTGTTCTGCCAGTTATGCTAGCGCTGTGGAGAATAAACTCCTCTCTTTCCTCTGGTTTCTCTCTCCCTACACCTCTGCGCACTCTCTCATTAAAGGTTACCTTACTCACCATTAAGAAGTTCAATTTCGTGGCAAGAAAACTCTACAAAGCAACTTTTGGAAGCACAGGGGTGTGTGGGCTAGGGAGACAAAAAGAGGTGTTCTGAGACAGGGTCCTACAGACTTGCTGGAATTTTCCAGCCAGATCTTTGACTGTAGGCCTCTTGTGCAACAACATTGCACATTATTCTGTGCATGCCACTGTGCAATTGGAGTGGCAGCTGACCTTAATCACATGGTTGTCTAAGAGCTGTGAATTTTGGCCAGGCACCAGGAGAGGAAGGAAAAAGCAAACTAGCTTTAGGAAGCATGATACCCTCATTGGTGACTGCGCTACTGCATTATTCGGAGCTTTTCTCACCTAGGTACGTCCAGCGTCTCCACATTAAAAATAGAAATAATGTACAACCAGGGCCATTCATATTAAATGTCAGAAGGGAACATTTCATTTGGCCCTCTTAAAACCTGCTCGGAAGAATACAAGCAAGTTGAAGGCTTTCCCAGGGCTCATTATGCACACACCACCTTAAACATTATAGTCAGTGTGCATTTGCTAAAGTGCTCCCTAGTGATTTTGCTTGTGTGATATGAAGAAGGCTTTTCTGGACACTGCTAGTTTTACTACTCCAAAAAGTGTTTTGGTTACACCCAGGATGCTGGGCTAGATGAGCCTTTGGGTTGATACAGCAACACTCTCCTTAGGTTGTTATGATGTAGAGGTCCAACAGCTTTTGTGCTATTTAAGGAAGGTGAATTAGACTGTGGGGATGAGTTACAATCATATGAGGCAGGATCATCTCAGGTATCCACAGTGTAATACTCACTAGTGCTAGCGGAACTTCTTTGCCCTTTGTTTTTTCTTTAGTACCTTAGTATTATTAATTATTATCATTTTCCTGCCCTTCCTCCTAAAGGAGCCAAGGGCAACAAACAACAAAGGAATATGCTAGGCCGCATTGCTGTGATAAAGATGAATGTGTTGCCAGGGATGTTATTTTTGTTTCAAACATTGCAAATTTTGGATAAAGTGGACTGTTTCAAGAAGTGGCAGAAAGATATCTCTAGATTTGTCTGGCAGGGCAAGAAGCCTCGAATAAAATTTAAGATATTAACCGATGTTAAAGAAAGAGGTGGATTTGCCCTGCCAGACCTTAGGCTTTATTATGAATCGGCTGCATTTTGCTGGCTGAAAGAATGGCTGCTTCTTGAAAACACGGACATTTTGGATTTGGAAGGTTTCAATACTGTTTTTGGTTGGCATGCATACTTGTGGTATGATAAGGTCAAAGCACATAAAGCGTTTAAAAACCATATTGTCAGGAAAGCACTGTTCAATGTTTGGATAAGGTATAAGGATTTGCGTGAAAATAAAACTCCAAGGTGGTTGTCACCAATGGAAGTGAAGGCTCAGAAAAAGCTCAATATGGAGGCCAAATGGCCGAAATATTGGGAAATTTTGGAACAAGAGGGAGACAGATTAAAATTGCAGAGTTATGAAAAACTAAAAAACAAAGTGCGAGATTGGCATCATTATTACCAAATAATGGAGGCCTATAATTTGGACAAGAAAATTGGTTTTCAGGTGGAAAAATCAAAACTGGAAACAGAATTGTTAGAACCCAAAACTAAGAATTTGTCGAGAATGTATAACTTGCTGTTGAAATGGAATACTCAGGATGAAACGGTTAAATCTGCAATGATTAAATGGGCACAAGATGTTGGACATAATATTCTGATGGCTGACTGGGAACAGTTATGGACCACAGGTATGAAGTTTACGGCATGCAATGCCTTAGGAGAGAATATAATGAAAATGATATACAGGTGGTACATGACACCAGTCAAGCTTGCAAAAAATCTATCATTTGCCCGATAATAAATGTTGGAAATGTAAAGAGACTGAAGGTACATTCTTTCACCTTTGGTGGACATGCCCAAGGATTAAGACTTTCTGGGAGATGATCTATAATGAAATGAAAAAGGTATTTAAATATACCTTTCAGAAGAAACCAGAGGCCTTTCTCCTGGGCATGGTCGGCCAATTGGTGCCAAAGAAGGACAGAACTTTTTTTATGTATGCAACAACATCAGCAAGAATACTCATCGCGAAGTATTGAAAGACACAAGATTTACCCACCCGGGAAGAATGGCAGATGAAAGTGAAGGACTATATGGAACTGGCGGAAATGACTGGCAGAATCCGAGACCAGGGAGAAGAGTTGGTGGAAGAAGATTGGAAAAAATTCAAAGTTTATTTACAGAAACATTGTAAAATTAAGGAATGTTAGAAGGTTGTTGGAATGAAGTAATGTGGTTTTAGCAGAAATGATATAAAGGATTAGGTTAAAATTGATTTATTAATTGGTGAAAGACGAGAATTACAGTATATTAAGATAAATTATTAGGATAAAAACAAAGCTGGAAAGGATTTGCTGAAACACCTAATTGAACTAGAATACAAAAAAGGGAGGTGTGAGGAGGTCAAGGAAATAAGCAAAGGAAAGAAAGCTATGTAAAGGTCTGATTTGTTCTTTTTTAATTGTTTGTGTGTATTTTTTATGTTTTTGTTATTTTTCTTTTTTATTGTTCTTTTTTGTAACTTTCAAAATCTGGATAAATATTATATATGAAAACAAACAACAAAGGAATAAAGCTATACAATAAAAAATTTAATACTTTTAAAACCTCTGAAACATTTAAAAGCATTGAGAACATTTAAAACATTGGAAATGTTCTTGCTAATCTCCCCTGTCTTTTCTTTGAGTATATTTCAACCTCTTCTGGATTAGTCATCATTGTAACCCTAATTACTTTCAGATTCTAAAAAATGTGAAACCCCTTTATGTAATAACAATAACAACAACAGCTGCTGCTGCTGCAGCAACAACAACAATTTATTATTTCTACCCCACCCATCTGGCTGGGTTTCCCCAGCCACTCTGGACGGTTTCCCACAGAATATTAAAAATACACTAAAACATCAGTCAATAAAAACTTCCCTAAACAGGGCTGCCTTCAGATGTCTTCTAAATGTCATATAGTTGTTTATTTCTTTGACATCTGATGGGAGGGCATTCCACAGGGCGGGTGCCACTACCGAGAAGGCCCTCTGCCTAGTTCCCTGTAACTTCACTTCTCACAGTGAGGGAACCACCAGAAGGCCCTCGGCACTGGACCTCAGTGTCCAGGTTGAACGGTGGGGGTGGAGATGCTCCATCAGGTATACTGGGCCGAGGCCATTTAGGGCTTTAAAGGTCAGCACCAACACTTTGAATTGTGCTCGGAAACGTACTGGGAGCCATCATAGGTCTTTCAAGTCACCAGTCTAGCTGCCACATTCTGGATTAGTTGTAGTTTCTGGGTCACCTTCAACGGTAGCCCCACGTAGAGTGCCTTGCAGTAGATAACTAGAGCATGCACTACTCTGGTGAAACAGTCCACGGGCAGGTAGGGTCTCAGCCTGCGTACCAGACGGAGCTGGTAGACAGATGCCCTGGACACAGAATTGACCTGTGCCTCCATGGACAGCTGTGAGTCCAAAATGACTCCCAGGCTGTGCACCTGCTCCTTCAGGGGCACAGTTGCCCCATTCAGGACCAAAGAGTCCCCCACACCTGCCCATCCCCTGTCCCCCCAAAACAGTACTTCTGTCTTGTCAGGATTCAACCTCAATCTGTTAGCCACCATCCATCCTCCAACCGCCTTCAGACACTCACACAGGACCTTCACCGCCTTCACTGGTTCCGATTTGAAAGAGAGGTAGAGCTGGGTATCATCTGCATACTGATGAACACCCAGCCCAAACCCCCTGAAGATCTCTCCCAGCAGCTTCATGTAGATGTTAAAAAGCATGGGGGAGAGGAGAGAACCCTGAGGCACCCTAGAAGTGAGAGCCCAGCAGTGGCGTAGCGTGGGTTGTCAGCACCCGGGGCAAGGCAAGTAATTTGCGCCCCCTAACCCGTGGATTTGTGCCCCCTAACCCTAACCCCCAGATGTTGCGCCCGGTGCGGCCGGCCCCCCCTGCACCCCCCACGCTACGCCACTGGAGCCCAGGGGTCTGAACACCATCACTTTCTGGACACGGTCCAGGAGGAAGGAACGGAAGCACTGTATAACAGTGCCCCCAGCTCCTAGCTCCTCTAGACGGTCCAGAAGGATGTTATGGTCGGTAGTATCAAAGGCCGCTGAGAGATCGAGCAGAACTAGGGCCACTCTCCTGAACTTAGTATCACTCACTGCTGGAAAAGGAATGGAGCATGCGGCCATAGTGACAGAAGAGGAAGTGGTGGTGGCAGCATATGCAGGTTAATGCAAGTAGGAAGGCTAGAATTGCCAAGAAACCTGGAACCAGCACTGCCAGGCATAGGAACCAACTCCTAGGGGCTGAAGTCCATTCTCTCTCCCAACCCGCCACCCGTAAAATATTGAAGCCACCTTCAAGCTGATGGGGATTGCCATTCAAATGGTGTGCATGTGCTGTCTCTTGCGATCAATTATGTAGGATGGAGCTTACCTTCTCCCCCCCCCCCCATGACAACCAGAGTTTGCTTGTAGCTTCACTTTGCAGAGGAAGTTCAGCATTGCTTTGCAAACTTGTCTTCCCTTACTTCTCATTAATGAGGCCTGGTGATAAATTTCCAAAGAACCCCCAGGGAGCCCTCTAAGACAATTTGAAAAACAACTGTGAATATTGAAGAGGATTTTTATTTTCATTTTCATTTTTTGCTGTAGCAGGTGGGGTGGGGTAGAGGAGTTTAAAGACGGGTAATAGCCATACACATGAAATCTTACACGTTTGCTTTTTCAAGTAAAGACCAAAATAGTCTCCCAATCAATTATTTCAAGTCCTGTAAAGCACAAATTTTAGAACATTTCATTGCCGTTTGAAATCTGGCAATTACAGCTGCATTAAACAGTAAAAGGAACATAGGTTAGAAAACAGGGGAAAGGGAAATTAATTTAGCAAGTTTTTTTTTTCTAGGAAAAGAAATGCAATGATTACTTTTTTATGAAGACACTACTATCTGCTCCAGCACGCATGAAAGGGAAAAAAACCACTCATGGCAGCAATATTTTTTATCCCTTTTATAATTAGCAAAAAGTATGTCAGTCTAGAAAGGCAGCATTTTTCTTATCACTAAAAATAATATTCTTTAATGCCACTATTTTTCCTCATCCACATGACTGCCAAATGAGGTCCTCTTGACCTTTCTGAAATGTATGCATTTTTGTAGCTGGACTAATTAGACTTTGACCTGTTCAATGAGGGTGAAGAACTTTTGCCAATAAATGCTTACAGAAGAGAAAAAGAAGAGGAGATTATCTGAGATAGGGCTCTCTAGATTTGACAGTTTACTTGGGTGCCCTGTTGACATTTTCTTCTTCTCCATGATTGCAGATTCATAGATAGTGAAGAAAGATATACTATTTACTGAGATTCCTCCTGGCTTCTGTGTATCCAGAAGGGCTGACAGAAATGTGGACTTTGGAACCCCTTGTTTAGAAAACTTTCACACACGTGATTCCTAAAACAAACTACAATAGGACCTTTAACTGGAGTCCAACCAAGCACTGTTCTGTGTCTGTATCTGGTCTCCCAGGCAGTGGCATATGGGGGGGGGCAGAGGGGCAGTTGTCCCAGATGCAAAACTGGGGGGTGCAAAATTTCAAAAGAAAAATAAACCACTTTGAGATTTTTTTTAAAAAAAACAAAACAATCAAGTGGTGTAAAAAATTTCATGAAATTAATAATAAAAATAAACGGCTGCCACTGCTGTCCCCTCCCCAGTTTCCCTCTCCCAGGTGGGAAGACCCTTCTCTACCACCATTGCTGCCCCCCCCAACCCTGACATGAAACATGGGTTACGTGGTGCAATACTTGCCTTGCCCTGGGCGCTGGCAACACCCGCTACACCACTGCTCCCAGGATGTGCCCACTAAGAGATTATAGGAAGGAATTTATGATAAAAAATAAAGGTAATTTTAATAAGTAAGCTCAGCAACATATATCTACAGGACCGGGAACACAGTTGTTGTTGTCTTTGTCCATGGAGTTTTCTTGGCAGGGATACTGGAGTGGCTTGCTGGTTCCTGCTCCAGTTTGGTTAAAACTCTCCACTATGACCTGTCCATCTTGGGTGGCCCTGCGTGGCATAACTCATAGCTTCTCTGAGTTATTCAAGCCCCTTCGCCATGGCAAGGCAAGCACAAATCTAAGGAGGAGTAAAAAAATGAGAGACTGAAATTGAATTGGGTCAAATCTAGAGAAGTTCTAGTGAGTGATAGATTTAAGCAGGCAGTTAAGGATGACACATCTGGAAAGGTCCCTTCCAACTCTACAATTCTATGATTCTGTGCTGAGAGTGATAAGCCTTTGTTTCCTTTGAGCTTTTAGCATCCGGTTTGTGCCATCTGTAGCCAATCTACCTATGGACACCACTTATAGACATACTGTATAAGTTTGATTGAATAAACAAGAAGAGCCTGCTGGATTAGGCCATTGGCCCATCCTGCATCCTGTTCTCACACTGGTGACCCAGATGCATGTGGGAAGCGCTCAGTTTATCATACCCTGTCAAGCCATTCAGATGACTGAGCTTAGCTATTTGTGAGGGGCATTGAGGTTGCCTCTTTAAGAGGCTCTTGGGCAACTTTTGGTTGATGGTGTTTCTCAATAAATCTTCAGGTTCATTATCCACCCTTGCAAAAGGAAGTATTTTTCTCAAATGGGATGGGACATTTTAATTGCAATCAGGCTGGCTGCCTTGTTTGCGAGTAGTGAGTCCTACGTTACATGTCTACATCTGCAGAACCTGGAGCTGGAACTGTGTGATTGTACTGAGCACATACTCCCAAGCATAGCTGTCAACTTTTCCCTTTTCTTGCAAGGAATCCTATTCAGAATAAGGGAATTTCCCTTTAAAAAAGGGAAAAGTTGACAGCTAGGCTCCCAAGCTCGATTCACTGCTCTGTAAATGTTGCATTTGAATTCTCCCTTAAAACATGCATCTGAGTTCTTCTTCCAATTGCCTTTCCCCTCAAACCAGGAATTACATATTTTGAGAGGAATTCAGTACTGAGTCCAGGCGATTGTACCATCAGGACAAGCATTTCAGTTCACAGACCAAATGATCCCTCCTCTCCTTCCCCTGCATGCTGTTCCAGGGATTTCCCCAAACTTGCCCCAAGCCAATTTCTGGGCATGCTGGGGCATGCAGGGAAAGGAGAAGTGGAAGAGCCCCATTGCACAAGCCAAAATCCTTCTGCAGGACTTCCGCTAATGGGACTAATAGTTGAATTCTGCCCTGTATTTATTTTAATGGGATGGAATGCATGCTAAGCTCCCCCATCAATTAATAAACAGAAAGAGAGTCTGCAAATCTGAAGGGTCCGGTGAAGGTCTTCTAGGAATGTGCACTAAACATGACATGGCTGATGCTGGTGGACCAACCCCAGTGAAATGGCATCCTTTCAGATCACTCCTTTGGGCTGTGAGAAGGATAAGGACAATTGGATGTAGAATTGCTCCCTGCGACAGGGTGAGCTCCCGTTGCTCGGTCCCAGCTCCTGCCAACCTAACAGTTCAAAAGCACGTCAAAGTGCAAGTAAATAAATAGGCACTGCTCTGGCAGGAAGGTAAACAGCATTTCCATGCGCTGCTCTGGTTTTGCCAGAAGCAGCTTAGTCATGCTGGCCACATGACCCGGAAAAACTGTCTGCGGACAAACGTCGGCTCCCTCGGCCAGTAAAGCGAGATGAGTGCTGCAGCCCCAGAGTCGTCCGCGACTGGACCTAACGGTCAGGGATCCTTTACCTTTACCTTTTAGGTAATAGACTGAGGCAACAATGGGGAGGATGGGAGTTAGCCTGGCTTCCAAGTGATAGGTGGTATGTGGGAGAGCTGTGTCTGTGGTAAGAGCATGAATGAAACACATTGGTGGATATTTTGTGGTTTTGCTATCGTTTTGACTGATTAACAGATTAATATAGCATGGCATCTCTCATTCCAACCCAATATAAGGTGCCATTTTATCTGTTGTCTGCTGGCAGCTCACTTGCAACAGAACATTGCCAAAGTGTTCTACTCAACAGTATTAATGCCTTGAGTAACACAAAGAGTTAAAACTCCAGAAATGCACTATTCAACTAAAAGCAGGAGGGTTTGAAAACAGCTCCCTCAAGCAAACAACAACTGTCAGGTGGAGAATCAGACAGCAGGGGATATTATGGAAGGAGAAGGATGGCTCCTGTGGTATGCTCTGCCTTGGCAGTTCAAGGCCCTCAAATGTAGAGTCTGTTTCTGAACTGTGAATTTCCCCTGGAGACATGCTAGAAGCTCTTGAATAAACTCAAACATAAAAAGAGGCACTGTGCTGTTGGCATTTGGTGGCGGGTTGATTGCGGCTCCCTGCTACTCCTTCTGTTTGAAAAGTTAGACTCCTGAATGCTGCCGAAAATGAATTCCAGAAATGGGGAAATTAAATTATCATCGCTGTTGTCAAATACCATAAACTCAACTAAAGAAGACATGATTAGGGACTGAAGGTGCAAAATGGCACATTTAGTTGAAAGGATGTAGAAGCATTTGGCAATATTGCACAGCATATTGCAGAATTAGATTTGTACAGCTGTGTGGGAATAACAGCCTTCAGCTTATTTTTATTTTTATTATTAATTAATGTATTCAAATATCTAACATAGCCCCACAACAATGGATCAGGTGACATTAGTTCACACACACTGAGGTCTATTCACATTCAAAGAATATGTGGATAGGATTCAGGCTTCATGCTCCCTGCTCCCTGCATCATCACTAACGCTTCCATTTCTGTCAATAATGTCCCAACCCTCTCCACTTCCATGCATTCTGCACAGAAGTCCAAAGGGTATTTATGGCATGTTCTTCTGAACATAATCAGAATCATTTATTTGATAAGTAACATTGAACAGAAGTAAGCCTAATGTCTGAATGCATGCAGAAGGTTAGGAGGGAAGCTGGAATGGATGAGTAAAAGAAAATGTAACAATAAGTAGGAACATTCTATATGCGGATGGGAAATAACTAACCTCAGGAATAATGTTTGATTGTTGGGAACCAAAAGGGAACAGAGAGTCATATTTGGCCTTGGTCATATGGTGATATGAATGTATGGATGACAGGGAGTGATATCACAACCACTGGCCACATCCCTCCTATGTTCACCCAAAGCTATAAACAAAGACATTGCTCAAGGACAAAAAGGCAGGTTAGCAGGCAAGATACAATTCCCTTCCTGGGGAAGTGATTGGCTTTCATCTTCACTGAGAGGACTACATTTATTTAATATCGTGTGGACTTATCATGGTTGCTGATAGGGAGGTACAGGGGGTACACATGTACTGGGCCCCTTGTCAACAGGGTCCCCAGACTCTTGTCTTCTTCTTCTTCATCATCATCATCTTCATCAGTACTAGTAGTAGTTGATCAGACATTTAGAAAGGAAGTTATAAAACATAATGTGGAGGTAACTTTAATGCTTTGGCACTCAGCAGGCAGCATCATTGCTAAGGACAGTTAATCACTTAATCACTGTTCCCAAGCAACCAGAGGAGGGAATGTTGACCAGTCCCAATTCCAGAAGGGGTCCTCTCTGAGCAGCAGAAAAATCAGGAGAAGCTATACCAGGGTATGTTTGTTTTAGCACTTTCGTTGTGTCCACATAATTTCATTCACACTGCAGGCGTGCTCCCTTTACAGGATACAATACAACTAGTTGGCTTTGGTAGGTTTACTCAGAAGTTACTCCCTTGAAATAAATGAGGTTTTCACAATTAAGAAAAAATTGTGATATTGTAATCCCCCACCCATATGATTTTCCATGTCCCTCACAGAGCCACTACTGTTTGCTTCCATGCAGTTTTCCAACCTCCTTGTCCTGGTCTTAGACTTCTTCAGCTAGGACTCCTGCTTCCAGCCCAGTTGGCCTCAGCTTTCCTGTTGTCTAGCTTGAGTGTAGTGGCTGCAGCGATTCATGAACTGTTACTGAGCCGGATGCCTGCTTGAAAAGTGAAAGAAGGTTCTCCGGATAAATAGGTGGGAAGATGAGCAATGGGAATCCTTGTCACTGTTTTATATATGTATGTATGTATTGTATGTACAATATGTATTGTATTGTATTGTATTGTATTGTATTGTATTGTATTGTATTGTATTGTATTGTATTTACCAAAACAATTAATATACCACCTTTCATTATCAAATTCTAGGGCAGTTCACTGTTCTGCCTTCTTGAAGGGCAGTGACCATCCCACCAAATAAAATGAGATGGAATGATTTATGGGGATTTCCCCATCTCTATATCTAGGCCAATTTCTTAATATGATAACAATTTTGGAACTTTGGTCTAGATACAGTGTGCCTATTGCAGAGAGGAATATACAGTGTGTTGGAATATCTGCAATAAAATCTAATACAAGGGCTTCACTGCAGTGCAGTTTTACATAAGGGCTTGTAGGAGCAGACAGAATGTTATTAGACCATAAAAGCACATCAGGCTGATTTATGGTTTCTGATCAAGGTTTCTGTGGAAATTACTCTGCATCACCAGCTCAAGGTGACTGCTACCATTAATGTGTGGAAAATAAATGAGATGGGGAGGCAGATATCAGAAGAAGTGGCAGGAAGCGGTGAGCCAGTTTATCCAGCACAGGCTTCCCATTTTGTTTTACAGTGCACGGAACACTGTCATCCAAATGGTTGCTTTGGGGCAGAAAAGGCAATTCTTGATAATTAGATCTTATGACATGGAGCTGCTGCTTTCCTGAATCCAGTATGTAACAGTTATCAGGTAAAATGCCTCTCTCTACATGTCGTCATCTTTCTATTATCCTAGGAATGTAGGAAGTGAATTATAGAAAAATGCTGTAATCCTGAAAGTATTTTTGCTGAGTGAAAACCCCCCCCCCAAAAAAAACCACCATCTAGGATTCTTCAGGATAATCAACAGAAAGACCTATGTTTGGATATAACTGAGTGTGTGAACAATCTGACTATTAAGTCATTTCATACAATGATAAGGGTTTGTCCAACTTGCATATAGGCATATGAAGTAAAGTAAATTAGATCAAATTAGTAACTGTAATACAATATTGTCAGCCAGAGCAGGGGAGCTAGCACTTAGTGTTGGACTTGAACCAGGAAAACAAAGATTCAGATTCTCACTCCTCTATGAAACTTATTAGGTCAGTCACTATGACTCACCCTAATCTCCCTCACAAGGTTAGTGTAAAGATAAGAGGGAGAAGAACAATGTGCATCTTGAAGCTTGTAGAGAACTGTTACACACACAAAAATTAGGGGCTGCCACGCCTCCTAATCACCCTGCTTCTCTTGCCAACCCCAACCATCTGCCAACCCCCTTCCCAATTCCTCTTCCCCCACAACTGGCCAATCCTCCTTCCTTTACACCTGACCAAACCCCATTCCTTTTACACATCATCCACCCCTCACCTATCCCTTCACAGCTAGCCCCAGCTCCCAACCAGTTTAAAAAGAGCTGGAAGGCACTTCAGAAAACTGTTTGCCAAACTGCTCTCTGAAGTACTTCCCACCATGCAGAAATCCAGCATTGCCTGAGCTCTGCGAGTGCGGCTTTCTCCCGACTGAAGTGCAGAGTGTTTGAGGACCGGGAAGTACTTCAGAAACCAAAATGCTTCTTTACAAAGCTATTGTAGTACCAACCTGACTATATGCTTGTGAAACATGGGCCACTTATAAACGCCATCCCCAACGCCTTGAAAGATTCCATCAACGATGTCTCCAAAAAATTTTACACATCACTTGGGAAGACAGGCAAACTAATATCAGTGTACTGGAAGAAGCAAAGATCACCAGTGTTGAAGCAATGATTCTTCAACATCAACTTTGTTGGACTGGTCATGTCTTCCAAAGTAACTATTCTATTCCGAACTTAAAAATGGAAAGTGTAATGCTGGTGGTCAACAAAAGAGGTTTAAAGACTGTCTCAAGGCAAATCTTTAAAAATGTAGTATAAACACTGACAACTGGGAAACACTGGCCTGTGAGCGCTCCAGTTGGAGAACAGCCTTTACCAAAGGTGTCATGGGCTTTGAAGACACTCAAACTCAGGACGTAAGGGAGAAATGTGCTAAGAGGAAGGCACGCTTGGCAAATCCACATCGTGATCAACTCCCGCTCGGAAACCAAGGTCTCCACTGTGGAAGGATGCGTGGATCCAGAATTGGCCTCCTTAGTCACCTATGGACTCATTGTTAAAACCATGTTTATGGAAGACAATCTTACTCGGCTATGAGTGATCGCCAAAGAAGAAGAAGAAGAAAAGCCACCACCTATTGGGGGCCATGCAAACTGCAGTGTGACAAAAGCCTTACAATTTTATTACATCGTGTGTGTGTGTGTATTTCTGTTTCAAAGGAAGATATATTCTATCTTCCTAATAAACACATTACTAGAAGCTTTTGAAGCATTCTGAGGGACTGCAGCAGTGAGGAAATAAAATAACACTGGTATGGGTACTTGTTCATTTGGACAAGTGAGGCTGAGAGACCAGGATCCCTGATAATGCTCCAAAGAAAAAGGAAAGGATGTAATAATAACAATGATAACAACAGATAATTTGCCTAGTGTCATTCATGCTTGTTCCACATTCAGGGGGAAATATTATGTGGATGAGCAGCAGCAAGGATCAGGTTGTATTTGCCCTCACCTCCTTCCGACCTGAGGAGGAAATTGGAAGCATCTACTTCCTTGTTTAAGCAACTTTCTTAAACATCCAAACATCCAAACTGGGAACTCTGGTTATTTACCTATTCCATTTATATACCTTTCCTTCATGTTGTCCAAGGTGGTGAACAGGGTTCTATCTTTACCTGTTTTATGATCACCCTGGTCTCCCAGGTCCCTGGTCTCCCAGCCACTAGTTCTCCGCCACACCATACTTGTTAGTTATGGTTTGTTGAAA
Source organism: Podarcis erhardii (assembly GCF_964252035.2). NCBI lineage: Eukaryota > Metazoa > Chordata > Lepidosauria > Squamata > Lacertidae > Podarcis > Podarcis erhardii. The sequence goes on from NC_138497.1 coordinate 38,813,243, forward strand.
CAAGGCAGGATCATAAACCATGCCTTGATCCCGGCTTGTTTCAATTAGCAAACCACAGTTTGTCCTTTTCAGCAACAACAATAAAGTGTGGCTAATTTAAAAACAGGCAGCAAGGGATGTTTCCTATCTGCTCTTGACCAGTCTGGAAGAGGAGAAAGCAGGGAGACACACAAGCCCAAAGCTTATTCATATATTGCCAAACTACAATTTAGCATTATGTACAAATCAATCCATTGTTATGAGCTATATATCATTTTTCTGAGTAGCTTAGACACAATGCGTGCTGAATGATAATTAATGGACTGTCCAGATCAACACGGAATGTGCAGGTCATGCAAGGTTTCATAGAATCACAGAACTGTAGAGTTGGAAGGGACCACGAGGGTCATCTAGTCCAACCCCTGCAGTACAGGAATTGTTTGCCCAATGTGGCACTCGAACCCACGACCCTGAGATTAAGACTTTCATGCTGTACTGACTGAGCTATTTGGTGGGTATGTAAGCTTATAACCCAAAGCTTCTCTCTGCCCTCTTTTTTAAAATGTTATTTTATTTTGAAATAAGAGTCTAATAAAACACACAACACAGCTGTCCTTTTAAAAGGGATAAAAGCAGGAGATTGGGCAGCTACAATTTCTCCAAGTCTTTCCAAGCACCCTTCCCTGCAACTATTGTGGCAAAGAGGCTGATGAAAGGACAGGAGGAAAAACAATTGGGAGAAGGTGCAGTTGCTGCATTTCCTCTTTAATCAATCATTGAAATGGGGCAGAGTGCGTCCCTGGGTACAACCTGGCAACCTTAGGTCAAGCTGGCCTAGCAGCAGTGCTTTTTTTCTTTTAAAAAAAGTTTAGGGGTACTCTCATTTTCCTACTCATATTGAAATATTGCTCCTCAATGAGGCCAAACTTAGATTCACAAAATGTTTAGGGGTGTGCATACCCCTGCGTCCCCCCGGGGGGGGGGGAGCCTAGCAGGATGTGTTGAAAAGCAGGATAAAAATGGAAGGAATAGATACATAGTTTAAAAAATATTTGGGGTGTGTGTGTGTGTGTGTGTGTGTGTGAGAGAGAGAGAGAGAGAGAGAGAGAGAGAGAGAGATGAAAAAGTAAAAAGAGGTGTTTTGAGGGCCAAACTTGATATGATGCTAAACATCAATTGTCATTTCAGTTCTCTCATTTTATTTGTCTCTGTGTCGTATTTTATTTGTCTGCTGTGGTCTTCTCTCTGTCCTATGGCTAGCTAGCCACATAGTCGACTTCCTATGACTCCTCTCCAGTCTTCATTCCAAATTCATGTCTTCAACACTGCCTTTCCAAAGGCAGTGCTTTTTTTCTGGCAGTAATGGTACACAGTACTGATACCTTTTTTTTCTAGGGGGAGAAAAAGCACTGATATCCCCCCCCTACATACACAAAGAGAAAAATCCCTCCTTGAGTTGAATGAGTATGCACAGTGCTTTTTCTGGTGGTACTCAGGGGTACTCAGTACTGGTACCTTCTTTTATAGAAAAAACACTGCCAAAGAGGATATATATTTCCTCAGCTGTTCTGTTAAATATCTGTAGATTCCCTTCCCCTTCCTCTAAATTTTAAAACACGTAATCTATATGTTTTCAAATGTTGACTGCCTTGCCACCCATCTGGAGTCTATCAGTAGCTGCTCACGCAGCTGTCTTGAGCAGCTGATTCCATTATTATTAAGGGTACATTTTCAAAGCGTCGTGCGAGATGAAAATCCATAAATCCCAGTTTTCAGAGATTTGTGCGCATTCCCTCTCCACAGTACTTTAGAAATGGAAACCGTAATGCCCTTGAAGTCTTTCTATCAACTGACCCCCGTCATAATGTGCGCCTCTACAGTTTGTTTGCTTTTTGCCTCCAAATAGGCCCTTATTCCGTAGCCTGCACAGCAGATGTTTGGTAACTGCTGTTAACCTAAGAGGTGGTACAGCTAAAAACTGAAGCTATATTTGGAACATGTTTAGCCAGTCCCCACAAAAAGTAGCAGGGTGGGGGGAGGACTTTATTCTATGTACCAGGGTAATTAGCTTGTGTTGCTAATAGGGTGGATTTCCTGGTACTTAATTGAAAGCAGGTGGATAATTAAAACAAATATGTATCTAATCAAGAGCCTGGCGTCAGGCAATATGATGCCTGATTCATCTCAGGATAAAAACCGAACCTTCCCCCTTCCTCCCCCAGCCAGTGCACTTTGGAAGCTAATGCGAGAGAGGGCAGGAGAGTTGGATCCTGTTGAGAGCCTAATTAGAATGTATGTCGAGACAGCTCTGAGTTGAAACACAGTGCCGAAGTTTTCATTTGCCGCGCTCGTAACCTGCAATGGTATTTCACGCCACCTGAAAGCTGCTTCGAAATAAACTGACCCATAGGAAAAACAACAGCAGTGTACGTAGACGCCTATAGCCAACTACATTTTAAATGCTGACTTCTGGGCACCTCTAGTGGTACTCCAATATGTTTCGTTAATTCTCTGGCACTCAGAAAGGTTACAGTGAATGGGTGCATAGGAAGCTGTTTGACTGGCCTCATACTGCAAATTATAACATTCAGTTTTCTATTAGCACTCCACATGCAGCTTTCGTTAAAAAAACAAAACACTCCAGCAAACGGAGCAATAAAGGCTGCAAAACAAATAACGGTTTCCATTCCTGGGCCTTTATGTTAAATGCAGAATTCCACCACATACAACTATGAAGCCTATGCTCTCCCGCAAACATCCTTCTCAGAAGTTGTTTGCTGAGCCTTGATTATTTATTCAGGCTCCATACAGGTACTGGCAGAGGGCTTATATTCAGCTCCCTAGCATGGCTCTGAAAAGCAGGTTTGCAGCAGTATTTCTGTCATTTTGAGGGAAGAAATGGAAATTAACTCATTGTGCAAGCAAAATTGCACAAGCAGACTGGTGGGCGCAAGAGACAAGGACTTTTCTGTGGTGGCCCCTTCCCTCCCTATTTGCATGGCAATTCCCGCCCCCTCCCACAGATGGAGTAAATAAAGACACGGACACCAGAATTTAGGTTAATGGGCGAAAATGGCCACAACTTTATTGATTACAGGTAAGAGCGGTATTGGCTTTAGGCATTGGCCCTAACAGACTATCCGGTCTAACCGGGAAGGGTTAAGCACCAACAGGGGGAGCCCCCGAGATGCACATCCCTAGGCGCTCCCCAAGGGGTTACTGCTCAGGAGCGCACTTTAGGCTCTAGCCTCCGTAGGTTTCGGACGAGGCGACGCCCCCCAGAGTCCTTTAACGAACTACCCTTCAAGATATGGGGGAGCTGATGGCGCTCCTCCCCCCCGACTTCATTTGCATAACAATACCCCTGCCAATGCCTACCACCACATGAGCCAGGCTCACCGCCAATACCCTCAGACCTGTAACCAATCCCTGATCCCCTGAAAAATGTCAGCCAGCCAAATATCGTTACCAGCATCGGAGAGATGCACGCCATCCCCGCGATAGAGTGCTTCCTTGCAAAACTGGATGCATGGGTGTTCAATGAACCGCCCACCCATCGCAGCCACTCTACGTGCCACCGAGTGCTCAAGGATCCGCCTGGCTCTATTCACAGCCACAGGATTTGTGGCGTCCCGCCAAAAGCGCCTCTCAAGCAAGGATGACCATATAATTGTTAGATTCGGATAGGAGGCCCGCAACTCCTCCAGGTCATTGAAAATATTCCACATTAAGTCCACCCCCTTTCTGTAAGCCAGGTCGTTCTCACCCAGTTGGATGACAAGCGCCTCAGGTGGTCCTTCAACTGCAATTCTATTTGTTACTGCTGGGAAGAATTCCTCCCACCACATTCCCCGACGTGCAATCCAGGAAATTTCAACATACTTCGGGAGCTGGAGATCGCCGCACCAGCCCCTGGTAACCGCCCGCAGTCTTGCCCAGTGGACAATGCTGTGTCCAATGATCCAGAGACGCACCACCCCGGCACCTGAAAATAAGATAGCAAGAGAGCCGGGTCAGGGGGGCCGATGGGGGAAGGGGGAGTTATCGTGGTTTCCGGATGTATCCCCTGTAAGCATTCGACTTCCACTGTCCCATGTCCATTATCCTGTCCGCCGGTAGACCCATGTGCACGGCGGTGGCCGCAGCCCCAATGCGGACTGAGTGCGCAGCGTACTCCTCGGGTGGAAGCCCAATGGCCGCGATCGCCTTGCGCATAACCCTCATGAACTGGTGTTTTGACAGGCGAGAGCCATCTGCATGTATGAAGAAAGGGCCACTTGTTTTGGTCTCAAGCACAGAAACTTTCTTGCGTCCTTTACTAGACAAGGGCCGGCCTTCTGAGTAGACTGCAGGCGGATTAGAGCACCTCTGCCAAGCTGATCGCTCTTTGAGCTGCGGATTTTCAGGATTACATCTGAGCTTGACACAGTCACATCCCCTAACAAGAGCCCCCTGTTATTGCTAACCGGTTGGTCCTCATAGACCACCTCGCCTATGCGTAAGGCGCCAAAGAAGGCAAAGGAAAATGCTGTGGAAAATAACCTGGCCCCGTACCTGGACCAGCAGATGACCCTGAGCTTCTTACGTATTTGAGTGAGTATGTCATAAGTTATGGGTCTTCTGCTATCGGAGCTAGGAGGCCGAGACCTACGCCAGCCCTCCAGCATCTTCCACACCACGAAGTGTGCACAGGGGTCTACTGAGAACAGAGCTTTGGAGAAGAACGATATTGCTGCGGAATGAATATTAGTCAAGAAGGTGATAGTGTTCCACCTGGCATTACTATATTAGCATGGCACAGGCATATTTTCTGCTCTGATGTAAGATCTGGCTGTACACCAGAGACAGTTATCAAGCTCAATTCTTCGTCTTAATTCCCACTTTTCAAGTATAGTTGGCATAAATGACATCATATTGCAAGGAGCAGACAGCCAAGAGGCTTGGCTCAAAAATTGGCCTCCTATAGCACTCAGATGAAATGGCTGTACTGCTGCCTTGGGCTCTTGCACTGCCTTCCTTTATCCAGATATTAGTGTGCATGCACACAGACAAAATTTTTCTACTATTTATTGTTTGGTCTCTAACAGCAGTGATCCAAAATCTGCTTACCCAGTTCTGAAGATCAAATGGCACAGAAGACTGATAAATATATAGATAGAGCTGTTCTCAACATGAGAGTCTCTTGCACACCTTTTTTACCAAGGCTAGGATTCTCACCAGTCCATAATTCTTTTTAGAATCATTTATATTTTCAGAACTCCATCCAGGATAATTAGTAAGACTATTATATACGGAGCTGCTTTGCATTAAGGCAGAACTGTACTAGGAAGAAAGATCTGGAGCAACATTATGTATCCTTAAAAAAAAAATCCACCCCAAGCAGTCTGTTTTAGAAGCTGAATAGTGTCACTGTGTTAATTATTTGAACCGCACATGAAAACTGCTGCATAAGCTAATAGATTATCTCTTTTTGAACTCTGCATTTAATCATTAACATGATATGGAAATACAGTTATGCTGCAACTGCAAAAAAAACTTCCTAGTATCTCTCTTGTTTTGTCCTACTGACATATCCAAGGATAGGATGGGTGATTAAAGGCAGGAATGGGGAACCTGTGGCATTCCCAGATTACTACAGCTCCCATTGGTTCTAGCCAGCATGGCCCACAGTGGTGGATGATGGGAGTTGTAGTTCATATGGGGGGCAGGTTCTTCATGCCTGGTTTAAGGCCTTTTTTCCTGGAAGTAATTTCATGTGTGGTCCAGAATATATGTTTCAACCAGCAAACAAGAGGAATATAATATTTTGTTGCCATAGAGCACCATTGAACCTTCACTTTGGGACCCTATGTTATCCACCTGGGTCAAAAGTCTCAATTTTGTTTTGAAGGATGAACTGGCAAGGTATAACATATTAGGGCAAAATGCATTTGCGGTGTCCACTGACATCCTCTGTTGAAATTGTCCTGAGAACTCTGGTACTCACTAATGTTTCATCTTCCTAATCCAATAATGTCACTTCTCAAGTTGACTCTGACTCTAAGTGTCCTCCATTTGCCCAATAATATAACTGTCTTAGAGCCCTGAACCCCAGCTAAGATATATATACTAAGTTGTCAACCATTTTTCACTGTCCTGGCCGAAATCCTCATTCTCAGGGGGCTAAACTGACTTAGCCCCTGCTTTCAAATTTCTGTTCACTGGAATTTGATGCAGTCCAGTAGTTCAGTCAATGCTTCCTTGTGTTTTTCAGACAAAGACCTCCTAATGCAATTGACTACAACAGCAGCTGCGGGGAAGCTAGCCAGAACTATACATTTACAGCACTCTACACTCCAAGGGATGTGAGTGGCGCTGTGGGTTAAACCACTGGGCCTAGGGCTTGCAGATCAGAAGGTCAGCAGTTCGAATCCCCACAACAGGGTGAGTTCCCGTTGCTCGGTCCCAGCTCCTGCCCACCTAGCAGTTCGAAAGCACGAAGTACAAGTAGATAAATAGGTACCGCTCCGGCAGGAAGGTAAACGGCATTTCTGTGCGCTGCTCTGGTTTGCCAGAAGTGGCTTAGTCATGCCCAGAAGCTGTACGCCAGCTCCCTCGGCCAATAAAGTGAGATGAGCGCCGCAACCCAAGAGTTGTCCGTGACTGGACCTAATGGTCAGGGGTCCCTTTACCTTACACTCCAAGCAAGAGGGGAGCTGGAGTTGACAAAGCATCTCTACTCAAGTGGCAAACCACCAAGGGAACACATGAGTAAAGCTGCTGTGAGAGTTCAGCAGGTGAGGAGACTGTTATTCAAATCTAAGGCACAACTGACGATGCTTGGCATACTGGGTAGTCATTGCTTTGACTACACAATCATTGTCAAAGCAATGATTCTTCAACATCAACTTAGTTGGGCTGGCCATGTTGTGTGGATGCCTGATTATCATCTTCCAAAGCAACTACAGTGGTACCTCGGGTTAAGTACTTAATTCCTTCCGGAGGTCTGTTCTTAACCTGAAACTGTTCTTAACCTGAAGCACCTCTTTAGCTAATGGGGCCTCCCGCTTCCACCATGCCGCCGGAGCACGATCTCTGTTCTCATCCTGAAGCAAAGTTCTTAACCCGAGGTACTATTTCTGGGTTAGTGGAGTCTGTAACCTGAAGCGTATGTAACCTGAAGTGTATGTAACCTGAGGTACCACTGTACTTTATTCTGAACTTAAAAATGGAAAGCGTAATGCTGGAGCTCAACAAAAGAGGTTTAAAGACTCTCTTAAGGCAAATCTTTAAAAATGTAGCATAAACACCAACAACTGGGAAACACCAATCTGCGAGTGCTCCAGTTCGAGAACAGCCTTTACCAAAGGTGTTGTGGGCTTGGAAGACGCTCGAACTCAGGACGAAATGGAGAAACGTGCTAAGAGGAAGGTGCGCTTGGCAAACCCTCACCATGATCAACTCCCACCCAGAAACCAATGTCCCCACTGTAGAAGGACGTGTGGATCCAGAATTGTCCTCCACAGTCACTTATGGACTCACTGTTAAGACCTTGTTCATGGAAGAATATCTTACTTGGCTATGAGTGTTCGCCAAAGAAAAAGAAAGATTGGGTAGTATTCAACTAAGTGGCATGAAAAAAAATCTAACTCTGTGTTTATGAGTTATGTCTCTTTGTACCAGCTGCCTCCATTCTTTCATTTTACCATATCTGAAAATTCTTGTGCTGTTTCTGCCACCACTATGTGGAATGTCATTTATTTATTATTTTATTTGTTACATGTATATGCCACCTTTCCTCTAAGGAGCTCAGCGTGGTATACATAGTTTTCTCCCCACCCACCATTTTTTCCTCACTACAACCCTGTGAATGTGGATTAGGCTGAGAGTGAGTGACTGGCCTTAGGTGGGCTTCATGGCTGAACCCTGATCTCCCAGGTCTTAGTCCAACATTAACCACAACACCCCACTGGCTCGCCATACCACTCAATACTGAGCAGGATTCAACTCAGAGTAGACCCACTGAAATGAACTGACCTAATTTAGTCATAGTCATGAATTCCAGTGGGTCTACACTGAGTAAAACCTAGTTGAATACCACCCCCTGCGTACAGTGCTGGCCACCTCACATCAAAAAGGACAACTGTGGATCTGGAAATGGTAAGCAAAATTATTATGTGGTTGAAACAGCTCCCTTATATTCCATCTCCTCAATTGGGGGCAATATGCCTTTAAATACCAGTTGCTGTGACTCACAAGTGGGGAAAGCGCTGCTTGTGGGCTTCTTACAAGAATCTGGTTGGTGACTATGAGAACGTGATGCTAGACTAGATAGGTGTTTGGCCTGAACCAACAGGGCTTTTCTCACATTCTTAAAGTTACAGTGTTTGGGCAAGTGAGGGAGGATATGATGGAGTGTATAAAATTATGGATAGTGTAGAGAATGTGGACAGAGGAAAGTTTTTCTCCTTCTTTCATAATTCTAGAACCCAGGGTCCTCCAATGAAGTTGAACGTTGGAAGAATCAGGCAAAAAGTACTTCTCCACACAGTGAATAGCCAAATTAGGGGATTAATTCCAATGGCCACCAACTTGGATATCTGTTTCCAACAGAGAAAGCAGGACACTAAGAAGCACAAATGGGGAGAATGTTGCACTCATGCCCTTCCCATACGCATTTGGTTGGCCACTGTGAGAACAGGATGCTGGACTCGATGTGCCTTTGGTCTGATCCAGCAAGGTCCTCTTAAGCATTCAGAAGGCTAACAGCTATGTGCTTGCTTCCCTGTTCCCTGTAAAGGTCAAGCACAGGATTAGCTGAATTAGATTGTGAAATGCACGATGATTCTATTTTTCCACTGCCCCGTGCATGACTTCTTGTCCCACCAATGGGGTAAATGACTACATTTAGTACAACTAAGACTCAGAAATTTGCCGTCTGGATGCCAAAGCAATGTTATAGCCAAGGCTACATAAGGTCAACACACTCCTGTAACAAATATAAAAGGGGATTTTGCCTGTGTAAAGAACAAGTGTGAGCCTTGTAGACTTTATTGCCCATCATCTCTGGAACTTTGGGTTACTTTTTTAAACAATGGTGAATCTTTTCTGTCCCGACAGGTAGTTGTTAGTATGTAAGACATTCCTGGACTCGCTCCTTTGGCTGAGTATTGATTATGAATGCTTAATGTGTTTGAGTGGCTGCATCACAAAATTGTATAAACAAGAAAAGAATGTGGTTTGTAACCTAACAAGAGATTTCACAAAAGAGGGTTCTTACTGATCTATTACGGAGAAAGTTGCATTTTAAAAATCTTGCCCTGAATCAACAAACCTATTCATTCTGGGCACTTCACATCCAGGTACTGAAGTTTTACATCTCGCATACTGCTTACTCATGGCTGTGGGTGATTATTTGTCTCCCTAAAAGAAATGGGATCCAGCCATGAGTGTTCACATCTGGAAATGATCTGTGAGTCAACTTCCAGTTGGGTTACCAATGTAACTTGAGCTGGATTTGAATGAGGTGAACCTGAGTTTCTTGCAGTGGCCTGAGCATACAGGCACAATGCAGTACTTGATCTTATTCTGAACAAGACTGGTGGACATATGCAGAGTTTAAGTACCTTTAACTGTTTACCGGATGTCAGCTTCGGACCTCATCTAGAAATGCTCACCTGCAAACAGCTAAGCAGTAATACATGGAGATAACTCATGAAGCAGCACTGGCATCAGATGCAAAATAGCTATTCACATCTGCACACATATTCCTGCCTTGCTGGTCTCTCTTGAGCAACAGTTGATTATTTTCTGACATGCAGTGACATACAGTCAAGCTATGGCATGGCAGATAAATGAATTACTGGACATGTCCAAGCATGGAATAGTTGATTTGACTGTGCAACTGCTTCACCTTGTGCAGAAGGCAATCATTAGACCAGAGGTTGCTTCCCTTTAGAAAAGCCAAGTGTTGATGCTCCTCAAATTCTTCATATAGTCACTCTTCAAACCCAGAAAAATAGATGTGATGCAGGAAGTCAGTAAGGCAGAGAAGAAAATGGAGCTATTGAAATTTCAGAAATTTCAGCTGAGTAAAAAATAAAAACAAAATAAAAAAAATCCTTCTAGTAGCACCTTAAAGACCAACTAAGTTAGTTCTAGGTATGAGCTTTCGTGTGCATGCACACTTCTTCAGATACACTGAAACAGAAGTCACCAGACCCTTCTATATAGTGAGAAGGTGGGGAGGGGTATTACTCAGAAGGGTGGTGGGAATGGGTGATTGGCAGATAGCTGTGATGAGCCTGTTGACCAACACGGCTACCCATCTGTAACTACCCACACGTGTAACTACCAACACGGCTACCCATCTGTTGGCAGACCAACACGGCTACCCATCTGTAACTAAAAAATAAAAGTTTGCTGTCGAATAAATGAGTCCATGTTCACAAGTAACAATGCATATACTGAGCATACATCTCAAAGGGGGAAATTAAAATGTCATACATTATCTTTCCCTCTCATTAGGTGATAGTGATCTTGGTACAAACCAAGATGGGAAAACTAGAATAAAGCAATCCATACATACATAAGTTAGTTAGGAGGATACAGAAGAGTATTCACTATCACCAGGTCTCAACTAATATAAAGTATCATATTTAAAGGCAGGTTTACATTTATTCCTTTTGTCACTGTAAAGGAACCATTTCAGCAAACATCTGGCAATGATAAACAGATTTTTCGCAATCATTGGGCCAAATCTGATAGCGCTGTTTCTCTTGATCCAGCCTATTACACAGAGGGGAATGAACACAATCCCTGCCTCTGCTATCCACAAATATGTGCATACGGGTGGAATGTGTTCTCTAATACACTTAAGCTAAAACCACATAGCCGATGACTCCAGAATTTATTAATGAAATCAAGAGATGGTTCACGCGCACTTCCCACCATACTATGAGCTGTATCAAAGGAGCAATCTCGTCCCATCATACCCAATATACTTTTGGCATGAACGGCAGAAGAAATATGAGATATGGTGAAATGAAAGAATGGAGGCAGCTGATGCAAAGAGACAGAACTCCCGTAAACATGCACTTAGAGTTTTTTTAATACGAGAGTCCGATTTGTGGTTATTGCCATAGGCTGAGGATTGTGCGTCTGAGTAGATGTGAGGAGTGCTAAACAGTTTTCCTTCTTTTCTCACTAACGCTAGTTCCCTTTCTTTACTTCCAGGCATGAACACCAGCTCTTACCAGGAGCAGGGAAAGCTTTCTCTTTGGTGACACCCTGAGGGCTGCTTTGCATATTACAAGAAGTGTCAGATCGGGAATGCATGTGTGCACTCACACATCCAGTTTCCACCACTTCTTATAATGCAGGAAGCAACATCCTTGGTTGTTCATTTTCATTGCAGCAGACTGTTCCATTCTCTGCGGGAGGAGGGCTTTTGACTCTGAATTATCAGCCCCAGTAGTTAGATGTTTGCCCACATAGCCATTACGACTTGTAGGTCCTCACACCATCAGAGGGTTTATTTTGTCTGATCAGCCTACTTGGTTGACCCCCCCACCCCACCCATAACCCTTCTGGCTGATCACTGGTGACCCTGCTGGGAACATGCATCCTATTGTATTCATTATGTTATATATGCTGGTGCTCATATTATTATGCCTTAATGTTAACTATTTATCTGATTTTATTGTTCTTGCTGGGCTGCTGCTTGGGTTTAGTGTTATTGCTGATTCTGTTATTCATTAATATTACTGCTATGGTGTTTATTGTTTTAAATTACTGATTATCTATTGTTCCTGACACCTCGTACACTCATTTTATGAGGAGCCTAAAAATAGATCTAATAACAAAAATATAAATGTTGTCATCTCGTATGTTGGAAGCAGCCTTGAGAGTGTTGTGTTTGTCTCTAACTTTATTCCACTATCTGTTTCCCAGTCCTTGCTGACATCCGTCAAAGAGTCCTAGGAAAAGGCCATAGCTCAAGGCCAGTGCACATACTTTGAATGCAGAAGATTCCTGGTTCAATTGCCAGCATCTCCAATTAGGCTTAAGACTCCTGCCTGAAACTTAGGAAAATCTCTGCCAATCAGTGTAGACAACATTGAGTGAGGTGGCCCAATGATCTGACTCTGTGTGAGGCAGCTTCCTGTGTTCCTGCATTCTTCAGATGCCAGTTTACTATGATTTGTGGGGGAATGGAGAAGCAGGATTGGAGCAGCCAGCCTGGCTCCTGATTTAACACGGGTTCACTATACTGTTTATACAGTCCCCATGCATCTGCATCTAATACAGGCTTCACCAACCTGGTGGTCTCCAGGTGTTTTGAGCTACCATTTCCATCAGCCATTCTGGTTGCCACTGATGAGTTGTGGTCCAACACATCTAGAGCCACCTGGTTAGTGGAGGATGATCTAGTGAACATGTGCTAGATAGGATTTAGCATAATATAATTCATATGGATACACAATGACACCCTGTAAGGCCCTGTGGAAGATCTTTTATGGTCTTGTTTTTTGTCTTTATTTTAGACTCTTGGTTCTCATTCTCTCTCTCTCTCTCTCTCTCTCTCTCTCTCTCTCTCTCTCTCTCTCACACACACACACACACACACACACACAGGCTGTGTTGAATATATTAGCAATAATTCATCCAGCTAGGTGCCACTTTTGTCTGCTAACATTCTGATCGTGTTATGTAGTTAAGAAACATCTGTCAGTGCATTTTATTTTCCTGCTCAGTCATTAAAAACCATGAAGTGTTCTGCCTGACCACAAAAAAAGACTCTGTGTGGGTGGGTGTTAGAAAGTAATTATGAGGCTTTTATTTCACTAATTATTGTTCAGCCTTTGAAATGTCATTGTAGGTCAAACTAACAGCAGTTATTTCAGACTAGTCTGGAATTTAAATGGGAAGGACAAACAAAATATGAGGGCACAGAGACCTAAGTTCAGAGCAAGCAATTTCACCTTAAGCTCTAGCATAAGATGGAAACTTAAACTTGAGGGTTTCAGAAATTGCAACACAAGGGCATGGCTCACCTTCTAGAAAGAAATAACCAGAGCACCAGGCAGTACATGGAAATATCCTCAGAAGAAGAGCTGAAGACAGAGTTAAGCTCAACCTAAGAATGTCCCATTTAATGACCAGTTCATTCCACGTCTTCTAAAATAGATCCTGGATAACAGGTACTGGGAAACACCCTTTCGCAGGGAAAGGAGTCAACCATAGTTGAGTGATAGAACTCAATTGCATGATACTCTTAATCTCAAGGTTGTGTGCAAAATATTCCTTGCATTGCAGGGCGTTGGACTAGACGACCCTTATGGTCCCTTCCAACTCTATAATTCTAAGATTCATCACCTGCTTTGTATGAAGAATGTCCTAGGCTCAATCCTTGGCATTGCCAGTTAAATGGATAATGTAGCAGGTGGCTGGGGGGGGGGGGACGACGACACTATGCCTGAGTCCCCAGAGAGCTGCTGTCAGTCAAAGTAGATGGTTGGTGGGTTTAATGGTTCAATAAGCCAGTTAGGAAATTCAGGGTGGGGTTCAGTGTTGCACTCTTCCACTCATTCTTTCTGGGCAAGAACTGCAGCTTGGCTGATGAAATGATCCAACCTCGTTTCACGCCCATGCACTGTTTTGGGGGCTCCTCGGACCCACACCAGAACCAGTTTTGGGGAGCATGGGGGATGGAGAAGGGGAAAGCTTCACTGAACAAGCAGAACATTGGCAGGACTGATTGAGTGAAACTCGCCCCTAAGTATGCTTGAAGTTGCTGGAAACCATGGGAGGAGAGAGTGATATTATGCTCATCTTTAGTTTGCCAGTTTCTGCTTGGTCACTGTGAGCACAGGATGCTGGACCAGAAGGGCCACTGGCTTCATCCAGCAAGCTATTCTTATGTTCTTATGCATGTGAGAAAAGAACTAGAGAAAAGAACTCTAGTTTGGTCAGATGGAACAATGATAATGGGAAGCAAGACCATCCAAATGGAGATACAACCTTAATGTCCAAGTCTTGTAAGATCAGGCCTAGGGTATGTGGCTGCCTAGTCATATGGAAGATAAAGTTGCAGATCAATCACAGTAGGGGCAGATTTTAATAATAATAATAATAATAATAATAATAATAATAATAATAATAAATAAATAAATAAATTTATATCCTGCCCTTCCCAGCCGAAGCTGGGCTCAGAGCGGCTAACAACAATAAAAGTAACACAGCATTCTAAAATCAATTCATTCTAAAATCAATTCAAAATCAAATTAATGGCAACCATTGGGCTAGAGTTCTGTGAGGATTACCAAAGGAGGAGGTCAGACTGTGCCTTGGCCAAAGGCCTGGTGGAACAGCTCTGTCTTGCAGGCCCTGCGGAAAGATGTCAAGTCCCGCAGGGCCCTAGTCTCTTGTGACAAGAGCGTTCCACCAGATCAGGGCCACAGCCAAAAAAGCCCTCGCTCTTGTTGAGGCCAGCCTAACCTCCCTGTGGCCCAGGACCTCCAAGATGTTTTTGTTTGAAGACCATAAGATCCTCCATGGGACATACCAGGAGAGGCGGTTCCGTAGGTACAAGGGTCCTAAGCCAGCACCTTAAACCAGCACCTTAAACCTGACCCTGTACTCCACTGGGAGCCAGTGCAGCTGGTATAGCACTGGGTGAATGTGATCCCGCAGCGAGGACCCCGTAAGGAGTCTCGCCGCAGCATTCTGCACCCGCTGGAGTTTCTGGGTCAGTCTCATGGGCAGCCCCACATAGAGTGAGTTACAATAATCACGTCTGGAGGTGACTGTTGTGTGGATCACAGTGGCTAGGTCAGGACGAGAGAGGTAAGGAGCCAACTGCTTAGCTTGGCGGAGATGAAAAAAGTCTGTAAAATATTTGACCGGCCTAGACTAATGCAGCCCACCAAGAATGCATGGTGACTCACCAGGAGTTCAGTAACCTTCCTGGGATATCAAAATGTTCCTGGCATTCTACAATACCTGAATGATAGATTGCAAACCGCTTATTTGTACACAAGAAAGGAGAAAAATGATGGATTGTGGAGTTTTA
Organism: Podarcis erhardii; assembly: GCF_964252035.2. Taxonomy (NCBI): domain Eukaryota; kingdom Metazoa; phylum Chordata; class Lepidosauria; order Squamata; family Lacertidae; genus Podarcis; species Podarcis erhardii. The sequence goes on from NC_138497.1 coordinate 38,828,274, forward strand.
TCAACCAGGTACCACATGGGAGTACATAGACATGGTAGTTCTTCAATTTTGTCTGCCAACCCTAACCTTCCTCAATTATTCCAGACAACAACTGCTTTATAGATGCTGTTATTGAATTGTAGGTACACTTTTGTAGTTTGGACATAATTTCTTTGAGTTACTTTTCCAATCAATCCGTTCATTCTTCTTCACTATTTTGCTACAAATGAATATTGATTCTAGCCCATACCAATCTCTGTAGCCACAGCTGCACTTTACACTTAATGCACTATGATGCCGCTTTAAACTGTCATGGCTGCCCCCCAAACACCATGGGGATTGTAGTTTGTTAAGGGTGCTCTTATAAGAAAGAGCAGGTTCTAGTCTGGGTGCTCTTATAAGGCAGAGGAGTAGCAATGATAAATCCAGCCCAACAGCAAAAGACCAAGTTCAAGAGTCCAAGATTAGTAGCCAGAGTTCTAGGACTATGTGAGAGCCACAATGCTGTTTCAACAAGTTTCCCTGCCTCTGAGCCAGGCTTTTAAGCCATCACAAATCTTTCTCATTTCATGTGCTACCAATTAATGAAATAGCTTCTTTTTTTTCTCTCCAAGGCATTTTGCCATCTCCTTCAACTCTTCTTTTTCTCTTTCATTCACAAATCCTTTTAAATGTGTTTGTGGGAGGGGTGCTGGTTATTGGTTTGGGTTGTTGTTGCTGTCATTTTTATTATGTACTTTGTGTTTTTATCTTGCATTTTTACACTGTGAACCACCCTGAGATCTTCAGAGGAAGGGTGGTATACAAATTTAATAAATGAAAAAATATGTACAAGCGCCACCCTTTTCTCTTTACAGCTACTGCCAAACCCCTCATCCATGCTCTGGTTAACAACTTCTTCTTCTTCTTCTTCTTCTTCTTCTTCTTCTTCTTCTTCTTCTTCTTCTTCTTCTTCTATCACTTTTCACAGAAATCTTAATGTGATTTACACACCAAAACCCAACTAAAATAAGTTTTATAACAATACAAAAAACAACTAAAGGTATGTTAACTATCCAGATAAACACCTAAGGCACAGACTAATAATAATAATAATAATAATAATAATCATAAAGCTAACACTTGCAGTAACAACAATATGTTCAATTGTTTCCAGAAAGTACGAATAGTGGCACCTGTCATACTTCAGTAGGGAGGCTGTACCACAGAACTGGGGCGGCCACATTGAAAGTCCTGCTATGGATGTGAGCTGAATCTGTAATGTAAAAGATTTTTTATGTTTTGATGACTGCACACGAGACCTAACACATGTACATGAATTTGCCTTGGAAGACAACACTTCGTGTTTGGTAATTGTTTTTAAATTTTTCAATTAAGTTTGGGGAGGGGTAAAACAGTCTCAAACTGTTAGTACCCAAACCTTGAATATGGCCTGGTAGCAGACTGGTAGCTAGCACAGATCCCACAAAGTATAACATGCTGGCAGTAGTCTGTTCCCACAAACAGTCTGGTCACTGTGCTCTGAACTAGCTGCAGCCACTACACCAACCTCTAAGGTAACCCCACATAGAGTGTATTGTAGCAGAGGGAAAGTTAGCTATGACCATGATATCAATACTCAGAATGGTAAGAATTGCAAAAGGGTCTTACATAACTGTCCAGAGCGCCCGGTAAAAGCCATCCACACTGGGGAGGGGTGGAGAATGCGGTGCCAATACTGGAGTGTTACTATTCAGATGTGTGCTTTTGGGTGGCACTATCTCAGTGCATTAGGGACGCGGGTGGTCCTGTGGGTTAAACCACAGAGCCTAGGACTTGCCGATCAGAAGATCAGCGGTTCAAATCCCCACGATGGGGTGAGCTCCGGTTGCTCGGTCCCTGCTCCTGCCAACCTAGCAGTTCGAAAGCACGTGAAAGTGCAAGTAGATAAATAGGTACTGCTCCGGCGGGAAGGTGAACAGCGTTTCCGTGCGCTGCTCTGGTTCGCCAGAAGCGGCTTAGTCATGCTGGCCACATGACCCAGAAGCTGTACGCTGGCTCCCTCGGCTAGTAAAGCGAGATGAGCGCCGCAACCCCAGAGTCCGTCACAACTGGACCTAATGGTCAGGGGTCCCTTTACCTTTACCTTTATCTCAGTGCATTGTAGCAGCCAAAGAGAGAAACAGACTGTGATAGTATATTGGGAACAGGAGGCAAACTAGCACTGAAAACATCATATTGTGGTTATAGAACTATCTAGTGTAGCAGCACTTTAAGTCAAATCTCCACATGTGTGACCCATCAAGCCATTTTTGCTATCTCTCCAGGGACTCAATAAACCTCATTGTGTTTCCCCTTGTCTTTTCACAGGTTGCCTGGACTACAAAACAGGGGCATTGTCAATCACAGGCCACAGTACATGACTCAAGGGCTGTGTGGTGTGCCAATGTTTAAAATGAAGAAGATTAGAGAAGGAGAGAACTGTGTGTGAGTTAAGAGTACAGAATGGCTTCTGGACAAGCACAAACGTTTAAAACAGTGAACTTTTCAGAACATACCACTGACAACAAGGCAGGAGAGGAAAAGATCTTGCTATAAATGTGTGGGGAGTGGGAATGCATGTTATCACTTTTTGCATGCAACCATTCATCCAGCAAGCTCAGATATTAGTACATTGGGATGTGCCATTTTATCCTCACCATAGTCATATATGGTGGGTTGCCCAAGGCTGTGAAAAGACAATATTATCTCAGCTGAATGGCTGAGCAGGGAGTTGATCGCAGATCTCCAAAGCCCAGTTCAGTACTTCACACTAATTCTTCAGGGATGTTCGTGCGCGCGCGCGCACACACACACACACACACACACACACAGTGCTTTAAAAAAAATGTTTAGGGGTACTCTCATTTTGACTAAAGAAAATCACCGGGAAAGGAAATGAAGCCGCCATTGGAGGTGGTAACAACGAAACTGACCAATCACCAGATTTTAAAAAAAAAATTAGTTTCTTCTCCCGTTAGATTCACAAAATGTTTAGGGGTATGTGTACCCCTGTGTACCCCCAGAAAAAAGCACTGCATATATATTCTTGAAAAAATATCAGATTGGTCTACAACAATTATATATAAATCCATACTGTGTGTGTGTTAAAATCAGAAATCAGCTAACTATTATGGTAAGGTGTGTTGTTAATTGCCTGATGGAATAGATTAGTTTTCAGCAGGTGTTTAAAAGTTGGAAGAGAAGGCACCTGCTGAATTGGCAGAGCATTCCACAAGACTGAGCCAACGGCGTTAAAGTTGGTTGTCAAATGAGCCTTGCCAATGGGGGAAATGACCAACATTCCTCCTGCAAATGATCTAAGCGATTGAGCTGGGATAGAAGAGTTCAGGTGGCCTCTAAGCTACCCTGGACCTAAGTTGTTCAGGGCTTTGTCAATTAATACAAAGGCCTTGAACCTGACTTGATAATACTACTGCTAATAATAATAATAATTTCAGATCCCAACGTGGTAAACAACACATTAAAACATTGAATAAAACAATCCTGGATAAAATATTACTGAATAAAATCAAATATAAAATATATATCCAAGCCAACATAAGAAACAGGAAAGTAAAATATTATCTTTAAAAAAAATCAATATAAAATATAAGATGGGCAGCAGATGTTTTATCAATAGAGGCCCAGGTTGTCCGCCAGATGCCCCCATCAGCAATCTGGCTTCTACATTCTGCACCAGCTGAAGCGTCCAAGCCAGACCCGAGGGTAGACCTGAATAGAGCGCACTGCAGTAATCCCGCCTTGATCTTACCAATGCATGCACTGCATTGGCCAGCCTAGTTCTCTGTGTGTATACAAATTCATGTGGACACAATACTCACTGGCCCTCTCCTATTTAAATAGAAAGTAGGCTCTTTGGAAACGTTCATTTTAGGAGGGAGGAAGGTGCACAAAACGTTGATAATTAAAAATAAACAGTTTGGTACAATATGCCACAGGAAGGTTTTAGTTATGTTTTTAGATTTCTTCCATTTGATGTTCAGGCTGTCCGTGGGTTTGCAAAGCATTGAAAATACACAGTTCTAAAAATTGTGGGCAAATTTTGTGGTTCTAATTAATCAAAACAACATTGGGATATATAAATACCAAGGAGCTTGTGCTTCCATATGTTTGTGAATGGAAATACATGTTACGGTTGAAAACTGTTAAGATATATTTATTTTTCCTGAGTGGGAGAACAGCCTGTGGCTCTGATATGAGGTGCACAGAAGCTACATGCCAAAGCAGTCTGGAGGAAAACCAATCCACTGTTTGCTTTAAAGGGCTTCCTGGAATCCTGCCATTTGTTCATATGGAATTATTGGTAACAAATAGATGCCTTTATTATAGGGCGCCGCAGAAATGAAAAATGAAAATACTAGCTGAAAGATCCCAGTGTTGTACAGATCTGAATGTTCTCTTGGTTTTGCATGGATATTCACGTTTCTGCATATTCTTCTGCCATTTCCCATGAATATGATGTTGTAAACAACTTCCCCCTCATTTGATATCTCGGATCAATGAGCACACACCTGTTAACCAGTCAACCAACTTGGTAGCTAATTTTCAGGATGTTTCAGATTCCAAAAAAATGCAAGGCAATAAGCCAAAACCAGAGCAGACAAGTAAATATCCCTTCCCTGTGGCAAATACAGCATAATGGGAATCATAGTTAATGATCTGAATCCAAACCCAAACCTTGTTTTATGGAATGCTCACTCATTGTTAAGCAAAGCCGTTTGGGCATAAGCGCATACTATTGATTTTAAAATTGATTTTTTTTAATAACTAAAGCACGGTTCACAAATCACCGTTCTGGCAGTTGTACTGAAACCTCATCTGTGCTTTTGTTATAGCTTGGCTCAAACCACATAGTCCAGATTTTGAAACAATGTGTTTCTCCTGGCTCAGGCGGGTTCTGAACTCTGTCCTCGGTATCTGTGGACCAAGGAGAATTAATTGATTGATGTGGAGAAAAGAATGTGAACATGAGAAATGATCTCTCTCTCTTTCTCTTTCTCTCTCTCTCTTTAATATTCAGTGTTTTCTGCTGCTGCTTTTGAATGTATGACAATTTATATTTCAAGCCTTTCCTTGTAATTATTGTAATTATCATTAATCATCAACTTCCACATGAAATGGAAATACAGAACACTGAAAAGGTCACAGCAATGGAGAACACAACCGTCTTTCAGAGATGATATGAGGCATTAACATTCAGCTGCCTCACTTGTGTGTGACAAAGATTGTAATGAAAACAGCAAATGGAGCAACATTATTCTGCCATTGTAAAAAAGAAAGAAAGAAAGAAAGAGTGTGAGGCAAAAAAATACCAGCAAGAATAATCAACTCTCATTGCAGATCAAGTCTTATATCTTCCTTAGGCCTTGGTTTATAAAAGTATTTGTCCCTGGACAGCCACTGGCTGTAATAAATTCCAGCTCTGGGTGGCTAAATTTCACTATACTGTACTGTGAAAACATGCTTGATGTATAAAAGCCACACATTCCTAATGATTCTCTCCTAATTCTCCCACGGTAAACATTCCTTGTACCTGTCAGAGATCTTCCACAGAGTTATAGCTCAGCCTTCAAGCTGCTGGTGCTGTTTTTGGGTGATTATGTGGGATCATGTTGATCCATCGCATGTTACACTGTCAGCATGGAACATCTTTCCTGACAACGAAATATTTTCAGGCTCTGAATTGGGTCTGCCCACCTAGGCTGGCCATTGGGCTACCCTGGGCACTAAGGGTTATAAAAGGCTTCCTGTCTGACCAATGGTCTTTCTGGCTATAATTTGTTTCTTTGGCTCCAACTTCCGCATTGGTTCCTTGGCTCAGACTCCCTGGCACTAAAACCAGTTTCTGAGTCTCCCACCAAGAGACCCCACATCTGTTATGTTGTTTGCATGGGGGGGGGGGCAGAATCTGCCTATTTGAAGTTTTTCCTTTCTTCAGACAACTATCTCATTGTTGCACCAAGTAAATTGAATGAGACACTCACCCAATTTTAGGGCCACAGTCATAAAATTCACTGTAGCAGAACTTTAGTTATCCAGTTGGCCTGAGGAATATCCCAAATGCTGCATTGGCAGTGCTGGATTCATAAAATTACATCCCCGTGAAGCTATATTACAGACAATAAATTTTAATAGCCAATGTGCAAGTAGTGAACTCATTAGCTGTCAAGAACTACCAGAGCTTGAACTGGGTCTTTGGATCTGCCTTGTGTGGTGCAAGCAGCAGCAGCAGCAGCCTAGGCAACTTGGTATCTGTGGGCCCTGGACTCACCCCACACCCACCCATGTTGGCCATTGGATCCTCCTGGGTAAGGAAGGACTATGAAGAGGTTTTCTGTTCCAGTGCAACAGGAGCTTTTTGAGCTCCAATCTATTCCTGTATTCTTTTGTCTCAACGGCTGGCTTGCTCATCTACCTGCTTTCTGGCTTGTCCTTTGGCTTTGACTTGTTCTGCAGGCATGGCTGCTGGCTCATCCCGTGCCTCCTGACTCCACTGCCCAGACTGCTGCCCTGATGCTGAGTAACGTCTTGTAATCTAGCATCATTGTGTGGTGCAAAATGAAGGGCTCTGGAGCACCCAGTTCCTCAGTAGGCTGCTGATGCTCAACTTCTACCTCTTCTACCTCACACATTTTGGTATGGCTCCTGGTCTCTACCAGCCCTCCAGCTCCAACAGCAGCAACAACAACAATTTATGACTTATAGCCCACCCATCTGGCCGGGCTATCCCAGCCACTCTAGGCAGCTTCCGACAGAATATTAAAAGCACAATAAAAACATCAAACATTAAAAACTTCCCTACACAGGGCTGCCTTCAGATGTCTTCTAAAAGTCAGATAGTAGTTTATTTCATTGACATCTGGCGGGAGGGTATTCCACAGGGCAGGTGCCACTACCGAGGCGGCCCTCTGCCTGGTTCCCTGTAGCTTCACTTCTTGCAGCGAGGGAACCAACAGAAGGCCCTTGGAGCTGGACCTCAGTGTCTGGGCTGAATGATGGGGATGGAGACGCTCCTTCAGGTATACTGGGCCGAGGCCGTTTAGGGCTTTAAAGGTCAGCACTTTGAATTGTGCTCGGGAGCGTAATGGGAGCCAATGTATTTAGCATGCCTGCACACCTATTGAAAATGGTCTGTGCACAGCATCCTACATGATGCATCCTACATGATGCTAGACTAACAAGCCAACCCTGGTGATAAGCAGCTCAAGGAGGGGAAGTCCCATGCATACATCTACTGGAAGCCCCTGAAAGCAACACACAATGGGTCAGGTTGATGTCACGTACATATTGCCAAGTTGTGTGCCCACGGAGCTCACAGTAGCCTGACTGTGTTAGTTAGATAATAACAGTTTTTGTGCCCGTGATTATAATGGCAAATTAATATTAGCCCAGCAGTGCATGAATTGCACAGGTGGTATTTTTCTTATCCCCCAGTTAGAGGCGCCTGCTTGAGAACACGCACATGTCTTGCATATAAAACTGCCACCCCGCCATTCATAATGAAGTCAGTCAGCTTCTATTACAATGAGGAAAGATGAATCATGCTGCCTTAGTGCAAGAATCTGTTTTGTTGTTTTAATGGGCAGGTTTATAAAACATGTAGTTAGATGGTTTTTACTAAATTATGCTAATTGGTGTTTTAGAAGTCCTTTTTAATCTGTTTTGATCATTCCAGTGTGGAAATTATGTCTGTGGAGTGGCAGCGTCAGAACAAGACTGAATGCCTTTGTCTTTCCCTGCTTGTGAAGGAATTAAATAGGATATAAAAACAAAATGGAGCTGGACAGCCGCTCTTAATGGAAATGATCCATAAACTCTACCACTCCCATGGCAAGAGAGAGAGAGAGAGAGAGAGAGAGAGAGAGAGAGAAGATCTATGCCTATTTCTTTTTGCACATCATTCAGAATTTACTGTTGCATTTCAGCATGCCCAATTATGAAGAAACACACACATTTCTTTGCCGTTCCTTTCTTTTCATCTTTATTTATTTGTTGGAAACTTCCATTAAAATATACTTATATTGATGGTATGAGTGATAAAGCAAATGCCAGGTTGGAACACGGAGAGGAGGCAGAAAAGAAATTACTGTCAGTTTTTCCAAAAGATTAATTGGTCTCAACGTGAGAACAGGATTGGAGGAAGAAAAGATTCTCGCTCAAAATCCCTATTTAGCTTGCCTGCACAGTCTTTCTTTCCCATTTTAATGTTGGTTAGCCCAGCGTCAGAAAACCCTGCTTTGAAATGCTGTTTTCCTTCCTGAAGCTATTCATTTGCATGAGGAGGATTCCTTTCAACAGCACATAAGTCAGCGTCCTTGGAGAGAGGGGCTGTATTCAGCATTCAGCAGAGGCATCTGAACTGCCTTAGTCTGCCTAATTATTTAGGCCATGTGCATTATGCCATGATACCTAACAGCTGCTGGTGGTAGGATTAAGGAGAAAAATATTTAATTTGATGCAGGAGCACATGTGCTGTGATGATTTTATTTATTGAGTAGCTTTTACCTACTCCCTAGGGTGTGAGAGCTAGATAGACAGCATAACAGAAATCATTTAATTGTGTCAACAAAATGCAGTGATGTTTGTTTAAAGCAAATAAAAAAAATCAGTTTTGCACAGGAAAATTGATTAGTTGATGCTTACTTGACTGTCACAGTGGCTTCTGGATTCAAAGTCAAAATTGGTTTGTTTCATCTTTGGTGTAGGGAGGGGGATACCTGAGTGATCAGAAGAAAGAGATGCCATGTAAATTAGGATTAGACTTTCTGTTCTCTAAATCAATAAAACAATTGGGAGGTGGAAGAAAAATAGACTGATTCATCTATCAAAAACAAGTCTGTGTTCCCATTTATGATCCTAGTATGATGGGTACTATTAGCATTGTTGCACGCAGAGCCAGTCTTGGGGTAAATAGCACCCTGGAGGAGGAGTGACTTTGGTGCCTACCCCCCACAGCTTTGTAGGACACCCTGAGGGTTTATGGGGTCTGGTGCAGGTATGACATTGGGGTCCCTGCTGCTGCTCCCTGAAAGGACCCATGCATGCATTTACAAGGCTGGGGGGCATATGTAAGAACAGTTGAGTGCATGAGCTACAAATTCTCACTGGCAGCTCCTCCTTGCCCTGGGATCAAGCAGAACAATAGATGTGCTTCATTTGGGGGGGGGGATCAGGCTGTATTTTTCTTGAGCAACTCCTCCAAATTCCAACCTCCTTCTGATAGAGCTTCTTTCTGCTTCCTGTGGCTGAGTCTCACAGGTCTTTTGGTCGTGGCCTGCTGCTGCTCTTCTCCAGCACTCACTCAAGAAGGAGTCCTCCCTCTGCCTTTTCCTGTGGCAACTGCCACATAAAGTTACTCTCCATTGCCACCTTGCCTGGAAATCTTAAGTGACACCATTAGTGGCCAACGGTATGCACAGAAACTAAGAGTATAACTTTCAGCATAAAGCGGCCCCAAACTGGGACACCATCTTCCTGTGCAAGTCACGTGACCTGCGTGAGATCATGTGCCTCCCCCATGAGATTTGTCAGGCACAGAGCCCCAAAAGCAGTTTTTTGGGGCAGCAATCTTGCACGTGTGTTTGGGGGCGCCATGCTTGGAAAAAGGGCAGCCTGAAATCAAGCAAGATCACAACGGCCATTTGGGCTGTTGTCTTTTTGGGAGATAAAATGGGATGTCTTGGAGCAGCTGACAAGTATGCAGGAGGCCGCTTGTTTTGTGTTGGTCTGGGGCAAATTATTCCAGGTGGACCAGCAGCTTTCCAGTGTTACCAAGCAGTATGGGTCATGCAGGATTGAAAAACAGTCTAACTTTTTTTTAAAAAAAATGATTTATTGATTCTTTTGTTCACCAAAGTGTTCTGTTTGGGGTCTCTGAAGGGACTCATAGCAAAGGACTTATGCATAAAGCTCTCAAACATCAAATAGCAGTGCATAAAGAAGGATTTTACATAAAGGATGTAATTTACATAAGTGTCCTCCCAAGTTCTGTCTTTCTGGTTGTGTCTTTCTGAAGCTTGACCTTTGTGCTGGCTAGAGAGGAAAATGCCTCTTTTTCTTCACCTCAGCTCCGCAGTAGTTCTTTCAAATGGGTTGGCACTCAGGAACTTAAACTCGCAGGCCTTTATAATATAAAACATCAACACACGAGGAACTTACAGTGTTGGGGGAATTCATAACTCAATTTAAAACTTTAAGGGAAACCTCATTACTCAGCTGTTTTTAAGTAGGCAGAGCATTACCAAAAGGAGACAACAGGCATCAGCCATATTATTCTGAAGTAGCAAGTTATTTGTCCATAACGGTGGCTGCTCCCTGCCTCAACTCTTCTGCTGAGAATGTGCAGCCTTGTTAAACTGATACACAGCAGTGGGTTTACAACAGCACAGCAACAGACCTGCTACTCCCAAGCTTTCCTCCGGCAATGTCTATGAGAAGTGCCCAGATTGAGCTGCCTCGTAGCTGCTGCTCTGCTTTCAACTCACCCCTGCTCCATTTGAAATCTCTGTCATGTGCTATTGGTAGCTCTCGAATGACAACTCTCACTGAAATGGTGACCTCGTAAAGTTGTAGGCCTACATCTGAGTCAGCCCACCCATGAGGCAGTCTGAGGCAGCCATCTCAGCTTGCACCTATGTTACAGCACACCCATGGGCACCCTGCCTCCCCCTCTTTGAAATCTTGTCAGAAGCTGCCTCACAACCCTGGTAAACAAAGCTTTGGCGGCAGGGAGAACAAGGGGCCAGCACTTTCCCACTTCACCTCAGGCAGTGAAAGACCATTGGTCATCCCTGGCCTATATACTTTATTATATTCAGCACACTCACAAGATTCTGCTGCACACTCCCCTCTGTCCTTGAGCTTCATCAGTCCATCATCAGCTACAAGAAATAATGTAAAGGTAAAAAAGGATAAAGGACCCCTGGACGGTTAAGTCCAGTCATAGGCTACTATGGGATTGCGGCACTCATCTCGCTTTCAGGCCAAGGGAGCCGGCGTTTGTCCACAGACAGCTTTCCGGGTCATGTGGCCAGCTTGACTAAACCGCTTCTGATGCAACGGAACACTATGACAGAAACCAGAGTGCACGGAAACATCATTTATCTTCCCACCAGAGCAGTACCTATTTATCTAATTGCACTGGTGTACTTTCGAACTGCTAGGTTGGCAGGAGGTGGGACAGAGCAACGGAAGCTCACTCTGTTGCTGGGATTCGAACCGCGGTCCTTCTGATCTGCAAGCCCTAGAGGCTCAGTTGTTTAGACCACAGCACCACTCTTTTGCAGTGAAATAACTAGTCTTAAATGGACAGTCTCACCATATACAGTCTCCCGCCTTCTTCCCTTGCTACATTTTTTAACTTTGGAAATTACCAGTGTAAAATGTAGAGCTGCAGTAACCATGCGACTACGCCTAACAGCTGTGTGGTGTGTGTATGTGTGCCTTGTAGCAATTCTTGTCTTTTGATCAGCATTCTTTATTTTATAGTGTCCTTTTCCCCCCTTTAAAAATACCGAAACACTTGGTTGCAGGACCACTTGTAAATGAGTAAATCCATTCTTGCATGAGAGGCATTCTGAAATGCCTCCCACCTTTTGTCAGCTCCCTTGTTTTTCACCCAAGGGAGCAAAGACATGAGTGCCCTGGCTGCTGAAACACGGGATATTCATTTGTTGCCTTGTACTACTTCACAGTTTTGAGGGAGATAATTTTATTTTATTTTTACCCTAAATAAAAGCAATTTCATTTTGATCCTTGTTGTCACCCTCAGGATAGGGGCTTTCAGAGCCAATTGTTTAGTTTTCTCTGCTAACTTTGAAATGATGAATTTTAAATCCCAGCTCAGTCTTAAACCCTTTGTATTCGGATACAGCGATTCCAAGCACTCATAAAATGCATACTGTTAAAATAGCCCTCAATGGTGATTTTATTTACCGTTTGATCACTTCCCTTGTAACTACTGATTAATTCTTTCTAACCATTGTAACAGTTGTTGCCTACATTCAAAGTGGTTCCCCAAGGACAGCCGGAGAGAGCCAGAAAATCCAAAGGCAAGAGCGTGAAATGAAATATATGTTTGCCCTTTTATGTGCTGTAGCTGGATATCCAAAATTTATGCTTTAAGCTGTCACTTTAATCAGCAGCTAAAGCTTTTCTTTCTTTGTTTTTTAGCAGCCAAATAAACTCATACTGGTCACTGACTGGCAACACCACTGTAATAGGTCACAGTGGTACAATAAGGCTTGCTAACTGATGGTGGCCTCCTTGATTACCTGAGTAAGCAACATATACTGTATTTTGTAGGTAAATGAAACAGCTGCAGGGGCATGGCAAGGAACTTAAAATTAGGAAAATATATGCATCACTTCTGTGGTTTCTTGCTTCATATTCCCTCTTTTCCCATTTCCCCAACTGCTTGCACAGGTGGTCGGATTAATTAAATTGCTGCCATTCCTCGGTGCTCATATTACTTCTACAACTTGGACTGGAACAATTCAGTATATTCCCAACACACTGAGTGAGTGGGAGCCTGCAGCAAAATGTGGCCATGTGGACTATTCCTGCTGAGGGTTCCAGCCTTCTAGCCATGCCCTTTCCCAGGACACTCCATTCCATTCTCCTGCCTCCTGGTTTCTTCTCCCCCTCCCAAGTCAATCAGCATTCCATGGCCATTGTGCATGCTGATTATCCACGCATGCGCCCCTGCTCTGCGCCTGAGGGCCCCAGTCCTGCCACTCAACACCTGGCCTAGGACGGGGCCTGATGGGCTCTATAAAGGACTGCTGCCACTGCTGTTTTGGTTTGGTTTGGTTTTGTGTTTAAATTGCTGTTATTTTTTACCTATGTCATTTTAAACTGTGACATTAATGCTGTATTCTTAGTTTTAGATTTTGATTTACAGTGGTACCTCGGGTTAAGAACTTAATTCGCTCTGGAGGTCCGTTCTTAACCTGAAACTGTTCTTAACCTGAGGTACCACTTTAGCTAATGGGGCCTCCCGCTTCCACCATGCCGCCGGAGCACGATTTCTGTTCTCATCCTGAAGCAAAGTTCTTAACCCGAGGTACTATTTCTGGGTCAGTGGAGTCTGTAACCTGAAGTGTATGTAACATCTGTTACCCAAGGTACCACTGTATGTGGAAATTGTTTCCCATTTGGTTGTGTATTTTTTTGATGTGGTTTATTTATTGTTTATGACTTTTGTAATTATGTAAATCTTGTTATGCTATAAGCCGCCTTGAGCATTGTTTTTAACTGTGGAAAGGTGGCATACAAATAAAAAATGGGGGGAAATGAAAACATACCTATGTTAGTTACGTCGGCCAGGGACTGGCATCTGGCAGCCTGCAATGTGGATGCGGCTTACCCTCCCTAAGCCATTGTTCTGCCATGACACACCCTGCCAAGAACATTTTCAAGTTTCCCCGATGGTCATCTAGTCCAAAGCTCTTCAATTCAAGAATCATTTTGTCCAACGTGGGGCTCCAACCCACAGCCCTGAAATTAATAGTCTCATGCTCTACCAGCGAACCTATGCTTCAGAACATATGTGCACCAAAACTATGAAAACATCTTTAGGTAGCATCTTTCTGGAAAATGCATTTATTCATGTATTGTATTTATATCCCAGCTTTCCTCCAAGGAGCTCAAGGTGGCATGCAATACATGGCCTTTCTCTTTTTATCCTGACAACAAACTACCTGTCTGAGGTAGTTTAAGCTGAGAGCTGGTGACTAACATCATCCAATGAGCTTCATGGCCAAATGCAGGGCCAGTGAACCCCAAAAATGGCGCCTTCCCTGCTAGAGCCGAGGGGCCACTGTAGAGGTGGCATGGATTATTAATATTTTAGAAATCAATTTATTGTCATTTTTACATGGATAGTGTAGTTTTTGAGTTATGATCTGTCCCAAAAATAAAGTCACATTTTGGTCCACCATCTTTATTCAAAATGGTGCCTAGAATCCAAACATCAACCAAGACTGTTACCATGGGAACCTTCAAGTCTGGCAATGATCTCTTGAGAGGTGGCCAAGCCTATGCCAAAGAATGAGTGAAGTCATGCCAAAGTGATATTTCAGTTTACCATCTCGAATCTAAATGATACCAGTGTCCAAACATCAGTGCAGACCACCCCGACCTTGGGAACCCCTGTGCCTTATTTCATGAGAAAGGACTTCTGTTTGCACAGCAAGGCTTTACCCCATCTCCTCCCCCTGTGTGCCCCCCCCAAATGGCTATGTAGTGGGTGAGGAGAACCCTGGAATAGTGAGGGGGGCAATGGGGTTGTTTTGTCTGGCAAGCCAAAATGCTGGTCCTAATGTAACGATTGCATTAGCATGATGTTGACAATACCAAATGTAGACAATACCAACAAGGAAGAAAAGTGGGAGGCATCTAAGGAAACCAATATGGCTGTATAAGGAGCTTACAGATGAGCTGAGAGTTAAGAAGGGCATGTATAAGAAATGGAAGAAAGGGGAAATCACAAAGGAGGAGTATAAACAAGTAGCCGACAGTTACCGGGAAAGTCAGGCTGACAAAAGCTCAGAATGTGCTCAGCCTTGCAAGAGAGGTTAAAAAGAATAAAAAAGGTTTATTTGGCTATGTCCGAAGTAAGAGGAAGAACAAGCAAGTGGTAGGTCCTCTGTGTGGGGGAAAATGGAGAAATGATGTTGGGTGACAGAGAAAAGGCAGAACTACTGAACACCTACTTTGCCTCTGTCTTCACCCAAAAGGAAAGCGATGCCCAACCTAGTGATAGCAGAATAAATGATGTAAGGAGGAAGCTGCAGCCTAAGGTAGGCAAAGGGGTAGTAAGGGAACCCCTAGCTACTTTAAAAGAATTCAAATCTCCAGGGCCTTTGAGCTGCATCCAAGGGTACCAAAGGAGCTTGCGGGTTCAATTTCGGAGCCTTTGTCTCTTATCTTTGAGAATTCTTGGAGAACAGGTGAGGTCCTTACAGACTGGAGGCAGGCAAATGTTGTCCCCATCTTCAAAAAGAGGGGAAAGGTAACTACCGACCAGTGAGCTTGACATTAATACGAGGCAAGGTCCTAGAACAGAAAATTCAACAGTTGGTCTGTAAGCATTTAGAAAAGGATGCTGTGATTAATAAGACCCAGCATGGATTTCTCAGAAATAAGTCAAGCCAGAGCAATCTGATTTCTTTTTTTGATGGAATTACAAATTTGGTGGATCAGGGAAATGTTGTGGACGTGGTGTATCTTGATTTCAGTAACACTTTTGACAAAGTCCCCCATGATATTCTTGCGAGGAAGCTGGTAAAATGTGGATTAAATGAGGTAACAGTTAGGTGGATTTGTAGCTGGTTGACCAAACCCAAAGAGTACTCATTAATGGTTCCCGTCATCCTGGAAAAAAGTGACAAGTGAGGTGCCGCAGGGTTCTGTCCTAAGCCCGTTGTTGTTCAATGTCTTTATAAATGACTTGGATGAAGGAATTGAGGGGATGCTCATCAAATTTGCAGATGACACCAAACTGGGAGGGGTGGCTAATGCCGCAGAAGACAGAATCAGAATTCAAAATGACCTTAATTGATCGAAGAACTGGGTGCAAGCTAACAAAATGAATTTAAATAGGGACAAATGTATGGTTCTGCACTCAGGCAGGAAGAACCAAATGCACAAATATAGGATGGGGGACACCTGGCCTACTAGCAGTACATGTGAAAAGGATCAAGGGCAGGCATAGGCAAGCTTGGCCCTCCAGAAGTTTTGGGACTACAACTCCCATCATCCCTAGCTAACAGGACCGGTGGTCAGGGATGATGGGAATTGTAGTCCCAAAACATCTGGAGCGCCAAGTTTGCCTATGCCTGATCTAGGGGTCTTGGTGGACCACAAGCTTAACGTGAGTCAACAGTGTGAGGCAGCAGCAAAAAAAGCTAATGCTATTCTAGGCTGCATCAACAGAAGTATGGTGTCCAGATTAAGGGAAGTAATAGTACCACTCTATTCTGTCAGACCACTCTTGGAATACTGTGTCCAATTCTGGGCACCACAATTTAAGAATGATGTTGACAAGCTGGACCGTGTGCTGAGGAGGGAAACCAAGATAATCAGGGGTCTGGAAACTAAGCCTTATGAGGGGTGCTTGAAGGAGCTGTGTACATTTAGCATGGAAAAGAGACTGAGAGGAGATATGATAGCCATCTTCAAATATCTCAAGGGCTGTCACATGGAGGAGGGAGGATGCTTGTCTCCTGCTCTGGAGGGTAGTACTCGAACCAATGGCTTCAAGTTGCAAGAAAAGAGATTCCGACTAAACATTTGGAAAAACTTTGTGACCGTAAGAGCTGTTCAGCAGTGGAACAGACTCCCGCCAGAGGTGGTGGACTCTCGTTCCTTGCAGGTTTTTAAACAGAGGTTGGATCTGTCATGGATGCTTTATCTGAGATTCCTGCATTGCAGGGGCTTGGACTAGATGTCCCTTGGGTCCCCTCCAATGATATGATTCTATGACTCTGTGAATTCCTCCCCTTTTCTGTTCTTCTGTAGTATGATTTGCGTGGCGATTCCCGCCCCTCCCACAGATGGAGTAAATAAAGACACCGGACACCGGAATTTAGGTTAATGGGCGAAAATGGCCACAACTTTATTGATTACAGGTAAGAGCGGTATTGGCTATAGGCATTGGCCCTAACAGACTATCTGGTCTAACCGGGAAGGGTTAAGCACCAACAGGGGGAGCCTCCGAGATGCACATCCCTAGGCACTCCCCAAGGGGTTACCGCTTGGGAGCGTGCTTTAGGCCCTAGCCTCCGTAGGTTTCGGACGAGGCGACGCCCCCGGAGTCCTTTAACAGACTACCCTTCAAGATTTGGGGGAGGTGATGGCGTTCCTCCCTCCCCGACTTCATTTGCATGACAATACCCCTGCCAATGCCTAACCGCCAAAACCAAGGAGTTGTGACGTTTTGCTACGAGGTAGGCAAAAAAAAACAAGTGGCTTCAAAATACAGCCAATTAGCCAAATGGAAAAACTCCTACCAGGCCCCTTGCGGTGACCAGCCGAAGCCCATAGCAAAGTCCGAATGCAAACCTAGAGGGCGGGTGGGTGGGAAACCACAGCTGCTGTAGGAAAGAAAAAGGAGCGAGCCAGGGCTGCCCCGACCTTAAGAGCACCTGGTAAGCCCGCCCCTAGCGCCAGCCGATTGGCTGGCGCTGAGGGAGATGGATATTAATGAGACAGGGGAATCCCCGAGTTTCGCGGGGCTGGCGCCAGTCCCGCGAGATTGTAGATGGGGGCGTGAGCCCGCAACCCCCCCTTTAGGTCGGGAGTGGCTTTGCAAAACAGCCTTCAAAGAAACAAAAAAGTACAACTGTTTGTTTAGATGCTGATTTCTAAAATGGCACTTTAAAAAATGCTAGCTTTTTTTTATTATTAACATTCTGCCCTGCATCATTAAGGACCTGAAGAATGGAAAACTAAAGTAAGGGAGACACCATGCCTATAGAGCATCCAGTAAAACTGCAAGGCATTTTTATGATGAGATTAATTTAAACTGCAGTTATGAGGGTTTTGTCTGCATTACGTGATTATGAGCCTGTTGGTGAATGGTTTAGACTTGTTTTTCTTTAACACTTAGAGTCACAGTTCTCTTAAGCACATTCACAATGACAGAGACATTGACATATTTTGAAATTGTGCTTCAAATTAGTCGGAGCCGAAGACAAACTGCACAGCTTCTGCTGGTCTCACAATGGTCCTAATCTACTTCAGGAACTGGAAGAATGCCCCACGAAAGCTAGACTATGCCCTGGTCTATAAAGGAGGGTCCATAGCTTGGTAGCAGAGCATCTGTTTCGCGTTCAGGTCACAGGTTTGATCACTGGGATCCCCAGGTAGACCGAAGGAAGGCCCCTGTTTGAAATCCTGGGGAGCTGTTGCCAGACGGTGTAGGCAGCCCTGAACTAGGAATGGATGATTTAGTCAATTGCAGTTTCTCTCTGCTTCCAGTTTTCCAATCTTAAATTCAGTTGCCCAGATTTCCACATCAATGTGCAATTTTTTAAAAAAAGTAATGAAAATTCAGCAGCATTTCAGTGTGAATTTTTCCTAGTTGCACATATAGCTATGCTGAATATACAAATATTAGCAAAGCAATTTTCCCTTTTGTAATGCAGTTTTCTAAGCTATTTTCGCTAACTTTTATGCACACATTACTCAGGCATGTGCATTTTTGTACACATTACTCGACTGAAAAACTGCATTGCAAAATTCATAGGAATGCAAGTTTTGAAGGCTAGCTGTTTTTGGATTTACATATTGCTTTTAAAAAAGTGTGAATTGCAAAAGTTAACCTATAAATGCAAACTGCATCAAATTTCTCCCCCATCCCTCCAATGAGCAAGGTGGACCAGCAGTCTGACTCAGCCTAACGCAGCTTTCTATGTCCTTTGGAGTCAACCTACACTTTGGGAATCAATGAGACCCCAAAGTCTGGGGTCATGTCACGATGTTCCAGTTCTATTCAGAAATGAAGGAAAGGATGGTGTTGTTTCAGCATAATTGTTTAGTCAAAATATTATCTCCTTCCACTGCAGAAAACATTGGAAAATAAGGATAAAAATCTCAGCCTTAAAAACCCAATTGGGTAAATCAAAACTGTTCCCAACATAGCTTTAGATTGCCTGTAATAACACCATAGGATATAACAGCTTGATACTATACCTTTTTTATTTCAAGCATTCTTCAGATGCAACCAATGACCATAGCCAGAAAAGGACTGTGAGCTGTTATCAGTGCTGGCTCACTTACTGGAGTTTGCAGCTCAAAACTGCAGATCTGTGGAATATGTGCAAGCTAGACAATTTAGAAAAGTTAGAAGGGGGAGAGAAATTGTTTGATTTAGAACAGTTTAGACACCTGAACTATTTGCAGAGTATATAAGGAGTGATTTATAGAGAAGAGGGAGTAGAAGATACAAGAAAGATTGCACACATTATAGCAAAGATTGCAACATACCCTACAGACATAACAGATTGAAAATGATCCGAATTAGAAATAACAGACAAAGCACCCTTGTTGCGATATTGATTTTTCTCTCTCCTTCAGATGTGGGGGTTTGTTTTTTTTTTGTTCTTTTATCCAAACTTCTGAGAGTTCTTTGCAGCTACCATATCTATACATAGCAACACTGGTTTGCAGTCAGCTAAGCTATGGGACGTGGGTGGTGCTGTGGTTTAAACCACAGAGCCTAGGGCTTGCCAATCAGAAGGTCGATGGTTCGAATCCCTGCGATGGGGTGAGCTCCTGTTGTTCGGTCCCAGCTCCTGCCCACCTAGCAGTTCGAAAGCACGTCAAGCGCAAGTAGATAAATAGGTACTACTCCAGTGGGAAGGTAAACGGCGTTTCCGTGCATTGCTCTGGTTCGCCAGAAGCGGCTTAGTCATGCTGGCCACATGACCCTGCAGCTGTCTGCGGACAAACACCAGCTCCCTTGGCCTATAGAGCGAGATGAGCGCTGCAATCCCAGAGTCATGCACGATTGGACCTAATAGTCAGGGGTACCTTTACCTTAAGCTATGACCAACTTAAATCCATTGATTTCAGTGGGTCACCTCTGAGCATGGATTGGTCAAGTAAAACTCATAGCAGTTACCAGAAGTGGCTGAATAGGTGAGGCAGAGCTGCTCTGCTAGCTTTCCAGCAAGTGAGGTGCTGCAGCTTGCCTAGCTAGACAGGGAGGGGAGAGGCGGCAGAGAAGTTAGCACAGGGAGATGCAGGAGTGCTGGGTTGTCTTCACACTGATCTCTTCGCCACCTCATCCCTCTCCCTTCCAGTAAGCAACAGTGATCCAACTACCAGGAGGCTAGTGTAATGGCTCCACCCCACCCAACAAGCTGCTTTTAGTCTTAACACAACTAGTCCATTAAGAAATTTCATATATAACATCAAGGGTGGGATTCAATTGACTAGTCCCACTAGCTGACTTCTGTTAGTGCAGTGGGCCTTTGCACCCCTTTCCTCCCCCCCCCCCCAATGCTCCCTGAAATTGGCTCTGGGAGGGTCAGGAGAACCAGCTGAGCATACACCACACAACTTTTTAGAAGATATCTTTGAAACTGTCTGAATGTAAAAGCCTGGCAGCCCGGCAGAAATAAGTCATGCCTTCTCCTTCAGCCTCTGTAACATTACTTAGAAAACCACCAAGCATCTGATTCTGCTTCAAAATATATTCGTTGGAAGTATACTGTAAACACCATAAAACCTATAAACACACCTCCAAGTATAATACAGTGAAGGCCACCTCAGGTACATTTCTACTTAATGGTGTCTCTAAAGCAAACTGCTGCATGCTTGTGACAACCAGCAGCAGCTCCTTAAAATCCTATTTTGGGGATACGTTTGCAAAGATGACTAGTCCACCAAAGGTTTTACCTATGAATGTTTTCTTGGAAAGAGGTCCTACTTTGTTCATCAAGCCTTACAGGTAAGTGTCCTTAGGACTGTAGCTTTTGTCTGATCCTACCCATAGTTACTCAGAAGTTAAGTTCCAGTGAGTTAAATGGACTTCCATGTTTGGGGAAATGTGGTGGCTTAGGCTCTTGCAGAGCCACAGCCGCATCTCACATTTTCTGATATGAGTGCACAAACATAAAAAAAGCCTTGCTCATCCAGGCCAAATGCCTGTCTAGTCCAGCATCCTATTCTAATGGTGGCCACCCAGATGTCTATGGGAAGATGTCTATGGGAAGCCCACAAGCAGGACATACAAAGGCATTCTTCTCACTTTTGTGATTGCCAGCAACTCTCTCCACTTTTGTAACTCCAACAATTTTGGGGTAACCCCAATGCGTTCATTCACAAATGATGCACACCCCAGCTGGGATGGATCTTGATTGGGGATGGGGCTGACAATGTGGGAATTATGACAGGGAAAGGCAGGGTTAAAATAGTGGCTTGAACTAATACGGTAACTCTGTGCATCAATGATTCTAATAAAATTTCCCTCTGACTTTCCACCTGCTAAAGCTGCATATTACTTGCTGGTTCAAGGCTTCTGCTAATGCCCAAGAAGAGGAAGCTGTTGACTAATGTACAACAATCAAAATAAATGCCTAATGAACCTTGAAATGAGCCTTCCTACTGGAAACTGTCCCCATACCTGAAAATATACCCCTATAGTTCACACACCAGTGCTTACTGTATATAGAATAGAAATGGCTACTGTGTCGCTAATATAAATAACCAATGCTGGAGGAGATCTTCAGTGAATGAATTCGAAAATTAGGATGTAAAATTAGATTGGCTTTAATATCTCAATGAAGTTTAAATTATTATTATCTGGCAGGCTTGGTGGAAATTGAGCCTGTCTGCTAGGCATTGCCCTGAGCAGATTAAAGTGAACTGCAATAACCTGAAGAGAGATCATAGAATCATCAAGTCATTGGTTTGGAAAGGACCCAAAGGTCTCCTGGTACCAAATGCAGAACTATATATCTGCCTACCAACCATTCTCTTCTTTGCACTGACCAGCCCATACAATCCAGATGGCAAAAGCATAGAGGTTGTATTCCAGTAGACAATATAGACAATACACCACATCCAGGTGCTGTTGGCCCATACCTTCTATCATCCTTGACCAATGGCTGCCTAGGGTTAATTGTGTCCAACAACATCTGGAGGGGCTATCCCTGATATACACTGTGGAAAACTGCCTGCAGAACACATAGCACCAGATCACAAAAGAACCAAACCATGCTTTCTCATGCTACAAACACACCCTTCTCAAAAGAGACAGAGATTAAGCAAAAGATAGCATTCTCCATCCTCACAGTTGAGGGCACAGGAGAAAGCAATGGAAGGAAAGTTAGAGGCATTCTAGGGTTGCAATGTCCATGGCCACTAAACTGTGGGCCTACAACAGTCTTTCTCAACCTTTGGGTCCCCAGATATTGTTGAACTACAACTCCCATCACCCCTAGCTAGCAAGGCCAGAGCTCAGGGATGTTGGGAGTTGTAGTCCAACAATATCTGGGGACCCACAGGTTGAGAACCACTGGCCTAGAAGATCATAATATTGAAGAGATTAGCAAAATAGCTAAATTTCATTATTCCTTGGTTTAAAGACAAATCTCAGTGTTTGGTATAGCTCCCCTCAGATACAAGATTGTTCACTGTAAGAGGCTGAAAGTTTCTTTGAGCAAGCTTTTCTTCTATATTATTGCTGTTCCCATTTGTGCTGGGCCGATGTCCAGATTTCTTCTTCATTAGCTGACATGCATCACTCCTAACTTGAAGGCAAAACATCTGGAGGCAAAAGAATCAATCGGTTGGCTTGCATGTTGAGTTCTTGCACAGAATTTCTCTGACATATACTAAGCTGAAACAACAACAAAAGGCACAGCCTAGTTTAATTGAACAACATGTTTACTACAATGCCTTATAGATGGGGCTGCTATTGAAAACAACTTGAGAGCCTCAACTAGTGCAAACTATGGCTGTCATAATTTTTATTGATAAGGCCAGTTGTATGCAGTTGCATACAGCAAATTTAAAAAAAACCTCAATTTCACTATTCATTTCTGATACCTTTAAAGCCGTAAATGACCAGAAGGAGCATCTATCTCTTCACCTACCAACCTGCCCATAATTCGTATGAGGCCATTCTCAAGGAATCTTCCCTATCAGAGACACATTATTCATCTACAGTAGAAAGGGCCTTTTCAGCAGGGGTGCCCGGGTTTGGGAACGTACTCCCCAAAGATGCTTGATTAGACCCCAGGCACTAATTTGTATACCACTCTGAATCTCTGTGAGCTTCTGGTGTTCACCACCACCATATAATTATTTTTAAAAGTAGCAGTTTGGATCAGGCATCCCCAACCTGCAGCCCTCCAGATGTTTTGGCCTACAACTCCCATGATCCCTAGCTAACAGGACCAGTGGTCAGGGATGATGGGAATTGTAGTGCAAACCATCTGCAGGGCCGAAGGTTGGGGGTGCCTGGTTTAGATGACTGGTGACAAATAGCCCTTATACCAAAGCATGTTTGCTACGGGTTTCATTTTTGGGGTGGGAAGCTTTCTAAACTGCTTCTCTTGTTCCTGTTGCATTTTTGTAGGAAATGCTATGTTGACATGGTGTGAGGGACAGCTTGGTGGGTGGGTCCAACAATTTAGCTTACATGAAGGTATCCAGCCTCCTGCATTGCATTGTTAACATTTAAATTTACTTCCTTGATGCTTCCTTTCCTTTTCTGTTTTGAGATGTGGCTTTCTTTAAAAAAATGAAAAGTTTTGGGAAAGTGAATTTCCCTTTTTCATAGTAGCATAATATCAGCATTATTAATTCAGGAAGAATGCTGGCCAAATTCTAGGAAAGCAACGCAGCATGCAAGGCACATTAAGGAATTACAGAACGAAAGCAAGAATTTTACCCCTACAGTCTTCTGCAATGTTTTTGAAGTCTGAGCCAGTGCACACTTAGTCAGAAGTAAGTCCTGCTGAATTCAGCAGGACTTACACCAAGCACGTGTGCATAGAATTGCAGCCTTACAGTTCAATCCTAAAACTACTCAGAAGTTTAAGAAGGGGGTGGACTTACTCCCAGGTTAAGTGGGGTTAGCATTTCAGCCTTAAGTGTGCATTACACTTAAGTTACAGGGAACCAGGCAGAGGGCCTTCTCGGTAGTGGCGCCCTCCCTGTGGAACGCCCTCCCACCAGATGTCAAAGAGAACAACAACTACCAGACTTGTAGAAGACATCTGAAGGCAGCCTGTTTAGGGAAGCTTTTAATGTTTGATGTATCACAGAATTTTAATATTCTTTTGGAAGCCGCCCAGCCAGATGGGCAGGGTATTAATAATAATAATAATAATAATAATAATAATAATAATAATAATAATAAGATTTCAGCCTTCATATGGTCTTGGGTAGCTGTTGGGCTATTCACCTGCTCACTGGCCTTTCATACAGATTTTTCTAGGTGAAAGCAATGGGCTGGAAACATTTGACAAAGCAGTCATAAATAGACAAGATCTGGTTAATGGTGGATTTTATTGAACCTGTACAGTGAATTAATGTTGCCAGGATTTTCTGTTATTTGTTAACTACAAGCAATGGAGAAACAAATGACTCTTACAAGCAACTTTTTATTGTCCGTTATTACTGCGGCTGGTTTCGTTTTCTAGGCTTTCTTTACTAAAAGAAGAAGAAAAGGAGCTTACCAGTAGTGTTGGGATGGAAAAGCCTAAAATAATTAACCATTGTTTCACAGAGAAAATTTAGGAAGAGCTCTTTGATTTAGCAAAGATGTTATGCCCAGATTCAGGAAATAATAGCAACTAAGACAATGGGCATTAATATATACTCTTCCAAGCTGGTATTATACAGAGCTGACAAAGTTGTGAAGGAGTGGTGAGTTCTTCCAAGACATTTTTTAAGTAATTCTGGTGTGTCCCTAATTAGATTTGGAAAAGAAGTAGCTAATTTGCTCAATATATTCTTTTTCTTGCATACAAAGACATCTGTAAATTATGTTCTAATGTGATTATGTGTGCTTGTGAGAATGCACTTGGATTCTGCAAAATAAAAAATAATTGAATTCTATATGCAAGGCCAAAGACACCTTGATCCAGTCACCACTTTAGCAGCATGGTCACTAAGTCAGCATTATTATCCCCATCCTGTAGGTGCACAGAGGAGGAGTCCTAAGACTGAGAGAACAGTGGCTTCCTAGAGAATTCATGGCGGAGGTGACATTTGAACCAGGGACATCCAGGCTTACAGCTCACATTCTCAATGATTACAGTGCACCAGCATACACACAGAGATATGTCCTTCTTCAGAATTCTTCATTTCAAGCTCATAGTCTTGGTTTAGAAAGGGGGGAAATGGAAAATCATGATATAGTGTGTGAGCTTTTTTTTTTCTTTCTTTTTCTCTGCACTCTATCTTGTTGTCCCCAGTGACTTTTCATAACAGCAAATGTTTTCCTCCTCGTCTTGCTGTTATTTCACATTTTGAAAAGCCTTTTCTCCATTACAACCCTTCAGGGCATATTCAGGTTTGCAATGAAGGCAGCAAGGCTTTCATTTGAATGGTATAAATCTTGTGAGTTTGGGAAGAGTCTGCTTGGCAGGTTGTGGGTTTTGCTGGTGAATGTTTTACTCATGGGGAAGAAATACACTGTGCTGAACTCCTTTTCTTCTAGCCCCGCCTCCTGTTGTGTTTTAACATCTCTGCGGGTACTTGAATATGCTATTTCTTTAATCGCCCTCTCTTTGGTTGAGAAGCAATGGTGTGTTTCAAGATCAAAGTTCTCATATAAGTCTCTCCTGAGATCCCATCAGTAAACAAAAAGATTCTTCTTTTCTTTGTGGGCATTGTTCTACAATGCAAGAGATTGACTTCTTTTTGAAAACAGAACTTTATAGGAAAGCCTCTTGTCTACATAGTTTGTACAGAAAAGTATGTAACCTTTTCTTTCTCCGCAGTGCCGTAAGACCTCTATCAGGAAGACAATTAATGTGAAAAATGAATGTTTTATACACTAAGAAATGAGAGAGTCTTTGAATATCAGCCTCATTAAATTCTCATTATTTACAGATGAATCAGTTCGAATTACCCTTGTAATTTTTTTTCTGCTTTTCTGTTTCTCCCATTATTCTTATCAGCAACATTTTTTGTCACTTTAAGTGCCCAAATTTATACAAAGTATTTAATTATTTTGACAGTTTATAGCAAAAATATCTGTGTGGAATGGAACGTGGGTTGGTTCATATATCCCATTAACTGAGTAGCAAGAGGAAAACAAAGCAAAACAAAAGCTAAGGAAATGAAATGAAGGACAGAATTGGAGTTTTGGAAGAATGAGTACAAATAATTTATCAAATTAAGGGGAATTACCAGCCAAAAGAATGTTACATGCATTGTCCTTAATTATTGCTCTAGATGAAGCTAGGCAAAGAATGTCTACCACTCAGATGAAGAGCTTGTTGCCTTCTTTGTAAACCTAAACATGCCCAGAAGGCTTGTAATGAAGAAAAAGTGCATTGTTGATTGGTTTTCAGTTTTATAGGGCTGAATCGTTACAAAGAAAAATGTGCACATCTATTATTATTTTTAGTGTAGAAAAAATGATTGTGCCGTGTACAGCTACATTTCAGCTGTTTGTGCTGATAAGGCTATATCAGTTAACTTATGGAAGACCAAGCTCCAAATCATTGTAGCAATTAAGCAGAAAAATATCCCGCCCCCCACACAACATGCTTCTCCTGTTAAATATGTGAATTGAATATTCAGTATCCAATATTCAGCTGCTGACATCCAAATAGTATGGCTGTTTGACATTAGATAACTGTCAGTGTTGGGGCTATGACATTTGATATTTGATTATCTGACAGTTTTGGAAAATTGATGCACCATTGTATTTTACTATTATTATTTGTTACTTGGTATCTTGCAGTGTTTCAGAGATCACTCATTGAGTCAAGGTGAGCCCAGGCAAAGGAAAAAATGAAAGATGCCTCCTATTTCGCTCACCATCCTGTAACTCAGTGTTTCCCAAAACTTGGGTCTCCAGCTGTTTTTGAACTACAACTCCCATCATTCATAGCTCACAGGACCAGTGGTCAGGGATGATGGGAATTGTAGTTAAAAAAACAACTGGAGACCCAAGTTTGGAAAACACTGCCAATACAATCTAGATCTAGCTTCCTTGTCTGTATTTGGACTTTTCAGCTGTAGATCATCAGGGATATTGGCTGTGGCACAGAGGGTGTTAAGGCCTTGCATTCCCTGTACTTACTAAGGTAGCATGTGCAGTCCTCTCCCCTTCCACCTTATCCATAAACACAACTGAAGAAAACATTCTGTAAAATAGTAAAAGATAAACTAGTCAATAGCAGAGGTCTCCTCAGGTGGAGTAAGATACCCTCTTGTCTTCTGTTTCCTTTGCAGTAATTGTTAATATCCATGTAATCTGTTTTGTTAAGGTTAATCCAGACACTCTGGTTTATCATATAAACTAAAAACACATCTTGCCATTTGATCTCCTTTCCAGTCCAATGACATCTGTTTCAATATTACTGATTCCAGGAAACAACAATTTGAGGCAGTGGTGTGGAACCACAAGTACTACATTCACATCAGTTACAATCATCTTTCACGAAAGCAGAAATCCTCATATCTACTAAAATTTGGATAGAGACCACACTGTCTGTTGCTACAGTTGCTTGGTTACTTTGCCATTAGAGTGTAACATTAGTGTGTAAGACCCCCAGATACAGCTTTCCATCCATGTTCGAGTACCTTCTCCTCTCAGGCCATTCATAGGTAAAGATTCATGCCACCTCCCCTGTAGGGACCAGCCTAGGGCCATGGGCAACCATCCCCTAATCTAGCCTGGTACTGGTAATATGCTTTCCAGACAGGGGTCCCTTGTGTGTTCTGCTGAACCTGAACCCTGAAGAGCAGCTGACAGAAATTGTTGCATTGTTGACAAGGGATGAAGACAAAAATCCAATCCTTTAGTAATCCTGTTAAGAAATGTTAAGGGTATAATGCTCACAGAGGATATCGAAATTAATGACAGCATGCTTAGCCATTAGCTAGAGGTAGAAAAAAATGGAACCACCTACTACTGACGAATGTTGCACCAGAATCTTGAAACTGGCCTAAATGGTGAAAGAGAGGGAAAACAAAAATATGGTCAATTTATTTTAAAATATATTCTCTTATTAATTGCTGGAATGACATGGTTCAAGTTGTAGTGCTACTATACCTTCTGTTTGAGACCAGGCTGTTTTGTATTTAAGCAAGACCCACCTGATCCACAATCTTATCATTCCTGTAAATGCAAAAGAGCAATGTGGCCCTTGGCAGTACCCAATTCTAACTTGTTGGGCCAGATTCACCTTTGTCATCAGAGTCTATCAGGGTTGGCCTTACCATAAGTATATTGTTTCAGGACCATAAGTATATTGCAACAGGACAAGCATGTCCCTGCTACTTACCTGAGCCCTCACTGCTGTGCCATCAGAACAAGTGCGCCCCCTGCCAGCTGTTATTCTGTCACACAAGCCTCTGCTACCAGTAGCTGTGCCTATCCAAGCACACCGCCAAGCCCAGGCCAGGACCCTGCCAAGCTAAGGAGCACCAGTGCCACCATACCCAGTTGGGCACTCTATGAACAGACTGGCCTCCTGAGGGGCTATGAAGCACAACTGGTGGGTTGCATTCTCCTTTTTCTTGAAGTACAGCAGCTTGGCCAGGTGGAAGCTGGAGTCCCAGACTGAGCAGTGGCTGCCCGCAGACTTGGGCCTCTCTCCCCACGTCTAACCTAGCTAAGCCTTATGAGAGACACCCAAATCTGCTTCTCTAGAGCAGCACAGAACCTGTAATAGGTACCAGCTGTTAGCAATGCAGGGCAGAACAACAGCAGCAGGGGACAACAATATCAGGCTCCATCACTGGTAACAAAATGGCTCTGGACGCTTTCACTGTGGTGTTGTGAACTGTATGGGAACTCCATAGTGTTGGCAAACAACATAACAAACCAACGAAGTGGTTGCTTTCTCCCTTCTCGAGAGACTGTGTGCAAATGGCACACAGATTATGTTGAACAGATTATATGTCGTCACTTGACATGCTCCTGCGCTGGATTTCCTGTATCAAGTAGGGCAGGCACGTCCAACTGCCTAGAGATCACGATCTACTCCCAGTATAAAACAACTGGCAGTGATCTACCCATTGTCATTGGAGGGTGGGAGGCCAAAGTTGTTGAGCTTTTTTAAGGGGAGACCAAACTTGCTGAACTTTTTTTAAGCGAGGCAGGCCAAAAATCAACCTGATAACTGAAGTAGTGGGCTCAACAAATGGTTAACAACCCCTCTCCAGCTCTATGAATAGCTTGTTAGAGGGGGATTTTCCACTGGTGGCAGATGACAAAGACTGTGACACCACAAGACTGGTGTAAAACCAAGTCAAATAAAGGTTTTATTATAAAACAACAAACAGAAAAGCTTGTGGGTGTTTTTCCTGCAGGCAGAGGTTCAAACTGCAGCTTTTCTCCTTTTGTAGTCATGACCAGCTATAACTAATCAGCCCAAAGCTTACATCTTAAAGGTACAAACATCTTTACTGTTTCTTTGAAGAATGATTCCCAACATAGCTGTATCTAGTAGTGGTTCATGTGATGGGCTAGATACTGATCATCACTGCATCTTACCTGAATGGGGTTGGGATGGGACAGTGGCAAGGTCAGGGCTTTAAGGATACGCCAGCGAGAGCACAAGATTTGGCCCTAGTAGTATGCCTGTGCAGCTTCAACTCTCCCACTCTTCTTCTCCACTCAAGTCCTTGTATTGTATTTTCTCCTTCACATGGGCCACCACTGGCTGTATCTGACCTGGCCTGGGCATATGCAACACTAGAGTCTGCTGAGGCCACATAAGAAACTCATGTTTTTGCCAGCTCGAGAATCTGGGCCTTGATCTCTCCCCATTGCCACAGGTGCACTGGTTTGACATAAGATTTAAATGTCTTATTTAACATTGGCCTCGCTTGCATTTATATCCAGTTTTCTTAGCACCACAAGGGGAAATGGAATCAGAAGCTCCTCCGGCTCATTACAACATATAACCCTATCATAACAATATTAAAATATTATTTTATCCCCACATTATTAATAATCTATATTAAGTTTCCATTCTCCCCATACAATCGTCTGCCCCTGCAATGAATTTTATGTATACGTTTTGCAGCACTAAAAAAAAATAATGAACCCATTGAGATGCTACAGTGAAATAAGATTATACTCCCTAAATGGAAAATATGTAATAGACATTTGAAATATAGGAAAATAAATATAATTAGGAAATGTAGTTTGGCGAACAATTAATGCTATCCATAATTACAATATGCAAACAAAGAAATCATGAGGGAACAATTGTGCAATAATGAGATTTTAGGTACTGATTGCAAATTCTTCTCTGAAATAGGAAGAAAGTAGCTTTCATAAATAAAAATGGGTTAGAGAGAGGGATAAAAACTTATTCAATAATTTTAGAAATGTTTGCATCATTAGGTTTTTCTAGCCAGGATACAAATACTAAAGTAACAACAAAGTTTCAGATCCATGATTTTCCTTTCCCCCCACAAAAGCAGACATCTCCTTTTGCAAAACAAAGACACAATCGAGGCAAAATTCTGAAGGCTACAACCCTATGGCCCCTCAGAGAAGGAGCTTCAACATCAGGGATGGAAGTCAGATGCTGGGTCCTCCCTCCCCATTGTAACCAGATTGGGGGCAAGCTAGGGCAGGACTGGGAAGCAACTTAGATTCAAAGTTGCTCTGACTCCGAACACTTCCAACATCTAGAGACACACAGTTTCCCCATCACTGGTTTAAATGACAATCTGAACCTAAGTCTATATATAGTGATTTTCCCCCCTTCATCTACCAAGCAAACAGTATATTAAGCAGAGAGAAATTAGTGCCTGATAGAACTGAGAACAGAGGGAGTGGGGACCCAAAGGAGAATTTTAGACTGCAATCCCGAACAGTCTTACTAGAGAGAGTAAGCTCCATGAAAGACAATGAGATCTCTGTCTGAATAAATACAGACCTTCCAAGTGTCCCTATTTTCCAGAGACAGTCACGGATTTACAGAAGCCGTCCTGGTTTCTGATTTGATCCCGGAATGTCCCGCTTTTCCTTAGGACACCCCTATTTTCATTGGAGGAATGTTGGAGGGTATGTATACATGGATATGAACATAAGAAAGGCCTGCTGGAGAAGGTCAATGGCCCCTCTAGTTTAGCACCCTGTCCTCACTGTGGCCAAACTGATGCCTGTAGGAGACCTGCAATCAGGACCCAAGCAAAAGAGCCATCCAGCAACTGGTATTCAGAAGTATTACTGCCTCCAGACATGGGAGCAGAGCAGAGTCATCATGGCTAGTAGCCATGCATAGGATTGTAATTCTATCTATCTATCATCTATCTATCTATCTATCTATCTATCTATCTATCTATCTACCTACCTACCTACCTACCTACCTACCTACCTACCTACCTACCTATACTTTTCAAGTTTATACATTTCACTAATTTTACAATCATTTTGACCAGTGCCTTTTTCCCCCTGGGGGACGCATGGGTATGCATACCCCTAAACATTTTGTGAATCTAAGTTTGGCCTCCTTGAGGGGCAGTATTTCAATATGAGTAGGAAAATGAGAAGAGTACCCCTAAACATTTGTTTAGGAAAAAAACACTGATTTTGACATTTCAAAACTTGACTTTCTTCCCCCTCGTTCTGTGATTCCTTAAATTTGTTTTTAATATGTTCTGCATATCGAAATTTAACTTAATTTGTTCATTTATTCATCTTCTTTAAATATATACTCTTATAAAACTGCAGTTTGTTACAATAATCCTGCCAATGTTTTTATCTGTTTATAATTTATCTGTAAATATTCAATAAACCATTTCCATTCTTTTATAAAAGATTTTTTTCTTGATTCCTAATTCTTCTAGTAAGTTTTGTCATTTTTGCATAGTCTGTAAGTTTTTGTATCCATTTTTCCTTTGCTGGGACTTCTGTTTCTTTCTATTTTAGGGCAAGTAACATTCTTGCCACTGTAGTAGCATACATGAATAAGTTTCTAGACATTTTAGGTAGTTCTGTCCCTATAATTCCCAAAAGAAAAGCTTTTGTTTTTGGTTTTTTTACAAAGGTTATTTTAAACATCCTTTTCATTTCATTATATATCATTTCCCAGTACGCTTTAACCTTACTACAAGACCACCACATATGATAAAAAGAACCTGCTTTCTCTTTATATTTCCAACACTTTGGTTTGATTTAGATTTATACATTTCTGCCAACTACACTTTGAGCAATTCAAAGAAAAATCATAGATTATATAAATACAATACAAAATTTGAAGTATACTTTTAAATAATGTGAAGACACCTAGGAATGTATAATTAATGTGGAATATATCCAGGAAACTCAATCCTATGCATGCTTACTTGGAAGTATGTTTCAGTGTGTTTTTCAGTAGGTTTACTCCATAGTAAGTGTGCAAAGGATTCAAGAGTTCATTAACTGACATTGGACAAACAGCTATTATTTTCTATTTTTTGGTAGGTTTGGAAATCAATTTTATGTTGTATCTAAGAGCTCTTGATTCAGGCTCATTGCTTTCAATAATGGTTTGCAGAATTAGTTAACATTACTATCCCTCCTAAAAACAAGTTTATTAGAAATTCCATAAACTCCAAAAGAGGAAGAATTCAATTTGGCAGAGCAATACCATTTGGGACACACTCTAAATATATTGGGAATAATGAAGTTGTTTAATATGCATATAGGAAAAAAACAGTATCTGGCTTTACTTTGGAAAGCAATGGAATCTAACAAAATAAAATACCTTTCACAAAACTGAGACAAACTAAACTTGTTGGTAAGTCCTGGAAGAACTGTTCTCTGCCTTGCAGGCCTTTTCCCACCTGGCTGGGGAAGATCGGGGGCTTACTGACTCCAGCTTCAAAAACTGAGGCTGCTAAACAGACTCTTGAACTGGAGAATTGTTCAGGGGTTTATTTTTGGATGGGGGAGTTGTTGCTTTTATTTATATTGGTTTTTTGTACCTTTATTTTTATATATTATGATTGAAGGTGGAAATTGTTCAGATTGATTGTGTGCTGTTTGATGTGTTCTATTTATTGTTTAGGACTAATTTTTGTCGTATTTGTAAGTATTTTGCAAAAAATAATAATCTTGCAAGCTGCCTTGAGCATGGTTTTGACTATGGCAATGCGACATAGAAATAAAAGGCGTATGATGTGTGTATGTACGCAAAAATGTTATCAAAAATTCCATGGAGAAAAGGGAAAGGAACTGCGATTGTAGAAAATCTAGAATTAAGAGTATAAGTTCATTTCAACAAGGAAAAAAAGCAGAAAGGGGAATAAAATTAGCAAATCAATAATTTTAGTTACCGTATTTTTCGTCCCATAAGACGCTCCGTCCCATAGGACGCACCTAGTTTTTTGCCAGAGGGCAGGCTGCTATCTGCAGCCTAGGGAGCCCTGCGGGTTCCCCAGGCAGGGCTCCCCAGGCTGTGGATGTCTGCCCGGCCCGCAAGGCGCTCTGCTTCAGGGCGCCTTGCGCGCCGGGCGGCAGGCTGCTGTCCGCAGCCTAGGGAGCCCTGCGGGAACTCCCGCGAGTTCCCCAGGCTTGCTGATAGCTTCCTGAAGCCTGCAGAGCGAGAGGGGTCGGTGCGCACCGACCCCTCTCGCTCTCCAGGCTTCAGCAAAAGCCTGTATTCGCCCCATAGGACACACACAGATTTCCCCTTCATTTTTGGAGGGGGAAAAGTGCGTCCTATAGGGCGAAAAATACGGTACTTGCTTGCTTGATTACACTACAATCCTATACAGATCTACTCATGTATATTAAAATGGGGCTTACTCTCATGTAAGTAGGTATAGGATTGCAGACTTACAGTGAAATCCTATAATTGTCTACTCAGAATTAAGTCCCATTGATTTCCCAGTGTATAGATGGTTACAGCTGGGCAGAACAACCTCACCTACAATCTTGCCTGCAAGGGCAGGATTATATGGTGGAGGAACCACTCTACCCAAAGACCTACCATTCACACCAGCCAAGGCCATATCTAGAAGAAAGGGGGGCTTCCTACTCATCCCTCTGAGTGTTCCCTGCCCATTGCTTTCAATGAGAGGAAATTATGGTACACAAGCTGAAGAGCTGGCATAGTTTACGGACATTGTGGGGTCATGTCTAGGGGATATGTGGAGGCTGGGATCCTAATATTGTACTAATAATTTCGAAATATTTCAGAGTGCTGTTTATTGGGGGGGGGGGGGGGACATTAATACAAGTTTTAGAGAAAGTTTCTATAAAATGGAAATCCTTAATGAAAAGCGAAGAAAAAATAGAGGTAATAAAAGCCTTAATGAAAACCAAGAAAAAATGGAAGTAATAAGCAAAGAAAAAACATAACTGTTATATGCATATGATGAGCTAGGGGCCGTGAACCTGCTGGCATGGCTTGCCAACCCTGCCTACCTGCCAAGCCCTCCCTTTACACCTTGCTCCAGAGACTTCCCTTCCCCCTCCCTTTGCACATCACCCCAAAACCTTTTCCCCTTCCCTTTACACCTCACCCCAAACCCTTGAAAAGCCCGCCTTCAATGAACCTTTCCAGCTGACCCACTTGCCTCCATCCACTCCTAATTCCCCCTCCTGACTTGCCCACCCACCCACTCATCCAAACTCATCCAAACTGGGCCAGTTTATATTTGAAATGGGTTGTTCCAAGTATTTTATTCTGTGTAAGAGGAGGTGTCTTTGAGATGGGAAAGCTCTCTTTTTCAACGAAAGAGCAAGGGTACTTTAGCTTTAGGCTATTCAGGTGAAGCCAGGGGCCACAGATGAAGATATACTAATGTACATTCAGGAACATTTAAATCCATTGGTTTAACTCTGAGTTGGATTGTGGCTGGAGTGTCAGATTACACGGCATGCATTCAAACTCTGAGACTACGGTCTTTCTAGTAAGTATTCCAAATAGAAGTACATGACCTACATTGGGTCCCAGTACATTTCCGAGCACAATTCGAAGTGAAGGTGCTCACCTTCAAAGTCCTAAATGGCCTTGGCCCTGTGTATCTGAAGGAGTGTCTCTACCCCCATCATTCAGCCTGGACACTGAGATCCAGCTCCGAGGGCCTTCCGGTGGTTCCCTCACTACGAGATGTGAAGCTACAGGGAACCAGGCAGAGGGCCTTCTCAATAGTGATGCCCACCCTGTGGAATGCTTTCCCATCAGATGTCAAGGAGAGAAAGGTTACTGTATAACCTTTAGAAGATATCTGAAGGCAGCCCTGTATAGGGAAGCCTTTTAATGTGTGATGTTTTGTTAAGTTTTTATGTTAGAAGCCGCCAAGAGTGGCTGGGGCAAGCCATTCAGATGGGCAGGGTACAAATAATAAAATTATCATTGCTATTATTGTTAGTATTCCCGTGATACAGATAACTCCAGTTATCCCTGGGACATCTGTCAACATGCTGTGTGTGCCTCATTGACCAACACGTACATGTGTGTGTGTGTGGACACGGCCCTACCATCAGGCAAGAAAGAGGCACCTGCCTCAGCAGCTGGTTTTTGGTGTCATGAAAGAGCAAAAATGGTTAATTATTCCGTTTTTTGTTTTTGTATTTCTACTGCCAGGGAGGAGGATGTGCATTTCAGGGATATTCTGCCTCTGTTGCCAAAATAATTTGGACACCATGCACCTTGAGTGGTGGGAGGAGCTGCCAGTGGGAGGGACGGGCGATGCACACCTGGACATCTGGCCGTGGTGTTGCTACCACTGACCAAAAGGAAAATGAGGAGGTGGTGGGGAGGTAGGCACTGTGTATTCTCTCCCCACCAGTTGCTCCCGGGGGGGCACCGTTTGCTGCTCTGCCTCAGGCAGGAAAATATTTTAGGCCAGCCCCGTGTCTATAAAAAAATGCACTGGAATGCTAAGTTTTTCTGTGGGGATGCCATGAGTTCATAGGAATCTAGGAACCAACTGTATGACAGCAACAAGTATTCTGTTTGTCTGATATAAGCAAGCCCACTCCCTTTTTTTTTTAGTAAACTCTGTCAAATGTATTTAACACTACCTAAAGTGGATACAAGAGCAATGCCTATAATTAAATACAAGTTGTGTAATTAAAACTTGAAAAAGGAAAACATAGTGATGAGGAAATGCCACATAAATGCATATTTATCATTATATTAAATTAATCCCATATGTATGGTTAGGAAATGCTGATTTATTTGTTTATTTATTTACTCTCACTGTGTGTTCAAACCAGGCGTCTGATTTTGATTTTCCATGGTGTTGCTGCTGGGCTTTCTAGCTTGTAGGATACAGGATTCACCATGTTTGAGACTTGATGGTTCCTTTTGGTAGGTGGTAATGCCCTATGCGCCATTTCTTGAGGCTCCAAGGGAACAAGCCAGAAGCAAACCAGCTACTGATGTTTAAGAGAGGCAAGAGTTTTGAGAATAGGAAGGATCATCTGCAGATTTCAGCCTCATTTGAAAAAATGCTGGCGCTTTGTCTTCCACCTAATCCTCTTTTTGTTGAGGTGCTGGATGATGCAGAAGCTGGAGAGTCTTTGGGCTGCGGTGACATTTGACTAATTGTCTCCTGTCTTTCGGATGCTCAAGGCAGGCTTGCACAGAGCATCTGTCACTGATCCCGCCTCCCTTTGAACTCATTGCTGGATGGCAAGATTGTCAATATGTTGTTAAATAACCTGAACTGAGCTTCAGATGTACTATCCAAATTCAGTATTAGGGGAAGTGGAATTGCCAAGCGCAGAAGGTTTGTGAACACTCCGACATCTTTTCCTTGAAGCCAAAAGAGAAATGAAGGTGGCAACACAGTAACTTTTCTCTTCTTGGCTGCTTAAGAGGCACGGTGTGTCCTTGGATCTCCCCCCAGGTTGTTGGGGGGCGTTTTTGTTTCTGGAGAGTCAGAGTATGAAGAATGGGCAAAGCCAACCACATGTCCTTGAGGAGCAGAGCCAGAGGGAAAGAGGAGCCAGGTTTCAAGAAGATTAGGGAGCAGGATGGGGGAGAAAATTGGCGTCCATTTATCCTTGTCTTCCAGTGAGCTCTTGCCTCAAACTCACTGCATGTATTGCATGGCTACTGGGCTGAATTCAGAAAGCCAGAATAAAGCACTTCCATCAGGTCAATCTGTATAATGTAAAATAAATGTGCACTAAAATCAATATCTCCCATGGGTTGTTTTATGGCGATGTACTTAAAACCAAGCAAAGCATCTGTTTGGAAATAAATATGGCTTGCGAGATACTGTGACAAATCCTGTCGCTAGAGGAACACAACTCGGGCCTTTTCTATGTGCAACGAGATTTTCACACAGGAGAGCATTGGATCATGCATTTTTGTGCTCCAAAGTAGTCTAATAATCCCTGGCAGGGTGGAGGTTGCTGTATCATGTGATTCTTCTTAGAGCATAGCTCAGTTCCTTTTCAATGGGTGGTGCTGAGAAACAAAGTGGTGACAGGTTCTGAGGGCACCAGATTATCTTCTGCATGGAACTCCACCTCAGATTCTGAGAAATTGTTTTTCTTCTTTGGCAATCCCTCATAGCTGAATAAGACTGTCTTCCCTGAATATGGTCTTAACAGTTTGTCTGTAGGTGACTTTGGAGGTCAATTCTGGATCCATGCATCCTTCCACAGCGGCGATATAGGTTTCTGGGTGGGAGTTGATCACGGTAAGGACTTGCCAACGTGCCTTTCTCTTAGCTCGTTTCTCCCTTTCATCTAACTTCCTACTAATTCACCATGCTATTTTCAGTGTGGCTCATTCAACATCCCAAATTTACTGCCACTTTTTAGCTATTTAAGAACATAAGAGTCCTGATGAATCGTTCCCAGGACCATATATCCCAGAATTATGTGTCTAACAGCAGCTGGCCAGATGTATCTGAGTGAACCCAAGCAGGTACTAATAGGGATGGCATACAATGCTTGCTTGTCCCCTGTACCTCGTATTTAGAGGTATACTTTCCATATATGTGGAGGTTCCATTAAGTTATCGTCATAGATAGCATATTCTAAAAGAAAATCACGTCTTCCTGTGCCTATGTTTACGTAGCCAGAAATGCACCAGAAACGCACATAGAAGTGTAAGCACTGACCCAGGTGAGTGTGAGGGTTTACCAGGATTCTACAGATGTTAGCAGGAACAGAATTCGAGGCCACAAAAAGTGAAAAGGTCACTTCAATTTTATTAAGCACAAAGGAAAGGAAAGTGCCACAGGGCACGGATTGCAATTCAGTTCAATTGCCATGAGACATCAGTCATAATTCAAGTGCCAGAAGGTTTCAGCTACAACAGGGGATTTAATTACCATTCAGAGATGGCTCACTGCAACCAAACATCCCTTCAGCAAAGAAGAGTGGCCACTACTCTAATCTCCAGGTGGAAATGAGTCATGAGCCATTTCCAGTCAGTCCTAGACAAGGCTTCAACAATAGAATAAACAGGTTGTTCTGCAGCAAGATTGTATCAAGGCATTGTCTTGCATTGTTTCTTTAGCTGCTACCTATGGTGCGACACCTGCACACAATGTCTTTGCAAGTGTGGAAGAGGAAGTCTCCCTAAAACAGGCGCCTTTGGCTGTGTGGATGTTGCAGACCCACAACTCCCATCAGCCCTAGCAAGTACAGCCAATCACCAGGGCTGATGAGAGGCACAATTCAGCATCATTGGGAGGGCCAACTGTTCCCTACACCTTCTGTGAAAGAGGAAATGAAGATTTTGACTGATCACCCAGTGTGAACATTCCAATAGACCAGTTAGACCTTTCATTCCACACACATTGTACTCCCCCTCTAAATACTGTTAACTCTACACAGCTTTTCTTAACAGCTGTCAGCATTTGGAGCCAGTTGGATCCATTAAGCTGCATATTCCTCCTGCCCCAATATTTTTGCATCCTTCCAGCATAAGGATAAAGCTTTCCACAGATTCAGGGCTAAAAACTTTGTTACTGTCATGACAGCCTTTCTCAGGTCACAATCTCTGCTTCTGTCAGGCCAACCACTCCAGGCCTTCAGTAGAGAGATGTACTGGCAGACTCTGAGGAACCCTGGTGTTTGCAGAATACCAAATAATCTGCAGGAAGTAA
Organism: Podarcis erhardii; assembly: GCF_964252035.2. NCBI lineage: Eukaryota > Metazoa > Chordata > Lepidosauria > Squamata > Lacertidae > Podarcis > Podarcis erhardii. The sequence continues at coordinate 38,867,025 of NC_138497.1, forward strand.
AACCCAAGGTGGAAAAGAAGAAGAAAGAAACCCATTTCCAAACAGCCCCATAATAACTAAATGGATAGGTTTCTTCCTGGTTCACGCTGAGAAGCTATTTTAAAATGTCCTCAGGGTCAAAACAGAGAGCTGCCCCTAGACATCAATAGAGAAATCAAATGATTTGACATAGCTGGAACTGGGCACATGTGTTTTCAACACATACACCAAAAATTTGAGAGTAAATTCCATTGAAACATAATGGGACTTACTTCTGGATAGACATGAATAGGATTCTTTTGTACATGTACAATCCTGTTTATTCAGAAGCAAGTCTCACTATTGGGCCTTGGAGCCCAAGGTAGTTATAGACAATTACCTGGGTGTAAACGCTTTTGGCCACAACTTACTTCTGAGTAAACATATATAGACTTCTGCTGTATTTGCTCTTTTACCAAGAGATTTCTGCCACCTATTGTTTCATCTTTTGCTGCAACGATCAAGCACAATTCTTGACTAAAGAAAAAAAAGTTGCAGAGACCACATTCTATTTTAGTTAGGGCGATATTATTTCTCCTGAACAAACCCTGACAAAGTTTGCCCATTTTGTCAGGCTCGTAGGTGACTTTTGGTCACCGGGTGAATAAAACATTATAAATAATTCACTCCTGAAGCTGATCAGTCACTCATAAACAACTCAGGTTGTACTGCCAGAGTTTATTATCTTGGCAGAACTCTTAGTGTAAGTTATGACTTTATGCTGAGTTGGCCTATATGGCATTTAAATTTAAGTTTTCCAGACTGAATTATTTACAAAGCTCGCAGCCTGGTCTCTGCATCATATTCTATCCTATTCTGTTTAATCTCTCTGTGTCCATCTCCCCACATTTGCAGTAAAGTGTCGGTACACTTACTGGATTTAAATGTGATATTGACTCTAATCAAATTTACATGAACAAAATACAGGTGGTGGACTCTCTGTGTGGTCACCATGCCCGCAAATGGACCCTGGCAGTGCAATCCTATGTGTGTCTACCCAGAAGGGAGCCCCATTAAATTCCATGGGGCTTACACCAGGGAAAATGTGAGTTGGGTATACTGTGCTGACATTTGCCTTTACAGCCCAGAAGTGAGTCAGCCTTCAACTTCATCACCACTGCAACCAGCTATCTTCTATTTGCATGCCATAGAGAAATTCTAGGATGTTTTCAACAGGAGTATTGATTCCTTTTCTCAGTGGATCAAATGTGTTTCAGATATAGGCCCACTGGAATCAATAGTCTAGGCTCAGGAGGCACCTAGGACAAACTTCATCCAGACTTTAAAATATCAACCTTGAGAAATATCCAACTTAATTTAAGTAGGTGAAAGGGGAACACAAATTGATGCTGCAACCTCGAAACACTTGGGAGTTAATACCATTGAATTCAGTGAAATATATACAGTGGTACCTCGGTTTACGTACTTAATTCGTTCCGGAGGTCCGTTCTTAACCTGAAACTGTTCTTAACCTGAAGCACCACTTTAGCTAATGGGGCCTCCTGCTGCCGCCGCGCTGCCAGAGCACGATTTCTGTTCTCATCCTGAAGCAAAGTTCTTAACCCGAGGTACTATTTCTGGATTAGCCGAGTCTGTAACCTGAAGCATATGTAACCTGAAGCGTATGTAACCCGAGGTACCACTGTACACGTATAGGAACTATGAGGACTGGGTGGGGTGGACAGGGGGAAGCCAGGGGTTCTTCTTCATGTCAGATTTTAATCCAAGCTAAAAAAGGAATCTGGAGGCTTGTAAAGCTCATCTCTCCATTGATGTGAACTTTTTATAGGCCACTAAAGTTCATCTCTGAGCTCAGAACTTCACTAGCATTCCTAAGAAATACACTTTCCTCCCCAAGACAACCAGCTCATGAGTGAATTGTCATGAAAGGTTGCTACCAGTCAGTGTAGACTGCACTAAGCTACATGGACCAATGTTCTGACTTTGCGTAAGGCAGATTTCTGTGTTTCGGGATCTAGGATCAAATTTTCTGGAAATGTACTTCTAGCAGTCACGTACCATGTATCACAGTTAAGAAATACTTTAAATTTCATATCTTTGGTACACTCTTTAGTTTCATCAAATACCCTCTGGAAGTGTTGCGTTTATTATTTTGCTTTAGAACTTTAGACTAAGGACATATCAAGGTGAAACAGCTCTTCAGATTTATCACCTTGAGGGGCAGAGTGGGGGAGCCTGAGGAGCGACTGACTGAACCTTTCATTCCAAGTTTTGTTTCTGCAACATTGATTGGTATTTTATAGATGTGCCTCTTGAATCATGGGGGCTGGAAGGTCAAGAGCAGGGTCTAGGTGAGGATTTGTGACTGGCTCGGAATTTCAAAAACAGCAAGATGTTATGGGACTCAGATCCTTCGACTGAGTTGAAGGTGCGGAAAATATCTTGCCATGCAAATTTAGGGTCAGGCAGAGGCAAAGGGTTGTTGTTTGGCAAAGCCTTTCTACAAAAATAAAAAAATTAGGGTGGCCTGCAAAAAAAAGGGGGAGAGCAAATTCGGGACTTGATGCATTCCATGGAAACAGAATGCACTGTGCCTTTTTACCACATGCTGACATGGGTGGGAGTCTTCACAGCCTTCACACTAAAACGGCACTTGCCCGAAGCTCAGAAGGTCATGTGAATCAAATTTAAAGACTGCTGCATTGCCTGTTTTCCCCCCAGTGTCTTACGATAACGTTGGGTCCAGTTGAAACAAGCCCTTCACCCCTGAGCAGTTTCCATTACCCTTATTGCTCCCCATTTCATGTAAGGCTGCTTCTGGAGCTTCATATCACAGCTCATTCTGCTCACACAGGTCTTTTTTCTTCTCTTTCCTCCCTAGCTTGTGGTTGAGAAGTTGAAGGGGCGGGGGGAGGGAAGAAGAGAGGTTGTCAAAGAACACAAAAGAAAGGTTTTTTTAAACTCCCTACCTCTTTGCTGCTGCAGTAGCCTGATTCATATGACTGGACCAGATTGCTGCAATTCACTTTGTGTAGGCCTTCTCTTGGGCCTAGCCTGGAAACTGCAGCTGGTGCAGAGTGCAGCATGCTAGGTTGTTAACTGGGGCATCCCCTCAACACTATACAACACCCAGGGAGCTGCATGCCTCCAGGTGCGGCTCAAGACTTCATTTTTAGCATTTAAAGCCCAAAACAACTTGGTTGCCTAAGGGACTGTCTGATCCTATGATTCAGAGGTGTTCCTGGCATGCACTAGAGCTTTTAGCGATAGAGCTCCAGACCCTCCAACACTTTGAAGCCAAAATCCAGGATGCTATATTCCCAGGCACCATCTCCCCCCCCCCTTTTTTTTTAGTGTGTGTGTGTGAGCACAGGCGCCATTTTGGTTGCCGTGATCACGTGTGATTTGGTGCCGCAGTTCCCGCCACAAAAAGTGCTTTTGGGAGAATGGCATGAGAACACAGTCCTGATTCATTGAAGGCACTATAAAAATATGGTGTGGATCTGCCCAGAGTGTCAGAATAGATGGAGAATAGATGCCCTTAGCAGCTTCCTAAGGACAGACTTGTATGAACACAAGGAGAGCCTAACAAAACATATTACTTTGCAAGCAGAGCCAGGACCCGACCAGGGGAAGGCAGGATGGGTGGCTGGCATGGTGTGGATGAGGCATCCCCAAACTCGGCCCTCGAGATGTTTTGGGACTACAACTCCTATCATCCCTAGCTAACAGGACCAGTGGTCTAGGATGGTGGGAATTGTAGTCTCAAAACATCTGGAGGGCTGAGTTTGGGGATGCCTGGTGGGGATGATGGGTAAAGCAATGAGTAGTAGTAGTTTTGATGGTATGAGTGATTGTCATGTAGCACAGTGAAAGTGAAAATGCTTCTGGTGGTTAGATTTAGCTCACCAACAACTATGCACATCGACACAAACAATCCTGGTTAACTGGGCCTAAGAACCTTGTTTAGGTGAGCATGTTGCTGCATGTTCAAGTTGGACTCCTTCATCCTTGAAAGAAAAACACAATACCGGGCTTTTCCTTTCTCAGTGAATTCAAAAAATAAAAATAAAAAAAATTGACAAGATTTTATAGCTGTATTTGACATCTGCACAGCGCAGCTATGCTATAAATCTCCCACTGTATTCTAGCCAGGCGGAGAGATTTCTCTGCATTTTTAACATGCTGCAGTCATTGTATGGGAAACAGAGAGTGGGAGAGGGAGGGAGGGAGCTCATAACCATTTGTGAAGAAGACCAGCCAGATCAATAGCATTGAATTATCCTCTCAATGAGCTTTTGTCACCCTTTTCTTTTTCTTTTCCCAGCAAATAATTTGATGAAGCTCCTTAGTGTTGTCCGTTAATCTCTGCTTACAGCCTCAAAGATCTGAAAATCAACTAAGACCAGCTAATTTCAGCCACGCAAAGTGAGAGGGGGGGAGAAATAACAACAAATGCAGCAATGGCCAACTCTAAGCTGACAGGGTGTGCATCAGGAGAAGCAGATGGGTTTCTGGGAGTAAAAGCCTCAACAGTGCTGCAAGGCGGAGATTTTCTTCTCCTTTTACCTGTAACTACTACTACATGATATATAACACCTTCTCTGTCTGCAAGACACATCCTCCAGCTGCCTGGTTACTGCTTGGCTCTAAAAAACCCTCTATCGTAAGAGATGTGCTATTTTCAACATGACATTTCTGATCTATTTGTCGAATGTGTCACGTGTTAGTTTCAATGTTGGCTGGATGAAGATCCATTAAGGAGAGAGTCCAGAGTCCAGACGGAGAGAGGGAAATTTTTTTTTTTTTTTAAGGCTCTCTGGTGTCCTTTTATCTTCTCTTGTGCTTCTGTGAATATTTTGCTCTTTCTCCCCGCCCCACCCACTTCCCTTTGTGCTACAGTACTGGAGCGGAATGCTGATGAGATGTCTCTCCACTGCAACCTTAAGCAAACCATAACTTCTCATACCAGCCTAATGTTCTCCTTCTTTCGGTGAGCTGGTGTAACGGGAGGGTTTTTCTTTTTAAAAAAATGTAAGCGATGGTGAGCATCAATACACGAGATGTAGTTAAAGTGAATAGGTGATAAGACATGATTAGGATAATGCAACGCCAAGTAGACTGACATTAAGGGATACTAAAAGCATTGCACAATATATCTGCCATAGAAGGAGCCTTAAAAGCTCTGGTAAAGGGGAGTGCTTTTCCATCACTTCTGCTTTCTATTTTGCAGCTGCCATGATGGGCTAAAAGATGGGCTCTGTTGCCTCCTATAAACCAGAGGTGGGCAGACTTCAGGCTGCTTGGATCTATTTTGTATTTTGCTAGTTCTTCAAGGCACACTAAGTGGAGGCAAATATAAAATAGTGGCTCAGGCACAGGGACTGACATAAGAAAGCATAAACCCACCAAAACCTCAAAAGCCATAAAAATCAAACTTCATCAGTTCTAACAGCAGGGATGAATGGATATATCAACTTCTGTTTCTCTCTGCTTCCTTTTTTTCCTAGTCTTAGGTTTAGTTTACCATATTTGTACATCACTTGTCCATTTTTGTCCTAGTGAAAATTCGTCCATATTTTAGTAGCATATTTTCCTGTAGAATTTTGCAAGTAAGTTTCACTACCAATAAGGCATTTGTGTGTTATTTTCACTAGTATATGCATTGACGGGCACATTTCCCACTAATACATGCATTTCCCTGCACCATTGTTGGAGGTTTACACTGCAAAATTCAGAAGCATACCTAGCTTCCAACGAAACCAAACTGAATTTCTCCTCCATTCCTTGTTCAAAGGTTAGCTGTTCCTCCCCATATCCAGAATAAAATAAATCCTTGCTTCCCAAATTATGGCCTCTTCATTCTCCCAAATCAATCTTTTTAATCCACATAGCATGCAAGTTCTCTTATTACTATTCATGCAACTCCTTCCTTTTTTCCTGCTCCTTTTCCTGTGCACAGCTTTTCCTTTAGATTGTAAGCTTGTGGGCAGTAAATGTCCATTTTTATTCATCGATGTGCAGCTCCTTTAATATGTTTCTTAGACTCCCAATTCCATACCTACTAACTTGAGAGTGAGCCCAGTAGCACCCAACGGGACATGCTTCAGAAACAACGTGCACAGCATTATACTATTCATTTATATGCATGCATAATTTATACATGCATATAGATACCCTTTCAAGATTCAGTCCTTGCATCCAAGATCAAATGCTTAGGTTGGGGCACATGACCAGCTCCTCTCTTAAAGTCCTGTCTGTCATGTTCTGTTATGGCTGAGCCGAGATCTCAACCCAACCAGAACAGCACAATGTTGCCAATCTTGGGACATCTACCGCGCCATATACGTTGCTGTAATATCACACAGCCTGCATACAAATAGGCAGAGAAAGGGCACAATGGGGAATCAGAATGGGACACATCGGAGCCATGCAACAGATATTGTGGCTATCACAGAGCCATGTGCATTTGTGTACATCTAGGCATCTGGTGTGCAGTAATAAGCTCTTTCACTGGAATTTCAGCAGAGAACCATTATACACATTCTGCAGAATCTGCTAGTAGTCTGAAGAGCTAGAGTTCTGAATTATAATATATCAGACTGGGGTTTAATATTTTTAATGCTCCCCTGTATGAAAAGCTCTCTGCATATATGCAACTCAGGGTGGATTTATTTATTTATTTATTAAAATTATCTTTGCTGTTCCATTTTATTTCACAGAAATATTGAATCTTTTTTTACAAAAAAATGATACCCTCACCTGTGCAGGCTAACCTTCCATTACCTCAGTCTACTACTTCATCCTGCATAATGTATAAAATGGTTCTCAGAGAGAAACTATAAAAGGGCATTCAACCAAGTTTTACTAGGTGTAGACTCATGGAAACTCATGAATAGGGCTATACTTAGGTTTATTCATTTCCACATGTGCACTCTTAGTACAATTTACTTGAAAGTTCTTAGAAATCATAGAATCAGAGAATTGTAGAATTGGAAGGGACCATGAGGATCATCTAGTCCAACTTCCTGCAGGAATCTTTCACCCAACATGGGGCTTGAACCCACAACCCTGAAATTAAGAGTTTCATGCTCTACCACCTGAGGTGCCTCCGAGATCTGTGATTTTTCGATCTCTTAAGAATAAAAATCTGCAACCTAGATTGGGACCATTGTTTTGGTAGAGGAGGCAACCCCCCCCCCCCAACACATACACACATTGTTCACTCGATGTAAACCTAGTTAAACCATGGAACTTGCTTTCGCAGGGGGCAGTGTTAGCCACCAACCTAGATGACTTTAAAAGCGGATTAGACAAATTCGTGGAGGAGGGTGCTATCAATTGCTACTATCTGTCAGGCTTTGAGGAATCGGATCCCTCCTCCGGTGGCAGTAATTAAGCAGATCAAACGAAAGGAGCGTTCTTACTAGATAAGTTCTTTAATAATCACAGTGAGAGACAAAGAAAGGCATAGAACGCTAAGAAATGATGTTGCTCCCAATAAAGGTTTACCCCCTCTGTCCCCATTAATCTATGTTGCTCCTACGTCGGGTAATCTGAGCTTGTTGCCATTGCGCTTTCTGTTCTAACACATTCCAATCCCTTCTAGTTTTAGGTGAAGTGGGGGGAGGGTCAGGAATGCTGTCCAAGGACACTGAATCTGCCAGCTGTCTCTCTCTCTTGGCATTTCCTCTTCTAGCTGTTCCTCACCCAGTATTCCCCAGCTTTTCCCCTTTGGACTATGCCCTTCTGCAAACCACTGTTCTAAATCAATACTGTCCTCCTGCCCTTAGGAAGGTTCAGGAGAAGGGGGGGCTACCACCATTACTCCTCATTCCAGTTCCTGACACTAGCCATGATGGCTGTTGTCTGCCTCCAACGATGGCAGGCAGCAATGCTTCTAAATACCAGTTACTGGAAACCACAAGAGGAAAGAGCGCTCTTGAGCTCATGTCCTGCTTGCAGGTGCTCCACAGGCACACAGATGGCCACTGTGAGAACAAGATGCTGGATCGGGTGGGCCATAGGCCTGATCCAGCAGGCTCTTGTTGTGCTCTTATGTGGGAGAGAGGCAGAGCTCTGCTTCTGAGCAAATCAGGTGCTGCTTCTCCTGCTGCTCAGTCATATGTCAGCTTTCGAAGCCATCCCCCAACCCCAAAACCACTCCCACACCTCTCCAGAAAAAGCAGGGAGTAGGGTAAGATATGTCGTTGTGGTTAAAAGACACATAACACATGCCAATGTAATTAAAACTGCTTGAAAGTTCCTAGTGAAGTTGCCTGTGTGAGTTCTTCATAGCATTTGGATCCTTACCACTGTTCATATCTGTGGTCAGAATCATGCAAGTGAGAGAGACAAAGGACATAAGCCATGTTTAAGCCCCTGTAATGCAGTCACAAAATGATGCAGCTATGAAATGAACATGGGAACAGGCCTTTTTGCATGTCTGGGGTCTGTGAATGCAGGACTCTTAAGATCTATCCCTGTAGATGTTCATTTATTCAAACAAATGTGTTATTTACTTTCAAGAGAGGGAGAGAGAGGGAGATGATGGCTATTTAAATTTTCTGTCTGAAAGCATTGTGTAAAGTAAATCTCCCCTGACTTGTTACTGTCAGTTGCCAATCTCATTATTTTAAGCTCAGACTGCTGGACTCATGCTGTGGCATGATGAGTGCTAGGAGAGATATTAGGAAAATAAAAGGAAGTGTACAAAAGTCAGCAGGAATCCCGACTCGAAAAGCGTTCAGAGAAGCTCCATCTGGTCTCTGCGACGGCAAGTCCAAGCCGCTCCAGCAGGTTTATAGCACCTCTTTGTGGCTGTATTATGAAAATAATATTTTGGATCTTTTTCTTCCCTGCTTTGGGATCCACAATCCATCTTTGGAATCTTAACAAAGGGGAATGAAGGTTCGTCTCCCTCCCAACTGAGCAATGATTTTTAAAATTTATTAATTAACAAGAACCATGTGTTGAATGTGGTTCAGTAAATTGAGAGATGGGGGGAAATGAAAAATTCCACTGCAGGGACTCTTTTCTTTTTGCTATGATTTGCTTGTTCGCTGAATGCACAAGGTTAATGGGATTAGTGAGCATATCTTTACAAGTCTTTTCCAGGAAGTAGTAAATGCGCCTGTTAAATTATCTGATCTTCACAGGCTGGTACCTTCCCATGCTTATCTGCACACCACTGCAGTTATGGCAGAGGCAGAGGTGGTGCTGGCTGTGAGATGGGATTGACACACTGATTGTATGTAGCAGGAATGGCCAAGCGGCAGCAGTGGCATAGCGTGGGTTGTCAGCACCCGGGGCAAGGCAAGTAATTTGCGCCCCCTAACCTGGGGCAAGGCAAGTAATTTGCGCCCCCTAACCCGGGGCAAGGCAAGTAATTTGCGCCCCTAACCCCTAACCTGCCGCCGCTGCCAGCTTCTTCTTGCTGCTGCCTGGGCTTGGGTATTTACGGTAAGGTAGCCATGGCGGCGGCGGCAGGTCCGTGTCAGGTGATCTGAGGCGAGTTGCCGCTGGCGCTGCCGCCCAAACGACACCGCTTGCCCGGAGGGGGAGGAGGGCAGAGAGGCGAGGAAAATGCAACATGGCCCAGCAGCTGCAGCAGCGGGGCTGTGAGGAGGGGCTGCCTAGCGCGCCCTCCGCGGCCCTGACGCGCGGGGACCGCGGCAAACGCTGAGAGCCGCTGCCTGCCGGACGCCTTCAGCCCGGACACTCACACAGCTCATCGGTTCCGCGAGACATGGGGCTCTGCTACAGCCTGTGCCCGAGGCTCTTCGGCGACTCCGGAGGCGCCGTGCGCCCCCCCCCAGATGTTGCGCCCGGTGCGGCCGGCCCCCCTGCACCCTCCACGCTACGCCACTGAGCGGCAGCTCTCAGCTACCCAGGCAAACAGCTGGTTCTAACCTGGACCTTCCAGCACTAAAAAGACAACTTGACTGCTTCTATGCAGATACAAAAGTCTTTAGGGCATGGGTGGGGAACATGCAGCGCTACAGAGGCTCCTATCAACCTTAGCTAGCATGGGCAGCAGTCAGGAATGAAGGGAGCTGTAGTCCAGCAACAATATGGAGGGTCACAGGTTCCCCATCTCTGCTCTGGGGCTCTCCATTGAGTGCTGGGAGTGTTGGAGTATTGCTGACATATTGTCTCAGAAGCAGCATGCAGTTTCTTTTACCAGGAGGAGAAGAGACAATGTTATTTTGCAAGAAGGCAGGAGAGTGAAAAAGCACTCTGATCCTCGAATAGTCTGGCCAGAGAGGATCAAATCAGGCAACGTAATCCCTTATCCTGTAGCATGCCTACTTTAAAAGAAGAGTTTCTTTAATATCATGTACATCTGCCACACTGAAGGAGGCTCTTCCTCTTCCAAAAACCATTATTCTTGTTCTGTAGGCTAGTCTGATTCTTACTGTATTTTATGTATTTTAAAAAATCATATAATACACACACACACATGTTCAGAATGCACCCCCATCATTGCTCAAACAGATCCTGGCAAAAGGGGTCCTATCAAGGGACAAGGGATATGTTATGTACACAAATAATATGGTAATATGTGCACTGCATAGCCCTGTCATACATAAAAATAGGAAATGGTGAAAAAAATCCAACCTCAGCCATTGCTATCATGACAATTACTGTGGTCCAGAGCATGCACATCAAGCAAAATTATCCAAGAGAAATATCTGATAGTTCTTTAGTATCTATCATGTCGACCCAGTGTACAGCAACTGTGAAAAAGGTGAATGCCATGCTAGATAGGGATCATTAAGAAAGGACCGAAAATAAAATTGCCAATATGGTGTTGCCATTATACAAATCTGTGGTGCAACCATACTTTGTAATAATACTGTGTATGGTTCTGCTTGCCTCACCTCAAAAAGGACACTGTAGAGCTGGAAAAGGCTCAGAAAGGGGCAATCAAAATGATGCACTCCCCATGAAGAAAGGTTACAACATTTGGGGCTTTTCAGTTCAGAAAAAAAGTCCAGAAAGAGGATGCACGATAGAGATCTATATGTGTGCATGGGGTGTAGAAAGCAGACAGAGAAAAGTTCTTCTCCCTCTCTCATAGCACTCCAACTGAGGGTCATGCAGTGGAGCTGAATGTGGGAGGAATTAGGGCAGACAGAAGAAAGTACTTCTTCACACAGCCTACAGATTTACTCACCTGAGAAGCAGTGTTAGCCACCAACTTTGGATGGCTTTAGATCTAGACAAATTCATGGAGGAGAAGGCTGTCAGGTACTACCAGCCACAGTGACTATGTTGCATTGCCACTGTCACCTCTGAATGCTATTTGCTGCGACTCCCAGATGGGGAGAGTGCTCTTGGGCTCAGGGTCTCCATGAAGGCATCTCATGAGCCTCTGTTTGGCCATAATGAGAGCAAAGGGCTGGAATTGTTGAGACTTCGGCCTGATCCACCAGTGTCTTATCATTGCTCTCATCCCCCAGCAGTAGTACTCTAAAAAAAGGAAAAGAGTAAAGGACCCTGGACAGTTAATTCCAGTCAAAGGCAACTATGGGGTTGCGGCGCTCATCTCGCTTTCAGGCTGAGGGAGCCAGTGTTTGTCCACAGACAGCTTTCCAGGTCATGTAGCCAGCATGACTAAACCGCTGCTGGTGCAACGGAACATGGTGACAGAAGCCAGAATGCACAGAAATGCCATCTACCTTCCCGCCGCAGCGGTACCTATTTATCTACTTGCACTGGCATGCTTTCAAACTGCTAGGTTGGCAGAAGCTGGATCAGAGCAACAGGAGCTCACTCTGTTGAGGAGATTCAAACCGCCGACCTTCCAGTCGGCAAGCTCAAGCGGCTCAGTGGTTTAGACCACAGCGCCACCTGCAGTTGTACTCTACCCTATTCTCTATCGTGTCTCCTTGCGGCAAGGGAAAATGCATACACTAGGTCCCATAGAGTACTAATACTTGCCGCTCTCTTATGAATCCTTTACATTCCCATAGTACCAAGCATGACTGCTACTATAAGTGTTACAAGTCACGATCCTGACATTTAACATTCTAAGACCTTATGCAGTAGCAAATTGGAGCCTGGGGTATATGACAAAGATGTGTTTTCAGACTACACTCAACATACTGCAGCACTAAAAGTTTATTTTAAAACAATTCATTTGAGACTCTCAGGCTTTCAGAGTTGTTGTCGTTTTTTAAAAAAAAGAACAAGAAATTTCTTAGACCACATTGGGTAAAGTTAAATTGTTCCCTGTGTGACAGAAAAAGACTTGGACTATTACAATTACAACAGTCAGACATGGGATATGAAGATTTTCATACCATGAGATTGGTGAGATTAAAGAAAAGTTTTAGCAATGGAGGGTAGTCCATCAAGACACTCCTCTACCAACCACAGCTGGCACCACCTCTCTGCCTTCTTTCTTGCTACAAGTCTCAGGGGTGGCGCTGCCTGGCAGCCTCCTCCCCCTTAGTCTTAATGTGCCCCATTGTAGAGGAAGGGGCAGGAAGTGGAGGACAAAACCAGAATAATTTGGCTCTGCTTGTCATGAGCTCTAGCTCTACCCAGTGTTATTTTTCTAGAAAAAGAGGTGCCAGAACTCACTATGAACACCTCCCTGGTTCTCTTAGAATGGCAGCGGTGCCCACCTGAGAGGTGCAAGTACTGAGTTCCAGAAAGTTCCAGCTGAAAAAACAGCCCTGGCTCCACCTGCTGTGGGTATTCCTCCTTCCACCCTACCAGACCCAAAGGGCATCAATGAGTCTTCATCTTGGGAAGAAATACTATGGGTCAGTGCCACGCCACGCCACGCCACGCCACCCCCACAACACACAAATAAAGTCCTTCTTCCAAATGCAAGACGTTCTTACTGGAAATTCCTGTACATTGTGATTTAGATGAGCATTTATCACTCCCAAAGCTTAAAAGCCCTATAATTGCCTCCTAACCAGCATTTACATATAATGCTTTTGTTAGACCGAGGAGCCAATCTTGCCATTCCCCCTCTCTCCCCATTATTGCAGAGGCTACTCCACAAGGATTATAGCAAATGACAAATATGAAAAGATAAGAGATTTGGGTATTTATTCTAAAGCTTAAGTCAGCTTCCCTACACTTTGAAGTGTAAGCCTCTTTTTGGATTTTCATCTAAATATCCAGACAATTTGTGCGGCAGTGACTTAGAAAGCAAAAGGTCTGCAAGATGACCAGGGAATCCAAAGAGTAGTTTTCTGCCCACTGGGAACTTTCCTAATGAAAAAGAATGAAAAGGAGAAAAGAAAAAGAAGTCATCAGCTTATTACAGCCATTCTGAAAATTGATCATCGGGTCAGCACTTTTATTGGTATTCTTTTTATTTGGAAACAATGGCCTTGACGTTGTGCTTTATATTTTTAGCTGTAACTGGGGCTGAAGCAATGGAGTCCAATTTTAATTCTCTTCGGCTGCCTGCTACAATGAGAGCAGAGGCACACGGCCAAATATTGTATCTTCTCTTCCCCACAGAATGTCCCTGTTGCCTGGTAATGGAGGCAGGCCTTAGAAGCTCAGAGATTGAGCAGTTATCTTGAGCCTGCCAAGGCCCCATCTTTCCCTCTGTTGAATGACTTTTCTTTTCCCTCAGCAATCTAAGGCTCAACTGCTGAAAGGCAGCTATTACAGGGCTGCAGCCAGAATGGTGCATAGCAACAGAAAGACAGGTTTATGATACGTTGATGCAGTTTCATAACACTGTTTTCACAAGCTTGTTTTATTGTGTATTTTAATTGTGGGTGCTTATTTTAATGTTTTGATGAAATTGTTTTATTGTGCTTTTAAATTATGCTTGTTTATACATATTTTTGTAATTGTTTTTGTGTTTACAAACTGCTTAGAAGCCACCTTGCAATTAAGCAGCATATTAATTAATCAATTAATTATAGAATTCAATAAGAAATTACTACAATTAGAAGGGGTGGATTATTTGGTATCAAGACTGTGTAGCAAGGTGAATTTAACTGTCTAGGAAAGTTTTGTGGGAGAAACGGTATTTTTTTCAAAACAATGTAAAGAGGAGAAAGAAAATCTGCTTCAGGCATTTTTCTTCTTCTTTTCCATGTAATGCTTAAGAGGAAAATCTCCCTTGATTCCTGAAGGTTGGATCATGGGACCAGATTGCTGCACCAATGAATATCAGAAAGGGCTAGGACAGGCATGGAAAACCTTTGGCCCTCCAGATGTCGTTGAACTACAACTCCCATCACCTCCAGCCACTGCAGTTCAGCAACAACTGGAAGGCCAAAGGTTCACCACACCTGCTCTAGGGATTTTCAAACTATGGTGGGATGTATTTAGAGGATGCTAGGGAAACACTTACGTAAGTATGGAGGTTTTCAGGTTAAGCCAACAATCTATAAGCGAGACAACCTGTTGCTCTTGAAACTGCCCTTTCCCATCTCTGTCTGAGATGAAGGCTGATATAGAAATTTAATAAATAATAATAAGCAGCAAGAAAATAATCTTCTAAAACTGCTTGGACAAGCCTTGGTTGCAGTGCCACTGTAGCTTCTTCTTCTTCTTTGAGTGTATCCTACTTTTAAGTCACTTGAGGCAAATTTCATGACATTCAACCTAACTGGGGCACAGGAGAGAGATTCAGGAATCTGATCCTATACAGTGCCTCACTCAATTTTTGTGAATGCCGCAAAAGATAGGGGGGGTTTTGCGCTGCCGGACTTAAGACTCTATTATGAAGCAGCAGCTTTCTGCTGGCTGAAGCAATGGCTACTTCTTGAAGACACAGATATTTTAGATTTGGAAGGGTACGATAACAATTTTGGCTGGCATGCATATTTATGGTATGACAAGGCAAAGATCTATAAAGGCTTTAAAAATCATATTGTCAGGAAAGCTTTATATAATGTTTGGAATCGATATAAGGATTTGTTGGAAAATAAAACACCCAGATGGTTGTCACCAATGGAAGCTAGAGCGGTAAAAAAACTTAATATGGATTCAAAATGGCCAAAATATAGTGAAATTATAGAATATGATGGTGAAAAAGTTAAATTACAGAGCTTTGAGAAATTAAAATCCAAAGTCCGAGACTGGTTACATTATTATCAGATAAATGAGACTTTTAAGCAGGACAAGAAACTAGGATTTCAGAAAGAGAGGTCAAAATTGGAAACAGAACTGTTAGAGACCAATACTAAGAATTTGTCTAAAATGTATAACTTGTTGCTGAAATGGAATACACAGGATGAAACAGTTAAATCAGCTATGATCAAATGGGCACAAGACTTAGGTCATGATATTATGTTCGCTGACTGGGAACAGTTATGGACCACAGGCCTTAAATTTACGGCATGTAGTGCCTTGAAAGAAAACATAATGAAAATGATCTATAGGTGGTACATGACTCCAGTCAAGCTTGCAAAGATATA
Organism: Podarcis erhardii; assembly: GCF_964252035.2. NCBI lineage: Eukaryota > Metazoa > Chordata > Lepidosauria > Squamata > Lacertidae > Podarcis > Podarcis erhardii. The sequence continues at coordinate 38,882,414 of NC_138497.1, forward strand.
CCATTTGCCCAATAATAAATGCTGGAAATGTAACGAATGCGAAGGAACTTTCTATCATCTTTGGTGGACCTGCCCAAAGGTTAAAGCCTACTGGGAAATGATCTATAATGAAATTAAGAAAGTCCTTAAGTGGACATTTGTAAAGAAACCGGAGGCTTTTCTCTTGGGCATGGTCGGCCAATTGGTACCAAAGAAAGATAAGACCTTTTTTATGTACGCAACCACAGCAGCAAGAATTCTCCTGGCAAAGTATTGGAAGATGCAAGAATTACCTACTCTGGAAGAATGGCAGACGAAGGTGACTGAATTTATGGGACTGGCAGAGATGACCGGCAGAATCCGTGATCAGAGGAGAGAGACAGTGGAAGAGGACTGGAAAAAATTTAAACTATATCTTAAGAACTGTTGCAAAATTTCAGACTGATAAAATGTTAAGGGTTAAGAAATAGAGAACTATAGCTGTAAATATTTAAGTTAAGAAAATTTTGAGGGAAATTAAATATTGAAAAGGAATGAAGGATTGCTAAAAACTTCTGAAACAGGGGTGCAGTGAAGGGGAGGCATGGGGAAGTCATGTGTTGTTTATTTGTGTGTTTTTTGTTTTATGAAAATTAATAAAAATTATTTTAAAAAAAAAAAACAAAACAATTTTTGTGAATGCCCCTGTCAAATAGGAAGGCAGTAGTGGCTGGTGGGGTGGCACAGGTGGGGCTTCTTTGCTTTTCTGGTTTCCCACTACTGTGGGCCACTGCTGCTTACTGAGAGGTGAAGGAGGAGGGTGCAGGGAGCTGAGCACAGTGCCTGGAGGTAGAAGCATTGGACTCACACTGCCACCAAATGCCACACTGCTCCGAGCTCCCCACTACTGCTGAAAAGAAAACATAACCAAGGGGAACATATAACAGTATCCAGATCAATCAAAGCTTATGCTGTGTGCTGCACAAGTTGATAGGAAAACATGGGAATCTTGACTGTACAGAATGCTATTGGATGCAACTAAGCAATACCCAGTTTCCCCCCTCATTGCAGCCTTTTTCTAATGCTGTTCATTATTGAACTGATTATGCCACCTCGTTTCCATGTTTTGTTTACTTTTTCTGGCTTCTCGGCTGCATTTTGTGATGATGAGGAGACGAAATTACGTGCTAGCCAGTTCCTGGAGAATCTCGTCTCTCTGCTCATCTCATTGTACCTCATTATCTGTATTCCTGGATGTTTTGTTCCCAAAATGCTGAAGCAGCAAGCAACTTTTCATCTGACCTTTTAGCTGCATCTGCTAATTAAGTGCTCATTGGGGAAACTTTTATGACAGAATCTTTCCATGTGGAGAGCTAAAGACATTGGCTCTTCACATATTGATTTTGAGCTATAAATTTCACTCACCAAAACAGGTTTTTTGAGGTGTAATTTATCCAGCGGTTCTTGCCAAGAACAGCATCCTCGCTAATGACAGCTGTCTAGTATCATAGTTAATATTCTGGGTCAAAGCACATAGCAAGGAGAAGGAAGGCTTGTTAGCTCATCGACTATAATATGTTGCTTTTAAAAATCCAATAGAACTCATTCATGTTGTTGCATGCTGCCCCAATCTCTGAGCAGTGCGAGATCTAAGGATTCCAGGCGTTTACCCAGGGTATGGTTTCCTCAGAATGATGGACAGTGGAGACTGTGGTGTCTTTCATGATGAAGAAGAAGAGTTTGGATTTGATATCCCGCTTTATCACTACTCAAAGCGGCTAACATTCTCCTTTCCCTTCCTCCCCCACAACAAACACTTGTGAGGTGAGTGAGGCTGAGAGACTTCAAATAAGTGTGACTAGCCCAAGGTCACCCAGCAGCTGCATGTGGAGGAGCGGGGACAGGAACCCGGTGCCCCAGATTGCAAGACTACCGCTCTTAACCACTACACCACACTGGCTCTCCATGAGTGATTTATTTACAAGATATATACAACCTGAGCCTACGATGGAGGAGTTGACAGCGTTAACACCCCGAGATGGTCTTGCTTCTCCCAGAGCCACAGCCTTGGATTCCAGCAGAAATCAGGCATGTCTCTGTCTCTCAGCTGCCCAACCTATAGCCTGCTTCTTGCTCACACACCTCAACTCTGGCCTTTTGGGGGGCTCCTCTGGCATAGAGTCACTTCCTTTGTTACATTAATGACTTGGCTATTCCAGCAATTGAATCCTCCATTAGATTTCAACCTTTCTTGGATGCAGGAATTGGAAAGGGCTTAGGCATACAGCCTATACCCCCCATTGGCCAAGCTCACAGCACTATATTATCTCTGTGTTATAAGAGTGGCTTGAAGGATCGGCCTTTCTTAGTACAACTAAGGGGCATTCTTTCCTCCTTCTAGATGAGGGTGCTTAAGGAAAAGATAAGTTGAGAAATCAAGCCTCTATTCTTTCTCATGATTCAAGCACATCATATAATGACAACTGTGGCATTGTACTGAAAGGGCAAACACAATTACTTTCTACAGCATATTAATTTAGTATAATCTAGCCAAGCATATACGGCATAATAACAAACATTTTTAAAAAGAGCTGGAGGATGCTATTGTGCCATTGTGGGCTTCCCATAGACGTCACCATGGGCCATTGTGATACCATATAGGACTTTGGTCTGATCCATCAGGGTTCTTCTCATGTTAGGAACATAGGAAGCTCACAGGTACTGAGTCATACCACTGGTCCAGCTACCTCAGCACTGCCTACACTGACTGCCACTGGTTCTTCAGGGATCCAGGGGACATTCTCAGCAATACCTGGAGATACCTAGGATTGAACCTGAGACCTTCTGCATGCAAGTGGATTTTGCACCCACTTCAAAGGCAGTGACAGTGTGCAAAGTTCACCCCCTCTCTGGGCAAGGAATATAGGTAGCTGTCTTAAACTGAGACAAACAATCCATCTAGTTCAGTGTCGTCTGCACTGACTAGAAGCAGCTCTCCAGGGTTTCAGGCTGGGGTCTCTCCCGGCCCTACCTGGAGATGCCAAGGACTGAACCCAGGACCTTCTGCAGGCAAAGAGAATATTGTACCACTGAGCTGCTTTCCTTGCCCTAACTGTGTTAAAAATGGCTGCACCATTGTTGCTTTTAAGTTTGCTTTCCTTTGGGAGGATCGCCCTGAGCATAGCAGCTGAGAAAAGAAGAGGAGGGTCGTGCTTTGCATATGGTTAAAGATAATCTCCTTTAAGTGGCTGCCTGCAACAGCCGCTTGGAAAGAGGCCATCTACAGTGCTGCAGGTCGTGTGAATATCTCCTTCTCTTGATAAGAGAGAAGCAGAGCTAGGCTGCGGGCAGCAGTCTAGGGTGAGCCAGGAACTGGGGACCAGAAGCCATGGAATAGACCAGCCATCTGTTCTGTTGTGGAAAATGCAAGATAAATATAATATAAAAATCCTTATTTTTCTGGTTGTTTTCATTTATGAATGAGAGCTTTCAAGCTGGATGAAGTTCCCCCTATGTGCACAAGATGGCAGTGTATTCGTAATATCAATATTATTTTTACCATTGCAAGTTGTTTTTAAAACAATTGTTAATGCTGTAACCTGCCCTGGGACCTGAGGGTAAAGGGAGGGCAATTAATAAGAATAGCAATAGTAATAATATAAAATGGACTGTAACATTCATGGGCAGACTTCATGAGGAATTGAATGGATAGTAAATTGTTCTCCATATGCTTTTCATGCAGGGGATTAAATCATTCAGTTTTAAAGATTTCATTGTGATGTGTCATTTCATTCCTTATCTTCTCTCGCTTTCTTTTTTCCCCTCCTGCAAATTTACTTCTCAAAAATCCACCTGTTTTGAAGGATTTGAAACTAGGAATACCGGAAATGGTGAATGTGTTTTACGAACCATTTATATCCCTTCCGCTCACCAGCACCACAAAATATATACAAGGATATATTCAAGGAGTCATCCCCCCCCCCCAGTGATTGGGGCAGGGTACAAATAGAAGGCATGTCCATAACACACATTCTGGGCTCATACATTTCTATGTCTTAGTTTGTGTTTATGATAAATCAATTAAAAAAATAATAATTAAGCAAATCCTCACTTGCCCATACTTTCTGAATTTGACTAATCTGGCTTGTGTATCCTCCAATTCGATTGCATTCACAAATATAACCACTCTACCAAGTGTTGCCTCATGAGTCTTCTCTGTGGGTTGTGAGGGCATTGCCCACAGCAGAAGCTCCAGCTTCTTCAGGTGATTGAGGGAGCCCAACACAACATTGCAGATGTGACTTTGTGAGGAGCCCACCCCTCTCAAATAGCAGGGCCCCCCAAAGTGCTTTAGTCCCTGTGAGCCAGTGCCTATGGCCTACCGTATGTCAGAGACATGGCTCCCCAGAGCGATGTTGGGGAGGAAGAGGGTAGAATAGCAAACTGGAGATCTATCAAGACAGGGATTTTCAGAGTGGCAATGAGGAAGGTAGCTTTCACTCACAGCTATTTGTCTCCAGCCCCCATCACCCCCCACCGGCTTCTCATGTCAGAGAAGAAGAGACAGTTTCTCAGGGCAGTGAACCAGAGTTGGTGGAGAGCCCAGATGCTGATAACAGGTATCAGGTTGCGACAGAGAAGGAAGGGGATTCCTTGGGAGAAGAGACTGCATATTCATATGAGTCTGCTTGCGTGCATCTCTTAAAAAGGGTTAAAGACATAAAGCAAAGAGGGGAAGGAAAGGGGGAAGCTTCTGGAGGATTTCCTGTTGGCACAGGTGGCGTAATTCAGATGCTTCAACGTTGTGATGAGAGAGCAGCCTCTGTGACTGTTAAGTTGTGGGTTGACATAGCAGACGACACAGCGATTTCTCCAAGTAGCTCTTTATTTCGTAAGCTGGAATAGAACTGACTGCAAACAGCTCAGCCGGCCTGCTTTTATAGGCAGCCGGCTGTCAACATTGTAACAACAACAGCCCAGAGTTCCCGCCTAAAATAACTGACGCGGACCTGAGGGAAAACTATCTACAGACCTGAGTGAAAACTATATACAGTATCCCCCTGCTGGCCCAGGGTGAAACTTCACTACATAACACCCCTCCCCACCGAGATAAGGCGTTAGTTACAATCGTAATGGTTTCCTTATATACAGCACTACGCGTAATGGTTCAATTAGGCACAAAAGCATATTGGTTACATTTCCCATACTTAGACCAACAGTGATACATGTCCAACAACATAGTCCTTTAAATAAGTTGGGCGCTTGGAAACTCTGCCAGACCGCCGGGGACTGGTAGCCAAGTCCGGGGGGCCACACAGTTCTTGCTGAGGCTGTGGTGCGACCCTAGGTGGCGTTGGAACCAAATCCCCTGGATCCGCTGCTGTGGGTGGAGCCTCCGCAAGTGGAGTGGTCTGAGTCTGTGGTAAGTCTGGCAGACCCTCTGAAGCGGCTTGGTTCGGCTCCACGCTGGCAGTTTGCGAGGGAGGTGTAGGTGGGGCCTCGCCATCTGTACGTGTCTCTTCTGGAGCCGCAAGCGCAGTTGGGGGCACCTCGGTAGTGTCCAAGTCCCCAACCCTGCGCCTAAGCTGGTCTATGTGCCGTCGCCACAAGCGTCCATCTTCGAGTGCCACCTGGTACGAGCGAGGTCCAGTGACTCCCACTACTGTGGCTGGCACCCAAGGAATGTCCCCCACATAGTTCCGGGCAAAGACCTGGTTTCCTGGGACAAATGACCGTGGCGCGTTGGCACAGCCTGGGGGTTCAGCCACGGCAAAGTCCGGGTGTAGCCGGTCGAGCGGTGACCTGAGGCGGCGGCCCATAAGCAGTTCAGCAGGACTCCTCCCTGTGGCCGCATGAGGGGTGATGTGTTGCACGAACAAGTATTCGGCGACCCGCTCATGCCAGTCTCCCCGGTCCAGGCGCGCCAGTGCCTCTTTTGCCGAGCGCACCATTCTTTCCGCTTGCCCGTTGCTGGATGGATGAAAGGGTGCCGTTAGGGCATGGCGGATGCCCAGTCCCAAAAGATACCGCTCAAACGTGCCTGACGTGAACTGTGGTCCGTTGTCAGAGACAAGGACATCAGGACACCCATGCGTTGCAAACAGGCCTCGCAGCACCCGGATGACAGCTTCGGTAGTGGTGGAGGGCATCAGGGCGACCTCCAGCCATTTGGAATAGGCGTCCACCACTACCATAAAGGTCCGGCCGTGAAAGGGGCCAGCCAGATCGATGTGCACCCTCGACCAGGGTGTCTTTGGCGTCTCCCAGGTGTGTCCCTTAGCTGCCGGTGGTGCAGGCCTCGACTCTTGGCACGCTTGACAGGCGGACACCCAGGCAGTGATGGCATCGTCCATATTAGGCCACCAGACGTAACACCGAGCCAACGCCTTCATTTTGACAATTCCCGGGTGGCCAACGTGCAGAGCCTCCAGGACGCGCTGACGGAGTCCCTGGGGAATCACGACGCGGTCTCCCCACAGCAGACAGCCGCGATGAGCTGAGAGTTCATGTTGTCTGGTTGCGAAGGGCTGGAACTCCGATGCAAAAGGCCCTTGTGGCCACCCCCTCCACACCCAGTTGAGCACCCGGCTGATGGTGCGATCCTGGGCAGACGCGGAGGCCACAGTGGCAGCTGATACAGGCGCTGCCGGAAGATCCTCAATCAGAAGGAGCGATGAAGCTGGAGCAGGGTCTTCCACAAATGCTGGAAGAGGGCAACGGCTGAGGGCGTCGGCATGGCCCATCGATTTCCCCGGGCGATGGATGAGCCGGTAGTGGTAGGCAGCCAGGAAAACAGTCCATCGCAGCATGCGTGGCGAGAGGACCGGTGGAGTTGGACGATCACCGGCGAGGAGGCCCAGGAGTGGCTTGTGGTCAGTGATGAGGTCAAAAGTCCTGCCATAGAGGTATTCATGGAACCTCTTCACTCCAGCCACAAGTGCCAATGCCTCCTTGTCGAGCTGGCTGTAATTCCGTTCCGTCAGAGATAGTGTCCTGGAAAAGTAGGCGAGCGGTGCTTCTCTTCCATCTGGAAAACGGTGACTAAGGACAGCACCGATGCCAAAAGGTGAGGCGTCGCAGGCAAGGACCAGTGGCCTGGATTCACTGTACTGTACCAGCACACTGTCTGATGAAAGGAGAGCCTTAACCGCGTTGAAGGCCGCCGTCTCCCGATGACCCCAGGCCCAAGGCGTCTTTGTACTAAGGAGTCGGTGAAGAGGCTCAGCCACTGTGGCTTTGTGGGGCAGGAACATGTTATAAAAGTTCAGCAGCCCCAGGAACGCCTGCAACTCCGTCTTGTTCTTTGGGGTGGGGGCCTGCTGGATAGCGCGGATCTTGGATGTGGTCGGGTGAAGGCCGGAGGCATCGATAAGATAGCCCAGGAACTCTACTTGTGGAACGGCGATCTGGCACTTCTCCCTCTTTACCTTGAGCCCGGCCTCTTGGAACCTGGTCAGCACGGCACGGAGGCGCTCGAACAGTTGCTGGTGTGAGTCTGCAGACACCAAGACGTCATCAAAATATGGTACCACGCCCGGAAGCCCTTGCAGGAGACGCTCCATAAGGCTTTGGAAGATGCCAGGAGCCACACTCACCCCGAACTGCAACCGGCGGCAACGGAATGCCCCCCGGTGGGTGACGATCGTCTGGGCTTCAGCAGTGGCATCATCGACTGGCAGTTGTTGATAGGCTTGGGCAAGGTCCAGCTTAGCGAAGACCTTACCCTCACCCAGGGAATGCAGCAGGTGTTGGACAACAGGAACCGGATAAGCGTGCTGCTGAAGTGCCTTGTTGATCGTGCACTTGTAGTCAGCGCAGATTCTCACCGACCCATCTGGCTTGACAGGCGTGACGATGGGGGTTTCCCACTTGGCGTGGTCAACCGGCTCCAAAACTCCTTGGGCGATCAGTTTGTCCAGTTGTTCGTCCACCTTAGCCTTGAGAGCAAAGGGAACCCGGCGTGGCTTTAGCTTGATGGGGGCGACTTGTGGATCAAGGCTAAAGGAGATGGGCGTACCTGTATATTGCCCCAAGGTGCCGTCAAAAACCTCGGCAAAGTCTTTGACCAGACCCTCAGTCTCTGCGTTAGAGATGCAGTTGATGCCGGTGACTTCCAGGCCGAGGGCATCAAACCAGTCTAGCCCTAGGAGGCTTGGCCGCTGACCTTCGACCACCACCAACCGGAGCAGGCCCGAAAAATCCTTGAAGGCAATCCGGAACCGGCCAACGCCTACCACGGGAATGTCGTTTCCCTGGTAGTCTCTCAGGTGTACGCGGTGAGAGTCGAGTTGCCTTTTGGACACTCTGGGTACCAGTCTTTTGATGGTGCTCCACGACACGATGGACAGGGCAGACCCGGTGTCGATCTCCATGTCACATGGAGCTCCTTCAATGAGCACCGTGACGTTCAGCTTGCGTCGCGTAGGCGAGTCGGTTTGGCCAATCGTGGTTCCAGACGGGCAGCGGCAGTTGGTGAGAGCGAAACAACTTTCCTTGGCAGACTGGAGTGAAGGCTTGGACTTGCGAGTCGATGAAGGGGGGGTGTCAGACGGAGCCGATCGGCAGACCTTAGCGATGTGGCCCCTTCTGGAACACTTCCTACAGATGGTGTCTCTGAATCGACACTTGGCACGGGAATGGTTGCCTCCGCAGCCGGCACATTCCGGTTGGCCCTTGGACTTCTGTTGGAACTTCCTGTGCTCCCGCTTTGTCTGGTGCACGTCATCGCCTTCACTGGAGGATGCCTCATCACTGCTGGCCTCTTCATGATGCACCGGAACTGGCTCCCTAGCAAGACGTGGGCTGCTGCACTTGCGGATCTCCTGGGCGGAGCGTTCAGCAGCTTCTGAGGCCACAGCCTCCTCAATGGCTTTCTGCAGCGTGAGGTCTGGCTTGGCGAGGAGACGCCGTTGCAGATGGATGTCCCGGACCCCGCAGACGATTCGATCCATCAGGGCATCGTCTAAGTCTCGGAACTCACAGTGCATTGCAGCCTGTCGCAGGGCGGTGGTGTAGTTGTTGATTGACTCCCCCTCTGCCTGGTTCCGGTGGTAGAACGCATGGCGGGCAGCAATCTTGGACGGCTTTGGTGCGTAGTGGTTGCGGAGCTTCTCTTGGATCGTGTCCCATGGTGTTGCCTGGACTGCTTCGGGCGCAACCAATGCTCGGGCCGTCTCAAACACCTCAGGCCCACAGAGGCTGAGGAATAGGCCCCGCTTACGATCCTTTGATACTGCTGTCAGCTCGTTGGCTTGGAGGTAGCAGTCGAACCGAGCGAGGTAGGAATCCCATGATTCAGAGGCTGGCGCAAACGGCGGTAGAGGCACAAGTGAAGCCATGATTCCGATGCCGGCGTGAAGGGCGATGGATGGAACACCGTGCTCTAGCCAGAACAGTCAGCTCTGAATTGGTTCTGTCCAGTGATTTCGCTCAGTGATTTCGCTCTGTGATTCAGCTCAGTGATTCAGCTCAGTTCAGAGGCTGGCCGCATCTGGCTGTGCTCTGATGTCCATCCATCCCATCCTCGTCGCCAGATTTTGCACCCACTTCAAAGGCAGTGACAGTGTGCAAAGTTCACCCCCTCTCTGGGCAAGGAATATAGGTAGCTGTCTTAAACTGAGACAAACAATCCATCTAGTTCAGTGTCGTCTGCACTGACTAGAAGCAGCTCTCCAGGGTTTCAGGCTGGGGTCTCTCCCGGCCCTACCTGGAGATGCCAAGGACTGAACCCAGGACCTTCTGCAGGCAAAGAGAATATTGTACCACTGAGCTGCTTTCCTTGCCCTAACTGTGTTAAAAATGGCTGCACCATTGTTGCTTTTAAGTTTGCTTTCCTTTGGGAGGATCGCCCTGAGCATAGCAGCTGAGAAAAGAAGAGGAGGGTCGTGCTTTGCATATGGTTAAAGATAATCTCCTTTAAGTGGCTGCCTGCAACAGCCGCTTGGAAAGAGGCCATCTACAGTGCTGCAGGTCGTGTGAATATCTCCTTCTCTTGATAAGAGAGAAGCAGAGCTAGGCTGCGGGCAGCAGTCTAGGGTGAGCCAGGAACTGGGGACCAGAAGCCATGGAATAGACCAGCCATCTGTTCTGTTGTGGAAAATGCAAGATAAATATAATATAAAAATCCTTATTTTTCTGGTTGTTTTCATTTATGAATGAGAGCTTTCAAGCTGGATGAAGTTCCCCCTATGTGCACAAGATGGCAGTGTATTCGTAATATCAATATTATTTTTACCATTGCAAGTTGTTTTTAAAACAATTGTTAATGCTGTAACCTGCCCTGGGACCTGAGGGTAAAGGGAGGGCAATTAATAAGAATAGCAATAGTAATAATATAAAATGGACTGTAACATTCATGGGCAGACTTCATGAGGAATTGAATGGATAGTAAATTGTTCTCCATATGCTTTTCATGCAGGGGATTAAATCATTCAGTTTTAAAGATTTCATTGTGATGTGTCATTTCATTCCTTATCTTCTCTCGCTTTCTTTTTTCCCCTCCTGCAAATTTACTTCTCAAAAATCCACCTGTTTTGAAGGATTTGAAACTAGGAATACCGGAAATGGTGAATGTGTTTTACGAACCATTTATATCCCTTCCGCTCACCAGCACCACAAAATATATACAAGGATATATTCAAGGAGTCATCCCCCCCCCCCAGTGATTGGGGCAGGGTACAAATAGAAGGCATGTCCATAACACACATTCTGGGCTCATACATTTCTATGTCTTAGTTTGTGTTTATGATAAATCAATTAAAAAAATAATAATTAAGCAAATCCTCACTTGCCCATACTTTCTGAATTTGACTAATCTGGCTTGTGTATCCTCCAATTCGATTGCATTCACAAATATAACCACTCTACCAAGTGTTGCCTCATGAGTCTTCTCTGTGGGTTGTGAGGGCATTGCCCACAGCAGAAGCTCCAGCTTCTTCAGGTGATTGAGGGAGCCCAACACAACATTGCAGATGTGACTTTGTGAGGAGCCCACCCCTCTCAAATAGCAGGGCCCCCCAAAGTGCTTTAGTCCCTGTGAGCCAGTGCCTATGGCCTACCGTATGTCAGAGACATGGCTCCCCAGAGCGATGTTGGGGAGGAAGAGGGTAGAATAGCAAACTGGAGATCTATCAAGACAGGGATTTTCAGAGTGGCAATGAGGAAGGTAGCTTTCACTCACAGCTATTTGTCTCCAGCCCCCATCACCCCCCACCGGCTTCTCATGTCAGAGAAGAAGAGACAGTTTCTCAGGGCAGTGAACCAGAGTTGGTGGAGAGCCCAGATGCTGATAACAGGTATCAGGTTGCGACAGAGAAGGAAGGGGATTCCTTGGGAGAAGAGACTGCATATTCATATGAGTCTGCTTGCGTGCATCTCTTAAAAAGGGTTAAAGACATAAAGCAAAGAGGGGAAGGAAAGGGGGAAGCTTCTGGAGGATTTCCTGTTGGCACAGGTGGCGTAATTCAGATGCTTCAACGTTGTGATGAGAGAGCAGCCTCTGTGACTGTTAAGTTGTGGGTTGACATAGCAGACGACACAGCGATTTCTCCAAGTAGCTCTTTATTTCGTAAGCTGGAATAGAACTGACTGCAAACAGCTCAGCCGGCCTGCTTTTATAGGCAGCCGGCTGTCAACATTGTAACAACAACAGCCCAGAGTTCCCGCCTAAAATAACTGACGCGGACCTGAGGGAAAACTATCTACAGACCTGAGTGAAAACTATATACAGTATCCCCCTGCTGGCCCAGGGTGAAACTTCACTACATAACAGTGACTGCTTGGAGAATGAATTGCTGTAAATGCGGCAGCTAGACTGGTGACTGGGAGCAGCCGCTGAGACCACATAACACTGGTCTTGAAAAACTTACATTGGCTCCCAGTACGTTTCCGGGCACAATTCAAAGTGTTGGTGCTGACCTTTAAAGCCCTAAACGGCCTCGGCCCAGTATACCTGAAGGAGCGTCTCCCCCCCCCCCCATTGTTCAGCCCGGACACTGAGGTCCAGTGCCGAGGGCCTTTTGGCAGCCCCCTCACTGCGAGACGTGAGGTTACAGGGAACCAGGCAGAGGGCCTTCTGGTAGTGGCACCCTCTCTGTGGAATGCCCTTCCTTCAGTTGTCAAGGAAATAAACAACTATCTGACTTTTAAAAGACATCTGAAGGCAACCCTGTTTAGGGAAGTTTTGAATGTTTGATGTTTTATCGTGTTTTTAATATTCTGTTGGGAGCCACCCAGAGTGGCTGGGGAAACCTAGCCAAATAGGTAGCGGCATAAATTGTTGTTGTTGTTGTTGTTGTTGTTGTTGTTACTTAGCGGGGTTGCATGGCAGCGACAGTGGTGGCTCTTGTGATGTTTCATGGAGTACATGAAATCTCATGAGATTTAGGCCAGATCTCGTTGGAATATCTCTGCCAGCAGACAGCAGAGGAGGCGGCAGAGCAGAAAAGGCACCCGCAATGGTAGTTGCCTCTTGGCATCCCACTGCCAACTGCCAACTGCTTCAGTCCATCTCATGGACAAACCAGCCCTGCATACCTACTCATCTGCTTGACTGGGGCTTGGTGAGGCAGCTAATGCCCTGCTCACACTGAGGGGAAAGTCACTCTCATTGTTCTGCAGGAACAATAATCCATATACAGCCTTACATTTTGCCATGTGTGTGGATGGAGGCTCTTATTCTAATGCACAAAAGGCTTCATAAAATGTCCTTCGTAGGAATAAAAGCAGATAGCACTTAGCAAAAGGCCTGCAATTCAATGGAAGCATTCAGCTGATGTAATAAACCTCGAGTGGGAAGGCAAAACATGTTGGTACAAGTCAGCAAAACCCACAGATTTAATTACTGCCAAGTAATTGCAAGGAGGACCATGCATTATCTTCAGCATGCTGTAAAGGGAAAGTTCATAGCCTTAAACTACTTATGGCAAATGGTACGCTTTTCATTAGGCTTTCAAATAAAATGGAAATCTGGCGCCTTTTTGAAAACAACTTGAGCAGTGGAGATGTCCATGGCAAACAATTGGTTTAAAAAGTATCTCTAGCTGGTGTTCCCATCCTCAGTTTGACAAAACAAAAGTTCCAGGTAAGATAGGAGGAAGAAGTCATTTGATTCTTAGCAGTAGAGCAATGCTATCCTGAACTCCACACTCCTAGTGCCATATCTGGTTTGGAGGAGAGCTAAAAGTGCCCTTTTAAAGCCAGGTTCACCATTTTGTGTGCCTGAATGTGAGACAAAAGGTGGCGGGTACTGCTGTTTTCCCCACTTTTCTTTTTTCTTTACAGAAAGTCCACTGCATTACTTGAATAATAAAGATCAGAATACAATAAATACGTTGATCCATCACTTAGAGCAGTTGAACAAGGTAAGACTTTCAAGCATTTCTTTGCAGAGTAAGAGTGGCGAAGGAGAGAAGACTCTGCATTATGTATGTATGTATGTATTTTCTATACCACCCTTTATCAAAATACCACAGGGCAGTATACAATATAAAAGCACAAAATACTTACCATTATAACAAACAAAAACAATACCCCCCACCCACTCACAGTTTAAAAGGCCATAGAAATGTTAATCAGCCCAAGCCCTGGTTCTAGAGAAACACTTTTGCCTGCTGCCAAAAGATATGTAACGGAGGTGCCAGGTGAACTTCCCTGGGGAGAGCATTCTGCAAATGTGGAGCCAACACAGAAAAGGCCAGTCCCTACTCTTTTTGAAGAAGGAATGGCAGGTTTGTGGCCCTAAAGTTGTTGTCCTACAGTTCCTATCAGGTGCTGCAAAGTTGTTGTTCTACTACAGTTCCTATCAATGTGGCACATGGTCAGGGTTGGTGGTAGCTGGAGATCAGCAACATCTTTGGAGGGCCTCCTGCTCTGACAACATTTTTGTCCTCATTTTCACTTTCTAAAATATAGCAACCCTACTATAGCAGTTAGAAAGTGTCCCCTGTTCCAAGGGCACAGGAACAGGGCTGATAAAGAAGTGCCACCAATCCATTGTGGAATAATATGGAATAAGATTAATTTCCTGGATGGCAGTACCCACAAATTTAATCTAAACTTCAAGCTGAGTCTAGAGTGAATCAGGCCCATGAACTGTAGTGCACGGTGATGACATCATCACCGCATGACCATTCTTTGAAGCTTCAGTCCCTGTCGTGAAGCCTGACAAACACACCCCTCCATACAATTTGCCAAGACAATGGGAGTTATGAGGATGGCTCCAGTGAATGCCGAAGTACCAAAATCAGTTCCAAAATCAGACTCCGAAGCTCCCATGTCCAGCATATCTATTCTATTTTGTAGGCTGCTGCTTCTCCACTGGAAGTCCTGTAATGATCTGCCATTGTAATCCTCCTGCTATAATGTACACAGCAACATGGATTTTCAAAGCTTTTTTAGCTATAAAGTTTGAGACAATGTTCCATTTTCACTTCAAAAAGCTTTCAATGCAATTAAAAATGATGGTACTGGGTGAGGGGTGGAGACTGAGCAAGCGTGAACAAAAGGAAGTAGTGAGATCGCTTTCATTTTCTTTTTAAATTATGAAAGGATTAGGAGTGGGATTAGAAGAGAAAGCTTTGAGCAGTTTTGAAGAGGTGGAGAAGAAATAGAGATAGATAGAATTGGCTGACTTTTTTATTTTAAGGGGAAGTTTAATATGAGCAAGAATGGAACACAGCAGAACTTGAAGAAGAGAAAACTGAGTGTTTTTTACAGAAGGAAGGAAGGAAGGAAGGAAGGAAGGAAGGAAGGAAGGAAGGAAGGAAGGTCTTGAAAACTCTGTTTTGAGAGCTGGTGGGGGGAAGTCTCGGGAGTAATGTGTCACTTAAATGACTCACAGAGAAAAGATAGTCCTGAAAAATGGAAAATGGGGGAGTGGACATGTAGGGAAGGAAAAATAAGTCGATTTCAATTTCTCTTAGTTTTCATTTTTCCAGTCTTAAATTCAGTTCTCCACATTTCTATATCAGACTGCACTTTTTTAAATTGTAATAATTTTAGTGCAAATTTTTATTCATATACATATTTTTGAAACCAGTGCAATTTTGCCTGATATACACACTTTTGTAACCAGTTTTTGTATATGGCATTTTTCACTAAAATATGATTTTTTAAATGCATATTTTCCCCTAATATATACACTGGCATCACAAAAGTCAGAGAAGTGCAGATTTCAAAGGATAACTGTGTTTGGCTTTGCATATTGTTTCAGAAAGTGTGATTAAGTAGGTTCACATTACAATTTGAACTGAACCAGATTTGTCCTTGTAGCGAATCCACCCAAATAATAATGCAGTGGATCCACTTCCACTAACTGCCCCCTACATAGTGCACCCGCCAATTACACGAATTTCTACAATTTACCACAGATTATCTAGTGGGGGGCTTGTGTGAGGGGAATCTTAATGATTTAGAGTTGCAGGCAGGAGTTGATCAAACAAACAAGAAAAGTTTTATTAAACAAAACAAAGTTTATGAAGTAAAGCAAACCCGGTTTCCCTATCCAAGCTGTGAGGTTGTGTCATCTCACTATGGATAATCTCCATATGTTTCACTTAACTCATAATTAGTTCTATCTCACTCCCTATCACCCAACCTGAAACCTGTCTAACATCTCAAATTGAATCTTATCCCTCTTCTCAAATCCAGCCCTATCTAATTCTCTCCCTAAGAAAGCGGCTCCTTTTATTCTCCCCCCCCCCCCAAAAAAAAAAAAACAGTGTTGTTCCTCCCTCTTTTGTGGCTAGCTGACTCTGTAGCCAATCAGAGAGAGGCTCCAGCACTTTGGTGAAGTTTCAGAGAAACTGCATCACCAGACTCTGGCCTGTCTCTGCTGTCCGTCACAGCCCTCCTTTTTTATGGAGAGTTTTCCCACACAATCCATGCATCTTGACTCAGCTAATGTGGGTTATTTCTTAGTTAAGATTGCAGTCTTAGAGCCTCTCTTCCAATGCTTAACAAGCACCACCAAATATAATACACATACACTGGTCATAGAGCCAGGAT
The DNA here is from genome assembly GCF_964252035.2 of Podarcis erhardii. Lineage (NCBI taxonomy): Eukaryota > Metazoa > Chordata > Lepidosauria > Squamata > Lacertidae > Podarcis > Podarcis erhardii. The sequence goes on from NC_138497.1 coordinate 38,898,377, forward strand.
GGGCTGGAACTCCCTACTGAGTGTACACTCAGTGAAAAATCCTCCTTTTTCTGCATAATGTGTGAAATAGAGGTGTCATGATCTTCCAAGACAGTTCCAGTGGTGGGAAAGAATCACAGTTCTGTGGTAGAGCACATACTTTCCATGCAGACAGCCCCAAGTACATTCCTTGGCATCTATAGGTAAGATTGGGAATTTCGCCTGCCTGAAACCCTGGACAGCCACTACCAGCCAGTATAAATACTGATTTAAATGGTGTGACTCAGTATAGTGTAGCTAAGCAGTACAGAGTTCTTATGAATTAATATCTATTTTTGACACAGTCATTACGTGCAACAGATGCAATAATATATTTATTCCCCTCTCATCATTGAATAATAGTACTGGTGAATAAAACATGAGGACTGAGAGATGTGCGATGCAACCAAGAGAGCTAGAAACAGACTACTGTTGCTTATTTAAAATAGCCTGAGGTTATCATGTTCCCAAAAACTAGCCTTGAGATGTAATGTGTTGTACAACTGATTTATTACATTGCAACTCCAACCCTTGTTCTAAGGAGCTCGAGGCAGCAATCACGATCCCTCCCCATTTACCTAATTTATCTTCACAGCAACCCTGTGAGGTTGGTTGAGACATAGGACTCAGCTTCACTTGTCAATTATATTGTTATAACTGCATTATAAACATGTGACTATAGAACTGGCATTATAAACATGGCACTGTAGAACTGTGATCTGTAGCCAATGGAATTTTCCATTAAGAGCTTTTTTTTTCACAGCGTTGTTGTTTTGTTTCGCAGTGTTTTTCCGCAGCGTTGTTGGGGTTTTTTAGGCGTATAGATCCAGCCATAGTGACCAGCCCATAGAGTCACCCAATGAGTTGCAAGCCTAAGCAGGGAGTTAGAACCAAGATCCCTCCAGCACTGTAACCAGGAGCTCCCATTAAGAAATGTGTCTTTAACAACAGTCCCCAAAAGTACCCAATCTTCCAGCTTTCAAGACAACAATAAGCTACTCTTCATACCATTAGAGAGCCGGCAGGAGGGACGGAACATGAAAGCTATTTCCAGCTCTTGAGCTTTTTGCCATAGCAATATGGAGGATAATCATACTTGTCTGTTTTACAGGCCTATTGCAAGGTTATTTTTAGACAAGTGCCTGAGTTACATTTCTACAATAAATCACTCAATGTGACATTTTATATTTAAAAAAATAAAACAATAAAGCCAATACAAATGCAATATAAAACACAGGCCACACAAAAAAGAAACAATGCTGAAAATAGCTGTTCATTTAGAGCAAGGCCAATCCATGGCCCGTACGTAAGGATGGAGAAATGCAATTCAGTTTAAAGGCAAACCTACCTAATTTGTACTTCCCAAAACAAGACACAAATATCCATTCCTCAAAATTTGCACTACTCACTAGCCAACATGTACTTTAAGAAATATGCTGGGAGAAAGTGAGCACGAAAAGGTATGTATTGGTGAAAATAATGAACAAAACTGCATTCTATTGCATATTTGGCAAAATTGCACACTATCATGCATACTGAAACACTTAGGAACTTTCATGTGGAATTTTTGATGTGGAAGTCATAGTCCCACTCTATTCTTAGACCACAAGCTTAACATGAATCAACAGTGTGATACAGCAACAGAAAAAGCTAATGCTATTCTAGGCTGCATTAACAGAATTATAGTGTGCGGATAAAGGGAAGTAATAAAACCACTCTATTCTGCATTGGTCAGACCACACCTAGAATACTGTGTCCAGCCCTGCTTTAAAAAGGATTTTTTAAAAAAAAAATTTATTGGATTTTCACATTTTATAACAACACATACAAAAAAAACAAAAAAAACACACATGAATATTTTCATATCCTTACTTTCATAACCCTCTTTCCCTGACTTCCCCCCACCCCCCCATACATCCCAATTTCCATATTTAATTCAGCAAGTTCTTGTTTTTCTCCTTAACCCTATTCTTATTATGTTTAGACTTAATTCTTTCTGTTAGGCCCAATTTATTGTCCCATTCACTTATATACATTAGATCCTTTATCTAAGATCGATCAAGGTTCTTATACCATAAATTTCCCTTTTTTATATTGAAATATAAATCAAAATTATAAAACCCCCAAATCATAAAATTTTTTAATTCTGTTTTTCCCCCTTCCTCCCTGCCCAGGTATCTGTCCCTTCCCAAATAACTGTCCTCCCATGAAACTCCTAGCCCGGATTCCTCACATCAGAGGCCTTTAAGTCTCTTTCAGTCTCTCTCTGTCTGTTCTGTTGGTAGTCTTTTTTGTTGGTCTTCAGATCTCGAGGGATGTCTGTCACAGTCACTTCATCTTTTCTCGAATCAAACCTAATTGGAAAAGCTTGTTGCCAGGGTTCTGCCAGGGGTCCCCGAATTTCAAAGTCATCCAAGCCAGAAAAGAGGAGGAAGTCCCAGTTATGTTTCTTTACTCTTTTAACTTCCCATGTTCCATAGTGTCCAATGGCTTCCTCCTTTGCTTTTCTCTTCTCATGGTTTGTAATCCAAAAAGCTTCTCTGTTCCCTGACTGCAAAAGGTCCTGTTCGAAATTTTTTATCTGTACTTTTTCCCTTCCAGCCTCCTTTTCCACCAGCTCCAAAGATATCTTTTCTGTTTCAGCTGCAGAATCTTTCAGAGTCAGATCCTTAGTTCCATCAGCAAGGTTGCTTGTTTTAGCGATCAAGGTCGTGAGTTGTTTGTCCATAGCCATAGCTTGCTCTTGTAAAGTTCCCACGAGAAAAAAGGCTCTTTCTATTTGTGCTAGTAATTTTCCTTCTGCAGCCATTGTAGTGTCACTGGTTCCCCCTAGGGGGATTGCCATTGTTAGAGTTCTTTGCCAACAGTCTTATACCTTGTTATTTACTTTGTTTCCAACCACTTCTAGTTAAATGTAACACCTTTAAATCAGAGAGATATAAAGTAATGCAGTTCTTATCTTGATCCAGCCGTTTGACAGCTCAATTAACAGCTGTCAAACTCCTGTTCTTTCACGCTAGGTTGATGCAGGATGCTCCCGGGTCCAGGGGGGGGGTACACAAATGTTTTCAAAGTTCACCTCTTCCCTCCAGCGCAACTTAAAAATAAATAAAAGCTTGTTCTCACAAATTAATGGAATCTCTTATCAGTCCCAAAAGACACGAAATTTTTTATTCCGATCTTAGGTTTTCGCTCCTTGCTTTAAATTGTCTGTATGTAGGGGGGTGCGGACTTCCCTTTAGCACATCCCCCCGTTCGTTCCAAATTAAAGGTATAAATTTCTTTTAAAGTCCAAATTTCCTTCTACTCACGGGGTATTTATTTCCAGTCCAAATGTCGGGAAGAAAGTTGACGCTCTCCGGTAATGGCTTGCGGCTTCACTCCACTGAAGTAGCGGTCTACTCCCAGCACCACGCCATTCCTCGTACCCTCTCCGCAGCCTTTAAAAAGGCTCTTCGATTGTCGAGGAGGGCGCTTAAGGTGCCCACTGAGTCACCAAGTCCACAGGTATCAGCACCTGTGGTTTCTAAGGGTCCCTGCGTCGCCGACGCGGCAAGACCCATCTTCAGCGGAGCCGATTCCCTCCGGAGCTCGGAGGGAATCCGCCATTAGACCGATCGCGTCAACCCGGAAGTCCGCTTTAAAAAGGATATTGACAAGCTGGAACATGTGCAGATGAGGGCAGCCAAGATGATCAAGGGTTTGGAAACCAAGCCTTATGCGGAGCGCTTGAAGAAGCTGGGTATGTTTAGCCTGGAAAAGAGGAGATACGATAGCCAGCTTCAAATTTCTAAAGGACTGTCACATGGAGGAGAGAGCAAACTTGTTTTCTCCAGCTGTGGAGGGTAGGATCCAAACTGATGGCTCCAAGTTACAAGAACTTTCTGACAGTAAGAGCTGTTCAACAGTGGAATTTTCCCCCTTGGGAGATTGTGGATTCTCCTTCCTTGGAGGTTTTTAAGTAGAGGTTGGATGGTCATCTGTCATGGTTGGTCTAGTTGAGAATCCTTCATTGCAGAGGGTTGGACTTGATGAGCCTCGGGGTCACTTCCAACTCTACAATTCTTTGATTCTTACTGTGGAGAATTGAACTTAAGATTGGAGAAGCTGGGACAACCCAAAATTGACAGAGTTGCCCATTCCTTATAAGCAACATCCTGTAAAATGTATAGATTAGCAGGGGAGAAATTCGGGAAGACAGAGACTTTTGAATATTATAAATGCAGGAAAGAAATGCTGAGGGGCATTAGTATAAGCTGAGGTACATGGGAATGGAAGACAGCCAGAAGCACATTCTAGATGAGGGACCCCCAGCTCCACCTCTACAGAGTAGAATGAGGTTGGACACCCTTCAAAAGCAAGATGAAGCAGAGGGAGCCATCAGAAATGAGAAACCCACAGGTGGAAAATGAGAAACCGTCACCTTGTAATTACCGAGTTTCCAAACACTTTGTTTCATTCTCTTCCTTGCTCATAAAGAGGATGGTTCTGCTTTTGACGTCTCCTTTATTCTTTTGATTGCATTGATTTATAATTTGGGAACAGCTGCCAAAAAGACAAGGAAAGAAAGAAAAGCCGAGAAATTTAAACAACATATTTGTTTGGCTTCGTTTGCCGTTTTTGTTTGTTTGTTGTGCTGTAGGGGGTAGAGGAGGGAGGGGAACAAGGCAGTGGGAAGCATGACAGGCAGGAAGCCAGAAAGTGGGAGCTTCTGCTAAACTGCATTAATTCTGCACTGTCTGATAGCTATGAAAAGTGGAGGAATCATAATGCGCGATCACAGGGCCTGCGCTCAGCAATACAATGCGAGCAAACACCATACCTACTGATAGACACAAATTATCCATATGTGTGAAGATTTTATTGCCGCTCCATACTGCTCCTGTCAAATCAGATAACTCATAACAATGGCTGCATCTAGTAGCACTTGGGATAATTGTTCAAAGGTTATAATTTTTTTGGATACAGAGCTATTATAATGATTTGTTTTGTTTATCTAGTATTCTTTATTCCCTGAAAGATGTCCCACTTCCCCAGGCAGGAATGGGCATTCTGGGTACTTTAATTCTTCTTCAAGATACAGTACATCTGAAGTGCTGCTTTTTACCGGAGGATTAATCTAACGATGAAAGCGGAATATTTTGTCTCCGGTCATGCAAAAAGCACCACAGGATTTATCAATAGGTGCTGTTTAGAATATAATGTGCTCATTAGCACACAGGGTTGCAGGCAGTACGACAACTCGAAAATGCTACATGCAAGGACCAATTCTGCGGATCACAGTGCCCACAGCCAGCCATTGCTTCTTTCTGGTGATCCATGTATACAGTGTGTGGGAGAAAATTCCCTTTGTGGGATTAGTACAGAGGCTCAAACCAGATTCCCAATTAGTCAGGCTTTCATTCAGGAACGCACTACAGCACAGAGTCCAAAACAGTCTGTGAGAGCATATCCATTAACATACACCCTATATAGGAAAAATGGGACAAGGGTGGCATTGTGGTCTAAACCACTGAGCCTCTTGGGCTTGCCGATAGAAGGTTGGTGGTTTGAATCCCCATGATGGGGTAAGCTCCCATTGCTCTGTCCCTGCTCCTGCCAACCTAGCAGTTCAAAAGCATGCCAGTGCAAGTAGATAAATAGGTACCGATGCGGCAGGAAGGTAAACAGCATTTCCGTGCACTCTGGTTTCATCACAATGTCCCATTGTGCCAGAAGTGGTTTAGTCATGCTGGCCACATGACCTGGAAAGATGTCTGTGGACAAACACCAGCTCCCTCAACCTGAAATCAAGATGAGCGCCACAACCCCATAGTCGCCTTTGACTGGACTTAACTGTCCAGGGGTCCTTTACCTTTTTTATACAGGAAAAATACATCATCCTAGCTGCTTCATCCTCCAGCCAACCACCCCAGCACCTCACCATATCTTCATCCAACCGTAGTCCTTGAAAACACTTATTCAACTCAAATTTTTTGCTGTGCATGCAGAACCCTCCTTGCACCTTATCTGAAGCTGTTTTTCACTCTAGCAGTCCATCAGGTTCCCCCAAAAACTGGTCCCTTCCAATTTTGTGGTCAGGCTACACTGTTACATACATGATGCTGGGTATACTCACCACTCAAGCCACATCTGAGATGCTTGTGGTTGTCTATTGCTGTAGGTAACTCTAGCAAAGGACAATCCATGCAGTTCATATTCCATGCACCCTGATTGCAACATTGAAATGTCATTGCCCAGAAGCACAGTGGATGTGCAAATCCACACAATGGAAGCATGTCACTGTATGGGTTTGTGGCAGACTGCCATTCCAGCTGGTTACCTGCTCCAGGGTCTTCCTTGTTCCATCCCAGTATCCCAAGATGATGGGCAAACTATAAAATGCAAGGCCTGGGAGAAGTGGAAGGACAGCTGAGGGAATAAAACAGGAAGAGAAACAGGAAGAAGGCAAAAGGAGACAGAGTGGTTGGGACTTTGAAGCAGGACTAGGGAACCTGTGTTCTGGTTTCCGTCACGGTGTTCCGTTGTGCCAGAAGCAGTTTAGTCATGCTGGCCACATGACCCGGAAAGCTGTCTGTGGACAAATGCCGGCTCCCTCGGCCTGAAAGCGAGATGAACACCGCAACCCTATAGTCGCCTTTGACTGGACTTAACCGTCCAGGGGTCCTTTACCTTTACCTTTACCTTACCTTACCTAGCTGCATGCTACCATGGCCAGACAATGGCCTCGTGGTGCTCTTCCAGGAGAGGGTAAGCTTCCTCTGCTCCCAATACCTGGCTGGAGAACAATAGGTCAAAGATCTAGTCTTAGTTTTAGTCTGGGCTGAAGCTGGGAGCTGGAAAAGAGACTTAGAAGCTTGTCTTGTTCTGTGCTGAATCTCAAACTGTGGCTTTTGGGGACTCCTCCTAGAAATCTAATGGGGAAGCAAGATCTGTTGGAGTTTTGCTGCTGTGTGCCCTTCCATCTTGTCTTCAGGTCATATATATTTGTAAATAAAACCAAATATCCTAAAGCCATCACCGTCATCGGTGACCTTCATTTCGAGGCGATGTCATTACCAAAAAGGGGCCCATCAAATGAGGCTCCAATCACAAGGAACTCTGAAGTTCCATGACAGTTTATCCTAGCCAATGAGCCCAACACTGGTCTAGACCAGGTATGGAGAAACACTGGCCTATAAGCTAGAACTGGCTTGCTCTGCAGATTCCCCTCCTTAGCCCTGCCCCTTGGTACTTTCACCCACCCCATACTGACTGTAAGGTCAATATGGAGCCCTGGATGATTCATTCAAATTTGACTATGAGGTGCAGCTCTCATCTCCACTTTCAGACCAAGGGAGCTGGCATTTGTCCCTAGACAATGGAGGTAGGTGGAGCAGAGGAGACAGCCATATTCCTCTCATCCAGCAATCTGCTATGTCCCCATGCTGAGGAGGGAGGAAAAAGTTTCACTGGAGTCCTTAGTGGGCACAGTTGCCTTCCACTGATATTTGTGTTTGTCTTGTTCCTGCGGAAAGTGATGAGGGGGAGAGAGGGGGTGGAAAAGGTGGCAGAGAGAGAGGGGGGGAGGGTGGCTGAGAGGGAGAGACTGGCAGAAAAAGAGGTAGAAGGGAGGGATGACAGAGAGAGGGATTGGCACAGAGAGAGAGAGGGGGGGGCTGTGCCCACTGCATAGGGCAGGGGTAGGCAACCTAAGCCTGGGGGCCGGATCTGGCTCAATTACCTTCTAAATCTGGCCTGCAGACGGTCCAGGAATCAGTGTCTTTTTACATGAGTAGAACCTGTGCTTTGATTTAAAATGCATCTCTGGGTTATTTGTGGGGCCTGCCTGGTGTTTTTACGTGAGCAGAATGTGTGCTTTTATTTAAAATGCATCTCTGGGTTATTTGTGGGGTCTGCCTGGTGTTTTTACATGAGCAGAACCTGTGCTTTTATTTAAAATGCATCTCTGGGTTATTTGTGGGGTCTGCCTGGTGTTTTTACATGAGCAGAATGTGTGCTTTTATTTAAAATGAATCTCTGGGTTATTTGTGGGGTCTGCCTGGTGTTTTTACATGAGCAGAACCTGTGCTTTTATTTAAAATGCATCTCTGGGTTATTTGTGGGGTCTGCCTGGTGTTTTTACATGAGCAGAATGTGTGCTTTGATTTAAAATGCATCTCTGGGTTATTTGTGGGGCATCGGAATTCGTTCTTTTTTTTTTTTTCAAATATAGTCTGAGGGATGGTGGACCGGCTCCCAGCTGGAAAAGGTTGCTAACCCCTGGATAGGGCCTCCAATAGATTACCCCTTAAGGGAAAAAGTTCCCCATCCCTGGTCTAGACTCAAGTACAGGCCACTGACGACAGCAGCATCTGTGCAGAAGGAAGGCATTCGCATGGGAAGTGGAATGCAGGAAGCTGCCTTGTTGTGCATCAGACATTTTCTCCATCTAGTCCAGTATTATCTGCTGTGTCTGGCAGTGGCTCTCCAGGGTCTCAGGCAGCAGAGAGGCCTTTCATTTTGCTTGCTACCTGACATCCCTTTAAATTGAGGTGACAGAAATTTTACCTGGGCCTTTCTGTGTGCAAATGACTGGGCTCTATCACTGAGCTATGGTCCTCACCGCTCTTAATCTGCATTCAAGCCCACTTCAGCGGCAAAACATTTCCTGAATCTGTATCTGCAAGTACCAGTTTCCTCCTGCATTTAGTACACACTACACCACTGGTAGTGTGCCAACCAAGGTCTGTATAGTTAAAGCTATGGTTTTCCCAGTAGTGATGTATGGAAGTGAGAGCTGGACCATAAAGAAGGCTGATCGCCAAAAAAATTGATGCTTTTGAATTATGGTGCTGGAGGAGACTCTTGAGAGTCCCATGGACTGCAAGAAGATCAAACCTATCCATTCTGAAGAAAATCAGCCCTGGGTGCTCACTGGAAGGACAGATCCTGAAGCTGAGGCGCCAATACTTTGGCCACCTCATGAGAAGAGAAGACTCCCTGGAAAAGATCCTGATGTTGGGAAAGATGGAGGGCACAAGGAGAAGGGGACGACGGAGGACGAGATGGTTGGACAGTGTTCTCGAAGCTACCAGCATGAGTTTGACCAAACTGCGGGAGGCAGTAGAAGACAGGAGTGCCTGGCGTGTTCTGGTCCATGGGGTCACAAAGAGTCGAACACAACTAAACGACTAAACAACAACACACCACTGGTGAAGCTAAATAAATGTTATAGGTCACATCCACACCATACATGCAAAGCGCACTTATGCCACTTTAACAGACATGAAGAATCCTGGGGAATTTAATTTGTTGAAGGTGCTGAGAACTGCAGGTATGTGAGTTCAGCGCCCTCAACAAATGACAGTTCCCAGGATCCATGACTGTTAAAGTGGAATAGGAATGCGTTGAATGGATGTGACCTCAGATGAGGAAGAATATGAATTTCAGTCTTGCAAGTAAATCCAATAAAAAGTACTTGCTAGCCCACAAACTATTTTTTCCAATCAAGTCCACTATTAGCACATAAGAACATCCAGCCCCCTTGAGTTCCAACAATTCATCTAAAGGCTTTGCACACATTTGTTCAAACTATATTTCACTCATCAAAGCTCATGTCCCTTAGAAAGCTTCTTTTTTAAACTGAGGTTCTTTCTCCAGCTCTGCACTTGTTCCAGAAGTGTGGTGCAAACATTTTTCAAATGAAAACATGTTTAACCTCCATATTAGTACGCTAATATTGCAGTGCTCTCTGTACAGATCTCCCCTGTACACAAAGGAGAATATTGCATGATGTTGGGGGGGGAGGGCTTAACTGACACACATTTACTCAGCTGCTGAGAAAACACTTTGCTGGTATGTACTGCAAAAGCATACCAGTATAAATAACCATTTCCCCCTGCTTTGCATGTGCACTTCTTTGAATGCTTGAAAGAAGAAAACACCCCAAACTGCATCTACAGAGCCAAGATTACAGCACTAAATGACATCAAAAATGTATATAGCTCCTGTGTAAAGCTAGCATTTGTCCACCAGAGGGCAGTTGCGCATTTAATAATATATATATATGCTGCAACATCCTGGATTGAAATGTAGTACCGTACGCTTGTTTCTTTAAAACGTGAGTTTTAAAAATTGCATTTACTGTATTTGGGGCTGGTCCCAAGATGAGTGGTTCCTCAGCACAGTGGTGCTAATACTCCCTCATCACCAAAAAGGGGAGGGACCCTGAATCACCAGCACGCATTGGAATGGGCCCTCATTGCCATTGCTCCCTGAGCCAACCTCCATTTAGGGTCTGTTTAGGGAAGCTTTTCATGTTTGATGCATTACTGTATTTTAATATTTTGTTGGAAGCCGCCCAGAGTGGCTGGGGAAACCCAGCCAGATGGGCAGGGTATAAATAATAAATTATTATTATTATTATTATTATTATTATTATTATTATTATTAGGGTCCCCAAGTAGGAGTGGTCTGGCTGCAGGCTCCCTCTAGGTTCTAGATCAGGGGTGGAGAAGTGGGTCAAATCTTGGTCCCCATTGGAAAGCAGGAAAGGCACCCCACCACCACCGTCAATCCCTTGATGCTACAATGACATCAGACAAATCCTGATAGCTCAGTTGGTAGAGCATAAGACTCTTAATCTCAGGGTTGTGGTTTCAAGCCTCATGTTGGGCAAAAGATTCCTGCATTGCAGGGGGTTGGACTATATGACGCTTGTGGTCCCTTCCAATTCTATTATTCTAACCTGTTTCTGCCTGCACACAGTTTGAAATCAAACCTCACAGGCAAAGAGGCAGGTCTCTGCTTTACAAACATTGGCAATCTGTTGGTTGTTGGGGCTTGCAAAGCACTGCGCATAGTAGGTGGTGCTTGCAAACCCCCTTTTGGCCCAGCGACATCTTAAGCTGCCCTACCCATGAGATAGTATGGGATGTCAAGTGTAAGACTCATAGGCATGCACACAGTTTTTCAAGACAGAGGGTGAGATTCACCCAATGAGAGTGGAAAGTCCATGCAATAACTGCTACCTGTGCAATGGGTCAAGACTCCTCCCATCTCCTCGTCCCACAGTCCCTGAAATTAGCTCTGGAAGTGTTGTGAGAATTCCCAGAACAGCACCTGGGGGTTGGAGAGGAGAGAGCAGTACACTTTGCAAGCTGCAATGCTTATACAAACAAATCATAGAACCAAGTTGAATTGCACCCTATAAATACATCTGTATAAGCGATGGCCCTTATGTCCCTCTTGGCTGCTGCTTCCCATGTCCACTTGCCCTCTCTGAATGAATGAGCAGTGAGGATCTTCAACTTGTAGACTTGGAAGGGATATTTGAGATCTTCTAATCCAGTCCTGCTGCCCAGTGCAGAAATTTCACAACTTCAGCATCCCTGGCCGGCCTCAACTTCATTACTTTTTCTATATTTTTTATTAAATTTTCCGTTTTACATTTTAGAATATTCATTTAAACAACCTTAAAATACCAATGACTTCTTTTCTTTCCATGGTTCATTTTGCATAACATAAATCCCTGCACATTTTATATAAACCAAACTATTCAGTATTCCATTATTATATCCATCAAAACTTATTTATACTGCTGAATTTATCTTAATGCTGCCAGCATTTTCAGCTGTACGCAATTATTTTCCATATATTCAATAAACATTTTCCAATCTTCTTTAAATGTATATTCTTCTTGTTCCCTTATTCTATATGTTAAGTCTGCAAGTTGTGCATATTCGTCAGCTTAAGTTGCCATTCTTCTTTGGTTGGGACAACGTCAATGCCTCCAGCGAAGGAGAGCCCACCAGTTCCCGAGGTGGGTTTCTTCATCTCTCTGACCATCAGGAAGCTCATACCTTGAGGAGCTTTCTCTTCATTCTTAGGCACAATCTGCTTCCTTGAAATTTCAAGCAACAGGTCTGTTCCATCTTCTGCTTGAGAAATCATAAGAAGAGTCTACTGGATCAGGCCAATAGCCCACCTAGTCCAGCATCCTGTTCTCACAGTGGCCAACCAGTTGCTTGTGGTTATTTGAGGACCACTAGTGTGTCTCCCCTTAAACGTCTCTCCTTTGGGCTGAACATACTCAGATCTTGCAACTGATTTTCAGAAGACTTGGCTTCCAGACCTTTTATCATTCCAGTTGCCCACTTCTGGACATGCTCCAGTTTGTCAACATCCTTCTTAAAATGTGGCATCCAGAATTCGGAGTCTTCTCCCTCTCTCCCTCTCTCCAAGATGATGCTGGCAGGGCCCTGAGGAAGGAGCAATGAATGTGCCATGGTAGTTGCCATCCACTGGGGACATCTTGCTCAAGCTATCTGTGATGGCCTGGGATTCGGACTCGGAGGCTGAACCTGAGGAATCCCAGCCTGCACAGGAGTCCCCGCCTCCAGAACCAGCTGAGCCGGGGCTGAGGGTCCTCACCTGTGCTGGATCCTCAGGTGCTCTGGCACCTGAGGTGATGGAGGACCCATTGCCTGCAGGTGCTCCACTCAGCCCTGTCAGGGAAAGCTGAGGTTGCCTCTGGGTCTGGTAACCCTCCATCCTCTCCTGAGCTACAGAGGCTCAGGGCAGAGAGGCGGAGGGAACTAAGTTCCCGCAGGAGGAGTGCTCGCCTCCAGGCCAGGAGAGGCGAGTCACCTGTGGACCGGGACCACCCTATGCCTTGGGGCAGATAAAAGCCAGCCAGCCCCAGTCCCAGATTGCGGGAGCAACATTGTTGGTAGCCTGTTCCTGCCTGCACCCTGTCCTGCTCTTCTGCCAGAGTTCCTGACCTCACCCAACTCCCTGCCTTGGACCCAGCTTCAGCTTTGACAGACAGCCTCCATACCACACCCTCGACTTTGGACTGGACTTGGACCTCGCCGCACGATTAACCCTCGGGACCAGCACACTATCTCCCCTCCAGGAACAGAAACACCCTAGAACCATTGGCACTCTGCAATGTTTTTCGTATACTCTTAGTAGATTGTTATGCTGCCCTTTTGACCCATCGCTCAGAACACAATGTATTGTTCTCCCCCCTACCCACCTTATCCTCCCAACAGCCTTTTGACTTTATTCAGAGAGAGATGGCAAAGGAGAGGGTCATTTTGACCCTGACATCAACTTCAGCTTTGTATTTTACTCCTTTTTTGTTAAAGGAAGATGGTTGTGAAATGAAGAACTTTGTCCAGAAGAGGGAGCTGAAACTCTTCCTTTCCGCAGCATTTTAGCTCTTGCTAATAAAAAAGTGGGGAAAGTATATGTGTGCGTTTTGTTTTATCCAGACCTCAAAGCTATTGTAAGGCTTGACTGCTAAGGTTATTTTCTGGTTTCCCAGTTTCACCTTTAGCTCTTTGTGGCCGGCAGGAAGGAACAGGGACCTATTAAAAAGACAGGAGGTTTTTGTCTGCGGGGAGCTTGATTTAGCAGAGCATCAGCGCCAAAGCTCTTGCAGAATTCACTTGTGCATTTTCATAATAAAGGGAACATTTTTGGAATTTAGGAACAGGGCATGTAAATATTATTGTAAATAAGCAAATGCAGTAGAAGGAAATGAATATAAGAGATTGTTTCCTGTTCAGATGCCCCTTCCACCAGTATTAAAATGAGAGTTGCTTTGAGGCCGCCTTAGGGCATCTTAGCAGATCTCATCCTCACCTCCTGAATGGCAGAGGCACCTGGTGCATCATCACAAAATCTGCATGCCTTCAGTCATGGTCTGGTGGCATTAAGCTTTCCCTTGGTACTCATGCAAGCTTCTCTACAGAGGGTGGGGGTGCTTAGAAAAAAGTACAAACCCTCCCCACATGAGCCCATAACTTTTTCATGCCCTTTGGAATCTCTGCATCAGCAGAGTCTGCTTTTCTGACATCAGTAGAGCAACTTTTCACACTGGCGTGGATTCAGGCAATACTGGAAGTGTGGCGGGGCGGGGGGTGCCAGCCAAATAGGCAGTTTGCAAACATGCCATTTTGCCACATTTTCTGGATTTTAAAGTTCTTTTAAATTGGGGCGTGGGAAACCTTTTTTTATGTCAAGGGCTATATTACCTCTGGAGAAATCTTTGGTGGGCTGCATGTGGATGGGTCTAAAGACTGAGGTGGGTGGGCCAGGAGCCAGACAGGTGTGGGGCCATCCCATCTCTCTGTTTTTGCCACCCTGATCATTCACTGTCTTTCCTTCTGCCACCCCTTCCCTCTCTCCCTCCCCACCAAACAGGCTGCTACGAGAGGGGCAGGATTGTTTGCAGAGGACTTCTGAAATCAGGACAGTTTAGAAATTGGGCCAGTTGGAATTACACTCAATGATAGAGTGTACATTTTGCATGCAGAACATCCCAGGTTCAGTGCCCAACATCTTCTGGGTAGGGTTGGAATTTGTGATCCTGGAGAGGTGCTGCCAATCAGTGCTGACAGTACTGAGCAAAATGGACCAATGGTCTAACACAATATAAGGCAGCTTCCTATGTCTCTATGCTCAAAGGTCACATGTGGCCCTAGGGTTGCAGGCTGTCTACCCTTGCTGTAAAAGACCTGACTTTGTTCTCCTTGAGCCAGTTCATACTATCCTCGAAGTAGAAGCCCTATATATACAGTAGTGGGACAGTAGGCAGTAGGAAGCCCACCCATGAGGCAAGGTGAGGCAACTGCCTCAGGTGGCAGAATCCACAGAGGCAGCAAATCCCGATGTAAATCTTTATCGGCTCTTGTTCCTGAGGTAGCTCTTCACTCTCACCTTCTTCCCTGTTGTTGAGGCACCATTTTGTGGTTCACCTCAGGTGCCAAAACGCCTTGGGCTGGGCCTGATAGACAGACACACAGGCCTATCACCATGCATCTGAGTGGTATATATGTTGCAAGAGCATACAAATAAGCCCATCTGCATTTTTGAGGTGTGTCATCAGTTCCAAAAGGTCCATATGAACCTTTGTGCTTGCTTAGCAACCATTCCTTGTTCCCAACATACAAAGGTCACACTGTCTCCCATTTGAGAAGACAGAATGCTGCTGTTAATCAAATGAACTGCCGTGTGAAGAACGGGGTCCATTTGTGACCTTTAAAAACCACACCATTAGCCCAGTTTTCTGTCCAGATCATTATTTTTAATGAAGTAAAAATAGTATTACTCCCCCAACAGATTTAGGGATTGATGTCAACCACCTCAATAACACATACGAGATCATTCCTTCCCACTGGGTGGCAGGCTTCACAAATTTCTTTTAAGAAGCCATGTCACTTTTCTGTCCTGCAAATGTAAGAACCCATTCCGGCCTTTGTTTCAAAGACTTCATAAGGTAAAGGTGCGCTGGGGGAATAAATCACCCAGTGAAGTGCAGAACCAACCTAAAGCTGGAAGTAGGGCAAGATTCTACAAAGCACCTGAGGTTTTGATAGTGTGTGTGTTTTAATAAAAGAGGTCAGGAGATGGGTATTGATTAGAAGGCTCCTCTGCGCATACAGAGTAGCATTAGCAGGAGCTTGAAGTCTGGAGGAGGTGAACGAGACAAAAGGAGAGGTCAAAAGAAAAGTGCATAAGCACAGGGAAGGGGGGTGTGTGTGCATGTGTGTACCAAGAAGGTTGTGATGAGCACGCTCTAGTCTAGGTGCTTTAAAGTTCCACTGAAAAGCCTTTTTCTTCTTTATTTTTTTTAATGTTAACATTTTATTAGAAGAAATTCATTTATAAAAAGAAAGAGTGACAAAAAAGTGAATGAAAACAGAAATATAAGAAAGACACTCAACTGCATTTGCATACATTAGTATGCAGATGTCTATAGTCTTGTTATTCTAGTACAAATATCTTTATCAATAACCTCATCCATTATGTGTAAAGGCGTTCCACCAAGAAGCTTTTAAAGACCTCATGTTCTTTATAAACCTGCTATTGTCCGTGATCATGACAGGAAATGGTTAGGTCAGACGTAGTCAATGTGGTCCTTTCCGGGGCTTGCTGCATGGCAGCGTTGGTCGGAGTTGTAGGCCACAACATCTGGTGTGCTGTCATTGAGGTAGATCATCTGATGAAAACCAAGATCCAGAATTTATTTAAACAGTTTTCATAACATCCTTGATCGATGGATCGGAACCATCCTCTGCTACCAGATGTCGGAATTCAAGCCTATATCAGTAGTAACTGGCAACTCTCCAGGCACCCGGCTTGATCTCCTGTTGACCTCCCTGTCTGCATTCCCTAGCAAGATCCAGGCAAGGTTGCGATAGGCGATTCTTCTCAACGTGAGAAGAACACCCACCCACTTTCCTGCCCCCCCCCCGGCAGGGGAAAGAGATAGACAGAAACGTATTTACATGCCTTTATTTCTGTCTTTGCAGCATTACAGAAAACATGACTGCTCTCTTCAAGCTCCAGCAGTCGAGTGAGAAACACTTCCTGTACTTCCTGTACAAGAGCAAAAGGAAGAGCTCATATTACACTCTGAGCTAATTCCGGTGCTTCGCACTGTGAATTGACTGTCCCTCTGTTTCCCACGGAACAGTCCCAACATTCCATCATGTGATGTTTTCAAGCTAGCAGCTCGCAGCTGCATTGCTTCTATATCGTAACAGATTCTAGGGTGGTTTGCATCATAGGAAAGCTTTAAAATATAATGAAAAATTGTATGTGCTTTTTTTATTGAACTTTAACATTGCAGCAAGTAAGAGCAAGTTTAGTTAATGATGCCCATTAGCTCACCCAGTGAAATTTCATTGATCAGAAAGTCAGCCACACCCAGAAGAGTGTGAAACAACATTGTGACAAGCGCTTGCATTTTTCAAAACAGTTTCTTCTTAGTAGCTAATCTGTTGTGGCTCTGGGGTCAGATTCTTCTTCAGGGAACGAGGCTGGGGACTCTGAATCAGATGGGGAATTGCAAACAGGGAATTGCACCCTAATTAAAACCAGTGCAAGGCCCTTAAATTGCTTCAGAGCCTGGAATGTCCCAGGTCAGATCATGGCTGCTCAAAAGTGTGGATCAGACTCCCAAATCAGATCAGGGCAGGAGTTATGCACAACCCTTGTATTTATTGCAGCGTGCATGCCTCTTGGTTGTGCATCAAATCTACACAATTAAAGTCTAAGCAAAGCCCAAAGAAAAGGCACAACTCAAATTTTCAACAGAATTCCAGAAATATTAATCCATTCCAGGAATACAAAACATAACTAAAGCATCCAGGGAAATTTTGATTAAGAAAACTCACCAGGTACCTCAAGATTGCAATCATTATAAAAATAGGTTTCACCTTCAGCAGGAATACACACATAAATGGTTTAACCTTTAAAGAAAATTGCTCCTCAATTTCCTAAATGTTGCCAGGGACAAATCAAACAACGACGGAGCAAGTGAATGACCAGATAGAAAAGCTTTCTATCCAGATTAAACATTCAGTGTTTTGGCTTTCTGTTAGAAAACCAAGTCTCTTAAATGTTTCTTCTCCAGATCAAAAACATTCACCTCCTCTTTGACCTGTTGTAAACATTAAACCTGATGTGAATTTTTATGGTCAGTTGTAAACGGTTTTATGCTGGGAGTTGTGGTGAAAATGCTGAGAAAGATTCACCTCTGGATTGTAAATGGCGCTCTCCAAAAGGCAGTTGCATTAAAAAGGGGTGCCCCTGAAAAGCTTACCAGCCATATTTCACTTTAACAAGGAAGAAATATTCACAGGTTGCTGTAACAGCAGGAGCTGCAGAACTGCTCTTTGTCTTCAGTAAATAACATTTGGGGAGAAAACATTACATTGCAGTGCAAGCCCTCATTTCTGCAGAGCTGGTGGTAAGACTCCCACTAATTTTAATACATATTTTAAAGTAAGCGCAGCTGAAAACAGAACTAGGTGATTCCAAGTACAGCTGTGAAACTCAGGTCTGGGGGCCAAATCCAGTCCTGTAGCCCTCACAATCTGGCTGAAATATACTCGGAGTCGAGAGTGGATTTCATGCTCTTTATTCAGCTCATAGTGGTGAGGTGGAATGGAAGTTCCCTCACAATATCTGCTTTATATACATTATTTACACAATGGGCTGCACGTGATTGGCTAATTCCGGAATTCTCCTGTAGGCCAATCAAGTTGTGGATTCACTTCCACCTGGAGCTGGATTGGATGGCTCCTGCAGGCCAATCATACTGCTGCATTGTTCTAGAACCAATCAGACTGCTGCATTCTGAATCCTATTGTTCTAGGACCAATCAGACTGCTGCATTTTGGATCCTATTGTTCTAGGATCAATCAGACTGCTGCATTTTGGATCCTATTCAACTCAGTACATAACACTGGCCTTCAGAGATTTCCCCAGAATGCATCCCGAACGTGTTTGACAAGCTGGAATACGTCTCTGATCTCTGAACTCTTGCTTGTCTGGCTGGAGAATGAAGAGGGGCATGTGTAGAAACTAGTCCGTTTACATGGTAAAATTTAAATCCATTGCTCCCCCTATTTTTGCCACTGGTCCTGCCCACTGCTTGTATGCAGCCCTTCAGAGGTCACAAAGCAGGTTATGTGGCCCCTGGGATGAAAAAGGTTCCCCACCTCACTTTAAGACCAGGTTGTCATGTTTAGGTGACCAGTCAGAGTTGGTTGATACTATGCAAAATATCCAGCAGTGAAGCGATAGGTAAGCTACAGCCCTCCATATGCTATTTTAATTATATTTATATGTTGCATTGATGAATCATTTAGAATATAATAAAAAATATCTAAATGGCTGTCACATGGAGGATGGAGCAAGCTTGCTTTCTCCTGCTCCGGAGGGTAGGGCCAGACACAATAGATTCAATTTACAAGAAAAGAGATTCCAGCTAAACATCAGGAAGAACTTTCTGGCGGTAAGAGCTGTTCGACAGTGGAACGGTCTCCCTTGGAAAGTGATGGACTCTCCTTCCTTGGAGGCTTTTAAGCAGAGGTTGGATGGTCATCTGTCATGGATGATCTAGTTGAGATTTCTGCATCGCAGATGGTTGGACATGATGACCCTTGGAGTCCCTTCCATCTCTACAATTCTATGAGTCTATGATTCTATATATAATGGCAATTACATCTGTAAAGACAATTAAAACAATGGCATATATATTTAAAAAGTTAAATATAAAAACAGCTTAAAACAACTACAATTACATATGATCAATTCATTTCTAAGACAGCCACCAACTAGGTGAAAGGTTTTAGAAGGTTTGTTGATAGATCCCCAACTATTGAATGTGCCGATTGGGGCTGATGGTAGTGTTGCAGTCCAGCAACAAAGGAGGGGGGTGAGCAACAGATCCCCACCCTTACACCAGTGGATTTAACTAAGAGGGTAGGAATCAGAAGTCATTCAAACGTGGGCAGGCATAGAGCCAGTGTGGTGTAGTGGTTAAGAGCGGTAGACTTGTAATCTGGTGAACCGGGTTCGCTTCCCCGCTCCTCCACATGCAGCTGGTCGGTGACCTTGGGCTAGTCACACTTCTCTGAAGTCTCTCAGCCCCACTCGCCTCACAGAGTATTTGTTGGGGGGAAAGGAAAGGAGATTGTTAGCCACTTTGAGACTCCTTAGGGTAGTGATAAAGCGGGATAACAAATCCAAACTCTTCTTCTTCCTCTTCTTCTGTTGCTCCTGCCTCAGAAAGGCAAGTAAGCTAGCAGTGGGTTGTGTTCCCCTTCCCTCAGCCCCAGTCAGCATGGCCAGGGGTCCAAGAAGATGGGAGTTGTGGTTCAACAGCAAGTGGAGAGCCAGAGGTTCACCATCTCTGACTTCATTTCAACAAAGCCATAACATTGTGTGAGCCTTCACTGGACATTTGCAAAAAGAAATCACTAAGAAGAGTGATTCTTTGAACTCTTTTTTTTTTGAAGGGAACATAAAGCAAAGAGGTCTTACAATGAGGGTTTTCCCTTTGTGGCCAAACCTGTGTTTTTAAATTGCCCATCAGGATCATCTATTTAAAATGCCTTCATTGTTCAGGACGTTGCGGCAATTAACTTGAACAAGGGGAATGAGTCAAACTTTCCTTAAAGAATCCAAGGTTCCAAAAATATATTGCCATTGGTTCGTCAGAACCTTCCATGACAATTGCTTCCTGGCATTGCAGTATATGTTAATAAACCCTTTGCTCATATGAATAATGATTAGGAGGCTTTGTTCCCACTTTAAGAACATAAGAAAAGTCCAGCTACAGCAGAGAAAAGGCCTACTTAATCCAACGTTTTGTTTTCAAAGTGGCCAACCAGCTGTTGTTGTTGTTGTTTAGTCGTTTAGTCGTGTCCAACTCTTCGTGACCCCATGGACCAGAGCACGCCAGGCACTTCTGTCTTCCACTGCCTCCCGCAGTTTGGTCAATCTCATGCTGGTAGCTTTGCAAACACTATCCAGCCATCTCGTCCTCTGTCGTCCCCTTCTCCTTGTGCCCTCCATCTTTCCCAACATCAGGGTCTTTTCCAGGGAGTCTTCTCATGAGGTGGCCAAAGTATTGGAGCCTCAGCTTCAGGATCTGTCCTTCCAGTGAGCACTCAGGGCTGATTTCCTTAAGAATGGATACGTTTGATCTTCTTGCAGTCCATGGGACTCTCAAGAGTCTCCTCCAGCACCATAATTCAAAAGCATCAATTTTTTTGGCGATCAGCCTTCTTTATGGTCCAGCTCTCACTTCCATACATCACTACTGGGAAAACCATGGCTTTAACTATATGGACCTTTGTTGGCAAGGTGATGTCTCTGCTTTTTAAGACCAGCTACAAAATCCACAAGCAGGATGTGAGCACAACAGCACTCTGCTGCTTGTGATCTGCAACAACAAGTATTCAGGGTCACCTCTGACACTGATGATAACGTAGCTATCAGGACTAGTGGCCACTGATAGCATTTTCTTCCTTTAATTTGTCTAATCCCCATTCAAAGCTACATCCAGCATGGCCAAGCGATAGGGATGATGGGAACTGTAATCCAACACCATACAGGAAAGGCTAGATTAGACAAAATTATGGAGGGTAGGTCTATCAGTAGCTCATCGTCACATGAACTAAATGGAAGTTCCATGTATAGTGGAAGTATACCTTGGAATATGAGATGCCTGTGAACTCTCAAGTGGGTGTTGGTTTAACTGAGGGATGCGATCTGGATCTTAATGTTGGGAATGTACTTCTTATTCATTCAGTCCAGGAATGAGGAGGTCTGTCATCAGCTTCATTCAGTCTGAGCAAAAGCACCATGCTCATTCATGGGACTTTCCCATCCCATATTTTGTTGTTCTTCCTTACCTCATGCATTCCTTTGGCTTTTGGGTGCCTCCAGGCAATCACTATCTCATGGCAAAGATTCACAGAGCGGGAATTTAAGGTGTGTGCAATTAAGGCGGAATGAAGTGCCCTGTCACTGAAGCACAATAAATCCATTAGGAAAGTGATGGAGAAATGAAATGAAAAGTGTGGGATGAATGAATAAGGGAAAGACATGTAAATGTCTGACAAGCAAATCAGGATAAAGGCACATTGTTGTGTTACTGCGTGGTAAACACATCAGAATGAATGTTCAATAAATACATAGGGCTCGCCACACTTGTCCCACACCTAAAGACCATGGGTCAGACTGGTCCTCCATTTGCCTCAGCACTTCCCTCAGGAAAACCCGCTTTTTACCACAGAATGAGAGCAAACGTCAATCCGCAGAAAACCCGTGCTAAAGAGAAGATTTTCCCAGGGGAAATTGGTGGGACAAGTGGAAGTGTAGACAAGCCCTTAGTCTAGCTACCATGTAAGCTGTGTGTCAGCCAGTTAGGAAGAATGTTCAATAAGCAGGTTGGCTATAGGAGCCTAGGTCTTCCAGCCTTCCCTTTCTCAGTAGATTCCCTTTGGCTACTTATTTTGAGCAGCACTTGGCTCTCTGCATACATCACCCTAGAACAGTTGTACCCTCAAATTAGAGATCTGGAAGCTCATTGACCCTGACCCTGCCTGAGAATAGGGTTGTCAGGCCTGCCCTTGTGGAGCTTTGAGTCATATATAAATTCAAAACATGGACATTAGTTAACATAATTGACATATGATGGGAAAGAATGCGCTGAACATAATTGAATGTAGCCATCTTCCAAGCCAAGAGCTTTATAGTGGCAGTAAATTTTGCATTTAGCTAGCTATTTCCATCACATATAAATATAAATTGTCCATGTAGTCCCTCTTACCCTCCAGATCACACCGTAAAATGATTCGTTCTGTGAAATCAGTTGTAGTCATATTTCTTTATGGTGGCATGGAAGTGCCTATCAATTTTCAACTAGGTACAGTTCAAACAAGTTAGCCCACAGTGCCTAATATTATAAAGTTAAATTAGGTTACTTCAGAGTACGGTCTTCTAACAGAAGTGATTGGAGTCATAAAATATTTATGCTATTGACATCAGAATCATACAATGCTAGAGGCAACTCTAAACTTCCTAAGCAAAGGTATTAAAGCATTGGAAGGAATAGCAACTGGGTATCGGTCTGATCCATAGTATCAGTTTTGTCACAGGTAGAAAGGAAGGATTAAAATTCCTTCCCCAGGCCCACTGGCTGAAGTCTGAAAACTCTCTGGGCCTTGAAAAACAGTCGCCATACATCAAAATGGTAATGCTGAGAATCTGCTCAAAACACCAAGATGTTGGGAAGAAATTCGGTGTAAGGAGAGATAGCTAAACTTTGTTGGTGTTATGTACTGAGTTGAATAGGATCCAAACTGCAGCAGTCTGATTGGTCCTAGAACAATAGGCTCCAAAAGGCAGCAGTCTGATTGGTCCTAGAACAATAGGATTCAGAATGCAGCAGTCTGATTGGTCCTAGAACAATGCAGCAGTATGATTGGTTAGCAGGAACCACCCAATCATGCTCCAGATAGAAGTGAATCCACAACCTGATTGGCCTACAGTAGAATCCTGGAATTAGCCAATCATGTGCAGCCCATTGTGTAAATAATGTATATAAAGCAGATACTTTGAGGGGACATTCATTCATTCCTCCTCACCACTATGAGCTGAATAAAGAGCATGAAATCACTTTGCGACTCTGAGTATATTTCACTGGCGACGAAGGTGGGATCCCACTGAGCTGACTGCCACACACAGCACCGCAGCACTGCCACCTGCCGCACCGCTGCCTCGCACCGTGTATCCAGGCTTCAGCTCCGGGACACAAGGAACTCAGAATGGCAACTGACAGCAGCTTCTCGCCATTCAACCCAGCATCTGGAGACTGGGAAGCGTACGCCTCCCGTTTCACCTTCCTCCTAGAAGCCAAAGGGGTCACCGATGAAGAAGACGCCAAGAAGAGGGCAATATTCTTCAGCGTCTGCGGAGAGGAGACATTTGAAATCGCCCGGGCTCTCCTTGCGCCTGAAGACGTCGCTACTGTTCCATACAAAACAATAATGGAACAGCTGAAGGGGCACTTTTCGCCACAGCCCTCAGTGGTGGCTCGTCGAAATGCCTTCTACGCAAAGCGGCAAGCCCCTGGGGAAACCATAACTGGGTTTGTGACCTCTCTCCGCCAAGCTGCCCGGTTCTGCAACTTCTCAGAGCTGGAGAACATGCTTCGTGACCGCCTCGTCGGTGGCCTGAAGGATGAGAAGCTGCAACGACGCCTCTACGCTAAGAAGAACCTAACGTTCCAGGTCGCTCTGGAGGAGGCCCTGGCAACGGAAGCTGCTGAGAGGTCGACGCAAGAGGCACGGCTGAGCCAGCCGTCCCAACCGAGGGTCCACCACGAAGACCTCACCAACGACTCGGGATCCGACAGGGAGGAGGTGCACCGAGTACAGCAGCGCACTCAAGCAGCCCACATACCACAGCTGCCTCGACGAGAAGGAGGGAACTGCGCAAGCTGTGGAGAAAGTCACGAGAGGAGGACCTGCCGTTTCCGCAACGCAGAGTGCAGGCAGTGCAGAAAATTGGGACACATCGCCCGGGTGTGTCGGGCTCGGCCCACCCGAAGCCAGGCATCAGATGACCAATCCAAGAGCCCCAGGTCCCGGGGCCCAACGCACCAAGGCAACTCGACGGAGCTCACAGACTTCCAGGTATACCAGTTGCCCCACCCCAACGTAGAGAAAATTTATGTAGAGGTACAGATAGAGGGGGCCCCATGCCGCATGGAGCTTGACACGGGTTCAACTCTATCCATAATCTCGGCAAGGACCTTAAGGAAACTGTGTCCTACTGGGGGTCCCAAACTCAGGCCGGCCCCATTCACCCTCCGGGACTTCCAGAAACGTAAGGTCCCCACAATGGGGGTGGGGACCTTCAGGGTGCAATACCGAGGGCGGACGCGGCAACTGGACTTGCTTGTGGTCAAGGGCCCCTACATTAGCTTACTGGGGTTGGCATGGTTTGGACCACTGGGACTAGCCATCACCGGGGTGAACCACATGAGCTTACAAGTGGACGTGGACGCCATATGCAAGGAGTTTTCGGGGGTTTTCGATGGGAAATTGGGACAGTATACGGGCCCCCCCATTGCTCTACAGCTTGACCCCGCAGTACGACCAGTCAGGCTCAAGGCCCGCCGGGTCCCATTCGCCCTGAAACCCCGTATAGACGAGGAATTGGACCGACTCGTGGAGCAAGGAGTGCTGGAGCCGGTGCCTAATGCCCCCTGGGAAACCCCAATCGTCACACCCGTCAAGCCTAATGGTTCGGTCCGCATCTGCGCAGACTACAAATGTACCATAAACAAGGCCCTCATGGCCCATGCATACCCAGTGCCAGTGGTCAGCCATGTCCTTGCCACCCTGGCTGGGTCGAAAATTTTTGGCAAGCTGGACTTGGCCCAAGCATATCAACAGCTGCCAGTAGATGAGGCCACAGCAGAGGCACAGACGATTGTGACGCACAGAGGAGCGTTCAGGGTAAAGCGGCTGCAATTCGGGGTCAGCGTGGCACCAGGCATATTCCAGAATCTAATGGACTCTCTCCTTAAAGGGATTCCTGGTGTCACCCCCTTCTTTGATGATGTGTTGATTGCCGGGCCCACACCAGAGGAGTTTGAGGACCGCCTCCGCACTGTTCTGCACCGTTTCCAGATGGCGGGTCTCAAGGTGAAGCGGGAAAAATGTCTACTAGGAGTGCCTCAAGTGGACTTTCTGGGATTTATGGTGGATGCAGAAGGGGTTCACCCGACTGGGGACAAGGTACGGGCCATTTGTGATGCCCCAGCGCCCAAGAACAAGACTGAACTTCAGGCCTTCTTGGGATTATTGAACTTTTACCATTCCTTCCTTCCCCACAAGGCGGCGGTAGCGGAGCCCCTACACAGACTCCTGGACAAGCGGGCCCCTTGGGTGTGGGGCCAGCGCCAGGAGGCCGCATTCCAGGCAGTCAAGGACTTGCTTGTCTCAAACTCGGTCTTGGCACACTTCGACGAGAGGCTGCCGGTGGTGCTAGCATGCGACGCCTCGCCCTATGGCATCGGCGCTGTCCTGGGACACCAACTCCCGGATGGAAGAGAGGTACCGGTAGCATACTTTTCCCAGACACTCAACGAAACCGAGCGGAACTACTCGCAAATCGACAAGGAGGGTCTGGCAATCGTGAAGGGAGTAAAAAAATTCCATGATTTCTTGTACGGGCGGCCCTTCACCGTGGTGACTGACCACAAGCCGTTGCTTGGCTTGTTTGCCCCCGAAAAGCAGACCCCCCAAGTGCTGTCTCCTCGCGTCCTCAGGTGGTCAATTTTCCTTGCCAGCTACCAGTATGCACTGATTCACCGCCCTGGAAAGGCGATGGGCCATGCAGACGCCCTCAGCAGGCTACCACTACCGGAAACAGGCCCCGACCCAGCACCTGCACAAGAGGTTATGAGCCTGGAGCTGCTTCCTGACCGCCCCATTCAGGCACAAGAAGTTGCACACCATTCCAAGAAAGATAGGGTCATCTCCCGGGTCCTGGACTGGGTGTGGAGGGGATGGCCCAGCCGCAGCCCCGGGCCAGAATTCGCCGGCTACACAACCCGCAAACATGAACTGTCAGCCCACAAGGGGTGCCTGTTATGGGGAAGCAGGGTCGTTGTTCCCCAGCCCCTCCGCAAAAGGGTCCTCACAGCCCTACACGAGACACACCCAGGGGTAGTAAGAATGAAGGCCCTTGCCAGGAGTTATGTGTGGTGGCCGGGGATCGACGGAGAGATAGAGGCCTGGGTCAAACACTGCCAGGCCTGCCAGGAATCCCGCCCAGATCCCCCAAGGGCCCCAGTCCAGTCCTGGGAGTCCGCCCGAGCACCATGGTCACGCCTGCATGTGGACTTCGCTGGCCCCTTTCAGGGGAAAACATTCTTCATAGTGGTGGACTCCTACACCAAATGGCTGGAAGTCGCACTGGTACCGTCCACTTCTACGTCCGCAGCCATCCGGGTACTACGCAGGCTGTTTGCAACCCACGGGCTCCCTGACACTCTCGTCTCAGACAACGGGACGGCATTTACATCAGGAGAATTTCAAACCTTCACAGTGCAGAACGCCATCCGCCACATCCGTTCGGCGCCATTCCACCCTGCCACCAATGGCCAAGCAGAACGCATGGTGCGGACCACCAAGGACACCCTTCGCCGCATGACGCAAGGGGATTGGGAGTACCGCCTTGCCACATTCCTTCTAGCACAGCACAGCACCCCCAGCTCAACGACTGGCCGGAGCCCCGCTGAACTACTAATGGGTCGGCGCCTTGCAATCAGATTGGACCGCCTTCACCCCGATAGAGCTCAGGATGAGGTAGTGGTGGGGGAAGGCAGGAACCCCCGGACCTTCGAGGCCCAGGACCCAGTGTACGCAAAGAATTTTGGGGCAGGCCCTGCATGGGTACCTGCCACAGTCACCAGGGTCACGGGCCCCGTGTCGTACGAGGTGCTAACAGATGGGGGGCAATGCTGGCGCCGCCACTGCGACCAGATACGGCGACGATTCCCGGGAGAAAACCAGGAGGAGGAGGACAGGTCAGAGGAGTCCCAAGGGAACAGTGGGGCAGTGAGGCCCATAGAGCAGCAGGGGCAAGCAGGAGAGGCAGAATCAGTAAATACAGAGAGGACCCGCGAGGCCGAAAGGACACCGGAACCAGAACCACGACTGAGCGAGCCGGTTGCGCCAGACCAAACAGCCCCATCCTTGGAACACGAGCCAGAACCTGAACCCCGGACCAGGGAACACCCCAGGCCGCAACGCACACGTAGGCCACCGGCGTACCTTGAGGACTATGAATGCGACCTTCCGGGCAGGACTGGAACTTAGAGGGGAGGGGTGTTATGTACTGAGTTGAATAGGATCCAAACTGCAGCAGTCTGATTGGTCCTAGAACAATAGGCTCCAAAAGGCAGCAGTCTGATTGGTCCTAGAACAATAGGATTCAGAATGCAGCAGTCTGATTGGTCCTAGAACAATGCAGCAGTATGATTGGTTAGCAGGAACCACCCAATCATGCTCCAGATAGAAGTGAATCCACAACCTGATTGGCCTACAGTAGAATCCTGGAATTAGCCAATCATGTGCAGCCCATTGTGTAAATAATGTATATAAAGCAGATACTTTGAGGGGACATTCATTCATTCCTCCTCACCACTATGAGCTGAATAAAGAGCATGAAATCACTTTGCGACTCTGAGTATATTTCAGTTGGCCTTGCTGCCTCTCACATATTATCACTGGTTGACCCTCACAGGGCTGTGGGCCAACATGGCATGTGACCACATCACACCCTGACATACGCCTCAAGTCCCCACCCCAACTTCTCAACTGATTCAATGAGAAGAGACATTGCCAGTCTGAAAACTGGAATCCCCATTAAGGCTGTCAAAACTGGTGAGGTTGTCAGTGTGGCGGGGAGACAAAATTGCTTGGCTGGCCCGATCTACAGAGACCACTGGGAAGCAAGTAATGAGGCATCAGTAAAATACTCGATCCACTGCACTTAAATATCCTTGTTTGTTGGAAATATGAGGCTGTGTAAGAGGAAGATATGGTGTTAGCTAGGAATTATGTATTATTACGCACCACCCCAATCTTCGAGCAGTGCAAGATTTTCCAGGTTTCAAGCATGCTTACCCAGGGTCCACAGCAGAGAAGCACAGCAGAGACTGTGGTGTCTTTATGTTAAACAAAACAAATTCCTTCCAGTAGCACCTTAAAGACCAACTAAGTCAGTTCTTGGTATGAGCTTTCGTGTGCATGCACACTTCTTCAGATACACACTGTGTATCTGAAGAAGTGTGCATGCACACGAAAGCTCATACCAAGAACTGACTTAGTTGGTCTTTAAGGTGCTACTGGAAGGAATTTGTTTTGTTTTGACTATGGCAGACCAACACGGCTACCTATCTGTAACTGGATTTATGTTAAACAGTTTATTTATACATATATACGACCTTAGCCTACGACAGAGGGGTTCCCAAGCATTGCACTCTGAGAGGGTATTGTTTCTCCCATAGCTGCAGCCCTTGATTCAGACACACGTCAGCCACTGTGCTCTCTAACTATCTCTCCAGCTCACTACCTAGTTACATCACTCCTGTCTCTAAGCTTCCCTAAGCTTTGGCTTCATCTGTAGAGTGAAAGGGGCCCCAACTCTTTGCCACCTCATGCAAATTTCCCTTTGTGTTCTTCTTAATGTCCCTTTCCCAGGCTATCATCCCAGAAAAGAGGTCAGCTTGGCTTAATTTGCCTTTAACACATGCTGATTCTGGAGGTTTAGCATTGTTTGCATACAGCGCAATACACATGGTCTAGCTATCACCTCACACGGGAGACTAGCCTAGCTTAGTTAGCTTTGGACACCCCAAGCCTTAATTAAATTCTAGCACCAACTCAACCCAGGGATTTAGAGTGTCTGGCACCCAAAAACTCAGTACAATATTGTGATGTAATATTGTAATGTGATGTAATATGAGACTAAATGGATTTTTGTGGGACTCCCTCTAGTCACATGATTTTATTGCTGTACGACTGGATTCTTCAGGAAGAAATAGACAACTAAAGAGACAAACTAGAATGGGCCTTTATATAACATGATGTGCAAAAGGGGGAGAAATTGGTTCATAAGGTTCATGGAAATGAAGCCCAAGAATGGAAAACATTCATAGGAAGTAGGTCTCCCACTAAACTCTTCACAGAATCATAAAATCATAGAACTGTAGAGTCGGAAGGGTCCACAAGGATCATCTAGTCCAACCCCCTGCACTGCAGAAATCGTTCACCTAATGTGGGGCTCAAACCCACAATCTTGGGATTAAGAGTCTCATGCTCTACAAACTGAGCTATCCAGCCTCTTGCACAGAACTGATCAACACAGCCATAACAACCAACACAGACCATGCTTATTTGTTCATATATTGAGGCTAAGCATGAGATGGAAGCGGCAGCTGCCAGTCTGGTGGGCTTCTGCAAGTGGAATTGAGGGGAGTGGTCATCTGAGCCTTCATTCAAGGTAGCAAAATGTATTGGACTGGTTCTGCACTTGGTCAGCAAGATTACAAGGAACTCTTTGCAAAGCTGGAAACCCATGCCTGCACATTCCGTTTCCCTGCAACTTATACTTGAAATGTGCTATGGAATTTCTCCCCACACCCCTCATTACCCTCTGTGTGTTTGTATATTTATCCAGCCATCCCATCCATCCTACCAATGGGAGCACCATACCAAATTCCAATAAACATCCTCATCATCCCTAAATAAAAAACAGAATAAACAGCAATACAATAGAGTCAATAAAGTCATCAGTTCCATCCAAAAAATCTAGATAAATAGAAAACTTTTGAAATTGTACCTGGCCATGGTCAAATAGATAGGGAATAGACAGAGAATATATACATATGCCTGAATATTTTAGGCTACCAGCAAAGTCCTATCTATACATGCCTACTCAAGAAGTGAGCCCCACTGAGTTGAATGGGACTTTCTCCCAGGAAAGTGTAACTATATATTACTGCCTAACTGTAGCATTCTGTTTCAGCCAGTACTGTAGTTGGGTAACTCTTTCCCCCTCTAGTAGACACAATTTCTCTAAACTGTCATATGCCAAATTCCTTCTTTTTCTTTCTGTTTTCTAAGAAATTAGTGCTCACCCCTTTCCTCTGCACATATACCAATTGCTTCTGTTTTGACATTTAAAAGCTCTAGGCCAGGGATGAGTGAAGACTTCAAAGCTCCCGTATCAAAAGATGCAGAGCTGCTTATCGGCTCTGCTATGGGATCTCTTATGCAGTCTGCCAATATTTGTTATTGTGTCTCATTATTTTCTCTGCAACTTAGCAAATGTCTATCCTAACAGACTAACAAGTTGCCAAGTAAAGTGAAACAAACTCTAACTGGGGGTTAAATAAATCACCGTCTGAGAAAAACCATGCAACTTCTCCTTTCGGCAAATGCAGGCCTTTTATCTGTTCTTAAATACATGTCAAGTAGTAAAATAAAACTGTTTATTGGGGCAGGGTTGTCACTCATGGGAAGAGCACAGGTTGTGTTTGCAAAGCATCCCAATTCTCAGCATATCCAGATATTGTTACTATTATTATTATTAATATTCATTTAATTTCTATACCACTTGGAGGGAATCCCAAATCAGTTTGCAACCTACATTAAAAGATCAAATAAAACATTCCAAACATTACAGAAGAAATGCACTCAAAGCAAGATAATTAACAAGAAAATATGTTGTCTTAAAGATTTCAAAACAAAACATTACTAAAGGAGGTCAAATATAGAATACACATTTAAAACAGCATAAGTAGCAAGAGAATAAAATATTATCTTAAACATAGAACGTACTTGCTGCTGTTGCTGCCAGTGGTGGTTCATGGTGGGTGGTGGCTGTGGAAACCTGGGCTCAATGACCTCTACTAAGGCACCTGGTAATGTGCAGAAGAGGGACTCCAAAACCATGCCAAGTGAGGGTGAGGAAATGGGATGGCCCGTGTGCAAGGGAGAGTTGAGAAAGGGGGGGGGTAGGGAGGAAGGTGTAAAGGGGGTTATTAAAAAGGAGGGTGTAGGAGGCATGGCATGGGAATGGGGTTGAAGATGAAAACAGGGGCATGAAAGGGTCTGCAGAATAGAAAGGGCTAGGCAGAAGGTGAAATCGGGTCCGCCCTTAAAGAGGGTACGTATTGCTGTGAGACCTGGAAACTGACACCCTGTGTTGTGGGTGGGTACGATTGGTCAGCCACAACACTCGATTGGTAGGTCCCTCGTAGCTGGGTGAAATCTGGCCAATGGGATGCAGTCCAAACGGTTCGAGGGACCTATTTATGCCCATGCACGTGACCCAGAGCTTCCTCTTTCAGTGTGCGCATTCGGAACACCTGCCCACCTCTCCCTACTTTTAGGGCTTTGCTCTTGACCTTGCTATGCCATCATGTGTTGTCTGTCGCTGGGACAGGGGTACGGCAGGAATTTTCCCCACTTGGCTGACTGGCTGTTGCCATTTGGGTTTTGCCTGCCGCGTAGCAAATCATCACAACTTGTAAGGTTGTGGATAGGCTCTGGTTCATGTGATAAGGGAAGGGTATTCCATTAAAAGAATCCAGGGACTCGATGGTTTGGTCAACCCCTGAGAGGGGGTTGTGCCCGTGCCTGAGTACAGGGGGGCATTTGGGTTGCAGAGATAGTCTGTTCCCGGCTTTCCGCTTATCCAGGTGTTCACCCTTGGCTGACCTATGCTGGTGCCCTGAGTCAGCGCTACCTGCATGGCAGGGAGCTAGTTGAACCAGAGCCTATGCAACCACTCACTTTCTGTAATCAATAAAGTTGTGGCCTAAATTCTGCCAAAAACCAAGTGTGAGTCAAGTGTGAATTTATTTAGGGGGGAGGTTTCTGGGTCTGAACACGCAAAAGGCTGCTTAGTAGTTGCAGTGTGTTGAAAGAGAAAGATGTCGGAGGTTACTATGGTGGTTTGTGTGCACAGGGAGTACACAAAAGAAGGGGAAGGAGGAGGCATGGATATGTGGGTGAAGGTGAAAACGGGTGCAAAGTGGGGCCGCAGAATAGGGGAAAAGAGTGGCTTCAGAAATGGGGGTAGGAAGTTGAACAGCAAGGTAGCGGTCGCATTGGGGTGGGAAGTTGGAGCTCTAGGAGGTTAATGTGGGGGGCAATGGCAAGAGGTTGGTGAGCAGAGTGAAGAGGGGCACACCCCTAATATCACACACATACATACACACACACTTTATCTTTTAGCATAAATATTATTTTTCCCCCCTCTCACCCGCTTTTTATTATCCAGATTTAGGAGGCCAGATTTAGAAACACAAACACAAAACTTTCTGCTAATTTTATATTACTCCATCCCTTCATTCAAACATCTATGCAAATACATAATTGGATTTCAAAAACAACGTTTAATTAGATTGCCTTTTCCTTGTCTCCAGATAAACAATGTTTTAATTTCCTCTGATTTGCATAGGTGTGTATTGGTTCATTTCACTCCTTTCCAAAGAAGCCTTTCAACCTGCCTGTGTGACTCATTTAAGGGAAAATGTGCAGCCTTTTCATCTAAAATCTAATTAAGTAGCCCAGAAGATTTTGCCCTGCTGAGCCTTTCAAAGGGTCCCCACCTCCTTTTTGTGTATCAGAGCATTCAGCCTCCTTGATGCAGATACATTTAGCATATTAATGAATGCTTCTGTCTAAAGATCTCCTGCTTTGACTTTCTGGATCAGCACCAGGCATCAGCTCTGCTTTGTTTACTTATTTAAGTCATTGCAAAGAGCATCCACTTGCAGATCTCAGTTCCCCATTTTTAAACTGCATGGAGGAATGTAGCCTTTGTAACAGCGACAAACTTATATTTTTAGCAGACAGCTGTCAATCAAGCTGTCAGGCCAGTCAGATGCTTGCTCTGGATAGCAGTAGCTCTTTGCCAAAATTCATCATTAGCTCGCCCAGTATATTCTCACTCTTGTAAAGTTCAGCTGAATTATAAATTGGGCCCCATTTCTTCTCCTTGGAAATTTAAACACAATTCTGCGCAGACCAGGAACCCCAAACCAGCAGCTGCTTTGTGCAATGTACATGTGCAGTTCTTTAATCTTATCCCTTTCCCTTCTATGAAACTCTTACTGAACCACAACCTAGGCTGCAAGCGCAGAAGGTATCTAATGTGAATCTCTAAATCTCAGGAGTTGCTTTGAACCACATAGCCAGCCTGAGCCGATTCTAAATTGACCCAAGAGGAGTTTTTCCATTTACTCAACAACACTCAGTAATTTGCTATGTGATTAGTCATTTACCTAATGACATGACAAAGAGATGGTCTTTGGAAATTGACACAGGAAGTCAAGACTGGTAGAAAAGAGAACAGGAAGTTGTAAATTAAGATAAAGGACTGCAGGATTTGTTTAGTAAAGTTATTAGTGTACGCAAGCTTAAGGGTGGATGAATCTGTTGGTTTCTGCTCTCTTCACTGTGCAGCGAAGTGCTTGTCACAAGACAGGTGTTTACATTCCACAGTCAGCGTACTGTTGGGTTTTCCCACGGGAAAGGGAGACTGGATGTGACGTACACTGGTTTCCTGTTTTTCACTGTTCTTTGCAGTTCAGTGTGTGTTGCTTTTCTCTCCATGCTTTAGAGGAGAGAGGATGCTTTTCTCTGCTCCGGCAGAGGCAAGATGTTTTTTTCTGTAACATACCAGCTTTGAAGTGTAAATAAAGCAATATAGAGTATGTGGCACGTACTCCTCATCCTTCCGCTGTGCACGGGACACTGCATATCAACAACAGAATCTGCCAACTTCCGTTTTTCTGATTCTCATTTTTCCTATCCTCAATTCAGTTCTTCACATTTCTGCAGCAATTTGCATTTTTTAAAATAATTATCATGAAAAGTTGTCATCCTTTTAGTGTGACTGGAAAATCTATGGCCCTCCAGATGTTGTTAGACTACAACTTCCATGCTGGGTGGGGCTGATGGGAGTTGGAATCCAACAACATCTGGAGGGTCACACCTTGTGTTAGAGGAATTGCAACAGACAGAATGAAAGAAAGAAGCAGGCTGAGACTGATTAGACTAGAAGAGGGCTTAAATGCTCCTTAGTCTGCCTCAGTCTGTCCATTTTATACTTGCTGTGTAGCTATTAAAACTTGTGAACTTCACCCAAAAGCACGCTTAGTGCCTCTGAATCCAAAAAAAAACCAAATGCCCCCTGGAAGAACAGCTGGCTGCATACAGTCTAACACATAGGTAGGCAAACTAAGGCCCGGGGGCCGGATCTGGCCCAATTGACTTCTAAATCCGGCCCATGGACAATCCAGGAATCAGCGTGTTTTTACATGAGTAGAATGTGTCTTTTTTTTAAAAAAAAAAATGCATCTCTGGGTTATTTGTGGGGCCTGCCTGGTGTTTTTACATGAGTAGAATGTGTGCTTTTATTTAAAATGCATCTCTGGTTTATATGTGGGGCATAGGAATTTGTTCTCCCACACACACACACACACACACACAATAGTCCGGCTCCCCCACAAGGTCTGAGTGACAGTGGATCGGCCCCCTGCTGAAAAGGCTTGCTGACCCCTGTGTCTAACACAAGGATTCCCACTCCCATCAGAGATCAGACCCAACAGGGAACTGGCTTTCTCCATCTCAAGGTATAGGTTAGAACAGGGGTAGGTAACCTAAGGCCCATGGGCCCAATCGCCTTCTCAATCCGGCCTGAGGACGGTCCGAGAATCAGCGTGTTTTTACATGAGTAGAATGTGTCCTTTTATTTAAAATACATCTTTGGGTTATTTGTGGGGCATGGGAATTCATTATTATTTTTTTCAAAATATAGTCCGGCCCACCACATGGTCTGAGGGACGGTGGACTGGCCCACGGCTGAAAAAGGTTGCTGACCCCTGGGTTAGAACCTCCGTTTCTGATGGGACCTTATTCTGCCTATAACAGTGCTCCAGTCTCTACATTTTTATACTGCTGTACCTGTACTAGGAATATGGCAGACAGCCATGTCCCTCTGTTCATCCAGGAAGCTTAACCCCTAAACTGTCAGACCAATATAGACCATCTGCACTGTAGCAATGAATGGTCATGGTTCTCCATGGTTTACAGAGGGGTCTGTTCTAGCCTTACCTAGAGATGCCAGGAATTGAACCATGCAGCATGCAACACATGTGTTCTGTGTTAGAGTCAGACAATGGAAGTCTCAAATCTGGACTCCTGTGCAGGAATAAATTTTCTTTACTACAAGGAAAGGTGGATGTGATATTGCATATATATTTTCCCCCATACAAATTTGCAGAGCCAGGAGATGTTGATTTCAGGAAGCCCTCAATAACCTTGCAAAGTTGACATCCTGTTCAGTGAAATGAAAAACTGAGCTGTATTACAATATCAGTTTTAAAAGAGTTCATTTTGTGCTTTCAGACTCTGCAGGAAACTATAATAAAATGCATCTGAATTGTGGCTGAAGTAATGCATAGCAAAAGAAGTCTACTCCGTGGCAATTTTGCTTGCAGCACTTTCTTGAACAATTTAAGGGCTGACTCTTGCTTGAAAGCTCTGTAACAATTCTCTGCTAGTGCAATTTGCTAAAACTGCAAAAGACCCAACTTTCTACACCCAGGATCAACACAGGATTTGAAAATATTTCCTGAGAAGCCCTTGCAGGATCATTATTTTTCATTTAATAAAATTGGAGATTCACAGTTCATAAAAAAGTTTTATGACTGTTGAAAGTGACTGAATTTCTAGATCAGTATTTTCTTGTATACACCTGCTGGAGGTGCTTCTAATTGCCTTTGCAAGATCATTCTCATTCACTGCTCAATCTTATGCATGTCTACTGGGATGCAAGGTGTACAGACCTCAACAGAACCTATTTTCCTATTGACATAAGTTTATGAGTTCAGGTGGTCAAGTACTGCCTAGAATCAGAGTGCAGGACTCATTCCATCCATTCAGTTTTAAGCTATGAAGAACTTTAATCTTGGATATTGGTCCGATGACAATTAAATGCTTTTAAATCCTGAAAGAGATATTAAGGTTGCAATCCTTTGCCCAGTTTCCAGGGAATAGGTCCCACTGAAGCCAATAAGACTTACCTCTGATTGGACATGTATGGAATTGCACTGTTAAGTAGATGTTGGCATATTAATGGTCAAAATAGAACTGAACATTGGAAGATGGACTGTGAATCTGAACAACAATTGTCACGCTTACTTCATTTAAAGTGGCTGTGCTTTATTATCCTGTAAAGGAGGATGGGGGCTTGCATTTTTTTAAAGCTTAGAATCATAGAATTGTAGAGTTGGAAGGGATTGCAAGGATTATCTAGTCCAGCCCCTGCAATGCAGGAATCTCAACTAAAGCACCCATGATAGATTGCCATCCAATCTCTGCTTTAAAACCTCCAAGAAAGGAGAGTCCACACCCTCCCAAGGAAGTCCATTCCACTGTTGAACAGCTCTTACTGTCCAAAAGTTCTTCCCAATGTTTATGACTAATTTTTTTAAAAAACAGGCCAAAATTGATTTTCTTGAGAGAATGTATGTGATCCACAGTGTATGATTACAATTGCTCCTTTGCTAAGCAGGAGAGGGCATCATTCAGCGTTTGGTTCTGCATCTGAATTCGAATCTGCTTTAGCAAAAAAACCCGAAAGCTTCAATATTCTCTCTCTCTCTCTCTCTCTCTCTCTCTCTCTCTCTCTCTCTCTCTCTCATTTTTATTAATTTTTCAGTTTTAAAATTTCAAATACTAATTTTACCTCCTTATGATATCAATGACTTCCCTTCTTCTTTTTCCATGGTTCATTTTGCATATCTTAAATCTCTGCATAGTTTACAAAACTATACCAATCAGTATTCCATTGTTCCATCCATCAAAACTTATTTACACTGTTAAATATATCTTAATGCTGCCAGCATTTTCAGCTGTAAACAATTATTTTCCGTATATTCAATAAATGTTTTCCAATCTGCTTTAAACGTATGCTCTTCTAGTTCTCTTATTCTATATGTTAAGTCTGCAAGTTGTGCATATTCTTTTAACAAGTCATTCTTCTTTGCTTGGGACCTCGCTTGTTTTCCATTTTGGGGCTTTCAAAACATGGGCTACAGTTGTTGCATACACAAATAATTTTTCTGATACCTGGGGATTTCATTCTGAATTATCCCCAACAGAAAGGACTCTGGTTATTTGGGGAAAGTACTTTTAAACGTTTTTCTCAGAAAAAAAACAGTGGTGGTGAAAAGGACATGCATTTAACTTTTTAGAAAAACTTAGGGAACATATCTACTCAGAAACTTAGGGAGTCCCTGATCTACCTTCTTAATGGCATGACCTGACTCAAGAATGTGAGCCAGTGTAGTACAGTGGTATAGTGTGGCATGGTGGTTAGAGTGTCAGATTAGGATATGGGAGACCAGGGTTCAAATACCCACTCAGCCAAGAAGCTCACTGAGTGACCTTGGAACAGTCACTGCCTCTCCATCTAACCCACATCACAGGGTTGTTGTGTGGGTGAAATGAGGTGGGGGAGTACCATGTATGGCACTGTGAGCTCCTTAGAGAAAGGGGGGCTGTAAAAGCAAGAAATAAATAATATCCTGACCCATCTCACCCAAATTCACTTTGTTATTTGGGTACATACAGAGCCAATGCACACCCACTTACACCCCCCCCACACACACACCAACTTTACATGTATTGTGTTATTAAACATTTAAAATGGCATATAAACACCTAACATATCTAACACATGATACCTTACTTTACCTTCACTTGTATGTATGTTGCATACCGTGAGTAGCTGCCCATGCAACCAGCAATCCTTTTTATTTTTTATTTTTTCTCCCAGGGTTCCCAGTCGCATATACAATTTGTATGCACACAGATTCTCTCATAAGTTGTGCTGAATGCATTTAGGGCAGCAGACCTGATCCTACTTTCTTTCAATGCTTCAGTGTCTACACATTTACTGTCTGCACAGCCCTGAAGAGTATCCCTGGAGAGTAGAGAACACTGAACTAAGACTACCAACGGTCTGACCCATTCAGAGGTGCCACTTCCATGCTTCCGTGGAGGCAGTGGGGGTGGGGCAGCAGAGCATGGGTGCATGCCCCAACAGAGGCCCCATGATGGAGGAGGCGGCCCTGGTCTAGTAGTCGCCGTGATTCCGGAGAGCCGGAGGTAAGGCAGCAGGTGGCAGGTGGAGGCCGGGCACCCACAGCAAAAGTTGCCACCAATGGACCCACTATAAAGCAGCTTCCTATGTTCCTCATCAAGTCTCTAGAATTCTTCTCCAGCTGGGGTTACAATCTGAGCCAGAGAATATTTCCTTAACCATTTCCCACTTGTCTGGCCTCACAGCAGACAACCCTTGCAGTACCAGAAACTGATATAGGAATTAGGTCCCGGACATGTCTTAATTAAAGGCACATTTTCAAAGTAACAGTAGAAAAGGACCTGTCATCCTTCCTGGGAGACTTTCTTGTTTCAATTCTCCTCTTTCATGTGCCAGGAAAGTAAAATATAATGACCCATCTGGGTCACAAGAAGCAACCTTTCATATAGCAAAATGGATGGATGAAGGAAACATTCTTCCATCGGGAATACGAGAGATCTGAGTGTGATGTTGAAAGATCCGTTCTTCAAGTGCTGACAAAATTTTCTCCTCCGCAAATATAATTCCCTTCTGGCAAGTGGTTAAAGGGCATACAGAGAACATGTATCAACTTCAGGTTTCAGAAGTATTTTTAAAAATAAACTGCACAATGTGCAAATATATTTTGAAATGCTTAGAGCTCTTGAAACATCCTTTCTGTAGCAGTTGCTATTTATTACTCCACTCAAAGTATTCAAAAAGCCAGTTCATGTTTTATGGGTGGAAGGAATGATTGGATTCAACATGAACTCTAATGCTATTGCCTTACCTAATGTGCTGCAGCTAGTGTCTATAATGTGGCAATGAGGAACCTGTGGCCCTCAATATGTTACTGGACTCCAGCTCCCATCTGCCCCAGCCAACATAGCCGGTGGTCTGGGATGGTGAAATTTGCAATCAAATAGCTCCTGGAGGGCCACAGCTTCTCCATCTTTTCTATACATTTATTTACAATTGCACACATTAGCACCAGACTATGCTGATGAATGGCAGTGTCAGAGGTTTATGTTCTCATTGATGTTCTTGGTTGGAAGCCATGAATAAAGCTGAGTTCAGCTCAGTGTTGTACATTTGCATTTTCTGTTTAAACACCACCTTCATTCAGACCACCAAGATTTACACCCACTCCCCCCACTGGTTTTGTTTATTTTTAAATCTCCAGTGCTCACAGAGTAAAGAAGCTGCCCAAGTTATTGGACTATAGTTATGTTGTGTGTTTGTATTTCGGTTACTGTCGTGGCCGTTCACAGAGCCTTGGAACAGACTTTAGAGTTGCACCTGTCCTGTGTTCTCCAGCCAAAGCCTACACAACCAGGTGCTTCAGAAGGACCATCAAAGAAAGAAGGCATTGCTAACCTTCAGTGGCCAGGATGGCATTAGGGATCAGCCCCACTGGGCACCTGCTACAGCCAGGGCAGACTTGGATCTTTCAGATTTCACTGATGCCCTGTGCAAAGCCAAAATTCAGCATCCACCCCCACCTCTTGCCATCTGTTCATCTAAATTCATTATGTCATCATTGTGACACCCTACGGTGCCCCCTAGGCTTGGCACCCAGTGCGGCAGAACCAGTCACACTGCCCTAAATCCACCTCTGTTTTTTTAAAAAAAATATATTTATTGAATTTTCCAAAAATTAGTTTAAAAAACAAAACCAAAAAAAGAAAAGAAGAAGAAAAAACAGCAAAAATACAAAATACACAAAATACACAAAATTAAAACAGATACAATTTCGAATACTTATTTCCATTAACTTGTTTCTCAGACCTCCTCTCACCTCCCCTTCTTGTATTCCAATTTAAATTTTTAAATCAACAAATCCTTATATTCAAAATTAAACATCAAATACTTAAACAACATTGCTCATTACACTTTTCCTAAAGTCGACCAAAATATCCCTTCCATGGCTTTCCCCAATTCCAAACAAATAACAGAACATAGTAAAAATAAAGCAAGTTATAGTTATATACCCTTTGGATTCCCAGACCCCACCCACCCCTTTCCCGGTTTCAGTCCCCAAAAAATGTTCATCAGTTCAATATCTTGTCTAGCCTGGAGATCTCACGTCCGAGGCTTTTAAATCTCTTTCAACCCCTCTCTGCCGGCCTTTTTGATAGTCCTTAATGTTAAACCCCAGATTTCGAAAAGGCTTTGGCCCAACAGGGTCCATATTCTTCCCAGCCAGCCCTCCATACTTAAAACCTCTAGGGTACTCCAACATATTCCTATCAAGTCCAAATGTCCCCAAGATCAAGTTTGTAATCCTTCGGTCTTCAGATCTCCACAAAAGGGGATCTCTTAGTTTCAGGCTCACCAATTCAGGCCAGGCTTTCCACATCAGATTGTCATTCTCCTTTGTTGCCTTCATGTCAGGCCACCAATTGCAGCTCTCATAACAGCTTTCCTTTAACATCTGGGAAGTTACAACTCCACCTTCCTTGGCTCCAAAAACAGCACATATCTCCTCTTCCATATTCTCATAACATTCAAGTTTGCCTAAATGATCAAATATATGAGCTTCCTGCTTCAAATCCTTATCAGCTCCACCAGCATTGTTTACTGTTGAGGCCAGAGTTGTGACACTTGTAGCCAAAACACGAATTTCCCCTTGTAATTTTCCCAAGAGAACAAATGTTCTTTCCAGTTCAGTCTGGATTTTCCCTTCTCCAGCCATTGTTGTAATGTCCAAAACCCCCTCTAGGGGGATTTTAGTTTGTTAGTATTTTTCAGCTCCAGTCCAAAAGCCAATTTATTTGTATCAGTTCTTCCTTGTTCGCAACAAATTATAACAAAAATAACCAGCAGAAACAACAGAAACAAAGTTCTCTTTTTCCCTCTGACAGCCGTCAAAGTCCTCAGTGCTTTATCAGCAGGCTCTCTCGCGGGACACTCCCGGGTCTAGGGGGGTGAAAACTTGAGCTCCCACACTTTAGTCTTATATCCTCCGGTAAAATTTCTTATAGTGTCAAACCATGAGGGTTGAAATCATTTAGTAAAAAAAAGAAGATCCTCTCGACCTTAGGTAATAAGTTCTTTGCTTTAAATTTATCTACATAGAGGGGGGGCGGACTTCCTTTTCAACCCTTCCCCGCTCGTTCCTGATTCAAAGTTAATTTTTCCTTTAAATTCCAAATTCCATGTTACTCACGGGTTTTTAAAGTCCAATTGATTCAAGGAAAAAGTCAGCGCTCTCCGTCAATGGCTTGCGGCTTCGCTCCGCAGAAGGAGCAGTGGAGCTCGGAGGGAATCCGCCATTAAACCATGGCGCTAACCCGGAAGTCCTACTCTGGTTTCTCTTCAGATCGTATAAATCTTTCGCCTTTTCCTAAATCCACCTCTGACTTTAGCCCGTGTCCAAGGAGGGGACCCCTACATCTCCCTGGTCCTGGTCCTCCTTTACCTCTCCAAGCTTGCCATCATTAAGTAGGGCAAAGAAAAGGAGCCACATCCTCCCTTGGCCTTGCCCTCTCCTTCATCGTAGTGGTACAGATTGGGCCCACAGAGCAAGGATGAGTGTCTGGGCAGCAGTGAGGAGGATGTCAGGTGGGAAGGCATTCAGGGAGAGAGAACTTCCAAGGGTATCCTGCCCACCCAACATAAAGTGAAGTCAACCCTTCTTGTTTGCATCACCTCCTGTGGCTTTCGTATGGAGCCCCCGGTCGTTTCACGGACTATTGACCGGTACACCACTAATCTGCTGCCACCAACCAGATTCTCCCCAGTAAAACACTTAGTCTCAGTTGGCTTCTCAAGTTAACAATGAAGATTGTAGTTTATTGCAAACACAAATAAACTTTAAATGCATTCGAAATGCTGTTACCCTTTACCCTCTTAGTCTTATTTTATCCTGTCTCTAACTCTCCTACCTCCCCTTCACACAAGAACCAACTGCACTAACTGTCTTTCTATTTCCATCTGTCTTCCAACTGCATTCCCAACTGCTTTTCCCCAACTGTCTAAACCTCTGGCAAAGCCTTTTTAAAACCAGATAGGCTCCGCCTCTGGGCTTTTCTATTGGTCTACCTATTAACCCTTTCTCTCCCCCTGTACAGACATTTCAAAAAGAGCGGG
This sequence comes from Podarcis erhardii, assembly GCF_964252035.2. NCBI lineage: Eukaryota > Metazoa > Chordata > Lepidosauria > Squamata > Lacertidae > Podarcis > Podarcis erhardii. The sequence continues at coordinate 38,940,503 of NC_138497.1, forward strand.
CAAACGCCACACCTCCATTTTCCCTCTGAGGTCCGCCAGCAACACTTCAATCAAGCACAAGGTTCTCAAATCTTGTTACTGAAATGGGACTCTCTTTCATTTGCAGATTGCAATGAAGGACAAGTGGAAGGGTGACAGTTAGAAGCAGGGAGTCTCCTGTGTTTGTGGAAGTTCCCTGCATGCTTCTGAATGCTGGACAGTCATTTCTGCTGAGATGTAAGCTTCACTAAATCACTGAATCAATCTTCTTCCCAGGAGAGTGTATTTAGGTTTACAGTCAAGGGAAGTGAATTGATCTCCCAGTATACCAAGCCATTTCTCCCCTTCTTTCCAGCGTTGTAGGAATAACATACGGTACATTTCATACTCACTCCGCTAACTTCCTGCCCAAAGGATAAAACAGTGAAATGCATCATTATAGCCATCACAGCCATTAGTTAACTACAAGTTTTACAGTATTTGTTTGTTCACCAGCAGGCTCAGATAAGACAATATAGCTTTAATTACATCTGGTTCACACATTGAAATTTATTTTTACCCACAAGGGTTGATTTATTACTTTCCTAAACAAAAGCTTACAGCTCATTTTATGCAGCAAGGTTTCCATTTAAATGAGGAATTATGCAGCTTTTTACATCACAATGAAGTTGCATAACGCCATTATACACAGAAAACAGACAGCAGGACAGAAAACGTCTAGCCATTTAGATGCTTCCAGAATGTAAATTATAATAAGAAGCCAACCTGTTCCTAATCTTCCAAAGGGGGTTTAGTGTAAATAAGAACAAGGTTTGCAACGAGGTCATTCATGGAAGCACTATACAAATGTCAATTATTAATTGCCCTTTTATTTGGACGTCAAACACAGATACACTTTCTCCGACTGTTAGCTCCACTGATTTTATGGCACTTACTCCCATGGACGAGGCAAATTGCAGGCATCTTTCATGTGAAATCACACACTCATGATGCAGATATCCTTAGACACTCCCCAGCAGTGAAAGTAAATGGAATTTATTTTCAAAAACAAAAACAACAGGGTATAAAAGATGGGACACTTACATTCCAGGCTGCATGAAACTACCAATATTCGCTGTGCAAGCCCACCTGTCAATCAGAGCCCACTTAAGTCAATAACTCTTAAAAATGGAACATCATGAACATTCCTTTGTTCTTTCTTCCCCTCTAACTGACCCTCTAATAGGTCCAGTCGTGACCAACTCTGGGGTTGCGGCCCTCATCTTGCTTTATTGGCTGAGGGAGCCAGCGTACAGCTTCCGGGTCATGTGGCCAGCATGACTAAGCCACTTCTGGCGAACCAGAGCAGTGCACGGAAATGCCGTTTACCTTCCCGCCAGAACAGTTCCTATTTATCTACTTGCACTTTGACGTGCTTTCAAACTGCTAGGTTGGCAGGAGCAGGGACCGAGCAACGGGAGCTCACCCTGTCACGGGGATTCGAACCGCCGATTCTGATCGGCAAGTCCTAGGCTCTGTGGTTTAACCCACAGCGCCACCCGTGTACTCATGAGCAATTGTCAGCCTAAGTGTATGTACAAGGTAGATCAGGAATAGCCAGCATGGTGCCATCCAGAATTATGGACCACAACTCCCACCCACCTCAGCCATCATGGTCAATCAATAGCCAGGGATGACTGGGTTGTAGTCCAAAACGTTGGGAAATCCCCACATTGACTACCTCTGAGGTAGGTAGACTTCAGATGCAGCTGCTGGACCATTGCCTTGACTCTATGTAATGCAGCTTCCTAAAGGAGGAAGCATTGTGTGAGAATCCAGACGGAGCCAGTTTAGCTCGTGATCGAACTGACAATCATTTTGAACTGCCCGAACAGCTCGCACACACGGCTGTCAAGGAACTTTGGATAATGAGGCAGATCCAGTAATGTCTGCCAGACTATGTGACCAAAATAAAAGGTTCATGCGTTGTAAAGAAGGAAAGTGACATTGCAGTGATTTCCCCCCTTCTGCTACCTTTCTCCACTCTATGCAAGGTCAAGGAACACTGTGTGAGCAGCTGGTTTTTGTGGTTGCCCTAGCTTCCCTCAGCCCTGTTTCCCTTCTTTTAAAGCGTAGATTAGGTTCATTATACAGCAAGGAAACAGCCCCAGAAAGGCATTGATTGTAGCCCTGCTTCAGATATTCAGTGCATTCTGCCTTGATCCCTGCTCAGACAGCATCCCTGCAGTTAGACAGCAACCGATGTCTCCGGCAATAGATAACCAGTAATTACTTTTCCTGAAACCGCATTAATGTTCTAAATAATGCAGCAGTTTCTGTGTTAAAGTTTCATGAGGTTGATTGTAATTATTCTTCAGTAGGTGACAGTCTGTGGTGCTTTAGTGTATTATCACTTAAAACGAGGCCTACACCAGTTCTAAAAATAGCCTCAGCTGCGCCTGGTTCCTTTTTCTTTCCCCCCTCTTTTTTTGTTTTTTGAGGGGGGAGGGGAAATGGCACAAAAAGCATAGAAATGCAGCTGGCAAGTCCATTTTAAAAGCTATTAAAAAGTCCCCAGCTATGCAAGTCGCCACAGTTCATTTAATCCAGTCTGTACTGTGCTAACAAAAAAAAGACACCATTTTTTATTTGCAGATTGCTGTGATTGTTGTTAATAAAGCAAGTTAAAATGGTAATTTGTTTAATAATACCGCTCCCCCCCCCCCAAAAAAAAAAAACAACCAGCAAACATGGTTCAAAAGTTACTTGTGCTCCAGAATATGTGGGAGAAAACAGAGTGACCCATGAGGGAAATAGAAATTACAGTGGTACATTGGTTTTCAAACGTAATCCGTTCCGGAAGACCATTCGAGTTCCGAAACATTTGAAAACCGAGGCGCAAAGGGCGGTCTGCAAATTTAATAGAGAAAATTAATAAAAAATACAGTGGTACCTCAGCAGAAGCCATTTGACTTCTGAGGCGCATTCGAAAACGGAAGCATTTACTTCCAGGTTTTTGACGTTTGAAAACCAAAACATTAGTCAACGGAGACGTTTGAAACTGAGGTACCACTGTACTGTGTACACAAGTAGATCTGAGAAGGGGTTGAAGATATATGGTGCTAGCTTGCTGCTGAACCTGCCAGCCTGAACAGCTCTAGGCCATGCATAAGCCATTTTGAGTTCTTTGAAGAAAGAGCTTGGCTGCTGCCGAATAAGGGTTTATAAGAACTGTCACATACCCTGCAAAATTGTCTTTGAGAATGATCAGGAACATACCAGAGAGTAAATTCTATGGAACTCTGTGGGACTTTCCGTACTTTTCTGTGTATTAGAGGAGGGTTGTTTTTTTTACTAAAAAATAAGGTTAGAATTTTGGGGTCATCTTATTTGAGGATAGTGCATGGGGGGGGTGAATGGCTGCTGCCGCGAGTCGGAGTTTGTCAGTGGATATTGGGTGTGGTGTTGGTGGCTGCGGCAAGGGCTGTTGTTGATTGGCTGTTGCTGTGTCAATTGGGCAGGCGGTTGGTGTCTTCTTCCAGAGAGGGGACAGAGGGTAAGTGGCAATTGCGACGCGTGTGAGCGGCAGCGCAGGTCATGCGGGTGAGCGATTTTTCTTCTAATCGCCCTTTAAAAAGCTCAACAGCTCTGTGCAATTGTCTCAAAAAAAAAGCTCAACAACCCTGGGCAATCTCTTCCCATTTTCTTCATTTGTAGTTCCCCAAAATAGGGGGCGCCTTATACATGGAAAAATACGGTAGTTCTGAGTAAAAATGCTTAGGATTTCAGTGTAAGGCTGCACAGCCTTTGCCCAGTTACCTGGCAGTAAGCTCCATTGAATACAGTGGGACTTCTCAGCAGACAGTGTAAGGTTCCATTTACAATTAAGGAATGAACGCTCCACATGTTTCATTTTTTTTTTTTTAAATATTTTTATTAGTTTTACAGAATAATAAAGAATAAAGAATAAAATACAAAAGTTTCATAAATCATATTTCTTTTACAGAATCCTTTGGACTTCCCCACATCTTCCCGAATCTGCATTATTTATAATACTAACTTCAGCATTTTGTTATCTTATTTCGTCGCTTATTGTATCTTTCATTTTGTCATATTACCCATTTCAATATATTTGTAACCCAATATTCATAATACAAAGTCTTCAGCTATTTATTATCTTATTTCATTACTTATTGTATCTTTCAGTTCATTATTGTATCTTTCAATTCATTACTTATTGTATCTTTCAATTTCATGTTGCCAAAGTCAAAGTTATTGTAACCATGGTCTTATATATTATAATTAAAACATAATGCAATAAATTTTTTTCTTAATTTCACCTCTCTTTTCTTGTGCCTTAATTTTCATTTCACCTAATTACCATTGCTGGGGCTAATATTTCCTAAAAAGTGCATTTTCTTAACATTCATACAGCTTATAATATTTTTGTAAATAGTCCTTAAATTTTTTCCAGTCCTCTTCCATTTTTTCTTCTCCCAAGTCTCGGATTCTGCCAGTCATTTCCGCCAGTTCCATATAGTCCATCAACTGCGTCTGCCATTCCTCCAGTGTGGGTAAATCTTGTGTCTTCCAACACTTTGCGATGAGAATTCTTGCTGCTGTTGTAGCATACATAAAAAAAGTTCTATCCTTCTTTAACACATTCTGGTCTACAATGCCCAGAAGGAAGGCCTCCGGTTTCTTAGGCAAGGTATATCTAAATACCTTTTTTAACTCATTATAGATCATTTCCCAAAAGGCCTTCACTTTCGGACATGTCCACCAGAGATGAAAGAACGTCCCTTCCGCCTCTTTACACTTCCAGCATTTATTATCAGACAGGTGATATATCTTAGCCAGCTTGACTGGGGTCATGTACCACCGGTATATCATTTTCATAATATTTTCTTTCAGGGCACTACATGCCGTGAATTTCAATCCGGTGGTCCATAACCTTTCCCAGTCCTCAAACATAATGTTATGTCCAATATCCTGTGCCCACTTTATCATGGCGGATTTGACTGTCTCATCCTGTGTATTCCATTTAAGCAGCAAGTTATACATTCTTGATAGTAATTTGTCTTTAGGTACTAACAATTCTGTCTCTAATTTCGATTTTTCCACCTGAAACCCAACCTTTTTATCTGTTTTGAAAACTTCCCGAATTTGAGCATAATGCAACCAATCTCGCACCTTGCTTTTTACATTTTCAAAACTCTGCAGCTTCCAATTGTCACCATCTTTTTCAATTAATTCCCAATATTTTGGCCAATAGGCCTCCATGTTAAGTCTCTTACGTGCCTTGGCCTCTGCCGGTGAAAGCCACCTTGGTGTTTTGCTCTCCAATAAGTCTTTATATTTTGTCCAGACCATAAAAATTGCTCTTCTAACAATATGATTTTTGAACATTTTATGAACTTTAACCTTGTCGTACCACAAATACGCATGCCACCCAAAAGCGTTATCAAACCCTTCCAGATCTAGGACATCAGTGTTCTCTAACAAAAGCCAATCTTTCATCCAGCAGAAGGCTGTAGATTCATAGTATAACCTCAAGTCTGGCAGGGCAAATCCCCCCCTTTCTTTCGCATCTGTTAGTATTTTAAACTTAATTCGGGGCTTTTTGCCCTGCCAAACGAACTTAGAGATATCCTTCTGCCACTTTCCAAAACATACCACTTTGTCCACAATCTGCAGGGTCTGAAACAAGAATAACATTTTCGGCAAAACATTCATCTTTATAGCTGCTATTCGGCCTAACAAGGAAAGTTTTAGTCTTGTCCAAGTTTCCAAGTCCCTTTTGATTTCTGACCAACATTTCTCATAGTTGTCCTTAAACAAATTCAAGTTTTTAGAAGTCAGGTACACCCCTAGGTATTTTACCTTTTTAACCACATTTAATCCTGTCTCTTTCAAAAACTCATCTGCTTCTGTAGACGTTAGGTTCTTTGCTAAGACCTTAGTCTTTTGCTTGTTCAACTTAAATCCCGCCACCCGACCATAATCGGAAATTAAATCCAAAACTCTTTTTGTACTAGAAACTGGCTCCTGTAATGTTAATACCAAATCATCTGCAAACGCTTTCAGTTTGTATTGTTTCACTCCGACCTCAATGCCCCGAACTGACCGGTCCCTTCTGATCATATTCAAAAGCACCTCCAGGACCGAGATAAACAATAATGGGGATAGAGGGCACCCTTGTCGTGTCCCTTTTTCAATATTGAATTCCTCCGTCACCACATTGTTTACTATCAATTTAGCTTTTTGATCTGAATATATTGCATCTATACCATTTTCAAACCCCCGTCCCACTCCCATCCCTTCCAAATTTTTCTTCATGAACATCCAAGAAATATTGTCAAAGGCTTTCTCCGCATCAATAAAAATTAGAACCGCTCTAGTATTAATATTTGTTTGTAAGAGTTCCAAGATGTCAATAATGTTTCTCGTATTGTCAAACAAATGCCTACCCGGGAGAAAGCCTGCTTGATCTTTGTGGATCACCTCGTTCAGTACCTTTTTAAATCTATTTGCCAAAATATCTGCAAAAATTTTGTAATCCACATTTAGGAGTGAGATGGGACGGTAGTTCTTAAGTTGAGTCTTTTCAGTTTCTGTTTTAGGAATCAATGTGATGAAGGCTTCTTTCCACGTTTCTGGTGCCTTCTTACCCTCCATGATCTGGTTACATACCTCCATCAAGGGTTGTATCAAATAGTCTTTCAAAACCTTATAATATTTGGAGGTAAGTCCGTCAGGGCCTGGAGATTTGCCTAATTGGAGATTCTGTATGGCACTCTCGATTTCCTGCTGTGAAACTTTAACATTCAGGGTTGTTCTCATTTCCTGGGAAATTTTTTGTAATCCGTTAGTTTGGATAAATTGATCTATCTCAGATTCTTTCTGCGGCCCTTGTGCATAAAGATCTTTGAAATATCTCTGGAAACATTTCCTAATTTCTTCAGGCTTCTGAACCATTCTTCCTTCAATCTCTAGATTTGTAACTGTATTTAGTTTTTGTCTTTTTTTCAACTGCCATGCTAGCAGTTTCCCACACTTGTTTGCTGACTCGAAAGATCTTTGTCTCATTTGTTTAATTTTCCACTCCACTTCTTGGTTTATCAATTTCATATATTGGGCCTGGAAAAATTTCACTTCTCTCAGCACTTCCTTAGACTTGGGCCTGGATCTTAATTTCCTTTCACCCTCACTTATTCTCTCCAATATCTTCTGCTTCTTTTCATTCCAGAGTCTTTTCTTTACAGTGTTTTGTTGTATGAGAAACCCTCTCATCACCGCTTTACTTGCGTCCCAGATTGTTCTTTTTTCCACCGTAGTGTTTAAGTTTATCTCAAAATAATCTTTTAAAGTTTTTTGGGCCTTCTTCACAATCTCCTGATCTCTGAATAAAGTGTCATTCATTTTCCATCGGAAGGATCCGGTTATGTTTAGTCTCAATTCCATTTTCAAAGCATTATGGTCGGAGCAAGTTTTTGGGCAGATTTCCACTTTTCTAGTTTTAGGTGCCAGTCCTTTAGTTATCCATATTTGGTCGATTCGTGTCCATGACTGATGAGCTTCAGAGAAGAAAGTTCCTTCTTTTCCTAGGGGGTTCTTGACTCTCCATATATCAATCAAATCCATATTGTCTGTCATTTCAAAAAAAGTTTTAGGTAGTCTGCCTTCTTTTGTTATATTTACACTCTGCGACTTATCCATATTTACAGAGACAACCCCATTCATATCTCCCAACATAATGATGTTGTTATAGTCTAGATAGTCCAGTAAAGTCTCATGCAGCTTCTTAAAGAATTCCGATTTTCCATCATTTGGTGCATAGATTCCTAATATCAAAAATTTTTCTCCATGTGTATAAATTTCAATAGCCAAAATTCTGCCTTGTTCATCTTTAAATAGAAATTTCGGTGACAGGCTCTCCTTTGCATAAATCACTACTCCTCTTTTCTTAACTCTGTCCGAAGAAATAAATTCTTGGCCTAACCTTTTATTAATAAGCACTTTCCGATGAAGCCTTGTCACATGTGTTTCTTGCAGGCAGATAATGTCCAATTGTTCTTTCTTCAATATATGAAATACTTTCCTTCTTTTTTCTGGAGAATTTCCGCCATTTATATTCCAACTAAGAAGTTGCAGAGACATCCTGAATCAATTTATGGGCCTTACAATGGGGTGTCTAAATCACCCGTTCCCGGCGGTGGCAGTGATGGTCCAGCTCCAGGCTGTTTGGTTTCTGGTGGTGGGGGTGGCCAAGTCGCAACTGCTCCTTTCTGGAGGTCTTCCCCGTTGTCGTAAAGAAACTTCTGCTGGTCCTCTGGTGTTCTGATTCTTATTTTCCTTCCTTTATAGCTGAATGATAGTCCTTGCGGGAACTCCCACCTATAAGGGATTGTGTTGTTTCTCAACAGCTTTGCCAATTCTAAGTATGAGGCTCTAAGATCCAATAACAATTTGGGTATGTCTCTGTAAATTTCAGCCTTTTTACCTTCTATCTCTAGGGATTTTTTGAAATGTAGGCCTAGTATCTTGTCTCTTTCTTCTCTTGATCTCAAAATAACCAAACAGTCTCTGGACTTGTCTTTCTTCACCGATCTGCCCAATCTAAATGCAGTCACAATTTTAAAGTCTTTATCTTCTTCTATTCCCCAAAATTTGGAGAATAAAAGTGTCAAAAATCCCTCCAAATTACCTTCCTCCAATTCTGGGACAGCTCTCAACCTAAGGTTATTCTCCTTGTTTCTCAATTCCACCATCGACAGGTAAGCCTGTTGTTCCCCTACCTGTCTTTGCAGGGGCTTGATTTCACCTTTAATCTCATCAACTTTTTTGCTTGCTTGCTCCGCTTTTTGATAGGCTTCCACAGCTAATTTATGGTTTTCAGCTGTAGCTCCTTGTAGATTCTCAATTGCCTGTGTATTCTGGGAGACCTTTTCAGATAATGCACCAATAGTAGTTGTTGCTTGGTCTATTTTTAGTGATTGATTGTCCACTTTTTGATTTAAAATTGCTAATTGTTCTAGAATTTGTTTCAAAACTGTGTCAGATCCTCCTGTTGCCATGTCCTCTTCAGCAGGCTGTTCAGCCTCCACCTCCTGTGCTGTCAGGACGGTTGGAACAGATGATCTGCGATGATGAGCTAAAGTTGTTTGGACAAGTTGCACAGGCTTCCTTTCTTTTTCTTTCTCTTTTTCTCTTTCTTTAGCTTTGGCTGCTCTTGTTTTCCCTGTGCCACTCATTCCACACCTGCCTCTTGTTCAAGGTCAAATTTTCCTTTATTCCATGAGAAAGCAAGTCCAGAGTACAAACAATTAAACCACAGAAATTCCAAACAAAGTATGTTTCCCAGGCCTCTGTAACTCCACAATCCTCTAGGGGGAGTATCTTAAAGTTTCAGGGAAGGAGAGGATTTTTCCGCCATTTAAAGTTTCTATAATCTCTTTTTTTAAATTTGTAATTCCAAGACAATAAGGAAGGTTCGCAGAGTCCTCTACTTTTTAGGCTAAAACCGCTAGGAGCCGGATTGGTAATTGCAACAGTGTTTTAAAGTCTCAATATATGTAGCAGCTTAAAATCTTGTTACTATAGTCCGCAGTTTGACAGCTCAGTTACGACTGACAGCCCGACGACTTGCGTTCTTGAAACAAAGTCCCAAATACAAGTCCCATAGGCAGAAATAAAGTCTCTCTTGGTCTTTTAAATAAGAAGACTGCAAATTCTGTAAATGCACAATAGTTCCACTTTACAAAGCTCCCATTAAGCGCCTCAGCGCTCCTCTGTGCCTTTGCTTTGATCTTGTAAGCAGTATCGGGAGACGGACTTCCTTTTACTCGTCACCTGTTTTCAAACCCGAGAAAAGATATTTTAAGTCCAAATTGTAGTTCACTTTACTCACGGGTATGTTACTTGCCAAATTGATGTTCACAGGAAGAAAGGTCGGCGCTCATCAGCAGCAGCTGCGCGGCTTCGCCTCCCGCAGAAAGAGCGATGAACTCACAGCGCCGCTCCCCCTTTCGCGCTCCGGAGCCCCTTACGGGGTCCCTTCCACACTTCTGGGGGAGTTCCTGGCGCCCGCCGAGTCCCACGGCCACGGGCTCCCTCTGCCCGTGGTTTTTTCTAACGGGTCGTCGCTATGCCGCAGCGAACGACCCTTTCCTGCGGAGCCCCTCTTCAGACAGTGAAGAGGACCACCATCGCCGTTTCGCGCCGCCTCCGGAAGTTCCACATGTTTCAAAAACAAAATAAAAATGGCTGCCTGCGGAAGCATTGCATTTAAAGAATTCAAAGTGGATCGGTGACGTTTTCATTCTAAATTATAGGAAGGGCTTTGTATGCCAGCTTCGGCATTTCCTTCATTTGGTGCAGAAATTTTATTTTCAGTATAAAAAGGCCTCTGTTTTTGCACCTACACACATGCGCCCGCAAAACACTTTTAATTGTGCTGCAAGACGTGGAGGAAAAAAGGAAAACCAGGAAAACAAGGACATTCTGTAATTCTGAGACTGTCCCTGGAAATTAGGGACACTTGGGGAGTATGTTGTCAGGCATTAGTAGCTTGTTTTCCTACTCCATATAAAATTATTAAATGACTTTAACAGAAATTCAACGTTAGCAAAATTATTAAGGCGGATGGAGTCTACTGGATCAGGCCAATGGCCCATCTTGTTCGGCATCCTGTTCACACAGTGGACAAGGAGATGCCTGTGAGGAACCTGGAAGCAGGACTGGAGCATCAGAACATTCTCCTCACTTGGGGTTTCCAGCAGCTGATATTCCCACCTCCAACCTCTGGACCTAATACAGTGGTACCTCTGGAACACTGGTCTGCATGTAACTACAGTGGTACCTCGGGTTAAGCACTTAATTCGTTCTGGAGGTCCGTTATTAACCTGAAACTGTTCTTAATCTGAAGCACCACTTTAGCTAATGGGGCCTCCTGCTGCCGCTGCGGCACCGGAGCACGATTTCTGTTCTCATCCTGAAGCAAAGTTCTTAACCTGGAGCACTATTTCCGGGTTAGAGGAGTTTGTAACCTGAAGTGTATGTAACCTGAGGTACCACTGTAGTAATAATAATAATAATAATAATAATAATAATAATAATAATAATTTATTTATACCCTGCCCATCTGGCTGGGTTTCCCCAGCCACTCTGGGCAGCTTCCAACAAAAGATTAAAAATACATCTTTCACAGGAATAATAATACTGGCTTATTTTACAAGATTGCTGTTAAGATTACTTATGTCAACTACATACTTTGAGCATGTAGGGGAAATGCTGCAGTTATGATGTGCATATCTGGGCTACATTTTCTTTTGAGGAAATAAGGATAGCTCCATCAAGCAGGATATTTAATAAATTACCTTCCAAATTTATCCAGAAATGGTTTTTAGATCTATGCAAACAGATGTCTTACATTATGATGCTTTCGTGTGGGCGGGAGCATCTTTTGGCAGGAAGAAGAAGAAAATCATTCTAACTACATTTTGTTCTGCATGCTTAGTGACATCAAAGTCTATTCATCATTTTCTCCTGAGCTATTTTGTTCTCCCCCTTGGGGGAGATGCTTTTAGAAAGCTCAGAGGAAGGGGGCAATAAAAGGCTAGGTTTGGTCCATCCATGAAATCCCTCCCCATGATCTCTCCTCACAAGACTTACAATACTAGTTTTAGGTTGTGTTTTTTTATATAAAAAAAAAGACTGGGAGGATGTTTGTGCTTCTGCGCCTTTGTGACATCCTCAGGCAATCCCACCCCTCTTTTCATGGCTATTTTTATCATTCTATCTTCCAGCAATGGTAAATATTCCAAAACTGCCAAATCAAGAGGTTGCTTAGCAACCAGCAGAGTCTATTCACCAATGTGAGGTTGAAGAGGCATTTGAGAGTTGTCTGAAATGGAAAGACAAAGGGGATGTAAATCCAGACTTCCACCTGAAGCTTTCTGGTGACGGGGTCACACCCACCAGTCATGACCAGTCGTACAAGAACAACAAACATGTCTGGATGATCTGGGAAGCAAGCAATGATGGCCAAGCTTGCCAGATATGGGAGGAAGGAATAATGGCAGGGCTTAGAAACAAGCAAAACTCTCTCTCTCTCTCTCTCTCTCTCTCTCTCTCTCTCACACACACACACACACACACACACACACCAGCGTGGTGTAGTGGTTAAGAGCAGTGGACTCATAATCTGGTGAACCGGGTTCACTTCCCCGCTCCTCCACATGCAGCTGCTGGGTAACCTTGGGCCAGTCACACTTCTTTGAAGTCTCTCAGCCCCACCCACCTCACAGGGTGTCTGTGGTGGGGGAGGAAGGGAAAGGAGATTGTTAGCCGCTTTGAGACTCCTTAAGGGGAGTGAAAGACGGGATATCAAGTCCAAACTCCTCCTCCTTCTCCTCTTCTTCAGAACACCAAAAATGCTCATTCTGCAAGGAATCTCCTATGCTACACCAATAAAAATGTGTATAGCAGCCTTCCTCAACATGGCCCTCCCAGGACTACAGTTACCATCAGACCTGCAGCACAGAAAATGATCAGGGATGATGGGAGTTGTAGTCCAGAACATCTAGAGGGCACTGAGTTGGGGGAAGGATGGCATATGGACATTTAACCAGGAAAAAGAAGCTGCCTGATGCTGAGTCAGACCAGTAGTCCATCTAGCCCAGTATTGTCTGCACTACCTGGCAGCATCTGTCCTGTTTTTGTCTGTTTTTAACTATCTGTAGCTAGAAAGGATTAAACCTGAGACCTTCTGCATGCAGAGCATAAGTGGAAGAGAGCCAAAAGAGTGGCAGGTAGAAACAGGGGATTGAGGGAAGGGAGAGGGAATGAGGAAATACGGAGAAAGTAGGGCAGGACCAAGTATGAAGAGCCTTAAGAAAAGGAGGACCAAGCAAGAGGCACATGGGAGTCTACGAGGGAAGTGGGTGCTTGAGACAACAGATGGGTGCAAAGAAGCTAAAAGAAAGAAAGAAGGGAAAGCAGAGCAAAAGGGAAATAAATGTGGGGCAAATTTGGCTGTGAGAAGGGTCACAGGCGCTCACAGACCTATGGCGTGTCTCCATGGACATTCCCTTCAGTTGTTGGATATCTCACTAGTTTTATTACAATGACTATCTGACAGACCTGCTCTCATGCCAGTGTAGATCAACTTTTTAAATTTCATATGGCATAATAATCTTTTTTTTATAGTGAAAGAAAAATTATGCACTTCGTGCAACGCGCAGCTTGGCACTAACTGTGCTCATAGTCTTCATTTCTTTTTATTGATTGTACCTGAAAGAATCTATCTGTTCCCCATTGATTTTCACCCCAAGGGTGAGCCGAAGACAATATGCTGCCTGAAGCAAAGGGCAAGATGATGCTTTATCCCATGTACAGAAGCCAACAAGGCTGAGGTTAAACATTACCTCAGTGCAGATGATAGGGAGTGCAGCCAGCTAGCTAAGGAGGCAAAGGACAGGCCATGTGACACACACAACTCCATCTGCCTCAAGCCCCTCAGCATTTGATGCCTGAGGGTGACTGCCTCACTCTGCCTAATGATAGCGCTGGCCCTGTTCACTGCCATCTACAACTGCTAACTCAAGCAAACAAGGATTCTCAGTTTTTCACTGATGTTTTTCATATTGTACAGTAAAATGTACATGCAATACAGGTGCTAAACCTTCAGTTATCTGAAAGAATCTTGTTTCAGCTGGTTGGGGGCAGATTTCTTTCCTATGTCTTCCTGTGTATTATGCCCAGTGTTGTTGCTCTAGGGCTTTGCCCCTGGTTTTAATATTCTAGCCTCTTTCCAGCTTCTTCTAAGTACCTGCTCTGCTTCATATGACACTATCGATATATTCTATATCTTTTCCAAACTCTTCAATATCCTAATTTAAGCATTCGAAATATATTAAAAAATAATAAAAAATTGTCCAGTAGCACCTTAGAGACCAACTAAGTTTGTTCTTGGTACAGTGGTACCTTGGGTTAAGAACTTAATTCATTCTGGAGGTCCGTTCTTAACCTGAAACTGTTCTTAACCTGAAGTACCACTTTAGCTAATGGGGCCTCCTGCTGCCGCTGCACCGCCACTGCACGATTTCTGTTCTCATCCTGAAGCAAAGTTCTTAACCTGAGGTAATATTTCTGGGTTAGCGGAGTCTGTAACCTGAAGCGTATGTAACCTGGGGTACCACTGTATAAGCTTCCGTGTGCATGCACACTTCTTCAGATACACTGAAACAGAAGTCACCAGACCCTTATATATAGTGGGAGGGTGGAGTGGGGTTTTTCTCAGGAGGGTAGTAGGAGATGGGTGATTGACTCAATGGGTATGGTAAACCTGTTGACGACTGTTAACGACTGCAATGAGTCCTACAGGAAAAAGCAAGGGATAGTATGCAGATGGTTAGCATATGTAATGAGACAGGAATCTAATTTAAGCATATTGATCTGAAAGCAATCTTGAGTTAAGACACCAAAAATGACAGGTTTACTTGTGACACCATGCACACCCAATACACGCGAGCCCCCACATCACAACTGCAACGCATGGACTCTCTTCTGCAAATGGAAATCAATTTTATGGCACCAATGTGCCATCACAGGATAACACCCTGTCTTCACCCATACAAAAGCTACCCAAATATATATTTCAATCTCATTTTTGAAAGGTTTTTGCTTTGCCCTCTTCCCTAATATAAAGCAAGAATTTCTAGAAATCGTTTTTTCCCCTCCACCAGTGATTTTAAAAAGAGGGTGAGTCACATCTGAAGTAAAGAGATGCTGCAAATCAAAAACTCAGCAATCAAGACCACCTGAACTTTTGTGCCAATTCTACAGAGCATTCAGAAAATGGGATTTTCAAGGGAGGGGGGGTGGCATTTCTGTAACTAAAAAAGTGCAGAGCAGTGTCAAGCCTGCCTTCAGAGCTGTTAAATGAAGATATTATTTTCAGTAAAGCAACAGCAATATGTCATAGCGAGCCAGCTGTTGGGCCTTGTAGAATTCATTTTAATGTGTTTGACTTTGGTTTAAATGTTGAAGTAAATGCTAGCATAGATAAAGAATCATTCATTCTTGTCAAAATTTTGTATACGAAGACTGGTTTGCCAATCAGGGGATGCTTTTGATTGTTTGGCTGTAGGACCAACTGCAAATGAGATCAGACATATTTGGGGAGTTTTTTTTATCATTAGAAAGATGGCTATAAGCAAAGGTGGCTGGTGCTCATTGGAGATGATAGGGTGGAAGGCATAGAGACCAACAGTAAGTGAAGCCAATGGCAGACACTGTGGAAAGCAATCTTGCTGAACTATAGATATATTTGGTACAATCCATCAGGACCCTTCTGAAGTTATTACTTTCATCTAATTATTATTTGAACTTATTCAACCCTTCACCAAATGGCCCCAGGGTGGGTCGCAAGAATATAACAATTATAGTAAGTGCAGTGTGCAATTAAAACCATAGATTTAAATGAAGATTTAGCACCCAACTGCCTAAGGAAGGCTTTTTTACCACTCCATTTTCAAATAAAGCAATGAGCTTATATAGCTGAGAAGTATATAAATATGTCAGTAGATCAATCCCTGGATCCATTACATATTGTTCTGTCTACTTTATGTAGTCCCCAGAGCTCAATTTTGCAGTCGAATCCTCTGGATGTTTCCAGGAAGAATTAATTTTGACAGACAAACAGATACACATGCACACATTTTGTCAGATTAAGATAAAAATGTGGAAGTCAATGTCATTTTGTATACAGTAGTGGGCGGTGGGGAAAATCAGAGAGGCTCCTGTGATGCGCTGGAGATAATCTATATTAAGACTTAGTCAAGATTTCAGAGGATAGATTTATAAAGTCCTATAAAAGCTATTTTACTCTTTGTGATCCATTATCCCATGGATGGGAAACCTGTGTCCCTCTAGATGTTCTGGACTCCAACACCCATCAGCCTTAGCTCTCAGGAATGATGGGAGTCATAGTCCCACAACATCTCGAGAACCACAGGTTCACCACCCTATTTTCAGCACATTAACTGAACAAAGTTTGCAGTACACTATTATAGTAGGATATCATTTTGACAGAAATCTCTGATCTTTTGGAAAGACCTCCACCCTCTTCTTACATTAACTGAAAGGCAATGAATAACAGTTTAGCAGGGGACTGACAGAATATATACAGTGGTACCTCAGGTTACGTACGCTTCAGGTTACATACGCTTCAGGTGAAAGACTCCGCTAACCCAGAAATAGTACCTCGGGTTAAGAACTTTGCTTCAGGATGAGAACAGAAATCGTGCAGCGGCGACACGGCAGCAGCAGGAGGCCCCATTAGCTAAAGTGGTGCTTCAGGTTAAGAACAGTTTCAGGTTAAGAACAGACCTCCGGAACGAATTAAGTACTTAACCCGAGGTACCACCATATATATAATGTGAAGAAATATATTTCTCATTTCTTGTCTACTGCTATCACTGTTGTCTTTCCCAACAACGGCCTTTCGTTAGGGTTGGGTTCTGTAATGCAACAATGGTGTGCTTAATAACCATCAAGTTGCTAAACCCTTCTGAGCATAACAATGAATGTGGCACCTATAGAGTATTGCATATTTCCTTGAAATCTTGACAATCGTCATTCCTCACAAAAACACAGAATAGAAAAACATGGAAGCTGAATTGCAGTGGTAGCATTTGTAACATATGGGAAGGGTAAGCAATCTCTTCACCCACAGGCAAGATCAGACAGCTGCAAATTGCTCGCAAAGCCCCATTTTCTCTGTTCAGCACTGCATCACTCAGTGGCAGACTGTATGCAAAAGGCTCCAGGCTCAGTCTGGGTTCTCCAGTTAAATAATCTCAAGCTGTAGGGCTGAGAATAATCACTCCTTAGGATCTGGTGAGGCATTGGACATGTGACCTGAGCCAATACGATGCAGGTTTTGCACATCAATAGTAATCTAAGGCACATGCATTTGACTTGCACTATACTGTGTAACTCCACAACAGGCAGTCAATTGTTTACAGATGTTCATAGAGGAAGTTCACATACAATGTTTTCCATGGAATAATCGCAAATATTAAATTATATACTGAACATGTGACTCCTATCAGCAGACTGAGTGCCTGTCTGTGCCTCTGCATAGCATCTGAAGTCATTCTCAGTTACCAAGGCATGTTTTTGTCTCTTAATCACAAAAGGCAATTGACTAACAATGGCACTCTGTTGTGTCATCAGCATGTAGAGGGCACATTATTTCCAGCTTGGCTCCTTTTTCTCGGTGATTGTCTTACTCTATAAGAGACAATGGTGACAGACCGTAACAGTAATAGTTGGCATATTTAGGTTATCAAGAAATAACTGCAGTTATCTCATGAATGACGTAATTTATGGAGACTCTGAGAATCAAGCTGGGTGGGGTAACATTCCTATCATGCCTGCTATCATATATCATCACCCTTAGTGTAAGCATTTTCTAAATTTCTATCACCCTTCACCTCCCACATGTTGCACCGCTTGGCATTCTTCCACATCTATTAAAAGCTTAACTGCCAGAGATTTCATACATTTCAGATTATTTTCATCAAATACCCATATGGCCTCTAACTTCATACTTGAGATTAAATATATCAAATAGATGAGCAGATAGCTGTATGGATTCTTGATGTCATTACCGGAATTAATGAGATTTTGGAAATATCCTCCATGAGAGCAGAAAAGAAACTGTTCGGCTTAAAAGATAATATATTCACAGCAGTTGATATGTAAGCATACAAAAAAGATAAATAAGTAGATATGCATGAAAAGGTAGAGTTATGTAAGCATGTGGATCTAAGCACAAGTCAGTGGGAGTTGAATTGTTGGATGGACGTGCTGACAGGAAGCTGACAGGAAGATCAGAATAATTATTTATTGCTTCAGTTTGTAAGGCTACCCTTCATCAGGCCAATTTGCTCCCAAGGCAGTTTCCAACCATGCACAAAATACCATAATACATAAAATATAGCAATTATTAAAACAGCCCAATTAATAAACAAGGAAGCAATGTGTCTCCGTTGACCACCAATGTGCATGAGCTGTGTCTTCTTGACACAGGCGACATTTCCTAAGGCCAGAACACTAAGCAACTAGTGATGGGTGTTGTCAAGAAATCCAAAGTTATTTGGAGTTGGAATTATTTGAGTTTTTGTTTTCTTGTTGCTTATGTTTTATAGGATTTATAAGCTGCCCCATCACTTCTCAGCCTTTTGGCTAAGATCAAGTATAGTATGTCTTCTGTTGAGGACTATATATTAAATGGATTTTTGGAGCTGGGAGATGGAATAGGGGCCTGCTCCATCCACTCCATGCATCAACCTGGTATTGCAATGCCTCCAGGAATGGTGTGTGTGTGTGTGTCTGCACGCGCACACACACACACACACACACACACACACACACAGATTTATAAGCTGTCTTTGGGACTAATTATCCTTACAATATTGAAAGTTAGAAAAAGAACTAGGAACCGCAAAGTTTATTAAAAACCATTGTACAAAATTTAAAAAATAGATAAATAAAACTTGATAGTTTTTTTAAATAAAAAAACAAAACACCTAAACAAACCAGTGTAAAACCACGTGAAAGAACTACATCTTAAAGTCCTTATTGCCAACTGAAATATTATGGCATCTTGGCATATTTTTCAGAAAAGCCATCTGGAATAGCTAAGTCATTAGTGCCCACTTAACAGCCTGCAAAGAAGGCACCACTTGCACACATAGTAATGGGACCATTGTTGAAAGTCCCTCCCTCCCTCCCATGCCCACCAATCTACTTGTCAATCAGACTGGCGGGTATACATGGACAGCTGATTTTACAGCGCAGGAAGGCTGGTACAGGGGAAGGTAGACTTTCAACTAGCCAGTGAGGAAATGTTATCAGTTCCTACGTATTTGTTTAATTTATAGTCCCAGAGTGAATAGCTAAGTTAACTCTGAAACCGACCTCATTTGCTGATCAAGATGCTTCAGAAGTTGTTGTTGTTGTTGTTGTTGAAGTGAATTGGTAAATCTTCATTTACTGCTCCCGATCAGGACTAGGTCTCTTGTCTACAAAGTTTATTGCTATACTGGGATTAATGAGAATGGAACTGTCTTTTGTAAAGTCTCCAGTTATCATCATACATCATTCTCTGTTAATTATGACAACCTTGCAGTTGTAAGGATTTTCTGTATCTTCTTCCTGCTGTGCTTATTCGACAATGCAATACTAATGAAATCCTTTTCCCTGTTATGGATCATTAGATACAAGAAACTGACTGTGTAAAACTCTGTCACAGTATTTACATCCCATTCCTGCTGCTTACGCTTTTATTCCCTTCCTTCCCCAGCCCCCATTTTTGGGGAGGATGCTGCTACTTCTCTGATGACAACACAGTTCAGCTAGGGTTGCTATTCTAAAAGCAATTTATTGCAGATGCATACTCTGTCAGTGAAGCAAGCAGTGATTTAAATTTTTTTAGAAGTCTGTATTTCCATGTTAAGAAAATATTCGAGGAAAGTTCCCAGTTTTGTTTGATCCTGTAGCTGAGCTTCTCTCTTTGGCAGTTTCTAATTATTGTGGTTTCTTACTGCCTCCATTTCTTCCCCTTCTATTTGCCAGGAGGTGATGGGACCAGTGGCCATGATCTTCGTTTTTTTGATGTTGAGCTTCAGACCATATTTTGCGCTCTCTTCTTTCACCCTCAATAAAAGGTTCTTTAATTCCTCCTCACTTTCTGCCATCAAGGTTGCGTCATCTGCATATCTGAGGTTGTTGATATTTCTTCCGGCAATCTTAATTCCGGCTTGGGATTCATCCAGCCCAGCCTTTCGCATGATGAATTCTGCATATAAGTTAAATAAGCAGGGAGACAATATACAGCCTTGTCGTACTCCTTTCCCAATTTTGAACCAATCAGTTGTTCCATATCCAGTTCTAACTGTAGCTTCTTGTCCCACATAGAGATTTCTCAGGAGACAGATGAGGTGATCAGGTACTCCCATTTCTTTAAGAACTTGCCATAGTTTGCTGTCAGTCAAAGGCTTTTGCATAGTCAATGAAGCAGAAGTAGATGTCTTTCTGGAACTCTCTAGCTTTCTCCATAATCCAGCGCATGTTTGCAATTTGGTCTCTGGTTCCTCTGCCTCTTCTAAATCCAGCTTGCACTTCTGGGAGTTCTTGGTCCACATACTGCTTGAGCCTTCCTTGTAGAATTTTAAGCATAACCTTGCTAGCATGTGAAATGAGTGCAATTGTACGGTAGTTGGAGCATTCTTTGGCACTGCCTTTCTTTGGGATTGGGATGTAGACTGATCTTCTGCAATCCTCTGGCCACTGCTGAGTTTTCCAAACTTGCTGGCATATTGAGTGTAGCACCTTAACAACATCATCTTTTAAGATTTTAAATAGTTCAGCTGGAATACCATCACTTCCACTGGCCTTGTTATTTGCAGAGCTTTCTAAGGCCCATTTGACTTCACTCTCCAGGATGTCTGGCTCAAAGTCAGCAACCACACTACCTGGGGTGTATGAGACATCCATATCTTTCTGGTATAATTCCTCTGTGTATTCTTGCCACCTCTTCTTGATGTCTTCAGCTTCTGTTAGGTCCTTACTACTTTTGTTCTTTATTATGGTAATCTTTGTACGAAATGGAGGCAGTAAGAGATTTTACTTTCTTGGGCTCCATGATCACTGCAGATGGTGACAGCAGTCACGAAATTAAAAGACACCTGCTTCTTGGGAGAAAAGCAATGACAAACCTAGACAGCATCTTAAAAAGTAGAGACATCACCTTGCCAACAAAGGTCCGTATAGTAAAAGCTATGTTTTCCCGAGTAGTGATGTATGGAAGTGAGAGCTGGACCAAAGAGAAGGCTGATCGCCGAAGAATTGATGCTTTTGAATTGTGGGGCTGGAGGAGACTCTTGAGAGTCCCATGGACTGCAAGAAGATCAAACGTATCCATTCTTAAGGAAATCAGCCCTGAGTGCTCACTGGAAGGACAGATCCTGAAGCTGAGGCTCCAATACTTTGGCCACCTCATGAGAAGACTCCCTGGAAAAGACCCTGATGTTGGGAAAGATGGAGGGCACAAGGAGAAGGGGACGACAGAGGACGAGATGGCTGGATAGTGTTTGCAAAGCTACCAGCATGAGATTGACCAAACTGCGGGAGGCAGTGGAGGACAGAAGTGCCTGGCGTGCTCTGGTCCATGGGGTCACGAAGAGTCGGACACGACTAAACAACAACAACAACAACAACAACAACAATTATTGTGGTTATTAATATTCTGCTTTCAGAAGCAATGGGATGAATAAAAAATCTGATTCTTCTTGAAATAAAAATTGTCCAGACCAAAAATAATGTTCCAAAGTTTTACTAACAGAACTTGTTGCAAAACAGGCTTACATCAATAATGATACATCCAAATAGTTACATAAAATACCATGTGCTTGTCCAAGCACAGGTTCAGCATCTTTAAAAAATGAAATTACTTCAAAGAGAACTGAAATCAAAACTCTTTCTCTCCACACAGACACCATTACCTTCCTGAGGCTGTGTTCTCTCCAGGAGAGAGATCATTAGCACACTTTCTCTCAAGTGGCTTGAGAACAAAGACTAGCTCACACAAAATGGTGCTTTGCAACTGAATATCTTACTCATGTTATCTAAGGTTACTGTAAATACCACATGAGAGCTAGCAGAGGCACATTCTAGTTCATTATCAACCTGTCAGGCACTCAGAGAGCCTCACTTAGCTTCAGTGGGATTTTCCATGTTCCCTTTAGCAATACACATGAAGAGCCATTTTCCATTTCCACATACAATTAAACCATTATACTTAACACTCATTGGTAGTTTCTTGCAATTCACCCGTAAATTCTACAGTAAAATCGCTGGAAAGCATATTTTAGTGTGAATATCAGTGCAACTTATGTATCTGAACTCGTCTTTTGAGAAATGGGTTTGAGGGGTTGAGAGATGTTGCCTTTTTATGAGCTGCTGTATGCTTCATGGTGGACACATCTATTTCCTAGTGAGATTTTGAAAACATTGCCACTCATTGCATACAGTGAATTTAAATACCCAATCATTTTTTTCCACATATTAGTGCCTGTACTTGTGTGCATGATCTTTTTATGATTACAAAACATTCATTTTTAAATGAACTTAGAAGATTTATTCCTCGCATCAATTTTATTACCTTGCAAAAATCTTGAATCCATCATCTTTAATTGTTGCTTTTATTATTTAGTATAGATATTTATTGCCTTCTCTATATTTTTGCAATTTGTTGATTTTATAGCCTAACATTTAGTATTGTTACTGGATGACATTAAAATCTCCAGCTAATATATTTAAATAAATGAGGGAGGAGGAGATTTGTGGCACCCACTGCATTTGAATTATACTGCCTAACCAAGATTTGAATCATAGGCGTTCTCCTCTGGGATTTTTCTTTCTTCTTTCTTTTTTTACATAATCATTAAATATAATTTTATGCAGTATTCTCATTTCTTTCCCTGTCTCAGCTAGTTTCTGCTGAAATAGTAATACATTTCTATCCTTATCCTGAAATTTTCTATTTTAAATAGTGACAGACCTTTTACGTCAGTGATATAATCAAATCCAGCTCAGATCAAGGTCATAACAATGAGACGACTAATGAAGGGCTGTGATAATCTCTTTTTTCCACGCTACATCCCACATTGTGTTCATTAATTTTAGTCAAAGGCCTGATAATTCCACTTAATACTCTGGAACAGGGTGTTCTTCAAGATAGAATTGTGAACCTGGACGTTGAGATTAATAGCAAAGGTGTTGGCATGGTCTTTCCCTGTGCTCTGGCTAGCTGGTATTCATTTAAATCAAGCATCTTGTGAAATCATCTCCATTTAAGATCTGCTATACTGTTGCATCTCGTGGTCATCAGATTTCATGCTGACTTGCATTTGCATTTTTCCATGGCATCCATTGTTCACCAGAGTAGGATTATTTATCAGATGGAAGCAACTCGGTTCAATACAGCATTCTATTTCTTCATACATACACAATCCACAGACAGAAAGAAGCACACTCTTGTTCACATCTCAGCTTGTGGACCAGGAGCTACATACTGGTGGTCACCTGTTCTTCCAGAGCCTGATTCCCCATATTCTCCCCCAGCCTTGCAATATACACATTGTTACGAGACTGGATTGATATGTACCGGTAGTTCTGAGAAGATTGCCAGAGCCGTAGACTTCAAATGCTGATGAACTGGGGGCAGGTGAGGAAACTGTGACGGTTTCCTTTTTGCTGCCTCCAACAAATGATCTGTATTGTCAGGACTGACTGCACTGAGCATCAGTTTAGTGACTACATCAAACAGATCTTCACACACTAATCAAGAGAAATTTAAGCTGTGGTCTAAACCACTGAGCCTAGGGCTTGCCAATTGGAAGGTTGGCGGTTCAAATCCCAGCGATGGGGTGAGCTCCCATTGCTCAGTCCCAGCTCCTGCCAACCTAGCAGTTCGAAAGCACGTCAAAGTGCAAGTAGATAAATAGGTACCACTACGGTGGGAAGGTAAATGGCATTTCCGTGTGCTGCTCGGGTCTCGCCAGAAGTGGCTTAATCATGCTGGCCACATGACCTGGAAAAACTGTCTGCAGACAGACGTCGGCTCCCTCAGCCAGTAAAGCGAGATGAGTGCAGCAACCCCAGAGTTGTTCATGACTGGACTTAACTGTCAGGGGTCCTTTACTTTTACCTTATATTTCACTGAAATCAGTGCCAACTCTACTTCTGGACAGCACCCAAAGACCCTTTTTTGGTCTTGGCAGAGACCTCTGCATCATTGATGATGAGAATTTATAGACAGTATGAACCTAAGCAAGCTATTTCTCTTGTGGGTCAATTTATAGATGGCAATGTACTTGTTTTTTAGCACCTTTACACTCCTGAGATTCTTATGTGTATGTGTATTCCGCAAAAGATGACATATTTAAAGCCACTGTAATCATTGGACTTAAGTGTGCCCTAATCTGTGCTGATCTATGGTCATTCAGTTACTTTTATCAGGCAATTCTATATTAAGAAGCAAGTCCTACTAAAGTCAATGGAATTTGCTCCCAGGTAAATAATTGCAAAAGTTTGTACATTTTAGATATAACATGTTCATCATCATAATCCGTCTTACTTTGTTCCATACCCCAAGTCAATTTTTCCCCAACTTGAATCTTGTCTTTGTACATAACCTAGGTTTATATCTATTCTAGATTCTTATATGGCATGTAAAATAAATAAAGTCCTCATTTACTTTACATTTTGTGGTATGATAAATATCCATGCCATCCAAACCTTAAGTCATATCCTTTTAATTTCAAAAGTCTCTTATTTCTGAGTGTCACCCATTCCTTCAGGCATACCAAGTAACAAACTGCAAAATACAATATTTAGTGAGGTTGGCCAATCCTCCCCTATCCTTTGCTGGAATGTGTGCAGAGGAGGGCAACCAAGATGATCAAGGGTCTGGAAACCAAGCCTTATAAGGAACAGTTGAAGGATCTGGGTATGTTTAGCCTGGAAAAGAGAGAGGACTGAGAGGAGATATGATAGCCATATTTAAAGATCTCAAAGACTGTCACATACATGGAAGAGAGAACAAGCTTGTTTTCTCCTACTCTGGAAGGTAAGTCCTGAACAAATGCATTCAAGCTACAAGAAAGAAGATTCCAACTAACCATCAGGAAGAACTTTCTGATGGTAAGAGCTGTTAGTGGAATGGAATCCCTCAGGAGGTGGCGAACTCTGCTTCCTTAGAGGTTTTTAAGCAGAGATTGGATGGCCATCTGTCATGGATGCTTTAGCTGAGATTCCAACTTTGCAGAGGGGTGGACTACATGACCCTTGGGGTCCCTTCCAACTTTCTAATTCTATGATTTTATGATTCTATGATCACCAGTGCACCATAAAAAGGTTGTCGGAAGGGCCCTTTGTGTCTGTATGTGTTAAGTGTGTGTATGTGTGTGTTTATGTTAAGGGTGTGCAATTGTGTGCATGCCTGGTCTCTCCCACTTTAGGGTCAGTTTTCCATCGGGGTAATGCACCCCCTGCTATAACCCCTCATAGACCCACTAATAATGGGACTTAGATCTGAGTACAGAATGTGTAGTACTGCAATCTCCCTACTTGCCAAGCTTACTTTTGAGATTGATGGACACTACATACATGTGACAGACACCAGAGGACTCAAAGAACAGTCCTCTCATGCTTTTCAGCTTTCTTGGTTTGTTTTAAATGTGAGAATCCGTTTAATGTGAGCAATGGGATATATCATTTGGGAAAGAATGAGAGGGATTAGTTAGGGAGCTATTTTCATTTATTAACCTGATTCAAAAAGCCTTTTTATGTGCTCTCCATTCCTTATTGACTTTCTGCACAAAGCATAAAACTTAAAGTCTTATTTTAAATGGCCTATCACATCTATATCATTTAGAACCTACCTTGTAGATCTTTTAGCCTCTCTGCTCTGTTTTTATGCTGAGTCTGCTGTCCTTTGGCTTTTAATAATTCTCAGTTTTATTGCTATTGTTGTTTTAAATTGGTTCAGCTGCTCTGGGAGTCTTTGGCCTGAATATTGGGTTATTCAGTCCTTATAATAAATAACTAACGGGCTACGTCAAGTTTCTTTTTCAAAGAAAGCAAAATATTGTTTTCCATTTGATCAAGCACATAGAATACTTCCAGCCCAAACACTACAGATATGCAAAGCAGGTGGAAGAAACAGGAAGATGTGATTGGTAGAGATACTGCTGATGTCACAAAGCACCCCAGTTCTGACTGAGCAACCCAGTATATTGACACAACTCATGCACTAGATAATGTTGTCACCCCATGGCCAAAGCTAAGAGGAAGTGGGGGTTCTGCAGTCACCACAAAATGTGAATCCCACATCAGAGGTAATGTTATGTGTCATTTGATGGTGCATGATCAGTCTATTTAAAGCTTGTAATAGCAGGCAGGGAGGTGGGGGCGGTCTATGCAGATGATCAGCATAGGGTCTGTAGTGTGCAAGGAGAGACCTTAACCCCAGGCCACAGTCCTGATGAAATAATAATTATTATTATTATTTATTTATTTCCCACAACAACCCCATGAGGTAGGCTGAGAGTCAGTGACTGGCCCACAATCACCCAGTAAGCTTCATGGCTGAGGGGGGATTTGAACCTGGGTCTGCCAGGTCCTAGTCCAACACTCTAACCACTACACCACACTCGCTCCCAAGTTGTTGACATGGGAAGAAGCTGCCCTTGGTGGAGCGGAGATATTGTACATTCACAAAGTGGTAATGGGACAGTGTGTGAGCTTTTTATTATGATACCTGTGTTTCGAATATTCACATACATTACATTGTAATTCAGAAAGGCCCTTGCCTCATTGGTAGCACTTCTGTTTAGGATTCAGAAAGTCTCGGGTTTATTATCTCACATCTCCAGGCAAGGCTGGGAAAGACTCCACTCTGAAACCCTGCAGCAAGGGTAGCCCATATGATGCTCTCCTGATGTTGCCAGACTACAGCTCCCATCACCCCATGCTTGCTGGAGCTCATGGGAGTTGGAGTCCAATAGCATCCAAAAGTCACCATTGCATTGACTACTTCTGCCCTGGAGCCTTGCTGTCAGTCAATGTGCAGACCAAACTGAGTCAGGTGGGCCAATAGTCTGATCTGTTATATGGTAGCTTCTTAGGTTCCTAACTTGTAATCATCACAGCAGCCTTGTAAAGTTTCTGCCACAAAGGAAACTTAAGGCCTAGATTTTTTAAGAAACAACAACACAAAACCTTAAAAGTCTTACAGGTTTGTTTTTCTCCTGAAATGAATTATCCTGAGTGAAAAACAAGATGTCAATTCAGAGGCAGAGCTGTCTTCCCAGACTGTCTTCTTTTTAAGACGAGTAAAATAATGGTGTTCAGCCAGAGCTTGAGGGGATACACTTTATTAGGAAAGGGCTTTAAGGTGGTTTTTCTCTAATTGTCTGCCTCTCTCTCTCTAAAGACTACATCTATCAACAATCAGTCCACTCTATTCTAGGTTCTGGTGTTAAGCACTTCAGGCAGGGAATTGTATTAGAGGTTTTCAGAAAGTACTGGCAACAATGCATTTTTTTTTTATTTTTTAAAAGCATTCCGACCATGATCTTCGGCTGGAAAGGCTCCCAGAGCACTAGACTAATTAAAGAAAGACCATCCCTGACCTCAGACAGCCTCTGAACTATAATGTAGAAGACACAACACAAAAAGAAAGAAAAGCTCTCATAATTACCAATGTACAGTTTTATACACTGACCAGTAGCAAAGGGCTATGGCTCAGTACTAGAGCATCTGCTTTGCATGCAGAAGTTTTGATAACCAGCACGTCCAGGTATAATAATAATAATAATAATAATAATAATAATAATAATAATAATAATTTATTTATACCCCGCCCATCTGGCTGGGCTTCCCCAGCCACTCTGGGCGGCTTCCAAAAAATATATACATCAAACATTAAAAGCCCTAAACAGGGCTGCCTTCAGATGTCTTCAAAAAGTCTGGTAGTTGTTGTTCTCTTTGACATCTGGTGGGAGGGCGTTCCACAGGGAGGGCGCCACTACCGTGAAGGCCCTCTGCCTGGTTCCCTGTAACTTGGCTTCTCGCAGTGAGGGAACCGCCAGAAGGTAAAACGATGGGGATGAAGACGCTCCTTCACATATACTGGAGGTAGGGTTGGAATTGCCCCCTGCCCGAAACTCTGGAGAGCTGCTGCCAGTCAGTGTAGACAGTTCTGAGCTGCATGGACCAAGGGTCTGTCTCGATATAACGCAGCTTCCTATGTTACTCATGAAAACAGGTCAGGGAGAGGAGGAGCCAAATAAATAGAGAGGTTGTCTCAGTTGAGCTCTATAGCCCCATCTCTTCCCTCTGCTGCAGCCAGATGGAATGTTGAAGAAGGAGCCACATGGAAGGGATCTCTTTACAGAACCAATGGAGGATCCCTCCTTCCCACCTGTACTTCAGCCTGAGGGAATAGCTGGTGCTGGGTGACAGCCTATGTGTGTGTGTGTGCTAGGTTGCTCAACGGCACAGAAACTGTTAACTTTCTAAGGTTTAATGTTTTATTATGTTTTTATATATTTGGAAGCCACCCAGAGTGGCTGGGGCAACCCAACCAGATGGGCAGGGTACAAATTTATTACAGTTGTACCTTGGAAGTGGAATGGAATCCATTCCGGAAGTCCGTTAGACTTCCAAAACGTTCGAAAATCAAAGCGCGGCTTCTGATTGGCTGCAGGAAACTCCTGCAGCCAATCGGAAGCCGCGGAAGCTCTGTCAGACGCTCAGTTTCCAAAAGAACCTTAAAAAACCAGAACAGTCACTTTTGGGTTTCGATTATTCGGGAGCCAAAATGTTGGAGAACTAGGCTGTTCGACTTCCGAGGTACAACTGTATTATTATTATTATTATTATTATTATTATTATTATTATTATTAAACTGCTTGCTGCAAGGCTTGTTGAACTACAAAATGCAAAAAAAAAGACAGATATTGCCCATGTATTATGGTTGCCATACCTCCTTAAAGCACATACCTCCTTAAAAACATGTTTTTAAATACATGTTTTTTAAAAAGGATATAAAAGTCTTGTGGAAACCAGTCTGAGTTCTCTGCATAAGCATATGAAAATTCATCATGTTCAGCAAAATGCCTTGATGTGTCTTAATATAAGCAAGTAAAAAAAACAAACAAACCAAACCATAAATACTGTACCATGCAACAATGCCCAGCTAACAGCACATCAGGTAGATTCTTCAACACCAGAATTAAATTGGGTAAATTCCTTACTACCATGTTCATCCTGCTTCCGTGTGGCTTCCACTACTTTTAACACTTTTGCTTACTTGAAGGAATATACAGGATGATCCACAGATAAGGAATCTACAGTCGGCAAATGGAAGAGGGTGACGGCGCTAGAAACTCAGTTGAGCAGCCCCAAACTATCCAGAATGTGCACATAGTAACAACACAGGAAGGGCAGTCTACTCATCCTTCTGGCAGCCGGAGACCTGCTGCCGAACACCCAGCCGTGGATTCCCCATTGCTACCCCAGGTTCCTGTAGGCGAGAATCTTACTGGGGAGCGAGCGCAATGCTCTGCGAGAGGAGAGCCAGCTATACATCTTCCCCCACCCATTCAGGATTCGACGCTGGCAACATGTCAGCACATTGTTGGTCTCCTTGGACAAATCACTGATCAGCGTGAGTACGAGGTGCTTTGATTAGGTACAACAGCATTCCATTTGCTTACCTCCTCCAAATGCAGAGGGGCTTTTGGTCTGGTTTCAATTGGAGAAACATCTCACATAGCCCTGGAAAAGTTCTAGAACATTCTACCAGTTTCCATTGGTGCTCCTTAAGAGGTTCCTCTGGATTTCACAAAGTGCATCAGGGTCTTAAATAATAATAACAACAATTTATTATTTATACTCCGCCCATCTGGCTGAGTTTCTGGGCTGCTTCCATCAAAATATTAAAATACAATAGTCCTTCAGATACTAAAAGCTTCCTTAAACAGGGTTTCCCTAAACAGGCTGCCTTCAGATGTCTTCTGAAAGTTTGGTAGTTGTTGTTTTCTTTGACATCTGGTGGGAGGGTGTTACACAGGACGGGCGCCACTACCAAGAAGGCCCTTTGCCTGGTTCGCTGTAACTTCGCTTCTCTCAGTGAGGGAACTGCCAGAAGGCCCTCGGTGTTAGACCTCAGCGTCCGGGCAGAATGATGGGGGTGGAGACGCTCCTTCATATATACTGGACCGAGGCCGTTTAGGGCTTTAAAGGTCAGCACCAACACTTTGAATTGTGCTCGGAAACATACTGGGAGCCAATGTAGGTCTTTCAAGACCGGTGTTATGTGGTTTCGGCAGCTGCTCCCAGTCACCAGTCTAGCTGCCGCATTCTGGATTAGTTGTAGTTTCCGGGTCACCTTCAAAGGTAGCTCCACGTAGAGCGCATTGCAGTAGTCCAAGCGGGAGATAACCAGAGCATGCACCACTCTGGTGAGACATTCGGCGGGCAGATAGGGTCTCACCCTGCGTATCAGATGGGGCTGGTAAACAGCTGCCCTGGACACAGAATTTACCTTTGCCTCCATGGACAGCTGTGAGTCCAGAATGACTCTCAGGCTGCGCACCTGGTCCTTCAGGGGCACAGTTACCCCATTCAGGAACAGGGAGTCCTCCATACCTGCCCACCTCCTGTCCCCTAAAAACAGTACTTCTGTCTGGTCAGGATTCAACCTCAATCTGTTGGCCTGTTAGACGATTAATATAGTCCATTCTCACACATGGTCATTTGAAACACAAAAAGGGGTTACATATGTAATACCAAGAGACCTGTGTTAGCTGGTGGGGCAGCCAACCTTCATACCTTACTGTGGGGGGGGGGATGAGTTTAAAGAGTATGGTGCACTATTTCTGCTTCTACTGGGCTTGGCTATTTGATGGAATCACAGGCTTATTTGCTGAAGGAATATAACTGACTGTGCAACGCCCTGTCTTCTTGGCAGAGGACGGCATCATGAGAGAACTGCGAGTCATGCGCAGAGAAATGCGGCTTTTGAAAGGTGAACAACGTCGGACCACTGCCAGAGTAGTCTCCGTGGCACATGCCTTTGAAGCATTCAAGGAACAGTTTCAGTGGCCACAGGGTTGAAGTCACATAATTCCTTCCTATGCATGTACCTTCAGCCAACCATTCAGAACTTTTGGGTGCTTCCCTTTCTCCATGGATGTTGTTCAGCCATGTTTATTAAAATCTTCACTGTACAAACTACTGCCCATTTGACTGGTGATCAAAAGTCAGAAGACTGGCTGTTTATGAGTCTGTAAAAGTCACCCTACTAGAGGTGGGGGGAAGAGTGTGTACTTTAGAGTAAGATGTTCTTGGAATGTAGAACAGGTGATTGAACGGGTGGAGTTGGGTGGGAAACTTGTGCATCTCCCAGTCTACAGTTGTCTGTAACACAATAAGTTTTTTATCTCTACTGCTTTCCTACCACTGGATCTACTTAGAAGTAAGCTCCATTACTTCCGGGGGGGGGGGGATCTGTTTGCAATCCTGTTGGCTCAGAAAATGGTGGGAACTTTGTTCTATAATTTCCCCATGGTTTTCATAGATGACACCATGTGAAAAACCTTGAGACAGTATTCTAGCACACAGTTATTTAAGGGAGGGGTAGTACTTCTGGTGGGGGACACATTGTGCTCCTTCTGGGGTAGTTGGTCTACCTTTGGTCCCCAACTGGCACTCAGCTCTCACCTGTGGTTCCTAGAAGCTGCCAGCATATGGCAGTGGCCACATCCCGTGAACAGCTTTGACTGGCCGACTAAACCAGGTGAGGGTAGCCGATGGGTCTCAAACCCTTGGGGACTTCTTCATGTGGAGACAGGCTCTGGCGATTAGAAAAGACAAGGCCAATAGTGGGTCCAATGGTCAATAAAGCGGTTTCTACATCTGCTGTAGAGGGAAGTGAGAAGCAAACAGGGCTCATCTACCTGGGAAGGTAGCCCAACTAGGAGAGGTTAACCTCTGATCCTTAACCGCAGCCTTGTGGTATATCTTCAGGAGAAAAAGAGGATAAGGAGTCAATCCCACACAAATCCGGAGTGGAGTCCCGAAGGCTGTTGGATGGCGCCTTGTATGCCTCCTTACAAGTCTGAAGACAGAGACCACCTCAATGCTGAAATTTGTAAGCCACTCTCTTTGGGAGCCCTTTTTGGCAGAAGAGGGGAATAAAATGCTGTAATAGATTAATGATTCCGGTCCATGTTTTTTTCACATTCTAGAGATTGCTGCTGGTTAGTTTGGTGTCTAAAGTTTGAGAGGGGAAAAACCTAAATAATGGACACTAGATTCCTGGGCTGCCTATCCCACTAATAACTCTAATAACGAAAAAAGAAAGGCATTGTATCTTCAGGAATAACTTCAAAGATGAGTACATGCAACACCAGGCAAATAATGACTTTTCTGAGGCAAAGTGGGCTTTGTGATAACCTTGTGATACAGACCAGGTAGAGGCACCAAAAATCAATACTATCAAACCTGCTTAAAATCCTGGCAATGAAAAACGGCTTCCTATCATTTTCTCAGGCAAGTTTTAATGGTTCCATATAAAATCAATGGAACAGAAGAATGTTTTCTTTTTCATTTGCTCATCCTGTCTAAATGTCTTTCCTGGGAATTGGAAAATAATTTTCATAGATATCTTCCATTAAGTGCACAAGGAGAAATTCATACCACAGCAGGGTCACTGTGTCAGTATCTACAAGCATTATTCTGCCTACCTTACACTATTAAGGCTGTAGACCTATAGCTATTTACCTAGGAATAATCTCTATTGAACTCAATGGAGACTTGACTTCACCATAAACGAATGCACTATTAATTTGGTTAGACATATTCTAGTTCTCTTTTTGACACGCAACAATTAAATTTAGACTAACACTCTCTAAAGTTGGAAATAATTATAATCATCATCATATTTTTAAAAAATGTATAATAATTAATAGGAAAAGTAATGCAGTAAGCCAGCAACTTACCCAGGAGTTACATTCCAGGGATCACATCTAAAGCCAAAATGGTGTAGTCAAAACACATTGTGTTCAATGGTGGGTGGGATTGCCAAAGCCTTTTTTCGCCAGACGCCCACCCTCTTTCCATCCACTTTTTATTTATTTCATATTTATTTATTTTCCGAGTGTGTGAGGCTGAATGCGCACAAGTGAAATGCACATAAGTTGCAGACTTATGGTTCTTCACGTGACATTATGTCTGCATTTCTACCTTATAATTTTTATTGTCCCAACTTCAGAAGCCACTGATCTTTAAAGTGATGGATATTCATTCCATTGCTGGTGTGTGGGTCTGGGCGTGTGTGCTTTTAACTTAATAATTGCACTTGTATTCTGCACTCATTTGTATTTTGTCTCGCTCCAGCAGTTTTGCCATGCTCCAATGGGCAAAACATTTTAGCATTTTAGCGCACTAAAAATGCTAATTAGGAAAAAGGGTTGCTATACATTAGTCTCATTTTACTGAGCTGCATGCTTAAATAAAGGCTGGTGGTCTCAGGCATTGGGATCTGTGGGCAGAATTTTCTTCTCAGTTTTTCTGTAGTAAGTTGCTGACAGGTGGGTGATATAATAGACTGGTACCAGGCCAGTGCAAAACAGGTGTCACATCTGCTGGGGAATGATGAAGTGGCTGTAGCCTAGATGCTCCTTGTAGAATTTAAAGATTGCATTCCCTTTATAGATTTATCTAGCTCATTAAAACAACAGAGAAAGCTTTGTTGCATTTGACTTTAAAATTAAAATACTCCACAAAGAGCTATTTAATGCTCACAGTGCTTGTATAAATATTTCATGGAGAAGGAAAGCAGAATAGATATATCAGAATCTCTTACCCCTAGCCAACAGCTTTTCACTGGGACAACTTCAAAGTAACAAGTTGAATCCCATCTGCAAAAGAGAGAGGGGGGGGGGAGAGAGAGAGAAGGAGGCAAATTTTGCCAATTGCCCCATCTCTCTGTAGCCCCACCACCACCACCACAGCACCTTCCATACTGATCTGAGGGGGGCCTTGCCCTCAGCAGCATATTTGCAGGACTGCAGGGGGGACAGAGAGCTGTCCCAAATTCCCTCCTCTTTCAATGGTTGAAACTTCTCCTGGATTCAACCCTGTCTGTTTAAACCTTTTTATTGGTTGGTTGGTTGGTTGGTTGGTTATTTGCACTTAGAGCCCGCCATTCCCCAAAAGGTCTCAGGGTGGGTTGCAAACATAATCCAATCAAAAATTAGGGTTGCCATATTTCAAGAAGTAAAAATCCACCCACAAAAGTTGCCCATTGAAAGAGCTGCTACTGATAAAAAAGGTGGTGCTTGTTCATTCATCCAAAATGAATGCTCCATTTTCTATATCCAAGACTATCAATATTTTGGGATATACTCTTTTGTCCTCTTATATTGCTTTGTCATGGCATCAAATATGGTTAATTCCTTATTTACATTTCCTAATAAATGTGAAATTCCCACTATAAAGCTATTTGGAAAGGGGTGATTTGTAATTACTCATTTTTGAATTTCTCTCATTTAAGTCATTATTTCACCATTATAAGTCCCCAAAGCACCAGCAAGAGTTGCTGTTAAGCCATTCATTGTAATTATGATAGGAGTCAAAAGTGAAAATATAGATATATGTGAAAAATCAGGCTGTCCATTTTTTAAAAAAAATCTAATAAATGAACAAATTATCTGCAGTTATTTTTGGTTTATCTATTGGATGTGCTGCTATACCACAAAGCAGAATGTAATTATGTAATGTAATTATGTATTAAAATCTATATACTCTAAATGCAGCCAAGATCTGTGAGGAGCTGGTTCCACTCAGTTCACATAAGGACACATTAAGAAAGTTGTAATATGGTTCCAATCTCCCACTTCAATAAAAGAAACCACAAAGGCAGTCAAGGTTGCTATGACCCTACCCTATATACATTAAGATGGATTCTTTGACCACCAGGTCAGTTGTCCACATTTTCTAGTTTGAGTGATACAGAATTTGTAAAATATAGGCAACCTGGAAGTGATAACAGAAAATAATTGTCCATCTGCACATGTTGACTATCCATTTTGTGTTGCCAATTGTGTTGCCACCAGTTGAGAGTGGATCACACTCATCCTGGTTTGATCTTTAACTTTTTCCACTGGGGTGGGTTTGCATTTGAATCTGAAAATTAATGGGTTGTACTTATTGCATTGTAAGGCTTTCTGGCATCACTTCATAATGACATATCTCCGCCACCCTCCTCGTGCCCCATCTCTGTGTGAGCTGTGTATAATAGATAGATGAATACCAATTAAACATAACACTTCATTTGTCTGATAAACTGTGTGTTGGCCTACGAAAGCTCATGTGACAATTAGCTAATGTGCCACATCCCTCATTGCTGCTTAGGCTCATGATTGTGAATTGCTACTTTAGTAAACATTAAAAAGGGGGGTGGGGGGCAAAATCAGTGCTGGTTCCTGATTTTGGCAGAACAACCAAAAACGTACTTTCACTGGGTTTCCCTCCCTGAGTAGGCTCACCTCCTCCTCATTTAGGGTTGCCATACGTCCAGAATTTCCCGGAAGGCTGTAGTCGGAAGCAGTGTCTGAGCAGAAACTGGTGAAATGACAGGGAAAATCCCGACATTTGGCAACCAGTGTTGGAAGTCAACATTCTGGCAGACTCCCTTAAAAATAGCTCAACAACATTGGACCCCCCAAAAGCTAGAAAACAGAAGAAGAAGAAGAAGAAGAAGAAGAAGAAGAAGAAGAAGAAGAAGAAGAAGGGCTCAACACTTTTCACTTTTTGAAATATGATAACCCTACCTCATTGCCACTGTTGCCTCTCCCTCCAGCCCCATTTCCTGTTGTTGTTTAGTTGTTTAGTCGTGTCCGACTCTTCGTGACCCCATGGACCAGAACACGCCAGGCACTCCTGTCTTCCACTGCCTCCCGCAGTTTGGTCAAACTCATGCTGGTAGCTTCGAGAACACTGTCCAAACATCTCATCCTCTGTCGTCCCCTTCTCCTTGTGCCCTCCTCCTCCTCTTCCTCCATTTCCTACCTCCCCTCAAAGAATGAGGGCAAGGTGTGTTTCACCTCCTTGCTCTCTCCTGCTTACTTGGAGAAGGCAAGTGTGAACTAGCAGCAACAGCAAAGAGGAGAAACATCAGGGTGAGCAGACTGGATCCACAGATGCACTCAAAATTTATGAATGGATAAATCTGGGGAGGCCATTTTTCCAAATTTTCTCCAGGGGAATACTACAATTGTCCAACAGTTTAGCAGGAGCTTGAAAAACATTTTCAAAAAATTGTCAGCTAATGACTGTCTGCACATTTTGGGCTCAGCCTTAAAATAATCTAAGAATATTTATTGCCTAGGAATAGATTTCCATTCATTAAAGGGTCAACAGATAAAGCATTGGCATTGTCAATATTTCAGAAGTAAATGGTTGATATGTGAATTCACACAGATATTCCTGCAGTGAGAAATGAAATTGGTATCTGGAAAATTTAAATCAAAATGATTTAAACAATACTTTGCATGTGAAAGAGGGTATTAAATATCTGAAGCTTAGAGCAGCACAGCCTGTGGAAAAAATATTGATAAAATCTTTTTTTTTAATGCTTCCAGCTATTTAGCGTGGAAAAACCAGAAGGTTTCATCCATTATGTGCTAAATTTAAAAAGCATAGCCAAGCAACAAATATAATTCTCGATTAATATTTAATCATCAGGGCCACTGGTGCAGTATCAGAACAAGAAAATACATGAGTTTATTTGGCAAATTGCTTGTTTAATTGACTCTAGAGATTATTTTTCTCTCTAATCACAGCGTATAGGTCTTTACATGCATGGAACAGAATAGAAAAGGCAGCCACTGAATTGTGCTGCCTTGGTTAGCTTTGCAAACATACTGCTCAATTCAGTGACAGACTAGAAAAAGAATATAAATAGATATTTAGGGAATGCTGCAGGTCACGATTGTAATTTTCTGGGCCCACTACAAAATACTTATTTTCTACCTTTAAAGCTCTTCAGGGCTTGGGGCCATAGGTATGTTAATTATGAGCCCCCTAATCTGATATGCCTTCAAAATCTACACCAAAAAAATTTGCTCTGTGCCCTAAACTTAAAGTTTTGTGCTGCCACTCAGAAGCGTATACTGACAGGTTTCCTAGTTAAGAGCCCCTCCACAACCCCAAACATTTTTATATTCCTTCCAAATCAGGGTCAAAGCTGTGTACTAGTTTTGTGGTGTTTTGTGCCATGCCTTGAACATCACAGGCAGAGGGAGCCCTAGCAACCACCTCAAACTTAATGTTTTTGTATCCACTAAAAAACAACACCAAAGTTTTGGGCTTTTTTGTGCCACAAACGCAAAATGTTAGGTTGGCACTCCAAGTGTGTAATTGGGGTGGGGTGGGCTCCTAGTGAAGACTCCAAACCAACATAATAATATATCTTCTAAATGTATGTCTTTTTCTTTTTCTTTTTTTTTAAAAAAAAGCTTTTTAGGTTTATACATTGCACTAATGTATTTTAACGTTTCAGAAGTTGACTTCCTTCCCCCTCTTTCTGCAGTTCCTTAAATTTGTTTTTAATATCTTCTGCATATCCAAATTAACTTAATTTGCTCATTTATTCATCTTTAAATATATACTCTTAAAAAACTGCAGGTTATTACAATATAGCTATTGTATATATTGCTACACATGCTGTGAATTTTACCTCTTTCTTGCAGAGGTAAATTTTCCCATTCTTCCATCTGAATATTGTGTCCTGTAAAATTAGCAAAAATGTATAAATCCAAAAAAAGTAAGTGTTGGAAATGTAAAACAACAGAAGGAACATTTTTTCATATGGGGTGGGATTGCAAAATTGTTAAGAAATATTGGGAAATGATTTACAATGAAATGAAGAAGTTGTTTAAAATAACTTTTGTTAAAAAAACCAGACAGGAATGGATTTACCAAGATCACAAAAGAATTTGTTTATATATGTAACTACGGCTGCATGAACATTATTAGCATAACATTGGAAAGAAGAATGTGTCCCAGCTAAAGAAGATTGGCAAGTAAAACTAACAGAATATGCTGAAATAGCAAAATTGACAATGAAATTAAGAGGAAGAGACGACAACGAATTTAAGGAAGAATGGAAGGAATTTATTGCATATATACAGAAGCAATGTACACAGGTCAATACATTGGCAGGGTTTTAAGACTACTTGTAATTTTATTATGAATGGACAATAAGTAATTTAAATGGTTAAAACTTTATAATGGACATGTAGCACATTGATATACACTGGAACCAAGGAAGGGATAGGGGAAGTCAATCTGTTTTGCTTTGTTTTTTTTTTTATTACTGTTGTTTGCTTTATTTTTGTTATTGTTGGAAAATGAATAAAATGTGGGGGGGGGGCGAATAAGTGGGATCAAGGCTGTGGAATGCCTTCAGCGGACAGGCTTGCACGATGCCATTCTTAATATCATTTCAACGTGTATTGCCCATCTATTTTGTCTCTGTTTTTATGCAGTTTCTATATTTTATTAAAGTGAGAGCTGGACTGTAAAGAAGGCTGATTGCTGAAGAATTGATGCTTTTGAATTATGGTGCTGGAGGAGACTCTTAAGAGTCCCATGGACTGCAAGAAGATCAAACCTCTCCATTCTGAAGGAAATCAGCCCTGAGTGCTCACTGGAAGGACAGATCGTGAAGCTGAGACTCCAATACTTTGGGCACCTCATGAGAAGAGAAGACTCCCTGGAAAAGACCCTGATGCTGGGAAAGATTGAGGGCAGAAGGCGAAGGGGATGACAGAGGACGAGATGGTTGGACAGTGTTCTCGAAGCTACCAGCATGAGTTTGACCAAACTATGGGAGGCAGTGGAAGACAGAAGTGCCTGGCGTGCTCTGGTCCATGGTGTCATAAAGAGTCAGACACAACTAAACGACTAAACAACAACAAATATTTTATTATTGTTTTTAATTTACTTATCCCCCCCCAAAAAAAAGTTCTTAAATATTGGGAATGGATAAAGGGAAGCATGGCATTTTTGTCAGCAGTTTCATGAACCTCTGTGATCAAGTGTTTGCATGAGAATGAGTGTTGGGGAAAGAGAGAATGTGTCACTTTTGCTACAGCAAGCAAGCTGATAATCCCTCACCTTGACCCAAGAACACACAGCTGACGAGTCAGGATGGAATCGGGCAAGGGATGCATTTCCAGATGTATACAGTCATACCTCGGGTTAAATATGCTTCGAGTTGAGCGCGTTCAAGTTGCACTCCTTGGCAACCCGGAAGTAACGGAGCGTGCTACTTCCGGGTTTCACCGCTTGCGCAGACGCTCAAAATGACGTCATGCGCAGAAGCGGCGAAAAGTGACGTGCGCGCGTGCAGACATGCCATCGCTAGTTACATTTACCTCTAGATACAAACGGGGCTCCGGAACGGATCCCGTTCGTATCTAGAGGTACCACTGTATGTGAATCCATTTACAAGGAGCAACCGTGGGAATGAGTCTCACGGTTTGCCTTCTATCTATGCATTTTCAAGCTCTCTCCACTTCGGTCAGTAATTTAGCTTCAGATCTGTTTTGTATAAAATGAAACTTTGTGTTCTTCTATTCACTGTAATGGAGTTGTGGTTCCCCCCAGTCTTTGCTACAGAAAAGCAACATGGCATTGGGAAAGGGGGTTGTTAAGTGCAACTGAGGGGCCTTCTTTGCCTACAGTCGCATTCTGATGGAGCGAAATCCAACTGGAAATAATGCGACACCAACACATACACTAGATGATCTCTGACTGGCTGGCACCACATAGTGAAGGAGCTTCTTCTGTTAAGTGCAAAGCAGCTGACCTGGGGAACAGTGAAGCAGCACCAAAAATAGGCAAAATAGTAGAAAGTGAGCATTTAATGGACTGTTCCATTTTTCCACAAGATTTCCCCTGGCCATCTTCACATCTAATATCATATAAATTCAATGCGTCACTAAATGAAGCCGGGGGGGGGGGATCCTTATGAAACCTCTCTAAATCAAAGCCCTGTGGCAGACTTTGAGACACCAGCTGTTATCACACAACACATCACAGATTCTTTTGGGTTCTTCCCTTTTTAGAATTTCTCTTTACAAATTTCCTTCTTTTTCAGATTGTGTTTTCCCCCTCAATATCAAAGCAGACCACATGGTGATAAGAGTTTAGTATCTACAGATAGACAGGAAATTAAGAATAAAGTTATGGGGAGACTGCAGCACAGGTTTGGGCCAGTTTCTGTTCCTCTTCTTGTGCACTGATGATGAGAGATGATGTGATTTATTTTTGATATAATCTGACATTTTTATGAATAGCTGATTCTAAAAGAAGCCAGCTTTCTTTTTGGGTTTTTTTACAGATCCTGCAGCATTTGTCTAGCCCATTTTATGTTGCCCTTCACCCCATCTCCACCTTCCAACCACACACACACACACACACACACACACACATTTGCTCCTGTAAAATCAGTGTGATTCCACCTCACCATACAAACATCTCAGATCACAATACAGTACAGTACTACTTTCCATATTATATTGATAATTGAGCAAGAATTATGATGACTTTGTTGCTAAAAAAAAAGTAGGATTAACCTAAAGCCCTGTTGTATTTCACAGCAAAGCAAAATGAGGCTCATGTGCAAAGTTGCAGGGCAAATGCTAGTCTGAGGAGCATTGAGAGAAAATACAGAATTGCATATCCATAATGCTCCAGAGCATGTCATTGGAACAAATGCAACCAGTATTTTTAAAATCATATAGGATGCCCAAATATTGTCCCCCCGCCTTAATGCGTACTGATTCATTAAAGATGAGAGTAACATAACTGGGAAAGCCCTGCTGTGTGTCTCTGGGCAGGTACTAGCCTGCCATTCTGTTGCTTTTGCAGAAGCCTCCCATCTGACCACAGTGAAAGGAAAACTCCCTGAAGTCAGCTGCTGTTTCGTTCCAGGAGTGTTTACTCTCACTTCCCTTTGAACCTTAGTCAGCTGAACATTGCCAGATCCCTTCTGTTGAAGGTTTGTTCACTGATTTAGGTTTAATTAGCCTCTAACCACATGGCTGAGGATGAGGCTTCACCAGAGAGGGCTTTAGTTGGAGCAGGGAAAAACCAGTAAACCAGCCAATGCTACTGTCAATTCCTGCAGCCCCTGTTAGCTCTGCTGGTGCAGCTCTTCCTTGCCTCCTGCAGGGACCCCGAATCACAAGAGCAGGTGCCAGCAAAAATCACGATGCAGGAAAAATCATGAAACCACCCAGTGCCTCTACATAACTCCATCCTACTTTCAGACATCGTGATATATCAGTATATTGCGATGTTTAGCTGGTGATATATCACGATGTTGAAAACCAGATGTCACCCAGCCCTAGTACTGATGAGAAACATCCTGCCATTTGCCTGTCATCAGACATTTGTCTGCATTGGGCACCATTTCCCACGAAGCTGCTAACAGGTGATGTAGGCACCACAGCATACAGTACAAAAGCTACATGGGGCTGAAAGCAAGACAACCGAGTACAGCAACTCTGGCTCTGTGGCTGTGGCTGTGTCAAACTGTGTGGTTTTAAGGATTCGTTGTCTTCTTGAGGGTGTTTTAATGACAGATTAATGACTGGTTGTCAATAGCAGCAGAAGTGCTAATTATGTGGGAGAACAGGATGAAAGAGGGGTTTAGGGGTCATTCTGGAGCACATATTGAACTGAGTGGAACATGAGAGAAAAAGTAAATTGAACACTGAAGTTAGCAGGGGGGAAGAAAAGATCAACATACGGAGTATACTAGACAGCGGCTGAGCAAAATGAAAAGTAGAAACCAACGTTGCAGGATGTATGCTATCAGCCTGGAATCGGGACCTCATGAAATCTGGATTCATAGGTGTTGCCTGCTTCTGGTTGGTTGAGTGAGAACATCACCCTCCTTCCTAGCCAGTCTGTGATGAAGAGGATGGACTTTTCCAACCCTGGTTCCATGAACATCCTCCAGAAGGTTCGTGGAATTTTACAACCTCCCACCACAGGTGCCTCACTTCCCCCTCTTGCAGCAGCCAGTCACCACCACCCCTTCAAAGCACTGAAGCATCCACAAATAACACATACCCTACAAATAACACATACCCTACAAATAACACATACCCTACTTATTACCAGTTTTTACGAGGGCAAGAACCATGTTGTGGTTTCAATTGACTGCGCCTGCCTGAAGTGGAACACACAGTCCAAGGAAAGTTTCGAAACTCTTTATTCTGTTAATTGCATAAACTGCCCCCCTGACATGGCATTCACAATCTTCTATGTCGGCTTTCAACTATGCTGGTAGATCATTCACACTGCCAAGTGTTACTGAAGCTGTCAATCTTACAGTCCCCCAACACAATGTGTGAACGTACATTGCCAAAGTGTTGACAGCATGTCTATAGTTTTGACAGCATGTTCAAAGTATTGAATATTTCCCCCTATTCCTTGCATAAGAGTACCATCCTTTTCAAAGACCATGTCTTCAGTTGCATTCCACTTGATTCTTAACCAGTGGGCAAGGATCATGGCCTGTAATTTCCAGGGTCATAAGTCACAGTATAGTCAAATAACTGGAAGTAAGAAAGCCACAATTCCTCTCCTTCCTCAATTGCGGGTAAAAGTACATTTTCGTAGTTGATTTTTAAGACCTGCATTGTCTGCTTATTTGAATCACGTTTCTACAATGAAAGTACTCAATGTGACCTACACCAACAGCAAAACCAATATAAAAATGAGAATACTCTGACCAAACAGACACATAAAAGCAATTCTATTTTAAGACAAGACTGGTCAATAGCTTACCAAAACCTTACTGAAATCAAGATATATGAATCCTTATGTTGATTCTATTTTCTATTTTATCCACAATTTTCTCGGTACTTCATCCTATTCATACTCCCTAGACATGGGTGGCACTGTGGTCTAAACCACTGAGCCTCTTGAGCTTGCCAATTGGGAGGTAGGTGGTTCGAATCTGACTGATAGGGTGAGCTCCTGTTGCTGTGTCCCAGCTCCTGCCAACCTAGCAGTTTGAAAGCATGCCAGTGCAAGTAGATAAATAGGTACCTTTGCAGCAGGAAGGTAAATGGCGTTTCATGCACTCTGACTTCCGTCACGGCATTCCATTACTCCAGAAGCAGTTTAGTCATGCTGGCCACATAACCCAGAAAGCTGTCTGTGGAACTTCCGGGTTAGCGCCAACATCTAATGGCGGATTCCCTCCGATCTCCGGAGGGAATCGGCTCAGTAGGGATAGGGTTTTGCCGCGCCGGCGACGCGGAGACCCTTAAAAACCACAGGTGTGGATGCC
The DNA here is from genome assembly GCF_964252035.2 of Podarcis erhardii. Taxonomy (NCBI): domain Eukaryota; kingdom Metazoa; phylum Chordata; class Lepidosauria; order Squamata; family Lacertidae; genus Podarcis; species Podarcis erhardii. Next base: position 38,983,485 of record NC_138497.1, read on the forward strand.
TGTGGACGTGGTGACTCGGCGGGCACCATTAACGCCCCCCCGACCCGCAAAGTAGCCTTTTTAAAGGCTGCGGAACGGGGGCGGGGAGCGGCGCGGTGCTGAGAGTCCTCTGCTTCCCCTGCTGAGCGAAGCCGCATGCCATGGATGGAGAGCGCTGACTTTTTCCTTCAATATTCGGACTAAAAGCAACAACCCGTGAGTAATACGGAAATTGGACTTAAAAGGGAAATTCGTTTTTAAAATTCGGCACGATCGGGGGAAGTGTAAAAAGGAAGTCCACCCCCACCCCCCGCCTTGTAGATAGTCTAAAGCAAGGACCAGCCAACTAAAGTTGGGAGAAACATCTTTGTCTTTTTGGAAGAAAAATTATTATCTTCGTGATTGGACAGTATATTTGATTTTGCTGGAGGATAAGAATTGGTTTAAATTAAAGTGCAACCCCCCGGGACCCGGGTGCGATCTGTGAAAGAGCCTGCTGGAAAGATACAGACTTTGACAGCTGTCAAACTAGCTGTCAAAGCTGGGAAATAAAAGGAAACGTTGCCTTCGGTGATTCTGCTGGCTTGATTTTTTTAAAATTTGGATATAAATTGTTAGGAGCAAAGGAAAATAAGTTACATTTTGGTCTATTGGATTGAAATTATAAAGACACTAAGTAAACAGAATCCCCCTAGAGGGGAGTTTTGGAATACTGCAAGAAATGGCTGCAAGTGGAAAAATACTCGCTGAGCTGAATAGGACTTTTTATCTCCTGGGAAAGTTCCAGGACCAGAGCAACATCTTAACAACAAGGGCAACATCACTGAATGACACAGTAAACAATCTTGTGGGAACAGGAAGAGATTTGACACAAGTTTTCGTTTCTGAACCAATAGCCCTTGAAGTTGAAACAGAAACTGCTGCAGCTGGGGAAATGAAGTTTGAAAAATCCCAAGCGACATATGAGGACTTGCTGGAAATTAAAGATGAAGCCACAATGTTGCAGAAGACAAAGCTGGACCAGAGGCCTGGTAGCATAAATTTGACTGAGATGGTAATTGGAGCTTTTGGGGCATATAGATTTAAAAGATTTAAGAAACAAAATTTGAGCTCCATTCTTAAATACAGAGGCCTGCTCGGAAGAAAAATGGACATTATTGGGACAGAGCTTCTTCGAGAGTTGGTGTTGAAAACAAAGGACTGTCAAAAAGACCGGCAGAGAGAAACTGAGAGAGGTTTAAAAGCCTCAGGTGTTTGGGATCCAGGCTGAGAAATGGACGCATTTATGGACACTGGTTTGGGGATCAAAACCAGGAAAGGGAGGGTGGGATTTGGGAATCCGAGGGTGATATAATCTGCTTAGATCTTGTTTCTGTGTTTATTTCTTTTTTGTAACTTTTATGGAATGTGGAAAAATCGTGGAAGGGAAATTTGGGCCGACTTTAGGAAAAAGGTTTAAGATTAAATTAAAATTGGGTTTTTTTAAATTAAATAGATATAAGGTCTTAAAAATAAATTGAGGAATGAAGGAAAGAAGAAAAGGAAAATAATACCATGACTTAACAAAATTATTAAATTAAGGGTGAGAAATAAGATAAGAACTTGTTGAGCGGAGAGTAATGAAATCATAATACAGAAGGGGGAGGTGTGAGGAGGTCGAGGAAATAAGGTTTAAGAGAAAAAAGGATTGAAATTATACTTGTATTTTGTTCGTGTATGTTTGTGTATTTTTGTGTTTTAATGGAAACTTCAATAAATATCATTTAAAAAAAAAACAAAACACAGAAAGCTGTCTGTGGACAAATGCCAGCTCCCTCGGCCTGAAAGCGAGATGAGCGCTGCATCACATAGTCGCCTTTGACTGGACTTAATCATCCAGGGGTCCTTTACCTTTTCCTTACCTGTACTCCCTTGATCAAAAACTTAGGCAAAATAGTTGACCCATTCCACTAGCAATTCATTTGTTGGATGATTACATGAATCATTTCTGAACAAAGATATTCTGACTGTCAGCTGAGCTCTCAGTCAAACTGAGAAGCAGTGACTGTGGCAGAAAAAATAACTCAATCTAATTCAATCCCTTTAGTCAAGAATGTTATAAAATATGGTACCGGCAAATGCATCCCCTGCTGTGAAAAGCTCTCTCTTTTTTCCTTGTTACTTTAACTTGCTTTTCCAGTAGCTTTTACATTTTATAAAAGACCATTATTCCAATTTGATCTATAGGGGAATTGAAGTGTGCAAAAATAAGCCTATGGTCTCAGCCAGAACATTTGTGAGCTAATCTTTCCTTTTACAGCTGGGAAGAGAGCCTGTTGTGTACTATGAGAAAATTTACCTGGGTAAACACCCCAAAATGTGCCTATCATTTAATGTTTGCTTCAACATTGCTCCAATCTAAGAAGCTACTAAATGAGAAGTGATTAATCTCCTCTTAGAGTTGGCACAGAGTCGTGCATGATTCTTAGTGAGGGAGACCAAGGAGATTTTCAGTTCCACTCAGTGATCATAAAGATCTCCAAGTCAGGTACCCTCAGGGTATTTCCTCTGAAACTAGTTCTCATATGATATACTAAAAATGATTTCCTAGCTGAGGTCACTGTGTAAAATTAAAGAGTCTAGAGTTGCAAAGTGCATCACTTCAAATAGATGTTTGTTTGTTTGTTTGTTTGTTTGTCTGTCTGTCTGTTTGTTTCTTGCATTTAAAACTCTGAGCCCGGCTTCGGCTGGGGAGGGCGGGATATAAATATAAAATTATTGTTGTTGTTATTATTATTATTATTATTATTATTATTATTATTATTCTGCCTTCCTCCTGAACGAGCTCAGGGCAGCAAACACAGACAAGATAGAACAATTAAAACATCTAAAAACAATTCCAATACAGATGCAAACTGGGCTGTTAGCATATAAGAAGGGCAAATGTTGATTTTATGTATATTTTGACAATTTCATCACTGTTTTTAATGTCTGTTTTTTTGCAATTGCTAATGAATATTTTATCCTATTTTTATTAAAACAAAGTTATATATAGATCTCTCTTAACATAAATTAAATTAGATATAAAGGTAAATGTGTTGTTGCCAAGGACGGCCACTTCGTAGAGGGGAGATTATGAACATATCTTGTGTTCTGCTTGTGGGCTTCCTGTAGACATCTGGTTGGACACTATGAGAAGAGGATGCTGGACTTGTTAGACCTTTCTTCTGATCCAGAAGAAGAAGAAGAGGAAGAAGAATTTGGATTTGATATCCCGCTTTATCACTACCCTAAGGAGTCTCAAAGCAGCTAACATTCTCCTTTCCCTTCCTCCCCCACAACAAACACTCTGTGAGGTGAGTGGGGCTGAGAGACTTCAGAGAAGTGTGACTGGCCCAAGGTCACCCAGCAGCTGCATGTGGAGGAGCGGAGACGCCAACCTGGTTCACCAGATTACGAGTCTACCGCTCTTAACCACTGCACTGGCTAGCACCACCCCAAGTGAATTCCATCACACCAAAAGGACAATTGATACTTACAGGGAAGCCTGCACTTCCTAGGCCCTAAAGGTAAAGGTAACAGACCCCTGACAGTTAAGTCCAATTGTGAACGACTCATCTCGCTTGTGAGATGAGTTGTGGCACTCATCTCGCTTTACTGGCTGAGGGAGCTGATGACTGTCCGCAGACAGCTTCCAGGGCATATGGCCAACATGACTAAGCCGCTTCTGGCGAAACCAGAGCAGTGCATGGAAATGCCATTTACCTTCCTGCCGGAGCGGTGCCTATTTATCTACTTGCACTTTGATGTGCTTCCGAACTGCTACGTTGGCAGGCGCTGGGACCGAGCAACGAGAGCTCACCCCCATCGCGGGGATTCGAACCACCGACCTTCCAATCAGCAAGCCCTAGGCTCAGTGGTTTAGACCACAGCGCCACCCGCGTCCCTCCTAGGCCCTACAACACGGCTTATTGGATTTGGGTTTATTACAGCATTTGGAAACATAAGAACAAAAGGGCTCTTCAGCAACAAGATGAAGCCAAAGCATCTTACAAATGGGCCAGCAGAGATGGAACTAGGACAAGTGGTTTCAGTATGGAGTAGCCTCCACTGCCACCAGATGGAGGAATCATGGCCCAGGAAAGATGGCATTTCAAGGCATTCCAAGAACATACCATGCCATAGCAGCTATAATGCATTTTTGCTCATGGGTGGGGAATAACAAGTCTTCAGTTTCTCAACTTTGCTTTGTGGATCAGATCCATGTGAAATGGCTTTCCAAAATTGACATGTTAGGAGACCAGCTTATCCTGCCGATCACTTTGCAAGCAGCAAAGCTCAGCGTTCCAGATATTATCATTACACAGCTGTGTGAGAGAATGACCTTCTTCTTAAAAAAAAAAAAAAAAGCTTTCACATCATTTGGTGGTATGAAAGGATCTGAAACTGTGCCAGAAGCAGTGCCTCCATGTTTAGCTGCTGGTATCATTGGAGATGTGGCAGAGCACTAAGGTCCTAGAGTAGGTCAAACTTGCTAGGAGAAAGAAAATGGACAAAGCAATATGGGACCTTGTATTCACAGCAAATGATGGCATTATCAGAATCCTGGGATTTCACACTCATAAGCTTTATTGTGATGAGGGGGTCCTCTTGTTAAAGGAATACAGCAACATTTGGGTGGATTACTAGAGCACGTGGGACTTCCTGTTAACGGGTTATGGCAGGTGAGTTGGGCTTCTGATCTCTCATGCTGCTTCTACTTCAAACAAGGACTTGGTCTAAAGAGATAACCAGTTTTAGGTACCCATAATCTGTCCCTAGGAATTCTACATAAAGTACAGTGGTACCTTGAGTTAAGAACTTAACTCGTTCTGGAGGTCCGTTCTTAACCTGAAACTGATCTTAACCTGAGGTACCACTTTACCTAATGGGGCCTCCCGCTGCCTCTCCTTCGCTGGAGGCATTGACGTGGTCCCAACCAAAGAAGAATGGCAACTTAAGCTGACAGAATATGCACAACTTGCAGACTTAACATATAGAATAAGAGAACAAGAAGAATACACATTTAAAGAAAACGTATATTGAATATATGGAAAATAATTGTGTACAGCTGAAAACACTGGCAGCATTAAGATAAATTCAACAGTATAAATAAGCTAATGGGGCCTCCCGCTGCTGCAGCGCCTCCGCCGCGTGATTTCTGTTCTCATCCTGAAGCAAAGTTCTTAACCCGAAGTACTATTTCTGGGTTAGCGGAGTCTGTAACCTGAAGTGTCTATAATCTGAAGCATCTGTATCCTGAGATACCACTGTATTGAATACCCTAAGCAAGACAGAAGTTAGAGTAGGGTTCAGAAGCCACATTCCTGGAACCAATCTTCCTCTTGGACTCCCTCAGTAGATGGGTGTCACAGAGCGAATTGGTCAGTAAATCATACAGTTCAAAGTTGAAGTTAACTTTATTAGCCAAAACACAATCTTCACAGACTTAGCTGAGCATCCAGCGGAATGCCCTATAGATCGAGAAATCAGTTGCTGAGATGAAAGGTCCCCACCTCCCAACAACTGTCTATGTCTCCTCCTTTCTGGGGCTTATTCCAAGCAATTGGAGACTGTACCTGCATGCAGACTGCCTTTGCTCTGCCTGTTTCATGCCTTTCCTGGTTCTGGGAAAGGAGGGGATCTTGTCGCAGCAGGAGGGGAAGACACCCATGACTCTTCACCAGCCTGACTCATCTCTGCCTCTTAATCTCCTTCCTCCCCTGCTTCTGCTTCTGGACTTCTCTCTACCACAGACTCTCCCTGCTCACTAAACCCTGTCATCTCTTCAGCTTCCAACACCTCCTGTTCCCAGTCTTCTTCCCAGTCTTCTTCCCACTCATCATCTTCCCACCACCACTCCCTAGGCTCTGAGCCTTCTTCCCTTGGTGGTTCCCTAGTTCGTTCCTCCCACCATTCCTCTGTGTCCAACCAGTCCATGACAGTAGCTTGGGATTTGAATGTCTGAGAATGTTGCCCTTGGTCACGTACCTGCTTGGCATGCACAATATCCCAGGTTCAATCCCTGGCATCTCCAGGTTGGGCTGGGAATGCCCCTGCCTGAAACCCAGAGTTGCTGCCAGTCAGAATAGGCTGTATTACGCTAGATAGGCCCAATAGTCTGACTCAGCTTCCTATATTTCTCAACTATTCAATATTAGTTTTTAGTATTTGTTTGCATTTGTGTTTAATATATCTGTTTGTTGTAAGCGTGGCTCTCTTATTTCTCTGTGTGTATCTCCATTTAATTTTGGCATTCTGTCTCCATTATTGCTGAGATTTTCCTCTCTTATGCTCTCATTGCATTACTTAACTTTAAACTTTACTTAAGATTAAATTTGGCCTCTATATTTCCAGATTGCAGTCTAATTTTCAGAAAAACAGAACTAAGTAAACCCCCATTTGTCCTCCTCTCAGTGGACCGTAAGATATTATCAAACTGTCTAATAACTCCTTGCCATAAATGAATTCAACGATTAAGCAAATTATGAACTTTAAAGGTACATTTTGCAGATTAATGGCAATTCATCTCTTTTCCGCAACACTTCTGTAAAGTCCTCTTCCTAGGTTATAAAATGTTATACTGAATATGCAGGTATTTTATGTACATTATTTTATGTTCATTTATTTTCTGCACAATTTATATTTTATGCTCCTTCTTTTTTTCACCCCATCTGCATCCCTCTCCCCAACTGGAGCGTGATGTTGCCATATGTGCTCTTTTTCCAGGACACATCCTCTTTTTCAGGGGTACGTAAAATGAGAGTTGCCATAGCGATCCATAATTAAAAGTAGAAGTCGGCAAATGTGTCCTCTTTTTTGCTCTTCAGAATATGGCAACCCTAAAACCCCTTTCCAGTCCTGGGAAGAGCATGAACAGCATTTGCGCAACACACCTATGTGCTGCAGCTGGCACACTAACGTGTCACAACACAGAGTTTGGAAAGCTCTGCATCATTTTGACAGCATTCAGGTCTAGATAAAGCCTGGTTCTGGGGTAGAGGACCCACCCACCACGGATTTGTAATAGCTGGCCTTGACACCAGATTTCTGGCTGGCGTGGGTTGAGGAGGGGGAAATTGTTGGTTTGATGTGAATGCTTTTTGGTCAAGGGGGAGGTTGAGGTTTTGTTTATTTGTTAATTATGGTTTCTGAATATTGCTTTATTATTTGAGTATGTTTTAAATGGATGCTATGTTGTATGAAATATTAATGTATTACAGTCATATCTCTTATTATGTTTGCTTCATGTTACATTTGTTCAGGTTGCGTCCCTCAGCGACCAAGAAGTACCGGACAGGGTTACTTCCGGGTTTTGCCTCTCACACATGCACAGATGTGCAAAATGACATCATGAGCATGCTCAGAAGCGGCGAATCGCAACCCGTGCGTGCGCAGACGCGCAGCTGTGGGTTGCATTCCTTTCATGTTGCAAATGGGCCTCTGCAACGGATCCCGTTCGCAACCAGAGGTGCCACTGTATATTATTTCCCCCCTATGGTAATATGTATTGTATATAACTCTCTCTTCTCTTCTTTTTTTCTTTCTCTTTCTTTCTTTGTTTCTTTCTTTTTCTTTTTTGCTGTAAGTTGCTTGGAAACCTTCAGGTGACAAGCAACTAATATGTCTAAGAAATGAAATGAAATGAAATGAAATGAATGAATGAATGAATGAATGATGGGTCAGGACTCCCTGCTGTCCCAAAGCCTGATCTAAGGTGGATCCCAACAGCAGCACTGCCACCATGCAAATATATGATAAACCAAAAATAAGAAGCATATCTTCAGATACATTTTTGGGATAAAGGTGGGTCTCAGGTTGGAAAAGGCTGAAGACTACTGACCTGTTCTGTTTGGATACTGATCTCTTCTTGAACTGAAATACTTATGTGCTCTCATATTGCTGCTGCAAATACATTTCCCATACGCACAATGGAAAACCTTCTCTTGGCACTTGCTTATGACAACTTCTCACCCTCCGTGCATATTTCACAGTACACTTCATAGCAGAGAAGTGCATGCCCAATGAAGAGAAGTGCTTAACACAACATGCTATTAACACTCCTAACACCCCAGTATTGTCAGGGACTGGGCAGAGGAGGAATGGTGGAGACCGCCTCCCCAGCCTGACCCTTCCAGAAAAGAAGAAGACAGTTCAGAATTACAACAGGGGTTTGAGCGGGATCACAGCTCAGGGGAAGATGAGGGGAGAAGTTGGGAAATAATGGGAGAGGAGGAGGAGGCAGAGCTGGAGCAGCTGGCTGACACGTTATCACTAGAAAACATTCCAGACCCACCCTCTCCCAGAACCTGGCGAGCCTTAAAAATAGGAGAGCAAAGGTCTGAGGAAATAGTAGAGAAGGGGAGGGGAGAGGAGATTTACTCAGGGCAACTCCATTATTCCAAGTAGCTGCATTCCTAAGCCTCTCTCTGTAAATATTGAATAAAAAGCAGGTGGTAAGAATTTTTCCTTGTCTTATCCGTTCCTGGCAACCTGCCATGGGGGTTGATTCCTGTGCCTGACAAATATGCACTGATCTCCTTGACAAACTTACATTGCGATTGCAAATGTTCCTCCTTTGGAGTGCTGTAGGAAGGAAATGCTTCTGTGCCCTCAATTTATATTCTACCCATAATCCAATTTATATTCTACCCAACATATTTCCCCCTCCTCTGTGTGTGAAACCCATGCAGCACATCAGGCTAGTAAAAAGAGTGGGGAGTTTGGGAGTGGGGAGAGTACAGTCTTATTTGCCAGCGCAACTTTCCCCCGTTAATGGAATTTTGAATACCATCCAAGTTCCCTTCTCTGCACATATAGCGACCCTGCTTGGGAGACTTCACTGGGAGACATTTCTCTGTGGTGGTGTAATTATTATGTTTGCTTGCGCAGGTTACATCCATTTATGCTGCTACAGCACTATAACAGCATCTATTTGAGCAATCTTCCCTTAGGGACAGTCAATGTGGAAATCTAACTCATTTTATGGTCTGTTGCATAAAAGCTACAGCATGAGTTCCCTTTATGAGCTTCTCTAGAGAGGTATTCCTAACAAACTCCCAAGTGCTTCAGTCACAATATTCTTTGGGAGTATCATGCTTGTTCTGCTTGATCTATATTTACATGTTGACATGCAATGTGTTTGAGCAGTTGGTCACCAAGACACTTTATCTTTCTTTTTCTAGTAGTGGCATCTGCCCTGTGGAATGCCCTCCTGTCACAATCTGTAAAATGGGGATAGAGTTTTCCCCCAGATACATGGGAGTTTAATATTTGTTGGTTACAGTTATACCCCACTGTAGGGATGATCGCGGGGTCCGGAGGGAGCACACTCCCCACCCACAGGCAGCCACAGTCTGCCTGCACATGTGACCTTGGGGTGCAGGGCACACGCCCCCTCAAAGACAAGCCACAGCTGTCTGAACATCGTGCCCACTGTCTAACCCTTTGCGGTCTCAGTAGTCTGCGGTGCCTTGTCTGTAACCTTTGTCTCTGAGACCTTTCGTCTCCGTCATACACTGTGCAAGGGGAAAATGACGCGGTGGAAACAGGTGCCAAAATAGCTTTGTACCACCCCTCGATCTTGGGACTGGAAGATGTGTAAAGGTCACAGCCCAAAATGTATCTGCTTGGGTTTGCATATTTGTGTCAATAAAAGGAGGCTCCACAGAGCTGGCTGGCAGCTTGCATGCAGCCCACCTGTGCGCAGCTCACCTGCCTTATCAACTCCTGCCTCATGTCCATCACTTTACCCCACTTTTGTTCAAAGGAACTCAGGGTAATATTTATGGCACATACAGAAGATCTCCATCCCGGGCAGTGACCTAACACAGACCTAGCAATGCCTTTGACTTCAGTCAATGTTGGTACATCTTGTTGCCCTGGACCATAACCTTAAAGCTAATGGCTCATCCTAGTGTGGGACCTATTTTATATACTACGTCTACCATTCAGATCGATTCTCATTGCTGATCCAGGTCCTATAAGGCAGTTTACAGATACAGAAATGTTGGGAATATAGTTCTTTGTTTTGAAGAAGATGTGATAACTGGCTGGTAGGCAATTGAAATCACAGGAGAACTGCATGGGCGATTAGCAACAAGAATGCAGCCCTCACTGTAGTGAAAGCTAGAATTTCTGAAGCAAGTTGAAAAAATTTGCATAATTGCTAGCCACCCATCCACTTGAAAGAAAATATGCTGTGAAGTCCTATTAGCAAGTGTCAGTTAAAATATAGCTATGCTTATAGGATGTGAGTGATTCATCTGATAGACTTGAAATGTTTTCGTTGCTCCAAGGCAAGGGAATATATATATATATATATATATATATATATATATATATATATCTCCTTGCAAGTAGACCATTGTGATATGGACCTGTTTCTTTCTTTCTCTTTTTTTACAATTAATGTTTTTTTGCCCCGTCATACTTTTCATCCAGGCTTAAGTATACCAAGGAAGTGGCTCTTCAAATTAAAGGAAAATACAACATTGATTATACTGATATGCCAGTGAACAAGGTTATGTACTTTATGGGGAGTCAAGGTAGCAATATAAGCTTCAGGCATGGCAACTTCAGAAATTCAGAATAAAATACCTGGCTCCTCTAGTTAAGAATGCTTTAAGTGCAAAAGAACTAAAGGATGTGGTAGATTTGCAAAGAAGCACCGGGAAGCTGGGAAGATACATATGGAACTTTAAAAAAAAAAATCAACTTCCTTTATATCCTTTGTTTTTTTAATTAGCCTTTACAAAGAATGTACCTTTGACATACCAAGAACTGATATCATATATAATTATAGCAACTTGGATGTTTTTTGCAAGATACGGGAAGCTTTTAATAATGCCTAAATTGCCTGGATGGGAGAAGAATATGCTATAATGAGGTAGCTAACGCTGTGCCCTCTAGCTATTGTTAGACTGACATTCACATCTTCCCTCCCTGACCAGGTTGGCAGGAGCTGATGGGAGGTGGAGTCCAGCAGCATCTTGAGAACAGCAATTTGGCAACTGCTGAGCTAATGCTATTCCAAGGTTTAGGAGGATGAGTTGTGTTGGCTATTCTTTTTCTATAATGTCAAAACTAACTAATTGTATATGTACACAAGAAAAGAGGCAGAGTTACAAACATTTTGCAAATTGACCACTTTTGTCATCCACTGGAGAAACAGTATACCTGAAGGAGTGTCTCCACCCCCATCATTCAGCCCGGACACTGAGGTCCGCTTCTGAGGATCTTCTGGTGGTTCCCTCACTGTAGAAAGTGAAGTTACAGAGAATCAAGCAGAGGGCCTTCTTGGCAGTGGCACCCTCTGGTCATATGTCAAGGAGATAAAGAATGAAAAGATAAGGAACTACACAACTTTTAGAAGACATCTGAAGGCAGCCCTGTATTGGAAAGTTTTTAATGCTTGACATTTTATTATATTTTTATATTTTGCTGGAAGCTGCCCAGAGTGGCTGGGGAAACTCAGCCAGATAGGTGGGGTATAACTATTATTATTATTATTATTATTATTATTATTATTATTATTATACAAACCACATACTTCAAATATTATAAACTATGTGTTTGAAATGTTATAATTTATATTTGCGTATATTCTAGATTTTATTATTGTATTTTGTATTATTGCCTTCTGTATGTTGTAAAAAACAAAAAAAAATTACCATATTTTTTGCTCTATAGGATGCACTTTTTCCCTTCTAAAAAGTAAGAGAAAATGTGTGTGCATCTTATGGAGCAAATGCAGGCTGTGCGACTAAGCCCAAAGCCAGAACATGGAGACGGAGTGCTGCACAGTGCTCCATCTCGCTGTTCTAGCTTGGGGATGGCTGCGCAAAGCCTCCGCAGGGCAGCGGGGTGCCTTCACCCTGCTGCCCTACGGAGGCTTCAAAGGCTGTCCCCGAAGCCAGAACAGCAAGAGGCTATCCCAGAAGCCAGATCCCTCTTGCTGTTCTGGCTTCTGGGGTTCAGAATTTTTTTCTTCTTGTTTCCTCCCCCCCAAACTAGGTGCGCCTTATCGTCCAGTGTGTCCTATAGAGCGAAAAATACGGTAATTATGAGACCAGCGTCTACATTTCTCATTTCAAGAGAGTACTGGGGGTGCCAGTCCCAAAATAGATGTGGGGGGAGGGGGGATAATGTGACATGACTGCCATAGGGAGTGCTGCATAACATAAAAATGGAGAAACATCTATTTCCAAAAACCTTGTGCTTACTGTGGGAAGTCAGCTATGTCCTGATGGTCCTGAGAACATACAATGATCAAAAATCCTTGTTGTGATCATACAATATTGATTAAACACCCACACTCACCCACCCACCCACCCACACTTGCTGTCTAACAGCAGCACTGAGCATTCCTCAGCACCAGGAAAAATATGCAAGGAAAACACACCATAAATGCGTCCACAAATCTCTTGGGAGGAATCTGCACATTTTCCTCCGTAACTTTATTTTTAGGAGGGCTAGAGACTTAAACAAAAGAAAAGAAAGCTCACAGGTTGGGGCACCAGCAAAAGCCTTCAGCAGGCCCATGGCATCCACAGACACCAGGTGACAACCCCAACTTACAAGGTCCTCACGCAAGTAAGAAAGGGAAGAGAGAACACACGTTGCAATATCTAATTTTCGCAACTGCCTCCCCTCCCTTCCCCAGTTGTGAATTTTGTACCATCTGTACTATATTGCTCTAATACTCTAGCCAGCCTTTCTCCACCTTGGATCCCCATATATTTTTGGACTACAACTCCCATCATCCCTGACTAGTGGTCCTGCTAACTGGGGATGATGGGATAAGTTGTAGTCCAACAACATCTGGGGACCCAAGGTGGAGAAAGACTATGCTAACCCCACAATAGTGGGCGACAATGTCATCCGGATGCAGGGAAGTGACTTACCCCACATGCAGGTACATGGCCAACAAAGGAGCAGGACAAGCTGGTATTTGACACCCAGTTTTTCATTATAATTCCTAGTATACTCACAGTCACTGCAATATCTGACCCATGGGTGAAGAGGCGGAGACATGAGCTCTGGCTGAGCACATAGGTGGATTTTTGTAAAAATGTTTATTGATTTCCTTCTGAACACACCATGCATTGGATATGGCAGATGTTCTGCTGTCATAGCAGCAGCATGTCACCACTCCCAGCCTAATGTGAGTATAAGATTCCTCTCCTTATAGTGTAAGTTTCTCCTGTTTCTTTTTTTTTTTTTTTAAATAATTTTTATTGATTTTACAACATAAACAAAAAACAAATAAACATAACACGACTTCCCCAAACCTCCCCTTCCCTGCATCCATATTTTAAAAATTTTTAGCAATTCTTCATCCCATTTTTATATTTAATTCTCTTTAAAAAAATTCTATTTTATAAATTTCAATTTATAGCTGTAATTCTTTGTATCCAATCCCTTGACATCTTAACATTCCGAAATTTTACAACAATTTTTAAGATAGATTTTAAATTTTTTCCAGTCCTCCTCCACTGTCTCTTTCCTCTGGTCACGAATTCTGCCGGTCATCTCTGCCAGTCCCATAAATTCAGTCACCTTGGTCTGCCATTCTTCCAGAGTAGGTAATTCTTTAGTCTTCCAATACTTCGCCAAAAGGATTCTTGCTGCTGTTGTTGCATACATAAAAAAGGTCCTATCTTTCTTTGGTACCAATTGGCCGACCATGCCCAGGAGAAAAGCCTCCGGTTTCTTTACAAATGTCCACTTAAGGATTTTCTTAATTTCATTATAGATCATTTCCCAGTAGGCCTTAATCTTTGGGCAGGTCCACCAAAGGTGATAAAAAGTTCCTTCACATTCATTGCACTTCCAACAATTGTTATTGGGCAAATGATATATCTTTGCAAGCTTGACTGGAGTCATGTACCACCTATAGATCATTTTCATTATGTTCTCTTTCAGGGCACTGCATGCCGTAAATTTAATACCTGTGGTCCATAACTGCTCCCAGTCAGCAAACATAATATCATGACCAATATCCTGTTCCCACTTAATCATAGCTGATTTAACCGTTTCATCCTGTGTATTCCATTTTAGCAGCAGATTATACATTCTAGACAAATTCTTGGTATTGGGTTCTAGCAATTCTGTTTCTAACTTTGACCTCTCCTTCTGAAATCCTAGTTTTCTGTCCTGCTTAAAAGTTTCATTGATCTGGAAATAATGTAACCAATCTCGAACTTTAGGTTTCAATTTCTCAAAACTCTGTAGTTTCAACTTTTCACCATCATATTCTATAATTTCACAATATTTTGGCCACTCTGTATCCATGTTCAGTCTTTTTACCGCCTTGGCTTCCATTGGTGACAACCACCTGGGGGTTTTACTTTCAAGCAAATCTTTATATCGATTCCATACATTATACAATGCTTTCCTAACAATATGGTTTTTAAAATTTCTATGTACCTTTACCTTGTCATACCATAAATATGCATGCCAACCAAAACTATTATCATAACCTTCCAGGTCCAGAATGTCTGTATTCTCAAGAAGTAGCCATGGTTTCAGCCAGCAAAAAGCCGCTGCTTCATAATAAAGTTTTAAGTCCGGCAGGGCAAAGCCCCCTCTATCCTTTGCATCAGTCAAAATCTTAAATTTTATTCTGGGTTTTTTGCCCTGCCAGACAAATTTAGATATATCTTTCTGCCACTTCTTGAAACAGTCCATCTTATCTAAAATTTGCAATGTCTGGAACAGAAACAACAATCTCGGCAATACATTCATCTTGATAACAGCAATTCGGCCTAACAAGGAAAGTCTCAATCTTGACCATATATCGAAATCTTTCTTCACTTCGGCCCAGCATTTCTCATAATTGTCTTTAAATAGGTTCACATTCTTAGATGTTAAATTCACCCCCAGATATTTTACCTTTTTAGTAATTTCCAAACCAGTTTCTCTTTGAAAACTATCTTTTTCCCCCACCGTAAGATTTTTTTCCAACACCTTTGTCTTATGTTTATTTAATTTAAAACCTGCTACCTGACCAAATATTTCAATAAGTTCCAAAACTCTTTTTGTACTGGTTTCTGGCTGTTGTAATGTCAAGACTAGATCATCTGCGAATGCTCTTAACTTATAATGTTTAGTTCCGACCTGTATACCTTTAACCAGCTGGTCTCTTCTAATCATATTTAGGAAAACCTCCAGTACCGATATAAACAATAGAGGGGAAATTGGGCATCCCTGTCGTGTCCCTTTCTCTATTGGAATTTCGTCCATAACCATACCATTTACAATTAGTTTGGCCTTTTGCTCAGAGTAAATTGCACTTATACCATTTTCAAAGTTTTTGCCTACCCCCATCCCTTGGAGATTCCTCTTCATAAAGCTCCAACAAATGTTGTCAAAGGCTTTCTCTGCATCCACAAAAATCAAAACAGCTTTTCTATTTATGTCAGTTTCCAGAAGTTCTAAAATGTCTATAATATTCCTCACATTGTCTGACAATTGCCTGCCTGGTAGAAAGCCAGTTTGGTCCCTGTGAATCTCCTCTAACAAAACTTTTTTGAATCTTTTTGCTAAAATGTCTGCAAAAATTTTATAATCCACATTCAAGAGTGATATAGGGCGGTAATTCTTAACTTGATGTTTCTCAGTTTCTGTCTTCGGTATAAGTGAGATGAATGCTTCCTTCCACGATTCGGGAGCCTTTTTCCCTTCCAAAATTTGATTGCAAACTTCTTTCAATGGTTGTATTAACCAATCCTTCAGTGCTTTATAGTATCTCGCAGTTAGTCCATCTGGTCCTGGTGATTTTCCCAGCTGCATATCCTGAATGGCGCTCTCTATTTCTTGATCTGTAATTTTCTCATTCAAACTCCTTCTATTATTTTCAGAGATTTTTGGTAAGCCGTATTTTCCAATAAATTCTTCTATCTCCTGTTCGTTTTTTGGCCCTTGTTTGTATAATTTCTTGAAGAAACTTTGAAAACAATTACTTATCTCATTTGGTTTATTAATAGACTTCCCATCTACTTCGAGTGATGTCACTGTATTCAATTTTTGCCTCTTTTTCAATTGCCAAGACAGTAGCTTCCCACATTTATCTGCGGACTCAAAAGTCTTTTGTCTCATTTGTTTAATTTTCCATTCTATTTCCTGATTCATCAATTCCATATATTGTGTTTGATAGAATTTTATTTCTCTTAATATCTCTTGAGATTTAGGCTTAGATCTCAATTTCTTCTCCCCTTCTTTTATTAGATTCCAAATTTTCTCTTTCTTCTCATTCTGTTTTTTCCTCTTTATTGAATTCTGTTGTATTAGGAAGCCACGCATCACGGCTTTACTTGCATCCCAAATAACTCTTTTTTCAGTGTCTGATCTCAGGTTAATCTCGAAGTAGTCTTTAAGTGTCTTTTGGGCCTTTTTACAAATTTCTTCATCTCCAAAAAGAGTGTCATTCATTCTCCATCTAAAGGTTCCAGCTGTTGTCAGTTTCATTTCCATCTTGACAGCATTGTGGTCAGAACAGGTCTTTGGGCAGATTTCTATTTTTTTAACTTTTGATGCCAGATTACTAGAAGTCCATATTTGATCAATTCTAGTCCATGTCATTTTTGCTTCAGAGAAGAAGGTCCCCTCCCTTTCCAGAGGGTTCCTAGTTCTCCAAATGTCAATCAGGTCCATAGTGTCAGTCAGTTCGAAGAATGTCTTTGGTAGTCTTCCATCATTAGATATTGTTTGTCTTTGGGCCTTGTCCATGTTTGTGGAGACGACTCCATTCATATCACCCATCATTATAATTTTAAAATCCAAAAAGTCCATTAAAGTCTCATGCAACTTCTTGAAGAATTCAGCCTTCCCCTCATTTGGTGCATAAACTCCAACAATCAAAATCTTTTCTCCATGAATTTGAATTTCCACTGCCAGGTATCTTCCTTGGTCATCCTTAAAGATCAGTTTTGGTTCAAATTTTTCCTTGACATAGATCACAACTCCTCTTTTCTTAACTCTATCTGATGAAATAAATTCTTGTCCTAATCTCTTATTTGTTAAAAGTTTTCTATGTATCCTGGCAATGTGAGTTTCTTGTAGACAGATTACATCTAGATGTTCCTTCTTTAATAGATGGAATACTTGACCCCTTTTTCGAGGGTGGTTCAAACCATTACAATTCCAGCTGAAGAGTTGCAGAGACATTTTTGTTACTGGGTAGCTCTTCCACCGACTGCACCAAGTTGTTGTTCCTCCTCGGTCGGTGCTCGGTTCAGTCCAAATGATAGATTTGAAATGTCCGGTACTTCCCCCTCACTAACAGTTCCTTTCTGAAGATCCTCTTGATTTCTTTCCAAAAAGAGTTCTTTATCCTGGTTTGTTTTTATTTTAATTTTCTTCCCTTTAAAGTTAAAGGACAGCCCTTGTGGAAATTCCCACCTGAATAGGATATTATTCTGTTTAAGTAGATCAACTAATTCTTTAAATTGAGATCTAACCTCCAAAAAGTATTTAGGAATATCCTTGAAAATCTGGATCTGAGAATTTTTAATGACCAAGGCCTTCTGGAAATGTAGGTTCAGTATTTTGTCTCTTTGTTCCTTTGATCCCAAGGTAATTAAACAGTCTCTTGGCTTCTTCCCTTGCTTCCTGCCAATCCGAAAGGCTGAGGTTATCACAAATTCATCTTCTTCTCCATCTAACTCATCATTCCAAAAATCTTGAAATTTATCTGTGAGGAATTCCCCAAGCTTGTCCTCTTCCTCTTCTGGAACCAGTCTTAATTTCAGGTTCTTGCTTTTCCTTTCCAGTTCTAGTAGGGCTAATGCTGTATCATGTTCATGTACTTTTTTTGCAATAGGCGCAAACTTTCCTTTGGTTTCTTCGGCAGTAGACCTAGCACTCTCAGCTATTCTCCTTGTTTCCGTAGACTCTTGAACCAAACGGTTTATAGAATCTGTATTAGATGAGATTGTTGTTGTGTTCAGGTCTAGTCTTGTTGTCAGCTCCGTCAGTTTCTTAGAGTTCTCTGTAGACTGTTTAGTAAGTTCTGCAGATTGCTTGGTGAGTACTTCTAATGACTGATTTATTTTGAGCAGAGCCTGTGTCATTGACTCCATTGATGCTGCTGTTATTTTTTCTTGTGCAGCTGCTGCTCCTGATAAAGAGCCTCTTTTTTGAGCTTGTTTTTGAGCCTGCTTTGTTTTACTTCTTGTTGAAATTTCTTCTGGCGGGTTGCTCATAACTCAAGGTCATTCACACAGGAAAGTTGCAAGTGGAAAATCCCGCTGGATACACCGTAATACAACTAAAGCCCTCTAGAGGAGGAAATTGTAACCATCCAAAGGCACCCACAACAAAGAAACAGAAAGTCCAAAGGCAAAAGTCCCACTAAGAGTCTTTAATTTGTAGCACTTTACTGTTAAAATTGTAATCCACCAAAGTCCCGTTAATATGTTTCAAATAAGTCTTATTTTGTAGCCACTGTCTTTTGACAGCTCACTTGACAGTTCCTTTTTCAGGCGATCGCTGCTCCGGCAGCCTGACCAGAAGTGTCAGCAGCAGAGGTTTTTTATTCCTTATCCCTTTCTTTTGCAGGTTAAATTAATTCTGTTTCCTCCCCCCCTTCTCCTGCACTACAGGGGGGAGATCCTTTCGATGTCTGGTTTAATAAGAGTTAAAAGGAAAGTCCGTTTAAACACAGCTCAGTCTTTCATTGCTCCGTTAATCATGCAGATCCGGGAGGCTGACTTCCTTAATTTTTACCTTCCCGTTTTCAGCCAAATCTTCTAAATTTTTAAGTCCCGTTTTTAATTTTGCGTTCTTACTCACGGGTATTGTTGTTGCCAATCTTTAGTTTCAGAAAGGAATCGGCGCTCTCCGTTAATGGCGACGCGGCTTCACTCCGTAAGCTGGGTAGCGATCCTCAGCACCGCGCTCACCCCGATGCCGCTCCGGAGCCTTTAAAAAGGCTCTTTCACGATGCCGGGGGGGCGCAAAGGTGCCCACCGAATCTCCTTGCTCACAGGCTTCAGCGCCTGTGATTTTAGGGGTCCCCCGCTTGCCGTAGCGGGTAAGACCCGAACTTACGGAGCAGTCCTGCCTCGGAGCTCGAGGCTAGGACCGCCATCAAACGCTGGCGCCGACCGGAAGTTCTCCTGTTTCTAAGGCCACTCTGGG
Organism: Podarcis erhardii; assembly: GCF_964252035.2. Classification (NCBI taxonomy): domain Eukaryota; kingdom Metazoa; phylum Chordata; class Lepidosauria; order Squamata; family Lacertidae; genus Podarcis; species Podarcis erhardii. The sequence continues at coordinate 39,002,625 of NC_138497.1, forward strand.
AACTCTTGACTTGCTTTGTTGGGTTCCTGATTTATAAAATTATTTATTACAAATATGTATACACTATTATTCATAAAAAATAAATCATAGAGGTTTGCAACAATTCTGTATAAAACCACACAATGCAAACTATATAAAAGGTTTAAATTAGAAATCAGTTAGCTATTATGGAAATGTGTCTTGATTGCCTGCATAAGCCAGATGGAATACAAGAGTTTTCAGCAGACATTTAAAAGTTGAATCAGAAGGTGCTTGCTGGATCCTGTTGGTGGAGTATTACACAATACTGGGCTGAAGACAATAAAGGATTAGTTTCTTCTTGTTGTTAAATGAGCCTTGCCAAATTGAAGAATGATCAACTGTGGCCCTGCAGATGATCTCAGGGACTGGACTCAGATATAAGGGTTCAAGCAGTCCCTAAGGTACCCTTGACTTAAGTTGCTCTGTGTTTTGTAAATTAATACAAGGGCCTTAAACCTGGCATGGTAGTAGATGGCAGCAAGTGCAGGGTTTTTATTAAAACTATGGTGTCATCCAGATGCCCTCATTGGCAGCCTGACTGCCAAATTCTGCACCAGCTGGAACTTCTGAACCAGGCCCAAGGGCAGCCCCACATAAAGCCCATTGCAGTAATCCAACCTAAAGGTTGAACAACATTTAATTCTGTGGTGCTGTTTAAGGAACTGTTCTGTTATTGTGGGGAGGCAGTGCTGAACATTTACTGTGCTATAATTCTTTGAAAGTGCCTTGGAAATGGTCTGTAAACTAATCTTTGAGAGATGATCATGTAGGAGATGTCAAACAAATGGAATTTTCTGTCATTAACTGAAATTTACTGGACTCAAAATAAGGGGGGGGGTGTAGCATATGCAGCTAACCATAGCATTCTTCTTAGCAGATGATGGCATAAAAAGGGCTGGGTGTGTGGGTGACTGTCGCAAGTGAAGCCTCACTGTCTTTTCTGGCTCCCAATTAGGACTTACCAAGCAAGTTCATATTTTTAGTTCTTCACTTTCTGGCTTCAGGCTAAAGAATGTATTTTCTGCTGAGATTTGTTGAACATTCTGTCCTGGTTAAGAAACCTCTGAGAAGACATTTTCTTAAAGGTGCACCCTGTGTGTTTTGCTAATTCTTGCACATGAGGGTCAGACCTGGATATGAGGGCGCCTGTTAATTCCAAATGCCAAGCACAACAGCACAAAGCAATGTGAGAAGTTTTTGTCTATGGGCATAAGGAAAATCGCAGCTACACCAACAGACAAAGCGTTGACCTTTAAGGCAATGCTACTTGACACCACATGTGAGCATTAGCTTCAGGTTGTTTGCTGTCCCTGTAGGGACACTCTGTGCCACAGAAAGAGGGGGAAGGCATAATAGGCCCCATGATACATTCACCTAGCTGTGTGGGCATTCCTTTTCCATGGTTCTACCTCACCACAGTTGCATGTGTGTGTATAGTTTAACCCCCAACAGACTAACAGATTATTTTATCCACCCTTCACCAGCAAGCCCCAGGGCAGGTTACACCAATTTAAAATTCAAAATGAAATTGAAATGACATTAAAATTGAAAACAGTGAAAACAGATCACAAGGGGGTGAACTCTGAAAACAAACACACATCTCAGGCATCAAAGCCCAGGGTAAAGAGGTGCCCAGAACTACAATGTGCCCAGAATGCTTTGAGGGGAAATGTGCTTCAAATGTGCTTTAAAGATATAGTGTGTACACTTTGGCAATTACATGGGAAAGACTCACATCTATGGATTTATTGTATTTGCTGAGGGCAATAATGCTTTCCCACTCACGTTCCCCAGTTAGTGGTGGCATACTACTTCTGATACTGCTGTTCATATATCGCTTATCCTTCACGAATTTGTCTTATCCATATTTAAATCTATCCAGGTTAGCAGTCATTGCTTCATCTTGTGGTAAAATGAGGCATATTTTTATTGAAAAACTATCTTCTTCCTTTTTTTTTTTAAAAAAAAGAGAGATTTAGCTGTCTTGGCTTCCTGAAAAGAATCCTGGCAATAGTTGGCTGACTTTTCAGGAATGGTAAATGAGACCATATTTTGGTGTCCAGCTCACATGTAAGCCTTATATGCAAGCAGGAATGGGCACCCTAAGCTATGCCCACAGTTGAAGGGTGATGTGGATAGTGACATAGCATGGAGAAAAGAAAAGAAAAGAAAAGAATAAATACAATCCTTATTCCTTGACTATGGACACTCTAGGGACACGGGTGGTGCTGTGGTGTAAACCACTGAGCCTTGGGCTTGCTGATAGGAAGGTCAGCAGTTCGAAACCCTGCAACGGGTGAGCTCCCATTGTTCAGTCCCAGCTCCTGCCAACCTAGCTGTTCAAAAGCACGTCAAACTGCAAGTAGGTGGGAAGGTAAACGGCGTTTCCGTGCGCTGCTCTGGTTTTGCCAGAAGCAGCTTAGTCATGCGGGCCACATGACCTGGAAAAACTGTCTGTGGAGAAACATCGGCTCCCTCGGCCAGTAAAGCGAGATGAGTGCCACAACCCCAGAGTCGTTTGCGAATGGACTTAACTGTCAGGGGTCCTTTACCTTTTTTTTATGGACACTCTAAAACTCACCAGCAGACCCTCCAAGTGTCCCTATTTTCCAGGGATTTCCCTGATTTAGAGAAGCCGCCCCGGTTTCTGATTTGATTCTAGAATGTCCTGATTTTCCTTAGGATGTCCCTATTTTCACTGGAGGATATGGAGGATATGGAGATATCCAACCCCCAAGCCATCTGAAGGCAAACCTGTATAGGGAAGTTTTTTTAATGTTTAATATTTTATTATGTTTTTATATATGTTGGAAGCTGCCCAGAGTGACTGGGGCAACCCAATAAGATGTGTGGGGTATAAATAGTAAAATTATCATTATGGAATGGGACGTCTCTATTTTCACTGGAGAAATGTTGGAGAGTATGCGCCAATCTCTCAGTAGATTCCCTTCTCATTGTTCCTTCAAGCCTCTCTCCTGGCCTTCGAAAAGTCTGTTATCACTGATATCTGTCCTTGATCTCCAGAACTTCCTGGCTCTGCCTGTTTATAAAGACTCCCCTTGTCAGATCCCTCCCTCAGGTTACAGATTTTGGAAGCCTGGTGATTTAAATCTTCTTCCCTTAGACCAAGGGATATGCATATCTGTTCATACACAATGGCAGGTGCCTCTGTTTTCAGGGCTATACAGTGGTGCCTCGGGTTACACACGCTTCAGGTTACATACACTTCAGGTTACAGACTCCGCTAACCCAGAAATAGTGCTTCAGGTTAAGAACTTTGCTTCAGGATGAAAACAGAAATCATGCTCCAGCGGCGCGGCAGCAGCAGGAGACCCCATTAGCTAAAGTGGTGCTTCAGGTTAAGAACAGTTTCAGGTTAAGAATGGACCTCCGGAACGAATTAAGTACCTAACCTGAGGTACCACTGTAGTTCAGTTCCTTCACAGGCATTGAATGATATACACAATAAAAACAGACTAAAACACACAAATACAAGCTCTAAAAAGAAAAACATTGATTCATCAAACTCTTAAAAACCACAAGAGAGTTTCATCAGATACACAGTTCACTTTCCATAAATGCCTGGGTCACACCTGAGAGAAAGCCTTCTTAAACAAGAACGTCTTCAGAATTCATAATAGATAAATGGTGCTATGTCTTAGACCAATACTAATGGTTAGGAAAGGCTCAAGTGAACAATGAAGTTTTTAAGATATGCAGACAAAACAACATGGTGAGCACATGTGTGATTTATTTATTTTTTTAAACAACAACTTTCTTTTTCAGAAATATAAATAAATACATAGTTAACAAATACATATATTGATAACCTATATGAAAAGAAAAGAAGAACAAAAAAACCCAAAAATCTACATCATATGTGTGATTTTTGAGGGGAGGTTGGCACTCTTCCTGAGAGCCAGTTGAATCACTGACCACACTACATGTGCTGTGTTCATGTGGAATAAATGGATTGCATGTGGATGCACTGACACGCCACATGTGCCAGCAACATGACATGAATGAGAAGCCAGTCATGTGAAATGTAGCTGGTAAGTACTTTGAGGTCAATTGCTTCAGGTTTCAATCGCTCTGAGGTTTGGAGGTGTGGCACTGCATTATATTCTGCCAGAGAGGGCAGCTGTCCTGCAAAGGTTATCATTATCATTAACATCATGATATATCGCAAAAGACTGATAGCAAATATCCCCCTTCACTTTATTTATTCCAAAATAAATGTAGCCAGCTTACTAGTTCAAGGGTTTGTTCCATTTTCTTTCTTCAAAAAGCATCTTTCATTTACGGCACTTTTTATGTAGACGTATTTAAAAAAGAAAGTTTAATAGGCACAGCTTGTGATTATAGTCCATATTTGAATGCAGCTGAGATGGTTGTTTTTCTTCTGTGTTCAAAGAAGCATATGCTATAGCCACTATTATAAGCAATTCATCCAGGGCCTGTTCCCCCTCCCACTTTAGTAAGGATTGTCTAAGGCACATTTCCAATTTTTAATGGATCTCAATCGCAAAAGGAAACGTGTAAAGCTTGCGGAATCTTAAACAGAAAAATACATGCATCTTCTCATAAGTGCTTATCGACAGGACGTTACAGGTGACTGAGTGACCAGGTGGTTATGTGCACAAATGAGTTTGGTAAGTTACCTCTTGCCTTGGGTCTCCAGCTGCTGTTGGACTACAATCCCCATCATCCCTGACCATTGGTCTTGCTAGCAAGGGATGATGGGAGTTGTAGTCCAAAAACAGCTGGAAACCCAAGGTTGGGAAACACTGTGCTAGATGGTAATCTCTGATTACTCTGTGTGAACTGTTGCTAACCCAATGCTAAATGAGGCAGCAGCTTAGTAGCAGAGCACATGATCCCTTGCTCATTCATTAGGTAATCTTTAATAGTAGAGCTAAGTGTGCATTAGCAAGGTACACGGTGTGTGTGGGTCACTAAATTATTTATTTATTTATTTATTTATTTATTTATACCCCACCCATCTGGCTGGGTTTCCCCAGCCACTCTGGGTGGCTTCCAACCAAATATTAAAAATAATACAGCGTCAGACATTAAAAACTTCCCTAAACAGGGCCGCCTTCAGTTGTCTTTTAAAAGTAAAATAGTTGTTTATTGCCTTGGCATCTGCTGGGAGGGCTTCCACAGGACAGGTGCCACTTCCGAGGAGGCCCTCTGCCTGGTTCCCTGTAACCTCACTTCTCACAGTGAGGGAACCGCTAGAAGGCCCTTGGCGCTGGACCTCAGTGTCCGGGCTGGATGAGGGGGGTGGAGAGGAGCTCAAAAGCATGGTTTCATATTCCATAGTTTCAGCATTAGGACAAGTACCACACATTACCACCAACATGGGTAAGCCTCTGACAGCAGCAGGCCTGTGTTGAGATTTCCCCTGCAGTGTGTATGCACTGGGGTTGTGGTGGCATCGCAGTGTGTCTTTCCTTATCCCTTCTCCACACCATTACCCCCACATCATTAAAGCTAGCAGGGAAATGCACAACATGATAATGCCACACTAATGGAAACTTGTGGTGCACATTGCAGGGGAGAGGAAAAGTCCTCAACACAGGGGGCTTCATTGTCAGCAGGACTCCATGTCAACGATAATGTCACTCCCTCAGTGTGCTTCTGCCCTAAGGACCCCCCCCACACACACACACACAACCTCCACTTTGAAAAGCAATGCAGATACTTAATAAGTATAAATGGAGCATCACATAAACAAGAGAACACATCATATCCTGGCTGATACAATAAGGAGGCAGTGCACTGGATTTGGCTGAAGCATAGATCTTGAATTGAATTGGGATAATTTGGGGGAGGGATCCGTTTTTACCCAAGCTGGGTGGAAACAGCCCCAGATCACCCTGGCTCAGGTTGGGCCAGTTGGAGCAACTAAAAACCCAGGTGAAATTTTTGTCCGCTCCAGTGTCAGCAAGATTATGATCAAGCTTCCATTTCATTTATTTTTGTTGCTAGGAGGTCTGGGGAGCAATTATCTTTACATTCAACCCTGAATATGGCAGTTTCTGTAAGAGGGTGCACTTAATTAATTCTCTTAGAAATACCATTACCGCACAGCATGGCTTTGTATTAAATGCTTTGACCTCCAGGGCTTCTGAACTTCTAGACTTAATTTTAGATAATTAATGTAATCACATAGCTGCAGTTTGAGCCCAAACATGTGGAAGGATTACATGCTTTGAAAAGTTCTGTCTGAGACCCAATAATCTGGGAAAAGGCTAAATGGCTTTGAGTGGGGAACCTGGCTTTTAATATCCATTCTATTCCACTTATAAACTTTCATAACAAAATCCAAATATGAAAAGGTGAGGGGGAGCAGAAGTAATGTATCACAAAAATGTGCCATGTATATATTTAATTATACTGGTACAAAAGAGAGAGTCTGAAGGTTCCTACAGAGGAAAAGATTGCATATGTTTGATTAATCATCAAATAATATGTGAGACATGCTGAAAGTTTATAATAGATAAAAGGCATTGGTTGCTGGACTTGACTAAATGTCCTAGAAACCAAATTTCAACCTACTTCCTATTACGTTTCAGTGAGGTCAGTGAACTTAAAAACAATTACTCTGAAACACAGCAATAGTCCATTTAGCACAGTATCCTGTCTTCAGATGTGGTTCCTTCAGGATGTTTTAATAGTACAATATATTATTACATGAACAAAGGGTACACTTACTTAAAAGTACTCTTCCCCTCTCCTGCTGGGATCGAGGAAGATGCTGAATTTCATTTTTTCAAAAGTGATGCTTTACATAACCCAAGTAACTGCATACATAGCTGCTTAGGCAGAAAATCACACTTAAAAAATGGAATTCTGTGTCTTCCTGGATCTTGGCAGATGGGGAAACAGTATCAGATCCTGGCTTATTATCCTGGTTTCTTAGTTGACATGAAGCCAGAGTTCAGACATAACAGAGAATTCTGGCTTAATTTTTTTTTTTTTTTTTTAAAGAAATTTGTTTTTATTGACTGTTTCCTTGTGTAACAAAAAAGGACATGTAGGGTCTTCACTTTCAATTCATAGAGCCTTTTTCACAGTTCATTTATGGGTGGTATGAGACACTTTGTCAAAGACATTATGCAGTTGGGGAGGAAGAGATTGGAGGAAGAGTGGGGCAAGGTCTCTGCTTCAAATCCATCATCCAGTTAGAAGAGAGGAAGGGCAAGGAAGCAATGCTTGGCCAAGACACTCATCTACATTTTCCTAAACCATCATTTCTTGAGCCATCTCAATACAGCATATATAGACAGTGCAGTACTATTATTCCAACAATACAATATTTGTTGTAAAGCAGCTCTTTACTTTGCCAGTGATGGAAATGGGATTACATCCAACGCAGTGTGAGCAGAAGGCAATTTGCACAACTAAACTTTCCCTCTCCCTACTGTCCTCTGTACTTCCCCAAAAAGGATTCCTCAGAAGGTTGGAGGGACTTAGCACACATTGTCGGCCAAGTCATATGGGACTGCATTTAAATCGCTCAACATCAGTTGGAGAAATCTTGCACACAATGTTCCTGATTTCAGTAAATTCCCTGCTCTCATTGCAGCCCCCATACGACACAGCTCACAATATTCAATAGGTCCCATAATGTTTATGGGACAGCCATTCCTTAATCTAGACCAGGATTCCATAATTCTGCTCTGGGCTAAGCATAGGTAAGCCCAGCCCAGTAGGCAGAGAGAGGTAAGCGGAATTCTGCAAGGAAGAACACTGGTACCTCAGGTTAAGAACTTAATTTGTTCTGGAGGTCTGTTCTTAACCTGAAACTGTTCTTAACCTGAAGCACCACTTTAGCTAATGGGGCCTCCTGCTGCTGCTGCTCCACCGGATAACGATTTCTGTTCTCATCCTGAAGCAAAGTTCTTAACCCGTGGTAATATTTCTGGGTTAGCAGAGTCTGTAACCTGAAGCGTATGTAACCTGAAGCGTATGTAACCTGAGGTACCACTGTATAAGCAAGGAAGAAACTCTAAAATAAATAAATGTACTCCCTGATCAGCAGAAACTGAGTCCAGGTTCTTCTTTCCCAGGCTTCTGAATACAGCAGGTCCCCTGATCCTCTGGAAAGGTTTTTTGGAAGAGCAAAAGGGAACTATTGGTTGCATAAGCTACCTTTTACTGATGTAGTATTAGATACTGCCCTGGGCTCCTCCAAGCAGCTGATTTAGTCTGTATTCAACCTGATTTCCTTTGCCAAAGCTCACATAGTGCTTAGGCTGTGACTGCATTCAGACAGGTTATAATGCTAAGGCTTCTGTCCTAATTTCTGATGTTCCTTTTACACAGAAATACCTTGTTGTATTGTTTTTCATCAATATATGTTTCCCTAGCACTGAATTTGAAATTCCCACGTTAACAGGGTTCCATTTTTTCTGGAAACAAGACAGAAATGAGCACTAAACCTCTCCTGGATTCCACTAGATTTCCAGAAGCGCCTTTTATGTCATGTGAAAGATCACGGAAAATGCAAACACAAACAGGTAAGGAAATGTTGTGAATAAAGTGTGGTCTGAATTCAGCCCATGCCCAGGTTTTACTGAGCATTTGTTCTGATTTGTTCACAAGGGTGGTTAATATGTCAGTGATTTATGTCAGAAAGACAGAGGTGTGTATTCCTTTGAACTCTTGAACATCTTTCCTTTGTTTTCAAGAATCTCTTGTGGCACCTCAAAGAGTAAAAAATTGTGTGCAGAGGAGGGTGACTAAGATGATCAAGGGTCTGGAAACCAGGCCTTATGAGGAATGGCAGAAGGAGTTGGGTATGTTTATCATGGAAAAGAGGAGACAGAGATAAATATTATCACCACCTTCATATATCTAGGATTGTCACATGGAGGACAGAGCAAGCACGTTTTCTCCTGCTCTGGAGGGTAGGACTCAAACTAATGGCTTCAAGTTACAAGAGAGGAGATTCCAACTAAACACTAGGAAGAGCTTTCTGACAGTAAGAGCAGTTTGACAGTGGAACAGATTCCCTCAGAAGGCTGTGGACTCTCCTTCCTTGGCGGATTTTAAGCAGAGGCTGAATAACCATCTGTCATGGATGCTTTAGTTGAGATTCCTACATTGCAGGGGGTTGGACTAGATGACCCTCGGGGTCCCTTCCAACTCTACGCTTCTATGAGATTCTTTGATTCTAAGTATAATGGCTTTCTTTCTGGTTGACTGTGTTCATTTTGAAATCTATCATGCAACTGTCAGCATCATTTGAAAGTTAAATAAAACTGGAGTTTTTATTAAAAGATTTAAACCAGTTGCCATTAAAACATTCTTTTATTACTTTATTTTATACTTTTAATGCAAGAATAATTCCATCAGCACACACATGATAATCCCCTCTTTGCAGAGGAAAGATCTCGAGCTGTCTTTTAAGACTTAATCATCCAAGGAGGAAAACAGTTGACTGCAATATGTTGATAAGGGTCATAGCTATATATTTACAACGAAAAGCAAGTGAAGTAATATACGGTGGGTATCTTGATGGATTTTTTTTCCCTTATAGAAACTTGTTCAATGAGATAAAAAGAATTTTTCCAAGCTGATGGTTTTTGCCAAGGAGCTAAAAGATGTTGTAATTAAAAGAGGATGGAATTTATTGCAACCTTTACAGAACTATCAAGGCATTTTTCTTCTCCTTTGTTTTCCAGCTTCTCTTTATACCATGGCACTTGCATTTTTCTGTTTTATACTCTGTGACCTTTAGGGGAACAAGCTATGGAGCTGACCTGTTGAATTTAAATTATCAGTCCAGTTGAAGATTTGTAGGAAGTGTTCGATACTCAAAGGGAAAGGCGGTTTGGGTCTAGATGCTAGTATGCTGTCAACAGCCCCAACCTGGCCTAGCTGCAAAACCCCTTTTCATGTGGCAGTCACTACAGAAATGGCTGCACTAGCTGGGAGATGGAATCTATTTTCTGTTGTCCAATATAATGTACTTACAACATTTGGAAATGCTATGGTCTCACAATAGAGTTGCTCAAGGGGGAATGGTTGGATCCACTGCTACATATTAATAACAGCTGCACATTTATCTAGCCAAAAGGTAATTGTGTGGAAAGGCAATTGGTTTGATTATCTGTGTTAAATTACCTTTGATTATGTCAATCTTGCTAGTGTTCTGTTTGCTCCTAAACCAAGCAACTGCTTGATACTGATTTTCTTTTCACTGACAGGTTTTTGGCCATTGGAGAAATTGGAAAGCAAATTTGAATGTGCACCCCAATCTCCAAGGTCAGGAATCCAAGAGGGCTTAGAGAATACCTTGGGTTTCATTTCCTTGGAAGGAAGGTCACTGGAAGCTTGTGATGTCTTTATGATATATGGTTTTATTTGCACATACATCCAGGTGGAGAAGAAGATAGAAGGGATATTAACACTCCAACAGACTTAGGTTTCTAAGGGAGCCCCCAAAAGCACAGCTGTAATGGCATATGCTGCTGTGTCTGCCTAAATGTTAACTCTAATAATGCAAAATTGCAAATTGATGGTTGTGGTTCACAAGTCAAAAGAGCCCTTCACCATGAGCAGGAAGGCGTCATGAGGAAGTGGCCACAATAGTGCGCATCCACTCACAGCCATATTTGTTTTGTGAACCTCGTGGATTAGCTAGCAGCTATTTGAGAGCATTAGGCATGACTCTTCCAGAATCTCATAAGACCATAAGAGCCTGTTGAATCAGACCAATGGCACATTTAGTTCAGTATCCTGCTCTTACAGTGGCCAATCAGATGCCTGTAGAAACCCAGGAGGAGGAGCGGGGCACAAGTGCACTCTTGCCTCCTCAGGTTTCCAGGAACCATAGGCACCAACTCATAGGGGCTGAGGCAGTTTCACACACCCCCATGTATTTTTGAGAGAGCTGGGGCCCCTCAGTTTTCAGAGAGTGCTTCCCTACGCCCCCTGACACCTCAGGATGTCGTGCAGCATCACATCTGGGCCCCTCAATCCTCTGAAGAAGCTGGCGCCTCTGCCAGCAACTGGTACTCCAAAGAAAATTCCATGTTGCAAAACAGAACACTCTAAACAACAACGAGCAACACGTTGGCTAATAATATACTAACAATGTTTTTAAACACTATACGTAAGGGTAGTAGTAGTAAGTGTAGTAAGCTTACAAGTGATTGCTGATCCGTGGCCATTTGTTGTACCTTTGGGGACAATTAATTTGCTGATGAAGACTTAGCATTGAAACAGTTCATTATCCTGGAACTGTTTGCTGCTGTGCTTGGAGCACCCTCTTGCTACATTTGGAGCACCCATCATCTCACATTTATAGGATATTGACTTTGGAAAGGCATTCTGCCTCCATTCCAGTGATCTTTAATAGTGACTTATCACTCTTTCCATTCCTGTTCATGGAACACTTATTTGATGTTTATTAGTTTGTGACTCCATGCACATATTGTATATCTTCTGTTTATGTATTTTGACACAGTATAGTGTTATAAAAATATTGTTAGTATATTGTTAGCCTACATGTCGCTCGTTGTTGTTTAGAGCAACTGGTACTCAGCAGCACCGTGCTTTGATGAAGTAATCTCTTTAGCCTCTAAAAGCTTGTGCCACTGTAAATTGGTTAGTCTTCAAAGAGCCACAGGAATCATTCCTAGAAATTGCTGGCCTGATTACATCTGGGAGATGCCGTTTATTTGCAGCAATTATTTATAATTATATCCTGAAAAACTTGTGAGGCTTGTTCGCTCGGTTTTCTTTGAAACAAAGCCACTTGCATATTCCCTTGGAGGTGTTCAGTAGAGACATCTTTGGTCTTTAAATATCCTGCCTCGCAGATGCTCTATAAACCAATGAATTAAATCGAAGGGAATAAATGGAGAGAATTTCACGAAAGGCTGTAACGCAGCAAGATAGGTTTATCCAAAGGCAAGCAGAACTTTTGCTATTTCTGGAAGCCATGCAGGTTAGCAGAGCAACTAGTTAACTTCCTGTTAATACCCCAGCCTTTCAATATATTCTATTCCATGGAATCATATTGCTTTGGGATTTGAGGACAGTAATTGCACATAGCCAAGGCTGGAGTGAAATATTTACTAGCATAGTAGCTCCTTGAGGGTGGGATTCCTCATGAAGTCATGCCGTCTGGTACTAATGCTGTGGTTCTAAATCAATGTCCTCTGTTGCATGCTGTAGTGAAGTTTAAACTGAGTACTAATAACAAGTAATTAGCCATGTGGAGCAGGATTAATTAGTGCACAATGAGCCTGCAGTACCTTGTCTTGTGGCAGCAGACATCAAAGGAGAAGCTGTTAAGCAACTGAAGTCTGCTAATAAAGAATATTGATATGGCTTCAAACAGCATAATACCATTCATATCCAAGACTGCAAGTTCACTAAGTGCCCTTCAGCAACACTGCAGCCTAATTTACCCCTGAGAAGTATTGTATATAGGAAAAGGGCATATTGAGTGGTTGCAGTAGTCTTTATTTATTGTGCTGCTCTCGTGATTTATTTCTCCTTGTTAGCAGCTTGGCATATCTCAGTGTCCATCGGAGTGTGCCTGTTATTATTCCTTGTTTCATTTGTGAACTGCTTCTCATGAGTCAGCCTGAAGTGATTTACAGTACGATAAAAACATATACCAAACAATTGCATGTATTCAAGTAGCTCAGAGATTTCCATTATGTGTGTGTGTATGTGTGTATATACATGTACAGGGACGTGGGTGGCACTGTGGTCTAAACCACTGAGCCTCTGGAGCTTGCCGATCAGAATCAGTTCAAATCAGCATGATGGGGTGAGCTCCTGTTGCTCTGTCCCAGCTTCTGCCAACCTAGCAGTTTGAAAGCACACCAGTGCAAGTAGATAATTAGGTACTGCTGAGGCGGGAAGGTAAACGGTGTTTCGGTGTGCTCTGGCTTCCATCACGGTGTTCCGTTGCGCCAGAAGCAGTTTAGTAATGCTGGTCACATGTCACAGAAAGCTGTCTGTGGACAAACGCCGGCTCCCTCGGCATGAAAGCAAGATGAGCGCTGCACCCCATAGTCATCTTTGACTGGACTTAACCATCGAGAGGTCCTTTACCTTTTACCTTTACCTATATACACACACAGCAGAGAGAACAAGAGTTGATATGATATGAATGATTATTAAGATTGAAATCAAAGTAGGGTAAAGTCACATTTCTTTTTCATTGCAATTATTTATCCCTTTATTAATTTATTATTTATTTCTAAGTTCGAGGGATATTATTATGTTGCAAAAACACTGACATCCCCCACGGTAGCATTTCATAAATATGGGCTGCGTGATACGGTCTTTTCATTTCCCCCAGTTGCTTGTACCCTAGTTAGCGTTTGCCCATTTCTGTATGTGTGAGTTGGTTGACTTTATCTCCACTAGGGGCTGCTGTTCTATGGAATCATCTGAATACTGGGGATGGTGAAAGGTTAGATAAAGATATTCTATCACCCAGGAGAGATTTGCATCCCCATCAGAGCACCATGTTATTCCCACCTCAGTATAATCTTTGGGTAGGCAGAAATATTTGCTTGAGGTCATCTCCTTGTGAGTTAGATCAATGTGAAAATAAAGCCTTTCTGTGTTTTTATTGTCATACCAGACAAATCGTAGTGATTTGGATTAATTTGTAACTGATTATTGTATATTTTATGCTGTGTCTATTTAGAATATTTATAGCACATTTATATGTCCCCCAAAAGGATAGTAATTATATATATTAGTACTTTCACATTTTAAAAATAAAAGAAAAGGGGGAGGAGAGGAACTTGTATTTCTTCTGGAAAAAATTCTAGTGAAGCAGTTTGAGATGGCACTGTAATCTTTTCTACATCATAGTTTAAGATGTAACCCTGTGTCCACTTACCTGGGACTAAGCCTCATTGAACTTGATGAGACTAACAGCTGAGTAGACAGGCATGTGATGGCGATTATAGAGTTATTGGAAAACATTATGCTGTAATCACGTTGTAAGGCTTTTATGTTTCTGGTTGAATGCAGGTAGAAGTTGAACAAATCACAACACAGACAAGTATTTGCTGATACTAATACATTTGGTTTATGGTGATATAAGCTTTCTTCGGGTGTTATTAAATTCCATGTTGCTGTACACAGGAAGAAGGAGTAGGGCTGCCTTGCAGTCACATGTTTCATGCAGACCTTCCCTAAGTGTTCACATATACAGCATGAGGGCATATAGTTCATACTAGGGGCTGCCACCCCTGCTCACTCGATTTGTCAACCCTGCTTACCTGCCAGTCCTTTTGCCAGCCTCCTTCCCCTACACCTCCCCAACCTCTTCTCCCTGACCAAAAACTCCTGTCTTTAAACCTCACCCACTCCCCTTATTCCCTCATGGTTCACCCCAAACCCCTTTTAAATAGGGGTGTCTGAGTATGGTTTTCTGAAACACCTCCCCCTACCAGCAGCCCCATGAACTGCAGCGTGATGACAGCATTACATTCTAATGTATATAGGAAGAGAGGCAAAGGTTTCCACAGAATCTGAAACTCAATCATTCCAAGTTCCAGATTCTGTGGAAGCCTTTGTGTGTACAATTATATATGTGAAAGCCACCTCTCTACAGATGCTGTATGTGTGAGCACTGGATGGAGTGTGCAATGCCAGGGGGCAGTTAAACTCAGCAGGGCCCCATTCCTTATTCCCATGTACAGCAGCATGGGAGTGACCGTCACTCACTGATGACAGAATAAAGCAAAAAGTTTTAAGGTCTTTTTTAAAAAGTTAAGCTACAAACCATCCATATTTTTCAGTCCTCCTTCCTCTACATAAATCAAACAGGTCCAATTTCTGATGTCACATATGACCTTTTGTAAAATCGTTTGTTGTATTATTCCTATAAGTGGTCGAATGTCAGCAGATTCTTAAAGGTCTTAGGAAGAAAAATAATATACTTTTCTAGACAGAGAATGTTTATCAACCAATGGCAGATCTATGATATACATACGAATCAATATTGGCTGCATTTATTACTCCACTCTAACTTTCAAAGACGCTATATCATTATCATTATTATTTAGTTTTAAAAGCAGCTGATGAATCCCGAGCTCTGATGAGCCCTTCAGTCTATGTGGTGTCATGTGTCAGGGGCCAAGGAGAGGCAAGAGTGGTTGTTTCCCACTACAACCTCCTAATGTTGAGCAATTCCTCACCTTCCACTGACTTGGTTGCCTTATGTGATACAGTAAGCCAAACTATGGTTAAGGGAACCTCAAGACTGTTGCTGTTTTCAGGTGGGATTCACAATGCAGGGGGAGCATGGCTTAACAACTCCATTCATATGTTATTTCTATTTATGGCTAGTGGGCTAGTCTGAATCGACATGCATGACATTGGCAATTACCCATGTTGCAAGCTTTTCTCACATCTGCATGGCAAACTACACCTACCAAAATGCCATTCTATACAATGGTTAAAGGTGTAAGCGTCATTTCTTAGAGCCAGTGTGGTGTAGTGGTTGAGAGTGGTGGACTCGTAATCTGGTGAACTGTGTTCGCTTCCCTGCTCCTCCACATGCAGCTGCTGGTGACCATGGGCCAGTCACACTTCTTTGAAGTCTCTCAGCCCCACTCACCTCACAGAGTGTTTGTTGTAGGGGAGGAAGGGAAAGGAGAATGTTAGCGGCTTTGAGACTTCTTTGGGTAGTGATAAAGTGGGATATCAAATCCAAACTCTTCTTCTTTCATCCTTTGCTCTGGCTACTCTAATTGCTACTCAGCAACAAGCTGGCACATACATTGCTGCTGCATCTTTATGGGTGGGCATGAAGGGGCTGAGATTAGAGACATCCCAACCATAGAGGTAAAACTAGGCAACTGCCTTAGACTCAGAATTGGAGAGCCAACAGTGTCACCTAAGAGGGAGATAGCGAGCGAGCACTTGCATTTTTGAAGCAGGTACACAGGATGAATTTCAATGCTTTCTTCTAATACTATCTGCCTGCTGCCAGTGACATAGGGCTTCCCCGTATGATTCGTTTATTGAGCATTTATTGTGATTTGCTTGCATAAAACTTACACAGAATAAACTATGTCTAGCCTTTATTGAACATTGCAAAGTGGTTACAGAACAATGAACATTCAAGCTGCATTCATCCAGATTTGCTTGCAGGGTGTTTATACATCTTCCCATTAATCATTCATTTATCCCACATTCTTCAAGGCATTTTGTTTCCCAACTGTAAAAGCCTGTTTCTTTCTTTAAAAAAAAAAAAAAAAAAGCAGACCCGTTGCACTAGAGTGACAGAGATCTCTAATCCACTTTGATTGCACAAACCTAAATTTACGTTACGCGCTTGAATCCATCCTGCAAAATATTGACAGTCTGGAGGCATCTGTACAAAGAGCGGAGGAGGAGAGGAAGTAAAGAAGCAGCATAACATTAAAAATAGCATCATAGTCATCTCTTTATCATGCAGCTTGCTCTTATTATGCTGCTCAGCCTAAGATAAGACATGGGCGTCTTATCGTATGGGAGCAGCAACACTTTAGTTCATTCTAGGGCAGGGGAATATCGCGAGATGAACCCGGCCAGCAAGTTCATCTGTATACATTAATATGGCTGATTTCCATGGGGAACCAAACTTATCTCTCCAGAAGATGATTTTCATGCCTCCCAAGGAGACCCCGAGAGGGATATTTCCAAGAAAGCTAAAGCGCTTGCCGAAACCTGGTTACAGAAGCAGGCTTTCCACATCTGCTTTTAATATAAACCCAGCAGCTGCATAAGCAGGACTTGGCTGGTATTTTGGCAGTCATTCAAGCCACTGGCCTGTTCTTCTGAGCGTGTCGCTCGGGAGGTTAATCTTGTTTTATTTTACTGCTAATTAACCCCTTTCCTCCCCTCAGCAGATTCCCTAATGCATCGCAATCGAGTTCAGTGGTCAGTGGCATCTTTGTCCTTCTCAGACATGGCATTTAGACACAAGAAGGCAGGTATATTTCTCCTGCTCAGGAAAGAGATTGTTAAAGCAATCTTGGATGGTTATTGAATAGGCACATTCATTTCTTCTTGGCAGATAAAGAAATACCTGCTGATACAGAAAACACAAGGAGGAGGGGAAGCTGGCTGAGAAAATGAAATCTGTAAAACCATCTCCAGCACTCCTAGTCAGAAAAGTAAATCAGTGGAAGTGACAGTCTTTGTTTTTTTTTTTTAAAATAATTTTTATTGGGTTTTTACATTTTATAACAACAGACACACACACAAAGACAAAGACAAACAAACACACAAATACAATTACATACCCTAAGTTTCTTTACCCACTTTCATTGACTTCCCCCCACCCCCTCCTCTTACATCCCAATTCCAAAATTAATTCAGCAAGTTCTTACCTAACCTCTTAAAGATATTCACATTGCTTTTAAAAATTAAATTCTTTTGTTTATCTATATTCAACTATCCAATTCTCTTATAATCATTAATTTCTTTTTTTTTAAGGTCGATCTAACTTCCCCTTCACAAATTTTCCCTTTATTATATTAATTATAGGTCACATTGACCAAGTAAAACAAAACATAACATTTTATAATTCTATTCTCTCCCCCCCCTGCCCCGGTTTCTGTCCCTTCCTAGACAAATGTCCAGAAAACAAACAAAAAATATTTCTAGCCCGGATTCCTCACGTCCGAGGCGTCTGATTCTCTGTCAGTCCCTCTCTGCCAGCTATGTTGGTAGTCCTCTTTGATGGTCCTAAGACCCCGAAGGAGTTCAGTCAGAGTCAGATCATATTTTCTTTCATTCAGAATGTTGAAGAGTGTTTGCTGCGAGAGGCCATCTAGTTTTCCATACTCAAGAGAAAAGTCCCAATCATATTGCTTTGTTCTTTCTAGTTTTAATATTCCAAGTACTCCAGGGGCTTCTCTCTTCTTCTTTCTCATCTTTCGCAGGTCTGTAATCCAAAGGTCTTCTTGCTCATACTCTAACGCTGCAGATTCCTGGTTGATATTTTCCACTTGTAGTGTCTGAACTCCTTCTTTTTTCTCTGTCAATTCCAAAGGCATCTCTTCCTGCTCAGCTGCAGAGTTTTTATCATACATCTCCTTTGTGCATTCAGCAGAGTTGTTTGTTTCAGGATTCAAGGTCATAAAAACTTTACTCAGAGCCATACTCTGCTCCTGCAGGATTCCCACGAGAAAGAACATTTTTTCTATCTCCGCCAGTAATTTTCCCTCTGCAGCCATTGTAATGTCACTAATTCCCCCTAGGGGGCTTTCAGTTATTTAGTAGTCCTTTTCCAATAATCTGTTACTTTGTTATTATCAATACTTTGTTTCCAATCGCCTCAGTCCAAATGTATCAGCTTTAAAGTTATTAAATAGCAAAATTCTTTACTTTGTCCGCCCGTTTGACAGCTTCTTTGACAGCTGTCAAACTCCTTTCAGTTCTTCCTCCGGGACCCAAATAGGACACTCCCGGGTTTTTTGGGGGGGATACACACAAAGTTCCAAATTCCCTTTCTCTCCAGCACAAAAATCTTGTTCTATCAAATTTGTGAGAAACTTTTAAATCTTCAAAACAGTATTCATTCCGCCTTAATTCTCCGTTCCTTGCTTTGAAACGTCTATAAGTAGAGGGGGTGCGGACTTCCCTTTAACACATCCCCCGATCGTGCCGAATTCACAGGATAAAATTTTTAAAGTCCAAATTCCACTACTCACGGGTCCTTTGTTATCCAGTCCAAATTTTGGGAAGAAAGTCAGCGCTCTCCGGCCATGGCTTGCGGCTTCGCTCTACTGAGGTAGCGGTCTACTCTCAGCACCACGCCACTCTCCGTACCCTCTCCGCAGCCTTTAAAAAGGCTCTTCGTGGGTCGGGGAGGGCGCTTAAGGTGCCCACCGAGTCACCAAGTCCGCAGGCTTCCGCGCCTGCGGTTTCTGAGGGTCCCCGTGTCGCCGGCACGGCAAGACCCGTCCTCAGCAGAGCCGATTCCCTCCGGAGCTCGGAGGGAATCCGCCATTAGCCGTTCGCGCTAACCCGGAAGTCGGAAGTGACAGTCTTTGAATGAGTGCATCTGACTTTTGTCAGGCTCCCTTACTTAAAGACCCAAGCTGAGATTGCGGGGCTGGGTGCACCCCCAAATGTTGTGGCATAATGGCTTTGCTTTCCTGCACACAGTCCACTGAACTGTCAGCTAGATTCTTTAGAAAGAGGTATTATCAACCGGGGATGTGAGCGTGGAAGAATTCTCAAGTTTGATTTCCAAATTGTAGCAGCAACGCACGGTGATCAGTGCAGGGAGCAGGAGAACAGGGCTGCATGGGGATGAACTATGAACAAGGACCTCCAGGTCCATAGGCAAAAGCTTTTATCTTACAACTACGCCAGGTGAAATGGCAATCCAAGCCTTCCTTGTGGTCTGACAGGTGTCTGGGTCAGCTCTGACATGGTAGAAAGACATGCTATCAGGTTTTTGGGTTGCACTGAGTCTTTAATCCTGGTATCTTGGCAGGCATTGCATATAGGCTATGGGTGATGCCCAACTTAAAAAGGTAAAGGGACTCCTGACCATTAGGTCCAGTCGCAGACGACTCTGGGGTTGCGGTGCTCATCTTGCTTTATTGGCCGAGGGAGCCGGTGTACAGCTTCTGGGTCATGTGGCCAGCATGACTAAGCCGCTTCTGGCGAACCAGAGCAGCGCATGGAAACGCCGTTTACCTTCCCGCTGGAGCGGTACCTATTTGTCTACTTGCACTTTGACGTGCTTTCGAACTGCTAGGTTGGCAGGAGCAGGGACCGAGCAATGGGAGCTCACGCCGTCGTGGGGATTTGAACCGCCGACCTTATGATCGGCAAGCCTTAGGTTCAGTGGTTTAACCCACAGCGCCACCCGCATCCCTTGATGCCCAACTTACTGAGTGGTTAATGTGATGAACCATTCAGATCTCTGGCAGAAATTTTTTAAAAATCACTAATAAAGATGACCAAGCAAATCTGAATTGGTCTCAGTGGTTATTCTAGTTATACAGCCCAGCCAAACCTTGTTATTTCATTCTGCCGTTGCTTCTTATTCTTCTTGTGCTGCTTCTGTGCTCTGTGGATTGCCTTCCTGCATACTGCTCAGAACGTGATATCTGCTTGCTCCTAGAAATCCCAGTGATGGAATTGATTCCACAGCCCTTGTATTGATTCTTGCCTCAGACGTCTCCAAAATGCAATCCTGCTTGCAGGGCAGCCTTGATTCTGGCTCTCAAGTCTTCATGAATCCCTGATTGGTTATATATTTTTGAACTAATCCAGGAAGTACACATACAAGCAGATTTTTGCAAGTGGATCTGCTGCACTGGGTGCAGAAGAGGCTGGTAGAGCGAGCTGAATTTTTCAACTTTCAAATTCCAAAAATGAGGGGTGCTAAAAAGCTGTAACATGACTTGGGAATTCCAAAGATATTTTGGTTAAATTGATATCATTTAGTTTGGGTAAGTAAAATGTCTGCAAAATTGCATAAAGGGAAAGGTAAAGGGACCCCTGACCATTAAGTCCAGTCGTGACCGACTCTGGGGTTGTGGTGCTCATCTCGCTTTATTGGCCGAGGGAGCCGGCGTACAGCTTCCGGGTCATGTGGCCAGCATGGTGAACCAGAGCAGCGCACGGAAAAGCCGTTTACCATCCTGCCGGAGTGGTACCTATTTATCTACTTGCACTTTGACGTGCCTTTGAACTGCTAGGTTGGCAGGAGCAGGAAGTGAGCAATCGGAGCTCACCCCGTTGTGGGGATTCTATGCAAAATTGCATAGAAATCATTAAAAATTATTGCCAAGTACTTGCAGTTATATTATATATTATAGTTTTTATTTAGCTAGCTATTATTTAGCATTACCTGACATTTCCAGATGGTAATTTTTTAAAATTTATTTTGGTTTCCCGAAAGCAGTTTATGTGCTTCTTCATCAAACCTAGACTTAGCAAGCTAAATGTTGTCCAATCATAAAAATAATAAAATTGAATTCCTTGCACCCTAAAGCATATTTTTAAAGATCCCCTCTCTGGAAAAAAAAATAGAAAAACTTAAGGTTCACCCTCTACTGGTACATATGGCTTTTTATATGTGGGGTGGAGCATCTAGCAAACTGATACTGCTCTCTTAAAGTGGTGCATTCACATTTCCATCCTGAAAAGTATCAGTGAACAAGAGAAACCTGGTTGCAGAGAAGAGGTACTGGAAGGGAATTTGCAAGAGAGAGTCAGTGTCATGGGAGGGGGTTTAGTATGCACGCGTGTGCGCACACGCACACACACACACGCACACACGCGCGCACACACACACAGAACTTCCCAATTTCCCTTTGCAAATTACCAGGCATGCATTTGGAAAATTTCTTTTCTGGTATTCTATAGTTCTCCTGCCAACCTAGCAGTTAAAAAGCATGTCAAAGTGCAAGTAGATAAATAGGTACCGCTCCGGCGGGAAGGTAAACAGCATTTCCGTGCGCTGCTCTGGATCGCCAGAAGCGTCTTAGTCATGCTGGCCACATGACCCGGAAGCTGTACGCCGGCTCCCTCAGCCAGTAAAGCAAGATGAGCACCGCAACCCCAGAATCGGTTACGTCTGGACCTAACGGCCAGGGGTCCCTTTACCTTTATTCTATAGTTCTCTTTTGAATAGCAGCATGCACTTGCACAAGAAAACATTTGTGGGAACATGTGGACATGTATTCAGCCCGAACAGCATTATGACTCCCCCTCCACCATGCTGCCTCTTGATCATCTCCAGATACATGTGGAAAAGAAGATCCAGGGCTGTGTATTCCTAGAGGAAAGTATATGGATGGCCTTCAGTACTGCGTGATCCTAAAAGAGTAAGACACAAAGGAAAAGCTAGAGTCCTGAAATCCATTAAAGCAAATATAGTGCACAGGTAAATAAATTACCTTTTCTCTTCCATTTAACCATCTGCCAAACTGAACTGGACAGCAGCACTACAGTCCTTGGAATATCAAAGAAAGAGCTAAAGAGAAATGGAATTGCGAGAACAACCTAATCATTTCTTTAGGAGTCAGGTTCAAATAAAGTGAATAGGTTGACCAGCAAGAAGTGCATCAATATGGGAGCTGCTATCATTAAAAAGTAACAATTAGATTAGATGGTTGGCATTTCCCAAAACAACAACCCAATTCACATATCTGCCAAACATAGTATTATGAGTATTTGGGGGGCAGGGTAGGGGAAGGCTGTATGCCAAGACCCTTCTAATTCCTGGATCCAGAAAGTGTTAAAATCTAAGCAAGGATTCAAATTCCTGGAACAGCCAGGCCAGCTTTCTGGTGAGATAATAGCCTAAGAATGGGTCATTAAGGTAACAAAGGAAGTGGATCTGTGCCAGACAGAAAATAGGTGTCCCCCCTCAACTTGCTGGTAGTTAGTAAAACAAAGGCCAGAAGCTACAAGATGGAAGCAGCAAGCTGGGCAGCTAGAGAGACAGAGCGATGCTTGATTTCTGTTTAAATCCAAGGATGCTGCTATGCAGGAAGCAAGGTCCTCTTGGAGTGTTAATGCTGTGAACTCCATTGCAGACTCGGGTTGTATGTATATGTAAATAAACCACATACCATAAAGGCTCCACAGTCTCCGCTGTGCCTCATTCCGAAGGGAACACAAACCCTGGGTAAGTGCCTGGAACCCCTGAAATCTCACACCGCTCAGAGGTTAGGGTGGTGGTCAAAACTGCAACAATTCAAAAGAATGGACTGCATCTAGTGGGTCTGTACTAGTGGAAAGCACTACGGATTGCCCTACCCACTGCAACTCCTAAAAGAAAACCCTGCTTCCGAGGTTGCAGGGACCCTCTGTGCAGTATGGGATATGGTGCATTGGACTGTAGTAAGGGAGTGGGGGAAATAAAAAATGAGATGTCCTGCCTTACATAAGGTGCTTACTGCTAGCACAAAGTCATCCTTGCATGTAACCCACCACCTTTAACAGTAACACTTAAAAATTTCAGATTTTCTCTTAGCTGTTGCCTTTGTGTAGCAAAATTTCCCAGCCGGCACAATTCTGAAGAACTCTTTTTTAATTGTCCTATTTTTCAACATTGTTGAAACTTTGAAAACAGTTTTGAAGTACAAAGTCTTCTAACAATTCCACATGGGTGTGTGTCAGAGCTGCCTCTAGGTCCCAGCTCACAGAGGACCAACGCTAGGCTGTGGTAATGTATAAAAGTCTTTATTGAAGTTCAGTTTCCATTTCAAAGCCACAGCATGCAGCCCTACGTCTTAACCCCTAGATCGGCGAAGTCCCGTCTGAGTCTCCTCCCCTCTGACACCAGTTTAAGATCCTAGCCCTGCTCCACCTTTTCCGCTGCTCTCTCCTCCTCTGGGTCCTCCTGCCCGCTGGGGCATTGCCCTTTCTGGACTCTTCCGACGCTGAGTCGCTTAGCTCCTCCCCCTGCCTCCGTCGGGCTTTAGGACCCGGTTCCCAATCCTCATTCTCTGCTGTCCCGTGCTCCTGTACATTTGAACTTGCCTCTCGCGCCAACCCAGTGACCTTTCTCCTAACCGTTACACTACTTCTGTCACTGCTTCCCTCTTCCGGGACACTAGCCGGATCTGACCTCCCCTCCGTCGTCCAACTCTCCGACGGAGGCGTGTTCAGCTCTGTCTCGTCTTCTCTCCCTGGTGGGGAATGCACTGGCCCCGATGCTTGGGACTCTTCCCCCCCACTCTGCTCTGGTGGGGAAGCTGGTCCTGATTTCCAACTACTGCTCTGGGAGTCCCTGCTGCCCCCTTGCTCCTGGGGCGTTCCCCCTGGGAACCCCCTGCCCCTGGCCACTGGCGCCCCCTTCTGTGAATCTTCCGATTCGCTGGAGAGGCTCATGGAATCCCTCGGACCACTGTCCTCTTCTCCTACACTCCCCTCGGATTCTTCCCCTTCGCTCTCCATTTCCCCTCTTCCCTGTGCCTCTGCTCCTGAGCCCCTGACAGTGTGATTATTTGATTTCAGCATAACAACTTCCAGTTGGTGGATTGTAGGCCATATGGCATGGAGGGGGGGATTATTAGATTTTAACACCTTTGCAGATGATCAGAAAGATTGTTTAAATAAGTGGCATACCCTTTTCAATTTTAGGAGCTAGTTTGGCTGTAAATTCCCCCCCCCCAAGTATTAAATTTTGCATCAGAAAGGACACTGTGTGTTAAAAAGGAAGGCGCATCCTTCATTACCGTGGACAGAGCATGAGTCCTGTGGGCATCAGAACTTCACCTGAGCAATACATTCTGGGCATTACTTTGGGACTTTCTAGGATATCTGACAGTGCATTCCAATGCATGTATCCTTAGAAGTATGTATGTCTCACTGTGTTCAGTGGGGCTTACTCTTTGGTAAGCGCACATAAGGCTGAAACCAAATACACACCCAAAGACAATATTGCACCATAGAGCCACAGACCTGTCTTCCAAGTCTTCCTACTTCCACAATACCACATCATTTTCAGATTACGCAAATATTTATCTGATAAAACACACACTTCTTTATTGCCTACCATTAAACCATTTTTAAAGGCTGCCTTACTAAAGTCGCTTTTAAGAAATCGATTTTCTGTTCCGATACATGAGCCAAATGTTAGAGCAGCGTTGCTAAAGCTGAATGAGTGAACAAAAATAAGGTACCAAGGCTGCAAGCATTAGGCCACCATTGCCCATAGTAGTTGCATTAGGCTTAGAAGGACAACAACAGATTAAGTAGCTTTTGGCTTGCACTTATACTTTATGTTTCTTAAAATTAATAAGGTATTTGAGAATAATGGACTGGATGACTTATAAGCAGAGCATCCTTTGGCTTCACAATTTCCATTTAAGTAGCTCATTTAAGCTAAAAATCTGAATGACCTCAGATGATGATCCCAGGGTCCAGATTGATTCATATAGGGTGGGTCGGTCCATGAGGTATTGCAATCCTGAGCCTTTTAGTAGCTCAAAACCAGCACTTTGAATTTGGGCTCAGAAACTAATTGGCTGCCAGTGCAATCAGGCCAGGATTGGAGCTATATTCTCTAACCACCTTCCCCTGGTGAGGGACCTGGCTGCTGAATTCTGGTTTCCAAACCATCTTCAGAGGCAGCACCACGTGTAATGCATTGCAGTAATCAAACCTAGAGGTTACCAGAGCACAGATGACACAACTTAGGCTACCTCTGTCCACATAGGGACACACAGCCACCAGCCAAAGCTGATGGAAGGCACTCTGCGCCACTGAGGCCAAAAACCGGCCACTGCCCCCAGAGATGCTCTCTGGATCTGTGCCAATATTTAGATCAGAAGACAATCTGAACTGCAGCCTCTACCAAGTGGCTGGTGGTGGGGAACATATTCCAGTGTAAGGCAACAGAAAGCTTTTTTTAAAAAAAAAAATAATAATCCACATACATTGGCTATCTATCGGCATCAGTTTAAATAGTTTAAGAAATGAGGCTTTAACCTGTGGTATCTTTAATTTGTTTTTAAATGCTATTGTATCTCCATGTTTGTTTGCATAGTGCTATTTTCCAAGAGCATTTGCGATAAGACAGACAAAAAAAAAAATATCTAACTAAACCTGTAAGAAATGCACATCTGATCTAAATAATAGGAAATACTTGTCCTAAATATCCTCTCTGGTTAACTTAGTGATGCTGAGTCACACTGGGGGAGGGTGGCTGCGTTATGCACAGTGTCCAAATAATCCCTTTTAAAACAAAGACCAATACATTAATTGGAAACTGCTTTGGGTACATTGTGCAATGGACCATGTAGGCATTGACATGCTATTTTACCTTAATATACGACTTAGTCTTAGAGCATATTGTAGCTAAGCCCATGCAATTCGTTACTGCGTGGATGTCCTCTGTGCTGACTATGATTATGCCTTGTTAGAGATTTAGAGATTATATTTTTTTATCTCTTCTAGTAGCCCGTTAACCCCTTTTCCCTTTGAAGCTAAAATTTGCGACTATTATCTGACATATACAGCTAGTTATGGGTAAAGGTCTTGTGAATGGAAATAGCTAAGTACTGTAATGTCCTGCGCACACCCAGCCAAGGAAGGCAAACAGTGGATGGTTAATTCTTTATTGACAAAATCAAGCACTTAAAGTATCTCCTATAGGTTCACAGCTGTTTCTAGGCAGGGGTGCCAACTTGAATAAAATATTGGGGAGGCCAAGGTATAAGTGATCCCCCTGCATAAGTGATCATAAGTGCACACTGTTTGAATGGCAATGCCATAAACTTGGGGTGGGGGGCTGGCCTCTATATTTTATTTAGGGGGCCAAAGGGACCTCAGCCCCTAAGAATTGGCTCCTGTGTTTCTGGATTCGTGCCTTGCAGAGCAGTTAAAGCATTTGTGTGACCGTGTCCCGCTGGGGTTATGTACCCTCGTCTGACTGAGTGTGCGCACACCATTTGAGACTTCTGCAAGGAAGTCATCGCTGTGCTTCCCTCTTCACACCGCTCCTGGTTCTAGGTGAAAGTGGGGCAGGCGGTGGCAGGGATTTAACTGGCCCGCCCCTGGCCTGAAATACATCTTTCTCTGCTTCTGACCCATCCTGCACCCCCTCCTCCATCTCTGACTGCTCACATTCCCCTCCACCCCCCGCCCTGGCTTCTGCCTCGTGGGTGGAACCAAACCCCATAAATCGCTGGCCCCTTTCCTGGGTCTGCCTCCGGGGGCCCCTGCCTCCGTCACTCATTCCTCAGAGCCCTGCAAATCTCTGAAAAGTACGGTGTACACACTGTATCTTCAAAGCACGTGAGCACATTCTTTCCCTCAAAGAATTCCAGGCACCCCTCACAGTTACTATTCCCAAACTTGGCCCTCCAGCTGTTTTGGGACTACAATTCCCATCATCCCTGACCACTGGTCCTGTTAGCGAGGGATGACTAGGCATTGAGAATAAGTTAATAGGGATGGGAGACTGGGGGCAAATGGCAAATTCCCAATCCAACCATGGTTTACTGGACCAGGTATGTGATGTTTGAGCTGGGCTAGGATGCAGTAGGGACATGTGCCCTCCTAAACACCAGCACTGCTGCTGCTTATCTGGAGATAGCTGGGACCATGGAAAGGGCAGGATAACATAGAAGCACTAGCCAGGAGCATCATTGCAAATCTGGCATTCCCAGTGATGTGCCAGCACGGCCCCAACCTCACCACTGCCAGCCTTTAGAAGTTTTAGTTAACAGGCTTAAATTAACCTAGATCTTCAGTGTGGACTTTAAATTTCATAGGAAAATATTCTCTGAAAGGTCATTGAGGAAGAAAGGCAAATATAAAATGTGAGTGGCCTATCTGGAAGTATCCTGATTAAAACAAAAAGAGAGAAAAAGTGTAATTTAGGGAAATAGCTGTGTTGCGTTCTCTCTGGGAGAGATTTTTCATAACTGCCTCCTTCTATCATGTCAAAAATAGTTGCGCAGAGGAAAGGTAAACATCATCATTAAAATAATGACATTGGATCCCACAGAGCAATGCCTGGCAGGATTGTGAAAATTCTCCTGGCTCTCCACACGTTCGCAGCTTTTCATTTCTAATGAAGTCTGAGCATCTCTGTGGAACTGGGTAGAACATTTATTTCATTTTATTACCTTTTTTTCCTTTTGAGAAATCAGGGGCGGCACAGCACACGGGACTTGCAAGCATCAGCTGGGAAAAGGTAGCGGCTACATACAATTTAGCCTACCAGGTCTCCCCTCCCCATAGCTGCTGTCTTCTGTGGGGCCGATATGAACTTTTGCTTCCAGCCTGATGCCTGATGCCTCACAGCATGCAGGGGTGGAGCTTTTCACAACAGCTGAGGAATCTACTCAGACAGTAGCTCCCGAGTGCAATTATTTTAAGGCAACCCATATACAATAAATCCACCACTTCTTCAGTAATTTGTGCTTTTCACAGGAAGAGGCCTCACCTATGAGGACAGAATCCTAGAGGGAGAATTAATGAGCACTGCTATAGCATCGACTGAATGTGAAAGGCAGTATCTTTCTACTACTCTTTATTATGAAAGACAGCAGGAAATGAAACTTTAAAAATGAACCTAATGTAATTTAAGAGCTAGAAGTCTTTGCAAAAGCTAACTCTTAAGACAGCTACATCCTGGACTCCAGCCAGTATCAACAGAAGTAAAGCCTTTAATTATGATAGGTACATGACCTTGGTGTTCCCAGCTTCAGATATTAGTAGATATGGCCTTTCTAACTGTAATGAGTTTTAAATTATTTCTCCAACCAAAAGCTGATACTAAGTTCTAGGATTTTAACTGTGCAACACGATTTCCTCTGATTTCCACTGAGCAGTGTGATTCGTTTTGCTCCCCCCCCCCCCACTGTGATCAGAGCAGTGCTATTTTTCTAGAAAAAGATGTGCTGGAGTTCACCATGGCCTCCTGGAGTTTGCCCCATTGGCTCCAGCTGAAAAAAAGCACTGGATGTGATCAATTTTGAAAAAGAAAATATATACTTATTACAATAATACTTCCAATGCTACACCATCACTCATCCAGATAGAGGTGAAAACTTCTATAACTCTGACTGTCAGGCACCTGACAGTCTCTGCAAGCAGGGTAAAGATACAATCTTCAAAGAATGTCTGTAAGCCCCAGCCTTGCGATTCTGGGAGGGCTTCAGGTGAAGTCGGACGGTGTGAGATGTATTATGGTGAGAGCCTCGGACATAAGATCTCTAGGTTGATGGACTATATGGAATTGAAGGAAAGGACTGGCAGAATCCGAAACCAGGGAGAGGAGTTGATGGAAGAAGATTGGAAAATTTAAAGTTTATATATAGAAATATCGCAAAATTAATGAGTGATAGAAAAATGGTGGATTGATATTTTATGGATTTAGCAGAAATGTTATAAGGAGTTAAGCATATATAAGTATTTTAGTATTAATGTTAAAATAAGGTTAAAAAAATTGGTGAAAGGAGGGAAAGTAAAGTTACATTATATTGAGATAAAATACAGAACACAGATTGGAAAAGATGGAAAGGATTTGCTGAAATAGTTAATCGAATTAGAATACAAAAAAGGGAGGTGTGAGGAGGTCAAGGAAACAAGCAAATGAAAGATAAGTTGGGAAGATTAGTTGTGTTTTTTGTTCTTGTTCTTGTTTTTGTGTTTTTTTCTCTTTTTTCTCTTTTCTTATTGTGATGTGTTGTTTTGTTTTTGTTTAATATGGTGTTATTACTTTTACTTTTGTTTTTTGTAACCCTTAAAAATTTTAATAAATATTATTTAAAAAAAAATTAAAAAGAGATGTATTATGATGTTATTCTTTACATGGTGATATTGATAGTCAGTTAGCCAAGAGTCGGGTGCATCAGATTATTTATTTTTTGGCTTTCCACCCCTTCCATTCAACAGACTTCTAGGGCACCTTTGAAAGAAGCAAAAACTGCAGTAAAAGCAATTTAAAACAAAACATTAGAAGCAACAAAGGTTTAGAACAGAAGCATAAAAGCAATAAGCAAAGATAAAAACAAATTCAAAGCAGCATGAAAGCAATTACCGTATTTTTCGCCCTATAGGACGTACTTTCCCCCCTCCAAAAATGAAGGGGAAATGTGTGTGCGTCTTATGGGGCAAATGCAGGCTTTCGCTGAAGCCTGGAGAGTGAGAGGCGTCGGTGCGCACCGACCCCTCTCGCTCTCCAGGCTTCAGGAAGCTATCTGCAAGCCTTGTGCACCTGGCGGGAGGTCCCACCGGGCGCGCAAGGCTTGCGGGCGGCAGCCTGCAGCCCGAAGCACAGGGCGCACTGCGGAGCACGCCCTGTGCCTCGGGCAGATGTCGGCAAGCCTCGCCCCAAAAAATCTAGGTGCGTCCTATGGGGCGGTGTGTCCTATGGGGCGAAAAATACGGTAAGAAAAAAACAAACAGCAAACAACAACAAATCAAGCCAGAAAAAAATAAGAATATGTTTGCCTGGCCCAAAATATAATAGTAGGCCCCCAAAAATGTAATAGTAGGCATAAGGTAAGCCTTCTTGGCAGCCGTCACTAAGAAGGGCCTGAATTGCACATCATGGTTGATCTGTCATGGATGCTTTAGTTGAGATTCTTGCATTGTAGGGGGTTGAACTAGATCACCCTTGTGATCTACAGTTCTATGATACTATGTACAGGAAAGCATATGTGGAAACAGGCAGTACTTTGAGTTCCCTAATCAGAGGCATTTCAATGCACTAAAGGGGCTTGGGGCACAGATCCAAATTCGCATTTGAGAATTTCTATATAGAATTGCCTCTGGGCAAATTAAGTTGGAAGACAGCTCACAAATAAGCAACAACCAAGTTTTTAAAATAAAGGGAAATGAGCAGGAGATCCAGGGTCCAGCACAGGGTTTGGCCGTCCTAGGCACCCCCTAAAAATGCTCCTGATATTGTTGTGCAGGTTGGCTCCACAGCACCACCAATGGGCAGGGGCAGAGGAAAGGGTGTGTGGTGAGGGCAGGCCACCCTGGGTGTCACCACTGAGGGGGACGACAAAATGCTGGGTGGCACTCACCGCAGGGCCTGCAGCACACCCACGCCATGTGTCTCTCCTGGGAGTGACTTTGTGGCTTGGGTACCCGCAGGCTCCATGCTGCCCCAAACGGCCCGTCCACCACCTCCCCCTCAGCTGTAGGGTGGCTGAGTGGGAGGAGGCAAGCAGACTCCTTGGAGGCCCCATGGAGCATCCTGCCCCGGCTGGCCCTGCACCCGTGGGCAGCTGGCCCTGCCCATGGGCACAGGGCACGCATGCCGCCCCAGGCGTCTGATTGGCTTGCTCCACCGCTGCCAATGGGGGTGCTATTGACACATGTCCATCCCCTTTAACTTTTTTTCACATAACTATTATTGCCTGGCCTGATTTGAAGCACCTCAGAGCTTAACACTATATTCAGGGCAGAGCAACAGTCAGGGAAAGGGAAGTTAGATGCTTGGAGCATGGGCTTAAGTGACAACTATGACATGACTATTCCCCTTATCTAGCTTTGTTAAAATTATTCCTGAGAATTTTAAAGCACTACACATTCTTTCTTTGTTTGGAATTGTGGTCTCTCCCCCTTTCTTTCCTTCTTATTTATTTATTCATTTATTTTCTTTTATTTAAGGCATTTATATACCACTCAATCATTAGCATTTGGACCTAACTGTATTACAGGAAACAGTAAGCCTAAAGTGTCCCTATCTATTGCTGTCCGACCTGATTTAGGTTTTTCCTTTAGCTCATAATGATTACTTTCTAAGTAGCCTTGTAAAAACCTTACATAACTCAGTAAAGTCAAAATGCCAGACTTAGAAGGTGTGCTTTTAAATACATAATAATGAATAATAAATCACAGGTTTTTGAAAGGTGGCAGCATTTCTGATATACATCAAGGCTCTTGCTGTTCTTATTTCCATTTGGAATTATCATTTTTCTATTTCCTTGGGAGTGAATGCTTTGATAATCTTGAAATGATCTGAAAGAGAGAGAAACTTTATTCTAGATATTAGACAATCAATTAATGTTTTTCTTTGCCCAAAGCTCTGTAGTACACTGAAGTTTTTACCTTACTGTTTACAAGCAGGGATGTTGTTAGTAACTTAAATAGTTGTAGTCCATTGCACTACATACACAACAGATATGAGTAAATCACACCACAAAGTATATATAGGCTGGTGGGAGGAATCAGATTACAGTGAATGTGGGTTCTTTGGCCCTCCAAGTGATCTTCAAGCTCAAGCCTAACTTAAGTCGAAAGGGCCAGCAGGGTGGAATTTACATTTATCAGGGTCAGGTACTTCCATTCAGCCAGTCATTTGCAATTAGCCTCTCCATGTGGCTAATATAATAATTACTGGATAGTAATTAACAGCAAGGCATGCCAGACAAATGACACATAATTTTATGTTGTGGTTCTCTTGCTTTATTAAAGCACCACACTAGAATTTACATGGTCTGCTCAGGTCTGCGTTTATTACCCAGCACACCAAATGCAGCCCACTAGCCATGGATTGTGGCCTTTCAAGCACTTGGTAACCCCTCATCTTCCTGCAGTATTAGGTAGGCAGCAAAATCAGCTTTAAATCCAAGATGGGCCTCCACTCAAAACATGGCTGGTGCACTGCCTTCCATTTGTTTGGGTTAGAAGCGGTGCTTTTTCTGGGGGGACAGAGGGGTACGCATACCCCTAAACATTTTGTGAATCTCGGTTTGGCCTCATTGAGGGGCAGTATTTCAATATGAGCAGGAAAATGAGAGTACCCCTAAACATTTTTTATTTTTTTTTAGAAAACAAGGCATTGGTTAGAAGTCATGGTTCAGGCTATAAACAGGATTGTACTGGCAACTGAAGATGTGCATGAAATCACAACCATGATTTCTGAATTTGTTACACAATCTGAAGTACAGTCATACCTCAGGTTGAATACACTTCGAATAGAGCACGTTCGAGTTGCGCTCCACAGCAACCCGGAAGTAATGGAGCGCGTTAAATCCGGGTTTCGTCGCTTACGCATGCACACTCAAAATGACGTCACGCACATGCGCAGAAGCGGCAAAAAACGACGTGCGCGTGCGCAGATGTGCCGTCACTAGTTACGTTTGCTTCTAGATGCAAACGGGGCTCCGGAACGGATCCCATTTGTATCTAGAGGTACCACTGTACGATCTAGCTGCTAGCTAAGCCAGGTTTTCCAACAGCTAATAAAATTACTTTGAAATATCCCACTTTTGGCAATCTGCCAGTTTACCAGATTTCATATACCTCTCCAAATCTTATTTCTCCTCCTCCTCCAGATTTTTAAGTTAGAATCATAGAATCAGAAAGTTGGAAGGGACCCTGAGGGTAATCTAATTCAACCCCCTGCAATGAAGGAATATGCAGGTGGCCAGTATGGGAATCAAACCCACGACCTTGGCGTTATCAGCACCGTGCTCTAACCAGCTGAGCTAACTGAGTTAAATGACTCTGGTTTCCCACAACCCAGAAGTCTATTGTATTACTATATGCCAGCTGTTTTACAGGGTTACGCCAATGTTAAAACTACAGTGAGTGATACACTGGACACATTTTGAGACTGGCCATCAACCTGAATGGAAGGGGAATTAGACAAATTCATGGAAGACTAAAGTCATTGGTGGGTACTAGTCATGATGACCATATTACCTCCACTATCAAAGGAACAGAAGCAAGAGAATGCTATTGCCCTGCTTGTGATTATCCGTTGTGGAAAACAGGATGCTGGACCCTAGTCGGTCTAATATTGCAATGTTGTTCTTGTGCTCTTCAATTTGCATCCAATATTCAGATTGCTGCTGGGGAATCTCCAGTTAATTCCATTTAAATTTGACTTAGTGTAGTTCTTTGACATTTTGGCGCTGGAAAAGTACTTGCTCTGATTATAAGGGAAGTCCCTGCTGCTGACTATACCCCATCTTTATCTTATCATGACATAAACTGGGAGGAATGTAGTCCTCTCCAAAATGAGGGAACTGGGCAGTGGGACGGTGAGAGAGAGGCTGTCTATTTCATGCACCCTTTGTTCTGGAGGTGGTTGGAGGATGGATGGTGGCTAACAGATTGGGATTGAATCCTGGCAAGACAGAAGTACTGTTTTTGGGGGGACAGGGGGTGGGCGGGTATGGAGGACTACCTGTTCCTGAATGGGGTAACTGTGCTCCTGAAGGACCAGGTGTGCAGCCTGGGAGTCATTTTGGACTCACAG
Organism: Podarcis erhardii; assembly: GCF_964252035.2. Classification (NCBI taxonomy): domain Eukaryota; kingdom Metazoa; phylum Chordata; class Lepidosauria; order Squamata; family Lacertidae; genus Podarcis; species Podarcis erhardii. The sequence continues at coordinate 39,036,346 of NC_138497.1, forward strand.
CTGTCCATGGAGGCACAGGTAAATTTTGTGTCCAGGGCAGCTGTCTACCAGCTCCATCTGGTACACAGGCTGAGACCCTATTTGCCTGCAGAGTGTCTCGCCGGAGTGGTGCATGCTCTGGTTATCTCCCGCATGGATTACAGAGGGCCTTCTCGGTAGTGGCACCCGCCCTGTGGAACACCTTCCCATCAGATGTCAAGGAAATAAACAACTATCTGACTTTTAGAAGACATCTGAAGGCAGCCCTGTTTAGGGAAGTTTTTAATGTTTGATTGCTTTTTCATCATCATCATTATTAATAATATTCTGTTGGGAGCTGCCCAAAGTGGCTGGGGAAACCCAGCCAGATGGGTGGGGTGGGGTGATAAATAAATAAACAAACAAATAAAATAAATATTTGGTCTTGTTCCTGATCTCTGAAATGCTGTAGTTGCATGCTGCATTTGTACTGATCCCATTCTGATCAGGCAGTTGGACTTGATGACCTCCAATGGTATCCCATTTTAGTCTTTATTATCTGCACATAATGAAGGGTAAGAACGGGTGCATGCACTTGCTGGCCTCGTCCCTCCATTGCTTCCCTGTTTTGTTCTCCAGAGGGTGAAGGCCTCTGACAGGCAGCATACTGTACTTGTCAGGAGTCTAAACCATGCAGGAAGCCTTCACTGTGGAGGCCAGCAGGAATGTGACAGAGGGTGGGACCAGCAAGTGATTCCCTACGCAGGATTCTGTATAGAGCTCCCATCAATCTACTCTCCTTCCTTTTGAACATACCTTTAAACATTCACTCTCTGAACCCGGAAAGAGCACACTTGTCCTGTTCACCCAAATAGTTCCACACTGGAGGATCAAGGCTGCAGCCTTGTGCGAGGGCATTGATGCACACGCCAGTTAAAAAAAGCACCCCAAACCCAAGCTTGTCCTGAAGTGTATCTTTGGTAACAGTTGTGCATTATTACACCAAAAGGGGGAAAAGGCATGTTCCCCCCCCCACACATTTCAGATCTAACATAAAGGTTTTGGAAGGCACTGCCATCTTGGCTTGGGCATTTAAGATTACCGGTACCTGTGTATGGGTGTTACCCCCTCTTACAAGTAGACTCCTGGCTGTCATGCTTCTCTAGCCATATTTTGTCTGATGCATGTAGAAATACCAAGAATGCAGCTTTTCCCAGCATTAAGCCTTCATCTAGAAAAACACTGAACATACTGGATTAGGTACCCCACCACAGCTGCCAAAGGCCCAAGAGACATGACAGGGAAAAACCAAGACACAATAAATAGGTGGAGAATTTTCTTGAAAAGTTCTTCCTTTTATACTCTGTGGGTAGTTCCAAGGAATGCAATCAAGTATAAAAACTGTGTCCTTGGTATATTAAGATTCTTGCTGATACTGGAATCTACTGAAGTGTCTGTCTTCTATTTTATGATGCTGTCAGACCAGATTCCCTTGACTGAATAGCAGTCTTGTTTTACATGGCTGCTTATTTGCTACTGACTCTGATATAAAATTGCACAACAAAGAACATGCTATGCTCTCTGCAGCACTATCATTTGTTTGTGGATATGCCTTCTCTGAAAAGTCACAAGCCCACTGTGAAAAAAAGAAAAGAAAAAGAAACGCCTGTGAACCTGAAAGAATGATGGAAGAGCTGAAGTAAATTTGCACAGCAAACATCATTTTCATTATGGGCGTTGCCCTTTATTCAATAAATTTATTACCATTTGTGGGGATATGTGAAACAGCCCAAGTTAAGCGTGTTTACAATACAGTTTGGTGACCCACATCTATTTGAAAGTATATGCTACTGAGTTCAGTGGCACTTAATCCTAGGTTAAGTATAGAATTGCAGCTTTAGATATGTGCTTCCCATTTCCATGCCTAAATTTGGGTGGATCATGCCTAAAAATATATATTATTATGAAAAGTAGAAAATCCTAAGAATTTTTAAAGTATTACACAGTAATAGAGGGAAGTTTAAATTAAGTGTTTGAATCAGATTGTGTTGTGACATTTTTAGTGTGATCTTTTTAAAAATCCAAAGCAAGAAACATTCATTGCTTAAACTTGCTTTGTCAGGTGATCTACCAATGAAGAAACTTTGGTGGACAAAGAGCAAACTACAAAGTGATATAGCCCTTCACAACTTGGTAGTTGTTCTGACATCTTAAGGGTGCAATGTGAAAAAATTAGTACAGGCATTTTTTTTCCATTTTAACAAAATTTATATAGTGCTTGTCTGTAAGAAAACCTCAAAACAGTTTACAAAAATATAATCACTTTGAATGCTTTTTAATGCTGCCGTTTGCAACTCTAACACTTTTAGGTACTTCTTATCACTGCAGCAATTTTTCTATACTAAGTTCTGAATGGTTGCTTTTTGAATGCAATTTCAGTATTTTAATAAGACTATGCTAAAAAAAAAATGCCTCCTCTTCCCTTTATTGCACCATCAAAACCAATTACGTACATTTTGAGGTTAACTGTCCTGAAAAAGCCACAGTCCAAAATATCAAATACTAACCTCAGTTACGAAATTCAGTAGCCAGATTAGTCAGTTTAATGTGTGTGTTTGTAACCCTGAGAGTGAACAACCTGCCTTACCTTGTACTTACGTCCTTATCTGTAAATTACTGCTTCCTTACCATACAGGAGTGTTAAGAGATAAACACTTTCCCCTTTTATTCTAAAAGCAGCTTTAGAACAGTCCTTTTAGAAGAGAGCAGTGTACACAGAATATAGCACTTTGGATAAGAGTGGATAGCTCTATGGAGCTTCCAAAAATTTATGTATAGGGCTGGTTTGTAAAGACCTGTACACTACAACTGAATTCCATTAACTTCAGCAGAGTCTAGATTTCACCATGAAAGAGCAAAGATATTCATACAACTAAATATGCAAGAGCAGGCCATGGGCATGGGCTAAACTGTAGCAGGGAAACTACAGAATAGATTACATATGTTCATCTGCAGTGTTTTCACTGGTCAACTTTTTATCAAATGGACAGGCTAATTCCCTACATATACATGAGCCACATTGAAAACAACTGGGATGCGGAAAGTGAAGTGTCATCAGCCTCTGAAAGATCAACTATTTAGCTACCATCATATTGTGTAATAGCCATATTTTAAACCTTATTGTATAGGAAGCACATTAAACCACTATGTGGTGTGAAATATCAGACTACCTTCCAAAATCAAAACATTAACCTGAAATTTTTGCTTTTTTAAATCTGATCTTTTAACATGAAACAAGGTGCCTGATCCCAAGCAGCAGAGTTTGGCACACTTAAGAATTTGGACTGCAAACCCATGTGAGAACAGTAAGCATCACAGAATTCAATGAGGCATACTGTATTTCTGAGTAAGCGTAGGCACAGGATGCACTGATGCCATTTGAAGTTCAGCAGGAAAGGGCCTACTCTGTGGTGGTGCCCTGACTGCAGAATGCTCTCATCAGATGTTCCTTCTATGCCCAACGCTACCCTCCACTACCCAAAGTGTGAGTGATGAGGCAGTGAGAGGGCTAAGGCAGCTGCCTGCAACTCTGCCTTCTCTGAGAGCCTGTGTGACAAAGATATGGAAGTGTGACAAAGATATGGAAATAGGAGCAGCATTGCCATCTCTTACTTGCATGGCTCCCATTCCCACCTAGCAGAGCCCAGGGGAGGTGGTACAGTCTTTTATATATATATAGGTGGCTTCCCATCGGTCTCTTCCCAGCAACTTCCCAGCCTCAGTTCAAGGTCTTAAGAAGTAATGATGCCACTCTGTTTTGTTTTAGTTAAGGACGGGGGTGGCAGTGGCGGCAGGTTGTGCCCGACACACATCAAGGGGGGAGCTCAGTGCCACGCATGGTATGTTACACACATGCATGGCGGTGGAGGGGCCCAGAGGCTGCTCAATGGGCATCTTGGGGGGGGTGCACCTGGGGCAACAGCCTCCCTGGTACCCTCCATGCTAAGCCACTGGGGCGATGTGGAGGGCTGGCTAGCCCACGAGGCACCTGTTGGAGAGCTCTTGTGAGATCTCGCTGTCACTGCTTCACCTTGCTTCTCCAGTGATGTGGGAGGGGGCACCCACAGTTTTCTGGCACCACTGTGGGTGCCTCCTGCCACCAGAGAAGCGAGAAGAAGCTGCCTTTGACAGGACCGGTGGTCTGGAAACTAAGAATTATGAGGAGCACTTGAAGGAACTGGGTATGTTTAGCCTGGAAAAGAGAAGAAGGTATGTAAGCCGTCTTCAAATATCTTAAGGACTGTCACATGGAAGAGAGAAGCAGCTTTTTTTCTCCTGCTCTGGAGGGTAGGACTCGAACCAATGGCTTCGAACTGCAAGAAAGGAGATTCCAACTAAACATTCAAAAAAACTTTCTGACAGTAAGAGCTGTTCAGTAGTGGAACACCCACCAGAGTTGGTGGACTCTCCTTCCTTGGAGGTTTTTAAGTAGAAGTTGGATGGCCACCTGTCATAGATGCTTCAGCTGAGATTCCTGCATTGTTGGGGGTTGGACTAGATGACCCTTGGAGTCCCTTCCAACTCTAAGATACTATGATTCCTGTTTTGCCTCAGGTGGCAGAATGTGTTGGGCCGCCCCTGACCAGAACCAAAAACCAGAAGCATTGTTTTGGGTGACATTCCTCTGTGCTCCTATTTCCTTCCTCCTCTTCCTGTACCTACTTCTCTTAACCCTTTCTCTTCTTCTATTCCTTGTTGTTATTGCCCCCCCCCCCGCCATCCCCTTGTATAATCCTTTCCCCTCTCCAAAATTTTTGCTCCCAGAGCTGAACTCCCAAGTGTTCCTGCCTGGGCAGGAAGTCCGCCTACCTACCTACCTACCTGCCGACTCCTTTTGCAGGGCGCTTCCCTCACCTGAACTCCAGCCGGCGACGTGGTCACATGCGCCCGGCCGAGAAGGCGGGCGGGTGCGTTGCATTTAGGAGCGGCAAAGCTCCGAGCCGCCGTCTCGCCATTGGCCCCTGCCCGGGCACGTGGTGGCGCTCCCCTCCCGCCTCTGGCTCACAGCTGGGTGGCCTCGCCGCCGCCGCCGCCGCGCTGGTCCTGGCGGCGAAGCAAAGCAGCCGGAGAGCCGCTCCAGTGAAGAGCCTGACGGGGCAGCCGGAGAGTTTGTGTTGCCGGCGCGCCGTCGTTCCCCGCGAGGAGCCTGAGTGCGCGGCAGCGGGGCGCCTCGCCTGTAGCTTCGCCCGGCAGCTCCCAGTCAGCGCGGGAGCCCTTTCGCGTTCCCACCCCGCGCTTAGAAAAGCCAAGCCGGGGAAGAAGGCGGCTTGAAGGACCGGGCAGCGGCGGGAAGGTAGGTCCCAGTCAGGGCAGGGAGCTGCAACTTCCAGCTGCCGCCTCCTTCTCCTCCTTCTCCTCAGGCGCAGCAGGGGCCGCCCTGCCGCAGTAGTTCTTCGGAGCGCCCCTCGCGCTTTTCCCGCGCCGAAGTTGTGGGTCGCTTCGGAAGAACTGCGGCGTCTGAGAGGAGCTGGCCGCCGGGGAGAGGCGCCGCGCCCCTTCCCGCCGCTTCTCCCTTCGCCCAGTTAACCATAAGCCCGAAGAGCAGGAGGAGGCGAAAGAGGAGGTGGACTCTCCATTTGGCGCTGCCGAGAAGGAGCGCCTTGCGTCCGGCTCGGGTGGTGCTGGAGGAGGCTCGCCCCGTCCAGCCTCCTCTCTTTGCGCCATGAGGCGAGAGAGAGAAGACTTGCTTGGGATGGTTCGGCTTTGTATACAGCTGGAAGCGTGCTTTGCGGGTGGGGTGCGCGCGCCTAAAATGGTCCCGCTGGCGCGATTTCGTGGGCGAGGTTTGGATCAGGATCGAGACACGCATTCCATAGCTTTTCAGGCTGTAGTTGTTGTTGGGTGTGTGCATCTGCTGTCAGAAAATGAAAGGAAAAGTTCGGCGGGCTGGCCGAGTTTCCCACCGACTTCTAGGGAAAGAGCTTCGCTTCCTGGCGCGTAAAACGTGTGTGTGGGGGGGGGTTGGAAGGGCGGGAGGGAACTCGAACCCGGGAGATCGGGGCTGGCCTGGCTCCATTTTCCTGGGGCCAAATCGGCGAGGCTTTCGTCTGGAATCCGGCCACTCTGTTCATTCCTGGCCGGAGGGGGTGTGCCGCTGAAGCCAAAGGTGCACAGAGCAGGCTTCTTAACCCTTTCCTAATCCTTGCTCAGTTAAGCAGAAAGTTGCTGGCGTTGGGGAGCTTGCCCGTGGGAGCGTTACTCAACTCTTGGAAGAAGTTGCATTTCGTTTTGGTCGACTTCCCCCGCATGTGTTTTGTCCCTCCACAGTCGAATGCATTAGTCAGATGCTGGACTTGCAGCTTAGAAGACAGTTGGGAATTGGTCCAAGAAATTCTTATGCAGTCTAGAAATGGATGCTCTCCCCCAGTGCTTAGATTATTCGATGTTTTGCTCCTTGCTGTCAAGCCAAAGATACTGAGGACGTTTGTAAGTAATCAGGTAGATATGCTGGGGTCTAAATATACAGATAGCCTGATGCTGGTCATCTTAAATCCCACAGAGTTCATTTAATTTTGTGTTTAGGATTGTAGCTCTGTAGGATATATTGACTGAACCTGATAATGTTACCACACTTAATATTTTTTCATTGCATGTGCTTTGAATAACACAGCTACAAATCCAGCATGGATATTTTTTAAGAGCTAAAGAGTATGCTTAAAGTGGAGCAAAAGTCTATGCTTTAGCTAAACATACATTTAATTAAAACATACAAACCTTCATTTATCTCTTGCCCTGTTCCATTAAAAACAAAATTTTCTTCATGTGTATCTCTCTGACTTCTTATACCATCTGTTTATTTTTGAGACCCAAGCAAGTTGCTGTCATATTTTTTTAGCTCATATAGCAGCAAAACCAATGTACCTTTGCCATTCAAGTAAATACTTAAGACTCTCATTGGAGTTCTGGTTGGTGACAAGAATGATTCCGGCATGTATTCTGAAATATTGTTCTGCTTCATTGTGAAGAATGGGCCTCTAGTGCACCATCCTGATTTTCTTCAAATAAGGCATAGAAGCATTTCTTACAGTAGTCACCTTTTAGGTACTTGTAAGTAGGAAGAGTAGCATTAAGAATAGAAGTGTAAGAACTATGTTGGACCTTCAGAACACCCAGGAGCTTTCATTTTCATGGTCTCTTCCATTTTCCTATATTGTCTTCTGTTTTGTGCTGCTTTAGAGGTTTAAAGCTGTCTTGCATCTCTAACCTCCTTTTATTCCCTTTTTGTGATATAATTGCCCCCCTGACAGAAACACAGCTATGAAACTATTTTCTAAAAGGAAGGTGACCTTTCCCCTTCTCTTTGGTTCATTGGCTGTTTGGAGTAAAAGGGAAGTGTTTTGAAGAGTTGGGAAGTTGTATCTTGGAGTTCAAAGGAGATCCACTAAAAGCTCAGGAAAAAGCCCCTTTTCAATTAACTGAATTGTTGACATAATTGGAGCTTAGCCTAAACTGAGCAAAACTTTTGGCAGGGAAGCATTATTTATATTAGCTGGCTGCACCTCTCACAACATGTGGACTTAAATATAAAAAGGAAATTATTGGATTGGGAATTCCTTTTATTTTCACTTTGTACTGTGGCATGGCACATTAATTTCAGTAAGAGAAGTTATTAAGGAACAAGATCTCATGATGCGAACTTGATATTTTCTACGTAAACTATTTTTCTGTTAATGCAGAAGATTGGTAGAACGTGATTTTTGGTTTCCCAGATTTTCAGAAACTCTTGGTTTGTGTGATGAGGGCAATACACATTGGTGTGACTGAGGTGCATATTTTTAGTTTGTGCATTTTCTTCTCCACTTAACCATCTCGGTGTTCTTTGATTAACCAATATACTCTGAACTTTGGGGTGTGTTGTTTGTTTGAAATATCATTGTGGAAAATGGCAATTAAAATGCAAGGAAACTTGCATCATAACCCCCTGTTGGTTTTGTGGCTTCCGTTGCCTTTCACCTCTGCTCCTCTCAGCCCAGGGTTCATTGCAGTGCATCTTTCGTTGCCGTTTTAAAAAATACACACACAGACTCACCCAATTTTTAATGGCTTTATTTGTTAGTTGTCCTAGCTTTCTAAAGCATAGCTAACTAGTCTCCTGTGTGTTTCCAGCCATATTGCCTAGATATTGCTGTATTCACCCTGTTTACTGAACCAAAGGAGTAGGATTATGACAGGTTGCTAGAAGTGCTTGAAGTTTTTGCTAAATGTAGCTGAGAAGCAGTCTATCTATAGGGCAGGCGTAGGCAAACTCGGCCCTCTAGATGTTTTTGGGACTACAGTTCCCATCATCCCTGACCACTGGTCCTGTTAGCTAGGGATCATGGGAGTTGTAGTCCTAAAATAATCTGGAGAGCTGAGTTTGCCTATGCCTTCTATAGGGTCATATCTTACTGTACATTCTTGTTAAGATGCTAATGGGCCATTAAAATTTTATTTTAACTTACCAATGATGCTTCTGTGTCACTAAGGCATCTAGATATGCAGAAACCACTGCTTTGTTTCTGGGTGGGCATGTTTCACTTCCAAAGTGCTAGACTTGGGACCACCCACTATGATACTTGGCATTTGCTTTTGGGTGTTTAAAGTGTTTCACATATGTCATCTTTGTGCAATCCTTATGACAACCCTGTAACATAGGCCAGTGTTATCCCCAGGCCAGTGTTATCCCCATATTGCAGGTGGAGAGCACTGAATCTGAGAGAGTCCTAAGGTCACTTACTCACTGAGTTTTAGCTTCGCAGCCACTACCCCAAATTCATAACCTTATTTATAAGTCACACATTTCAAGTAGCTTTCTTTGTGCTCTTGATTATAGAAATGACTGCAATTCATGTATGCCGTAGCCTTTGGGATCAGTTAGTATCTTAGCACTACTCACAATTGTCACCTACTGCCTCCTGAATAAAAGAAGTAAAAAAGTAGATTAAGTTAGCTCAAATATAGTTGACAGTAAACTGTCATGTTCCAAATAAATCTCTAGGCCCATGGAAAGTAAACAGAAAAAGGCACAAATGTTTGCACATTAAGCAAACCTACTATACCAGTTACAATATGAAACAGGATCAGGCATATGTATCTTCCTGTGATGCCATAGTCTCTAGCATGATTTATACTCCAGTAGGGTGGATGCCCTTGTGATTTCCTGTCCTCTGAAGTTTGCGAGGAATGTTAATTAGCTTTAATTTCTTTGGGAATGTCTCATGCAGTGCAGTCTCTGAATCCTCACCAGTCTAACTATTGATATAACAAAAGCACATTGACTGCAAATGCTCAACTTGAGGGGCTTGCTTCCTTACTATAATGTACTGAGCAAACATCCTTGTTTGAGCAGCGTGATTTTAGTGTGACATTCTCCAGTGTTCACGTATATTTCTGGCCAGCAATAGGCTTGTATTTTTGAATTGTGCAAGAGTTGAAGGTCCAAGAGCATTGATTACCCCTTTCTCTGAGCTGAGACACAGGCAAGGCATTCTCTGTAATCTGTTCCTGCATGACAGCAACGGAAGGAAAGCTTGGCATGCTCTCTTTAACAGTCACCTTGCCTCTCATTCTGAAGCACAGACAAAAGGCTGGTAGAAAGTGTCTGATGCCTAAAGTAAGGTCAACGTCCTTGAGAGCAGCAGCTGTGTTAGGAGCTGGATAGATAACTGGTCTCCCTATATTTAAACCAAATGATTGGTTGCTAGAACTTTTTGTTATGTCACTGGATTGTATGGTTCTTACATGATGATACCAAGAGCTAATGATGAAGCCTTTTGGTTTGCAAGAGGGACTTTAAAGTGGACAGTTAAGAAGGTCAAAAGTATAATGAACATGTTTTTAATTAAATTTTTGCATAGATTTTCACCAGGCTTCCACCTAGTATTCCAAATAGCTTTCTCCCCCATTTCCTCATCACTTTGTTTTCTGTTGTACCACTTGATTTCTGCAGTCATTCACATACCCCTGCCAAATCTGCCCCCCTTCTTCCAATCTTGCCATTACTGAAATGTTTTTGGAGCCACTGATAAGGGCCTTCCCTTCATACATTTATAGTCCTACATAATACTAGCTGAAGGCAAAAGTTTTCCATTTTTCTTACTGATTCTGTGTATGCTAACTGACCAATTTTCTGTTACATGGGATGTGATGATGACCTTAACTCACCATCCGCAATACCTTTAGCTCCTTCAGGTTAAAATGAAGAGCACAAATCACAGTACACGAAGGTACAATTTCTACAGTGTAACTTACACAGTCAGTCAACAGTCACATTTGTTTTCAAAAGGAGAAACATCCCCCTAATGAGGAGATTGGTAAAAAGGAAGTTGAAAAGCAAACTCAAGAGGGTCAGATCATTCCAAAATGTCTTGAAAGTTGTTTGAAAACACAAATAGCTGGGATAGCTCAGTTGGTAAACATGAGGCTCTTAATCCCAGGGTCGTTGGCTCAAGTCCACATTGGACAAAAGATTGCTTCATTGCAGGGGGTTGGACTGTTTGACTCTCGTGGTCCCTTCCAACTTTACCATTCTGCAATATTAGTTAAACGGGAGTGTATGTGGCAGATAAGGAGAGGCACCACAAAGGCCAAGAGGGTGAGAGTGTTGTTCACAAGCAGAGTTAAAGAAGCTATTGGAGGCAATAGGGCTTCTTTGAAAAGTAAGGCAGGGGGAATCTTGTCCAAATGAAGAGAACAAAAATAAAGTTCAAGCCAGACAATAAGGTATACTAAAAGAATAAGAGAAACACATTTCTAAAAACATGAAGACCACCACCAACAAGATATTTAAATATAATAGTAGCAAAGGACTCTTTAGGGAGGCTTTGGACCCTTGAATGACAAAGGAGTCATTAGTGTGCTTAAGGAGGTTGCAGAGAAGCTGAATGCAATCTTTGCATCTGTCCTCACAGTGGAAGATATAGAGCACATCCCTGAAGTTTTGAAAGAGGGTAATTTGAGGGACTGAGGCAGATAGTGGTAGAAGAGATGATCTGATCATCTCAGCCAAATAAGACAAAATACAGTATTTCAGATCACCAGGTCTAGATATCATCTACCTAAGAGTTCTGAAAGAACTCAAATATGAAATTGATTATCTTCTACCAAAAATATGTAACTTGTCCCTCAGGTGAGCCTCCATACCTGAGGACTGGAAGATAGTCAATGTATTACCATTTTTTAAAAAATGGATCTGGGGTGGAAGACCCTGGAAATCACAGACTAGTTAGCTTATCATCTGCCCTGAGTAAACTGATGGAAAGCATTGTTATGGATAAAATAAGCAAGCGTATAGAAGAACAAGCCTTGTTGAAGCAGAGCTAGCATGGCTTCTGTAAGGGCAAGTCCTCTGTCATGAATCTTTGAGAATGTCAAGACATTTGAGAATGTCAAGACAGAGGTGATCCAGTTGACATAGTTGACAAAGTATCTCACAAAAGGCTCCTGAGTAAGCTTATCAATCATGGAAAAAGAGGAGATGTGCTCTTGTGGATCAGGACTTGGTTAAATAGTAAGCAGTGAGTGGGAATAAATGGACTATTCTCTGAATGGAGAGGTATAGAAAGTGGAGTCCACCAAGGACTCTAGAACTGGTAGACATCCAATGGAGCTAATTGTGGAAACGTTCAGAATAGATAAAGGGAAGTTCTCCTTCATTTAATGCATAGTTAATCTATGGAAGTTTCTCCCATAATCACCTCTATCACCCTTATTATATGCCCATAAATATTATTCTAGAGATGTTTTCCTCAACTTTAGATAATATGGGACTATGGGGAAGGCTGGCTGGCTCAGGCCAGGAGATTTTTCTGCTCGCCTTCCAGATACAGTACTTCATAAGGATTATTTTCCCACTGTCTCTGTAGTCAGCCATGTTTGGTAGCAGCAGAAAGTAAAAAAAAAAGAGCACCTGGTACAGAAAATGGAATGTGCCCCCCCCCCGATGTTCGGAGTATTTGGGGATGAACAGTATGACGTAGGAGCAGTGTTTATAAAGGATACAGAGTCTTGCTTTGGCGGGCAGTAATAACTTATTTTCGTAGAAGGACAAAACCCAACACTAATTTGAAAAAGCTCCAATAAATCCAGGAAATATTTGCTGCCAAAATGCTCTCAGGAAATATTGGATCGGTCTTTCCATTATCCCCTTAGCACATGTAAACAAAAAAGCTTGGCTTTACAACATCATCAAATAAACTAAGTCTCTTTTATTGTTCCACTGCAGTGAGAAAGAAGGAGAGATAAAAACCTGGGGGAGGTTGATGCATGTTTTCTCAGATGGTGTACTTTAGTTTTGTACTTGCTGCTCCACATAATATGTGAATTTCTTTTACATATAATTGTTCGCAAAGTTCTGTTTGATTTAAGAGTTAAGCAGTGAATAGGCTCTTTAGTCTTCCTTGCCTGGGCTGATTGAATGTTTTGAGCATTTAAAATTGATATTGCTTGTAGCTGGAAGATGTGGAAATTGATTATAGAAACATATGCACACACCTACCTTTGAAGATCAAAATTATTATTGAGATTAAGGCTTTTAAAAATATTTGATTGAAATACTATAAAGTGAATTTTACATTCATCTTTTGTTGATCCAAAAGTGCATATTGTCAAATCTGCTAGAAGTTGTTGGGATTTAAAACTTTGGACTCCATTACATATTTGTTTTTTTACTAGGTTTTGGAGTGTTGTCCTTTTGGCTCACCCTTCAATCCCCCTTTTCTTTAGTCTGAGGAAGGGTAGGAGAAAAAGTTACAGGAAATATTTTCACATTGTTTTGCCATTGACCTCTTCTTCACAATGCTGTTGGGTCTGCCTAAAAGTACAGCATGAGTGTGAAGACCGCAGTAACCTGTCGAGAGTGATGGGGCTAGATTGAATGGTGTTTACCACATGTACACTGCACACTTGCCCATTCGTCTCCAGGGTCAAGCTGTGTTAAATTAATTGTTACAAGTAAATTAAAGTCAAGTAAAAACCCATCTGTCTAAAAATTTCCCTCCACGCCCTCCCTCATGCTTCCTGGAGTTAAACTAAAGCTGCAATCTTACTTAACATTGCTAGGCAGCAAGTCCCCTGAACACTGTGAGGTTTATTTCCAATAAAACATGCATAGGATTGTGCTGTCGGTTGTGATGCACTACAGCCACTCAGACATAACCATACCTTTCCTACAAAACTGATAAAGGCTCTACAGTGGTACCTCAGGTTACATACACTTCAGGTTACAGACTCTGCTAACCCAGAAATAGTGCTTCAGATTAAGAACTTTGCTTCAGGATGAGAATAGAAATCGTGCTGCGGTGCCGCAGCGGCAGCAGCAGGAGGCCCCATTAGCTAAAGTGGTGCTTCCGGTTAAGAACAGTTTCAGCTTTAGTACGGACCTCTAGAACGAATTAAGTACTTAACCTGAAGTACCACTGTAGTTGGTTTTTAGTGCTGCTTAGGCCCATGTATTTCTCATGATTCTCCTCCCCCCCCCCCCAAGAAATAAATACAGGGCAGTCACAGATGGCAGAGGTGGAGAAGGACCTGCTTAACCCTTTTCCTACTAGACATTTATTTGTTCACTCAAAATTTCCCTGTGGATTCCCAAGTATTGTGGGAAAATATACAAAGTTGTGGACCCCGTATGCTTTCCCCTGCACAGGTGGGAAAACCAGAGACGGGGAATAGTTGAAAAGCTTAAGCATCCCCTCTCCCACCCTCATCCTTTAACTCAACATATCCGCATTCCAGTGGTGTGGCTTTTAAAGAAAGCTTTCCTGTACTAGGAGCATAGGAAGCTGCCTTATACGAGTCAGGCCTTTGGTACATCTAGCTCAGTATTGTCCATGGTGACTGGTGGAGACTCTCCAGAGTTCCAGATGTGGTTCTCTCCCAGCCCTACCTGAAGATGCCAGGGGTTGACTCTGGGACCTTGTGTGCATGCAAAGTGGATTTTCCTGATGCCCTAGAGAGCAATGGAGTTTAGCACAGCGCAACTTGTGTAGTTGGCATCAATTTTTTGTTGCTAATGAACTTACAAAATGGAAAGTTTTCTGTGGGATTTAAAAAAAACAAAACTCTGGAAAATTTTCTCTTTGGGCAAATTTTCTGACCCTATTACTGCTTCACTCTATTATTAAAAAAATGAAAATAAAAAAATCCTGATACAGCTGCAGCAAATTCTTGAGAGAGGGAGGAAGAAGAGGGAAGTTGAATGGCACTGCCTTGGCTGTCTGGGGAGTTCTTTTTCTGCAGAAGTTATTTTCCTTTTCCCCCCTAACATTTTTATGTACATGAATATAATGTAGCCAGAGCTGTTCCTAGCACTTACGTATTTGCATTTGAAGTGCGACAGGTGGGATAAATGATATAAGCCGCCTACATCCTTGGCTTATATGTTGATTCTGGAATAAATAAACGTTGTGGTGTAGTGGTATGTGTCTGTTTTTGTAAGGACTCGTTTTTTTAATAATAACTGATTGGATTAAGCTCAGATTTCCCTTTGCTGATGATTTAAGACACAGTTCTTTGCTAAAAACCTCTGGGTCATTCCACGCCAAATCACCTGATTTTAATATTCGACCATGCTCTCACGACTCAGATTTTCTTCCAGGTTTTTTTTTTTAATGTGTAGATACCTATGAGATAACCTCAAATTAATTCTTTTAAGATTTTTTTGGTTCAAAATTGGGCCCAGGTCCAAAAAAGCTGACAAAAAAGTAATAATTATTTTTGTCAAAAATTTACTTCAAAATCAAATTATTTTATAACCACAAAAAACACCGTCCTTATTTTTAAAACACAACAAGTACATGGTTAGCCCATTCTACAACAAAAGTATGATACATGTGTTAGTCGTGGTTTGTGCGCTATGGCTTATGGAACCTACCGGGGGGGGGGGGAATGACAAAAGTTCACTTTGAATGGTCGATGACCCTTTACTATGGCACTTAATACCATTTTTATACCTTATTTTGAAAGAGACCACAATTAGCTTTATTTTGATACCAAAATAACCCCAATTGGTTGAAAAATAAGCGAAACAAGATTTTTTCTAAACTGACGCAGAAATTGCATTAGCTTAAATCGTGCAAAAATCGAAATTTTCAAAAAAAAAATCCTGGGCCCAATTTTAGACCAAAATATCTTTAAAAATTAATTTGAGGTTATCTCATAGGTATCTACACATATCTCACTTGCTTGAAGCCTCAATCCTATTGTAAAGAAGAAGAAGAAGAAGAAGAAGAAGAAGAAGAAGAGGAAGCAGCAGCAGCAGCAGCAGCAGCAGCAACAGAGGGTCAAGTTGTTCAAATCCACCTTTTGTGACACGACTTATCTCTATATGCATTGTAGTTCCGTTAGAAGAGAAATAAACACTGACGAGAAAGAAGCACTAGTGACCTGGTTATCCACTCTTTCTTAAGTGTTTGTTCAGGAAAGAAATCACCTATGCCAGTGGTGTCTTGAATGATGTTCAGAGGTGCTGTGGGTAACACTGGCCTCTGTCCCTCTTTTCTTCCCTCCTTCTTTGGATGCCCTCTTGCATCTCTACCTCCCAAAGCCCTAGCTACAAGCTCCCCAGGCAAATGGTGCCTCTAGGTCTGGTCAGGGGTTGCTTCCCAGGCCCCTGTGAGGAGGCACCTCTCTTTGGGGCAAGGGAGGCAGCTCAGAGACCAGGGGTGGCAGCTGCAGCCGCCCAGAGGATGCCCAAGGACAGGGGAGAGAGGAGGCTGAGTGAATCCTCCACAAGGGAGGGTGTTTGATAAAGGGTGAGAGGCTGCCAGCTCTGCAGGCAAGGGGTGACATAACTGGGCCTCTGAGCCTCACAGGGCTGCTGCAGAAAGAATATAGTCGGTCAAGGGAGCCGTGGACTCAAAAAGGTTGAAAATCTCTGACCTACGCTCATTCCTGTCTTTGTATGGTTTTGGTACTAACAGAAATTTAGAAACTTGGGAGCTTTTCTTTCCGTCTTGAGGACAGTCTATCTCAAGGGCAATTCAGAAGACTGTTACAATGATTAATTACCGTATTTTTCCCTCTATAACACGCAGATTTTTTCTCCTAAAAAGGAAGGGGAAATGTCTGTGCGTGTTATAGAGCGAATGTGTGGTCCCTGGAGCCGAAAAATCAGGCAAAAATCAGGCAAAAAATCAAATCGCTGCGCTGCACGGAGAAGCGAAACCTGAAAAGAGGAAGTGGCTGCTTTCCTGCATTCTGCCTCAGGGTCTTACTGCCCACCCTCCTCTGTTTCGTTGCTGTGTTTGCTGAAACGGAACAAAGAGCAGGGAAAGCCCCTCCCCTCCAGGCAAGCAGAGGGGAATTCCTCTCTGTGCTGCTGGGGGAGAGGGAGAGAGAGGGGGGAAGGGAGAGAGGGGGGGAGGGGGAGGGAGAGAGAGGGGGGAGGGAGAAAGAGAGGGGGAGGGAGAGAGAGAGGGGGAGGGAGGGAGGGAGGGAAGGGAGGGAGGGAGAGAGAGAGAGAGAGAGAGAGAGATGGCTGGCTTGGGTGGGGGGAAACTTTTGCCTTTCTTTCCTCCCTCCCGTTAAATCCCTCTCCTGCATTCTTAGCCAGCTGCTTCTCTGCACACCCCTCTCATGTCCCTTCTTTGTTTTTCCTTCGCTCCCCACTTAAAATGTGGTTACAAAGCATAGATCCACATGGATCCTCAGGATCTTTGCATTCGGTCACCCCAAATTCACCATCAGATCACATAGCATGTCCATGGCTACAGCCTGCAACAAAAAAATCACGCACCCACTGTTGCCTGGGGCTGCAATGGTGCAAAAACGTGGTTACAAAGCATGGATCCACAGGGATTCTCAGGATCTTTGCATTGGGTCACCCCAAATTCACCATCAGATCACATAGCATGTCCATGGCTACAGCCTGCACCAAAAAAATCACGCACCCACTGTTGCCTGGGGCTGCAATGGTGCAAAAACATGGTTACAAAGCATGGATCCACAGGGATTCTCAGGATCTTTGCATTGGGTCACCCCAAATTCACCATCAGATCACATAGCATGTCCATGGCTACAGCCTGCACCAAAAAAATCACGCACCCACTGTTGCCTGGGGCTGCAATGGTGGAAAAACGTGGTTACAAAGCATGGATCCACAGGAATTCTCAGGATTTTTGCATTGGGTCACCCCAAATTCACCATCAGATCACATGTCTGTGGCCACAGCATGAAGCCCAAAAATGATACATCCACTGTTTCATTCAGAATGTTTTTTCCCTTGTTTTCCTCCTCTAAAAACGATGTGCGTGTTATGGTCAGGTGCGTGTTATAGAGCGAAAAATACGGTAGCTGCTTTGAGCATAGTGAGAAGGTAGGATAAAATGATTTTAAAATTTTGTGCTGAGGATGGAAAATATTTCAGTTTTATAAGTACTAGCACCATATTCTCTTACAGCCTGCACTCATTTTTTAGGATTGCCAAGAAATTGGTCGTTGAGATGCTTTACCTTGGAACTGGTTCATGCATGAGAAGGAGCAAAAAAATAAGCAGTAGGAGCCATTAGCAGTTTAAGCTCCAGAAATCTTAACAATAATCTCATTGATTTCCCAACAGGGGAGAGATGCAAATCCTGCATAATGCAGGAAGTTGCTTGTGCTACTTTTACCACGCAGAAACAGCTTTCCAAGTATGTTTGGGTGCGCAAGCATGCACTGTTTCACACATCATGCCAAACCTTGGATTCTGATAGCTGTGGTGTAAGTACCCCCTCCATAGTTTGAGCTTATAGACATATAGCAGGCAACTCTGGTTTAGAGACACTTTTGTCTGCCTTTCTTTTCTGTCCCTTTAGAATGAAGCTTGCAACAGCCTCTTGAGGCAGAACAGTAGCTCTAACTCTGATTTGTCATTTGCTGTAAATACAGCCATAACCTCAGGTCACATGTGGCACAAACTGTGTTTTGCAGAGCAGCTTCAAACAGTGCCTCACAAAACAGTGCAAGTTCGGATATAAGCCCGAACTATAACTTTGCTTGATGTCTCTGAACAAGAGTCAGGGGAAGTAAGGTAGGAAGAGGTGGCGAGAGACTTGAGGAAGCTTTTTTTGTACGTTTGGTGGGAGAAATTGGTATGGTGGGTGTTGGGAGAGATAGAAGACGAGTCAGCAGGAAGGACAAATGCCTCCAAGTTCTATTGCTTGTGAATGTACCACAGAACTATAGACTATGTGGAATTGTTTACTGCCTTCACTTTTTAAGTAATTGAGCTACAAAGTGGAAAGGTAATAAAAGCTCACTTGGATCCAGTGGGTGTTAATGTCGATTCTCGCCTCAGGGATACTTTAATTTCATCTTTTCGTCTTCACGGCAGCTATTTCGTACAGAGTTCCACACAAAAAACCGGCAGAACTAGAAACTAGTTGGAAGCCTTCCCATGTTTGGCATGGCTTTTAATGCATGCGAAGGTTTGTGAAAAGGATCCATCGTCCTAAAAGGTTTACCTATTTTTAGATAGTCACAAACTGGGGCTTATTGGAAAAAGGAATTATTCTCAACTGAGATTCATGAATCTTTTTCTTATAAACGCTGTGTATGAGAAAGTGACTGAGACAGAAGCTGGACAAAAAAAGTAAACCATTACTGAACCATGTTAATTTATTACTGCAGCTTTTTCTGAGTGTTTTGAGCAACAGCTTCGAAGGAGAAAATTATGTTGCTTGGTACAATTTATACTTGTGTTACAGATCAATTGCTAATGGCAACATTAAAAAGTTATTGCCATCTTAGCTTAATGTTAATCAGCTTTTGTGCATCATCATGAATGGTTTTTTTACACCCGTTGCTATTGCTAAGTGTTACTTTTCACTGTTTTCAGAAGATGAAAAGGTATTTGAATGGACTACTCAGCTCTTTTTATTTTTAAAAAATGTTGCAAGCTTTCAGCATCATAGTGCATAACTGCCACTTTGTAGTTTTACTTTGTTGAAATGCTGTGATCAACTATATTGATGTTGTCGTATTTTGTTTTTAGCTTTTGGTTAAATTTTGTTTTAATGTATATGTAGGCTCTGCCCTGGGACCTTTGAGTGAAGGACAGATCGTAAACATTCTTAATAACCAAATTTTTTTGGGGGGGGGGAGGAAAAAAGAGTGGTATTCAGCAATAGTCCTATTCAAAGTAGACCCATTGAAGATATTGGACACAACTGACTTGGGTTCATTAATTTCAGTGGGTCTGCTCTGAGTAGGATTTAGTTGAATGCAACTCATATTCTGTAACTTAACTAAATTGATGGTCTCATGCTTTAAGTATGTTAGGTAACAGGCACATGTGAATCCATGCTGATTCTGTCATTGTAACCTGTTAGTCTCCCTGATTTGCCATCATTCAAATGACAGCATTACATACTTCCTGCTGAGCCGTTTGCCTGCATTGTCATGTGACTTGTGAAATAGCTGGATACATTCTGTTTTCATGAGGTCACCTCGCTTTCCTCATCACAGCAAACGTGTTTGTGCCATGATTGATGCAACACCATGACTAAGACTGCAGTAAACATGACACTAGATCTGATGGCTGACAGTTTATCCCAGTGACCCACATCTGTGCACAGCACAACATTCTCTGTTCATAGCATAGAGAATTGGCATTGGTGCGTTCCACTCACTTAGAACCATCTACAGTGGTACCTCAGGTTAAGTACTTAATTCGTTCCGGAGGTCCGTTCTTAGCTTGAAACTGTTCTTAACCTGAAGCACCATTTTAGCTAATGGGGCCTCCTGCTGCCGCCACGCTGCCAGAACACGATTTCTGTTCTCATCCTGAAGCAAAGTTCTTAACCTGAGGTACTATTTCTGGGTTAGCGGAGTCTGTAACCTGAAGCGTATGTAACCTGAAGCATATGTAACCCAAGGTACCATTGTACTAGCAGGGTTGTAGAGGAAAGACACTTCCATCCCTTTATTTAAAAATGCTGACTTTTCTCCCATCTCCATAGCAAAAGGAATGGAAGGACTGTTTATTACCTTTACTTTGGAACAAAGGGGCTACTGTAGGGAGTTCTCTCCTGTCCAGTGGGTTACCCTCAGCGGAAACTCCTTTGACAGTCAAGAGAAGCACTCATAACTCCATGCTATAATCTTGTCTCCTCTGAATTTGGCTTCCTGCCACTCCTGGAAAATCGGGCATTAGCTTTCTACAGTATCTCTGTGTTGTGCTCAGGAGACTGGTGGGAAGCAAAGTAACATTCCAGAGTTCTGAAACTTCAGAAGAAGTGTGCGTAGCAATGCCACAAAAGTACTCCTCTCTTGTAGACTCAGTAATGGAAACTCCTTCATTCCTGTAATATTTATTTTCAATGGGTAAAATAGCCGGATATGATCAACAATTACTTCTCTGTCCACAACACCTTTCAGTATTTGAATGTTCATAATATATTATTTTAAGTCATCCTTTCAGTGGGTTTAGAGATGTATTTCCAAAGTCTCATGACTTGCCTCCTAAAATGTCCATTTAGTTTCCCCTGAATCATTCTTTCTAATACAGTGGTACCTTGGTTCTCAAACGCCTTGGTTCTCAAACACTGAAAACCCAGAAGTAAGTGTTGCGGTTTTCAAACGTTTTTCAGAAGCCAAACATCCAATGCAGTTGTCACCTATTGTTTCTGGAGCACTTGCCCCAATCAGAAGCTGCGCTTTGGTTTTCGAACATTTCTCAAGTCAAACCGACTTCTGGAAGGGATTAAGTTTGGCACTTTTGTTTTTTGCTATTTACTTTGCATTTTTGTTTTTGAGGCTTTTTCGGTAAATTTGTTTTTGTGACTGTGTGTAACTCAGTTCAGCTACTGATTGATTGATTGATTGATTGATTGACTGGTTGATTGTGTGACTGCAGAAATGGATAAAATGACTATCATCAGTGCAGGTAAGAAAAAAAGTTAATTTTATTTTTTATCATTTACAATACTGTTTTATTTATTTTGTAGTACAGTACATTGATTATTGCTTTCATTTTATGGATCAATGGTCTTGTTAGATAGTAAAAATTCATGTTAAATTGCTGTTTTATAGGTTGTTTTTAAAAGTCTGGAATGGATTAATCCGTTTTGCATTACTTTCTATGGGAAAGTGCACTTTGGTTTTGGAACGGACTTCCGGAACAGATTAAGTTTGAGAAGCAAGGTACCAGTGTACTGGCCTTACTGGTCCCATGACTACTGGTTTGCCCGCAAGCAGAGCCACCTACAAACAAGGTGGTGGTTTCTATATTCTCAAGAGGGCCCCCAGATACACAGTAGTAGAAATACAGAATTTTATTCAATCAGCATTTTAAAAATTGAACTGATGTGATTTGCACACCCTGGATTAGTATATGTATCAGAACGTAATTGTCAGGGGTTCAGGGAGAGAGGCGCAGATGAGGGAGGAGACAGAGAGCGAGGGGGAAGGATTCCAGAGTGACGAGGAAGAGGACGACAATGACCCAAGATTGTCCATGAGTCCGTCCAGTGAATCGGAGGACTCCCAAAAGGGAGCCCCTCTGGTCAAGCCAAGGGGAGCTAGAGGGGGAAGCAGTCAGGAGCAGGGGAACGAAGGGGGAACCCCCAGTGGGAGTTGGAGATCGGGACTGGCTGCTCCGCCGGAACGGAGTGAAGGGGGTGGAGTGACCAATGTGTCAGAAGGAGCAGAACAGGAAGCAGAGAGGGGAAGGAGATCAGGGCAAGACGTCCTGCCGGAAGGGGCGGAAAGTAGTATCGAGAGCAGTGTAACTGTCGAAGGGAAGGTCAGGAGCAACGTACGCGCGCCAAGTTCAAAATGGGGGGCGCGCGGAAGTGAAGAGAGTCCTGGGGAGGAGCCTGGTCCCAAAGCCCGAAGGAGGGGGGAGCAGGCGTCAGAGGATTCAGCCTCTGGGGAGTCCCGAAGGGAGAGAACACAGGGGGGCAGAAAGACCCTGCGGAAAAGGAAAGAGAGGAAGAGGTGGACCAGTACAAGCCTCTTAAACTGGTGTAGAGGCGGGACTGACTCAGAGGGGACTTCAGCGGTCTAGCGTAACAGACGTAGAGTCACGGAGCTCGGATCCGAAACTAAGAATGTTCTTCAATAAAAGCTTTTGTAAATAAGCCGGACTGGACTTTGGTCTCTTGTGAGCTGGGACCACGGGTGACTCTGACAGTAATTATTCTTTGGATTTTTTGTGTGATACAGTTCTCCAAAAAGTGGTTTAGAAACCATTACTAGTGTAGCCTGCCTTGTGTCAAAATGTGCATAAATATATATAATTTAAAATCACAGATGAATGCAGAAATGGGACAGCACAGGCTTATGAATGAATACATGTGAGAAGTTCAGATGTATATTCATTTGTAAATTAAAAGAGAAGAAAAACTACCATCACCAAAAAGCGTGATAACCAAGTATGCTCTGTTAGATTACTAAAGCTATGAAATGTTGAGAGGGGTGAAGAGCTAAATAAGGAGGAATTGACCTGCTAAGCTCCTAACAGTAAATAGGAAATGGAGATTTGGAATGTGTGCCATGCACGTGAGTTTTTAAAAGTCCCTTCCCACAGTATGTATGAAGTTGGTTTCAGAGGATAAAAAATGGGAGAGCCCTCTGTTTATCCCCAGAAAATGCAAAGCATTTCCTGTTCTGTTACCTAGACCCCTGGACACAAGTACTCCTGATAGGGATAATAGCAGCGTTTTGTTGAGAATCCCCACTTAAATAAGACCAGCCATCTGGTCCAGCATCCTTTTCTCACAGTGGCCAACCAGATGCCTTTGGGTAACCTGCAAGCGGGATACTAGTTTGCCACTGCTCTCCCCACTTGTGGAGGTGTATGAGTTCTAGTGCTGTGAATGGCAGCTTCTCTCTATCTGATGTCTCCACAACGTGCATACTTTAACACATTTCTTACACATCTTTTCTCTAAATTAGAAAGCCTCTAATGTTGTAACCTTGCCTCCTAAGGAAGCTTCTCCAGTCCCTTGATCATTTGGTTGGCCTTCCCTGAATCTTTTCCAGCTCTACAACACTCTTTTTGAGGCGAGGATATCACAGCTGTACACACTATTATTCCAAGCATCTTTGCACCATAGCTTTGCATTAACAGTATTATAATTTTCAATTCCTTGCCTAAGGATCACTAGCATGGAACTTGCCATTTATTCCTACCCGTCTCCTTTTCTTTATCCAGTTACTGTTCCATAAGAGAACCTGGCCTATTATCTCTTGACCGTTAAGTTTACTCTGCAGTAATTGCTGGGGGTCTTTGTAACTGGTCAAAAAACGTTTTAAAAGTCTTTAAGTATACGCAGTGGCGACTGGATCACATCTTATGCTTACTGTCACACTCAAAGAATTCTTAAAATGTTAGGTAGGCAAGACTTAACCCTTGTGGAAGCTATGCTGGTTCTGCTTCAGCAATAATTGTTCTATATGTGGTATATAGGGCGGGGTATAAATAATAAAATCTGGTATATAGGGCAAGATGGGCAGGGTATAAATAATAAAATTATTATTATTAATTCTGTCTTTTATAATTATTTTTGCCAGTTTTCCAGACTTGATCATTATAGAAATAAAAATACACATTTCTTTCTAATAGAATAGAAAAATGCATTAACATACTTTGACCAAAGAATTGAATGATTAGGGCAGAGGGATCCTGTTCCTTCTTAAACAATCCTTAAGGAATGCAATTTGAAATGTGGTATTACATACTGAATACAAGGCATCACCTACTGGAAACTGAGGAGTCCATGTTACTGCAACAGATGACTCATAGCAGTGCTGGCTATTAGATCCATACCATCTTATCCTGTAACCACCACTATCCCATATACTATTTGTTTTTTGTAACTTTTGTACGCTGGCAGGGATGTATTTAGAAATGCCTCTTTCCCAACCTTGGTTGGTTAGTGGTTTGGATTTGCAAGGAAGTACTCTTTTAAAAAAGGGAAACAATGCCTCAGCTTCACAATGATGCATTGAGAAACTCAGACAAGTAGGGTTGCCACTTTATTGTGGTATTTTCTTGTGTAAAATGAGGAAGGAAGTCAGGTTGGATAGAAGAAACAAGCAGCTTCAGGTGTCCTGGGGGGCCACACAAAATGAGGTTGTGGGCCATGGGTTCCCCAGCTGTGCTATAGTTGGGAATGGACAGACATATTCCAATGGCTAGGAAAGCCAACTAAAATGGATAGTTTGGAGCACCTATTTGAGACCTGTCTGCAGTTGAATGCCTAAGAATTTTGTTTTTCTTGTGCGATTTTAACGTGTCCTTTTTCTGTGTTGAATTTTCATAGGATGCCTTTTGTGTACCAAGGTTTTAACTGCATTAAAAAGAAGGGGGGAAAACTTCTTTAAAAAAAACCTAAGAAATTGCATTCCCTCAATAGTATTGTTTACTGGCTTCTATTCTGTATTTGTTACTTGATTGATTGTATCGACCCTTTTCAGAAGTGGTAGCAACAACAACAAACCCCTAACATTTGCTACTTGCAAGCTATGAATAAAAAATTATGAGCTATAAGGAAATAGCACTTCATTCAGAGAGCCATAATATAGAGATTACTGGAGCTTGAAAGCTGGATTCCTTTTGTTGACCATTCTCTGCTGTGATTGTGGAAGAGAGACAGGCATTGCTGTTTGAAGTGGGGAAGAATACGCCAAATTATCCACTGTCAATTCTCCACTCCCTATCCCACATTTGGTACTATGAATTGCACTCCATTTGGAGGGCAGGTGTTACATCCTACAGCCAAGGGCCAAGTTCGTGAGTGGCTTCTGATACTTAAACTAAAATTGGCATGGTGCATGCCATGGAAGTGATTTTATGGGCTGTAATATAGTCCAGTCGCCTGTAAAAGTAGGATTTCTTTTTGGTTTTTTAAAGTGTGTCTTATTGTGCTAAAGCTGATTTTATTGTAGTGGTGTATTTTGTTCTTTTTTTTTTTTAGGTCTGTTCTTGTTACTCTATGTATACAAAAGAAATAAGGAAGCGGAGATTTAGTACATTTAATATACAGCAAATCTGCATCTCAATGTGCATTTGACTTGAAATGGCATCTCTCAGTTGGTTAGAACATGGTGCTGATAACACCAAGGTTGCAGCTTTGATTCCCATTAAGGGACAGCTGCATATTCCTATATTACAGGGGGTCGGACTAGAAGATCCTCAGGATTCCTTCCAACTCTGTGATTTCAACCATACGTGGTTGAAGGCGGTCTGGGGAGGGAAAGGATCAGAGGTCCTGGGCAAGGCCTGCTTGGCATACCCTTTGAGCAGGGCACCTTTGGCCAGCAGCTCCGTGGCTCTGGGAGTGGTGGGGATTTCCCATGAGATCTCTTGAGAGCTAAAGGCACCCTGCTCTCAGGGTGCGCCACAGTGGCTTTGCCTGGGGAAAAAGGCCAAGACCCAGCACAAAACGAGTGCTCTTGTGAGAACATTCACACAACTCTCAGAGCCACTGCACTGCTGGCCAAAGGTGCAGGCGTGCTGTGTGGGACTTTGCTCCTCACTTACTGCCTTATAGAAGGCAAGCAGGCTGGCTAACTGCATGGGCATCTCCAAGAGTTATTTGGGCTATATGCAGTTTTCATGTATACGTGTAACCTTGGGAATCTAACCCTCACACAAGATGCAGTTCCCCTGTATTGCACATGTTCACTCACAACATTGAGAACTATGGCTTCTGCTCCAAAAAAAGTTTTACTCAAGAGTAGATGCATTGAAAGGAATGGACCTAAGTTAGTCGTGTCCATTAATTTCAGTGAGTTTCTTCAGAGTAAAATTTAGTTGGATGCAACCTCATGTGTGCAAACTGTTGATGTGGCTGCTTATGAAACTCTTCGCAAGCTTATAGTGGTTAACCTCACACAATGGACAACATAACGTTTCTTGCATTTCATGTTTCAGTTTGAGAGCTTTAAGTGGTTTTGTCCAGACTTTAACTGCATTTCTTGAATAATGCTGCAAGGATGATAACAGCCTTCCACACTGTATTTTTTTTTTTTTTTGTAAGACAGGGCATTATGTATCTAATCAAAAATTGCTTTCAACTTCCTGCAATTCTTTATTATAAATAATGATAATGCCAAATGTATTACAGTGCAGTCCTATTCATATTTAGCCAGAAACAAGTCCCATTGGGTTCAATAGAACTTACTCCCAGTTAAGTGTGTATATGAGACTGAAACATTAGACTTTTTTTCAGAGTAACTTTCTCATGTATTTGACTGGCAATTAGCATGTGATCTCATTGTATAAAATGTACTGAAAGGATAACTGACATCATAGTTCTGCAGTATGCCAGTCATATTAATGGGTTGTTGGTTTTTTTGGTCTATCTGTAATATGTAAATTCCACAACTATTTTTTTAAAAAAGATTTCAGTCATTGATTCCCTTAGACTCCTAAATTCTAACAACATTATTAAAATTCTCAGGACACATTCAGGACAGCCTGTTCAAGACAGTATTCTTGTAAGATCATTTTTGTTCTAACTCAGTGAATGTTTAAATCTCCAAATGCCATAATATTGGCACTCCATGACTCCTCTATTTCAGAAAAAAGATAATTCAGTAATTAGATTGGGTATCCCAGGTTGGAATTCATCAAAGTATACCATTCCTTTATAGCTATAACACATTGAAATGCTGGAGAATAATGTTCAGAACCTTCACATTCAGGTGACATCAAAGTTTATCTATTATGGATAGACCAGATCAATAAATTATTACAATCCTTTCTGATCTAGTATTTTCTGATCTCCTACATGGAAGGCATTTTTTTTTTGTTAACCTATGAGCTTAAAACGTGCCTTGATTATTCGAGCAGGGTGGGGAAAGTGTATCTGATAGTTTGCTTCCCAAGATGTTGCCTAGAAACATTCACTACTTAACCCACTTGAAAACAAACTGTTCCTTGAGCCTCAAGGCCAAAGGAAACGGTTAAATGTTTTCATTGTTTGCAACAATGAAATCTTGCATATATGACTTTTTTTAAAAGAATGCTTTTTAACGTTTTAGACTTTTGAATGTAAATATTAAGCAAACAGTATGGGACATTTAATTTGGGGGTAATCTTATATATACAGCCTCTTGACTTTTTAAAATAGTTGGAGAGTCCACCACCTCTCATGGGAGTCTGTTCCACTGCTGAACGACTCTTACTGTGAAAAAGTTCTTCCTGATGTTTAGGTGGAATCTCCTTTCTTGTAACTTGAAGACATTGGTTTGAGTCCTGCCCTCCAGAGCAAGAGAAAACAAGCTTGTTTCCTCTTCCACGTGATAACCCTTGAGATATTTGAAGATGGCTATCATATCTCCTCTCAGTCTTCTCATATCCAGGCTAAACATACCCAACTCCCTCAACCATTCCTCATAAGGCTTGGTTTCCAAACCGGTGATCATCGTGGTTGCTCTCCTTTCCACACGTTCCAGCTTGTCAATATCCTTCTTAAATTGTGGCACCCAAACTGGTGTGGTCTGATCAAATCAGAATACAGTGGCATTCTTACTCAGTGCTATTTTTCTAGAAAAAGAGGTGCCACAACTCACCTTGAATGCCTCCCTTGTTCTCTTAAAATGGCAATGGCATCACCCTGAGTGGTGCCAGAACTGAATTCTGGCGAGTTCCAGATGAAAGAAAGTCCTGCTCTTAATTCCCATTATCTAGACACTATACTTCTGTTGATGCAGCCTCGGATAGTCAATGCTCATCTGTAAGACGAGATTTGCATTTTCATCCTGCTTCTTTTCAAAATGAAAGGTACTAGCATTTCGTGAAGAAGATCAAGACTCTTATATTTACTTCTCTCCTCCTCCTCCTCTGCAATCTTTATCTGGACACAATGAAACCCTTTCAGAGAAAACAAACAAACATACATACTATATAATTGGGAGTGAAATTGTCTTAACTGCCAAGACTTTGAAGGTAATCCATTAAATTGTTTGGAAAGGGGTGTTGATACAGGAACAAAGGAACAACACCTGATGCCAGATAAATCTTCACAGCCTGAGGCAGGTCTGAAGTCGACCAAGCAGCAACTGAACAGAAGCAAAGGAGTTACTGAAGACCCAAAAAACAATAACATTATTAAAAAGGAAAATTAGTTTTCTCTCTTGCATATATATAATTTGATACTTGATCAACAATTATTTTAAGGGTGCATATTAGTCAGTGGAACACAAGTCACTTTCAAAGCACTGCTTCAGATAATAAAAAAGTACAAATAACTACAGAAAAGTAAAATGCCCATCAGCCCCAGCCAGCATGGCCAGTGGTCATGGATGGTGGGAACTGTAGTCCAGCAACAGCTGGAGGGACCATATTGGGGAAAACTGATCTTCTACATGGCATATAGGAAGACTATGTGATATACTGTTGTGTCAGAAAAGATTCTCAGAATCCTAGGCGGCAGCATGAACATTGTAGGCATTTGAAGCTACATGTGCATAACTCATGTGATGTAGATGTTGGTGGATCCATGGGATTTCCATGTAACGCCTGAGAAAGCCATCAGCTCTCTAACCAGGAAATCGAAGCAGATTTTGTTTCATAAACCACTTGGAGGTTTTACTGCAATCAAGTGGAATATGTAAATGTTGTTAACTATCATTCAAAGAAATTAGAGATGGAAAGTAGGTGCAGAAGCACAAGTTTTTGAAGCAGTAACATGCAATTCTGGAGGCTTAGACTGAAGGAGTGCTGTTTTCCTTACCTATATTTTTACGGCTGCATTCGTCTGTGGCCTAGTTTGGATAGTCCTACTGAGGGCAGATTTCTGCTGAGGGTGGTCATAGATTAGAACTCTTGTTTCAGTTAGAGATCTGAGAATTTGAGTGAGGCAAGAGAAATGTTTGCATGGTGCTCAGAATGCCGGTTTGAATATTTAAGATGCTTGAAACCTCATAGCCAGACAATTGATAACATGTGTAAGATTTTTGAAAACAAATTTCCTGTACTAATTTTGCAGTAGTTTCATTTTGATTTAGAGTTTTGTATTCCTATAAAACTAATTTTAAAAACAATAATTTCCAAGTAAAGCTTTTGACTCTGGTTTCAAATGTAAAATTTTAATGACATTAAGTGTATGCTGTAACTTGCACACATGCATCCCAAGTCAAGTATTTTGCTACAAAAGTATTTGAACCTTTTGAGTACAGTAGTTGAAACCTTTGAGTCATTTACAGGGTGTAATCCTGTGCATGTATATCCAGAAGCAAGATTTATTGAGTTCAATGGGACTCTCTCCCAGGTAGTTGTATATCAGTTTGCTGTCTTTTACAACATGTAAAATTAACATGGTGTTCGTTTGTTTTTAGTTTTGCTTACTAAATATATCAGACATGCTAAATCAGATACTTGAGATCATGTCTTAAACTTAAATGGCTATACAATACTTCAAAGAGCTTAGGATAGTTGGATGTAAACATACTAAAGTTGTCTTGTATTCAGAGCATTTGGCATCACATGAAGAAAGGCACGTCTGCCTGGAAATACACCAAAAGATGACAAATCATTCAAAGATCAGTATAGCTGAAAGCAGTACAATACCGATCTTTTAGAAGGCTGCTGGAAGTGCAGCTTTCCATCTTGCACAGAAGAACGTTTGTCAGTGAACAATAACCAGTGTCCATGCAGATGTAGCTTGCTACTATAAATGGGAAGGGCTATGTCTGTTGATGTTACCAGTGTATGATGTAATCACATAATACTGCAGGACAAGAGGAGTTACAGCAAAGCAGTGAAGTTTGGGAGGGGGGGAATTTGCAGTGGGAAGTAACCAGGAAGCAATGATTTATATATATTTTTATTGCTTCCAATCAACACTGTTGTATGTTGAAGTAACTAATTTGTCTGTTATTTAAGAAAGAATAGTTTGTTGGTTGCTGTAAAAACAAAGAGTCTTGAGGCAATTAAAAAACCCACACACGAACAAATTAGTTAATATTTTTAAGGTGCAGCTTGACTCTTTACTCTGACTGCAAACAGGAGTCTTTATAGGAGTCTTTAAATGGAAAGATCTGAGTTAAGCTGGTTTACATAAAAGTGAAGTGCCAATAATTGATCCTTATGTTTGGAGTGAGATCCATAGGACATGTATTTGCCACATTGCTGGTGAGCCTGAATAACAGAATCACTCAAATGTTTTAGGAAGACCTGAGATATAGATGAAGGAACCTTGAGCCTTATATGCATAAATAAGCTTGGGGCTTATATGTTGTGCTCCCCCCTCCCCGCAAACCTTCTTCCTACAAGCTGCAGTTTTTTCTGCTCTGAGAGGGTATAGTGGTTTGGTGAAAAAAATAATACTTAGTCCATGGAAAGAGTTTCTGTTGTCTCATCCTCTCAGTATGACAGATAATGGATTCTGAGAGGGCATAAACTTGAGGGCAGTTGCCATGATGACAGTAGCAAGGATCTTGTTATACTGTTCGGGTTTAATCCTTGACCATATAACTACTTTTGCATTTTTTATCTTGTATATGTTTTTGCATGTACTTTCTACTGAAGAGTAATGGAAATCAGTATACTATATGTGAAGGGTAATGGGAATCAGTATGCTGTATAAGTGAAATTAAAATGTACCATATGAATTTTATTCTAGGAACGCAATCCGTCTCCTCCATCTCTGATCTACAATGAGTGCCAAATCCGCTATCAGCAAAGAGATTTTCGCTCCGCATGATGAAAGAATGTTGGGAGCAGTCCAAGTAAAAAGGAGAACGAAGAAAAAGATTCCTTTTTTGGCAACGGGGGGTCAGGGCGAATATTTAACTTACATCTGTTTGTCAGGTAAGAAAAATGATTTTGACATCTAACTGTCCTTTCAGTTTCTCTTTGTAGTTTGATTAACTGATTAGATGTTGTGATTGCTAAAAATAATGTAGTACCATGAATTTTAATCAAACAAGTAGATCAACAGTATGCTTTGTCATTTGATATTCATAGGTTTGACTACATAAGGCAAAGGTATGGATGTCTATGGCAATTATATGCTGTAAGTGGCAATGTTGAACTGTCCTTGTAATTTCAGTGATCTTTCTAGTGTTTGACAGGAAATTATAGAAAGATGAATTCACTTTGCCATTCATGTGCTTGGAGGGAATGTATGTGGGTTTCTGGTTTTGGCATTCAGGGATTTATTTATTTGGCACATGTTTTATGCAGATTTAATTTGCTTCCAAATATCCACTGAGCTTCCCTGGGCCTAGAGATTCACTTGCTGTATGAGATCAAAGTTCCATTCTGCCACCATTAGTGGTCCATTGGTTGTCTCTGGAAAGCTCACAAGCAGGGTGTGATGGAGGCTATCCTTAACTTTGTCCTGCTATGCTGTTCTCCCATGAAATTTGTCTAATTATTTTCAAAGCCATACCTGATTTTCCAAATTTTAGAGGAAATAAACTCCACTGGTAGATTTTGATTTATGTGAAGCAGTGCTTTGTTCCAGTTATAACTCTATTTTACAACATGTACCAAAAGGTTTCTATATGTACCAAGAGTGACTGGCCTCATTCATTCCACATTGTCCAATAGGGTAGCAAGGCAGCCTGTTTGTTGACATAATCTAGACATCTCACAATGTCATTAGCTTTTTTACTAAGTAAGCAGTGCATTCTGCCGTTCATCCATCTGTCAAATCAGGTTTCCTATTATGAGAATCATTAAATCGTTTTATTTGCATACCGCCTTTCCAAAGTTAAAACCATGTTCAAGGCAGCTTACAACATGTAAAAAATTACATAATGACAGACATAACAAAAGTAGTAAAATAATAAAACATCAAGAAGTACATATTGAACAATTTCTACATAAATTATAAGTTCTAAAATAAATAAATAATAATAACAGCAACAACCCCCAACAAAAACACACCCCTAACAATACCTCAGCCCAATAGTCTGTTCAAGAGCTTCAACTTTTGTAGTTGGAGTCAGGGCCAAGTAGAAAAGGGGTTTCAGAGCAAGGAACTGGTATTCCTGGACTCACAGCAAAGGTGGTCCCCGTTAATCCACCCTACTCATCCCTGGAGGTAGATCATTGGCATGAGATCATCTGAAAAACAGCTCCTTGTCCTCTCTTCTGCTATTGGGTCACCTTGTTATGTCTTTTGAGGACCTTTTACTCCAGACTTGAAGTTCTCTGGAGAGGAGCTCTCACAGAGGTCTTCTAAATTCACATCTTTGAATAGCTATGTCCTGCTTCCTTTAGTAGTCAAATAGAAGTCTAAGGGTAATTAAAATGGCTGTATGTCTAAAAATGAGGTAGATTTGTTAACGAGCCACAAATTAGCTTTAATTTGCAACTTTAAATTATAAGCTTTGCTCAAAACTTGGCTTACCTACCGTTTCAGACATTTTCTTTGCAAAGGTAGGGTCACAGCACATATGCTGTCTCGTAGTAGGCCAATACTAATAATTCAAATTTAGCTATGATATAATTGGGTAACACAGATGCAATAATAACTTTTAAAAGAGAAGATAGAAAAGGAAGGCTGTTTTTCCAGGTCAAAGCCAATTTTAACAGTCCTTAGAGATAACTATATATTGAGCTATGAAGGAGCTTTGGAAGTTTGTTCAGTTGATTATTGCACTCCTTTAGCTTGTGGGATCTATTTTTCTCCCATCCTTATTCTGCTGTTGAAAAGCATACTGCAGAGAACAGGCAACGCTTGTTAGACTGCAAAGAACTCAAGAATATAGTCCTGTAATTGTAGGCTAGCAGTATTGATAATTTAGAGTGTAAAGCTGAGCTGACATTTAGGTCCAAATGTCATGTTGTGTATTTGCAGTCCACAGGTGCAAAGGACAGGAATTATTGGCGAGTGCACACCTCAACCTGCTGTGTCAGACTGGGTCTTAACTTGCTAGTTGATCCACTGGTTTAAATCCATTGCTCTTATTTAATAAATTTTATATTTCACCTTTCAAAAGCTCAGGGCTTCTGGAAAACCTTCTTTACAATCTGTTGTCTTCTGGTTCGAACAATTAAAAACAAAAAGATTCCCCTCTTCACTCCCAGTGGAATTGACTACATGTAAAAGATACTGGGAGTGGATGAGTTCCCCTATGAAAATGCAGAGTAGAATGCTTCCCTTGACCCTCCTTCTAGAAGAGAGGCGTCCCAGCCAGCTATTTGGATAGTGCGCACCCCGGAAATGATCTCTTTCAGCTTCTGCCTTCTGGAAGAAGGTACAGGGTTATAAAGACTAGGACTAGCCGCCTGAGAAATGCAGCGTAAGATAGTCTCTATGTGAGTATTTAATTATGGGGTATTTAATTATGGGGTATTAGAGTTTTTAGGGGCTAACCAGGCTGGGATAGTTGGGATAGCAGGCTTGGTTTTTGAATGTCTGATGTATATTTTTCAATTTCATTGTTCTGTATGGGACAGTGACAATAAAGATTATCGTATCGTATCGTATTTGAAAGAATGGCAGGCTGGGGCTCCTACCTGTGAATTCATGTAGCTTGTAAATTCTATGCTTCTGTTTCAAATGTCAGAACCTCCTTTTGGAGAAAGCAAAGAGGTTCATCAGTAAAGAGGTGTTGGCTTGTGGGATGTGATGCAGATTGCACCAATACTTGTTGATATGTCAAAATGCAACTCCACCCTTGCACCTGATTTTATTGGGTTTTTGTTGTTGTTGTTGTTAATATAGTATTTTTGTACTTCTCTTTGGTTTTTTTAGATGGAAGTCTCCTGACCTTACAAACCATTTTTTGGAGGTACTGGTGGGGGGAGTGGGGGGTTGAAAAGCCCTGCTGCACTATCAGAAGCCCTTTGAATCTTGCCCAGACATCCATATCAGGGTTCACCATGATCTCTATGTGATAAACATTAAAGACACAGGAAATTTGATCATGGATCTCCATCAGTCTCTTATCATTTGACCCTGAATAACCTGGAATGTCAGAGAGAACTAACAGTTTCTTCTTTACTTAGCCATTTATTTCTTGTTCTGAGATTCTTATAGATCTATTTCCAGAGTTCTCCTCAACTTTTCAGCTTGGGGACTTACAGGGAGGAGTCGAGCACAGTGTGGGCAGTCTTTTAATTTCTTTAAATCTGCCTTCCTACCCTGAGTGGGGGGCATTACTCATAAATATCATCAGAGAACTTTTAAAAAAGTTAAGCCACTGTGGGATAACTTACAGGTAAGAAACCCAGTGGGCTGTGTTCTAGCCTGTTAATTGATTCCAGTCTTGTCATGGGTAGCGTAGCAATAGCTGTGAGTAGTCTTTCGTCCAGTACTTGCAGATTCAGGAACAGCTGGAAGAGACTGACTGCTGCTTGGAGGCATGTCAGTCAAACTTGATATCGGGTGCCAAAATAGCTTCTGTCATCGCTGTCTCCATTCTAGCAGCTGATTAGCAGCAGGGTGTTTGCTCACTGCTCTGGTATGCCTATTTTTAATTTTCTCAGAAAACAGTTTTGGAAATTAAAAGAATCCTTAATTTTTTTCATTCTTACTGTGAAATGTAGTCTCCTACTCCCCAATTGCCATGGGTTTCTAAATAATAGAAAGTGGTTCACACACATACACTCTTTATTTATTTCCAGTTTTTCTCAGTGGATGCACTCAGAGAAGGCAGCTGTGTTGACACTAGCAAACTTTCAGAATTCCTGATGACTTTTAGACTTCATTTATTGCCATACTATAAAGCTTTATGTGGAATGGATAACCATAATAGTAATTTCCTTGTGGTTTGGCTGATGACCTGTGTGGCACTTGATGGTGTGATTTTCTTTCAAAGCATTAAAATACGAAATTGTGTTCTAATTAAAGAAAAGGTGTTGCATACTCTTAGCCTATTACTGCTTTTGTTTCAGGAGGACCTCACCCACGAGTTCACAATTTGTGGTAAATGTTTGATCATGATGAAAGCCATTTTAGATGTGCAACTAGATTATACAATATGTATTGCCAATTAGCCCTTAAGTGAAATCATAAAAGGCAGCATCGGTAAAGATAAAATTGCATTGTATATAAGCTCTTGTGTCCATTTGAAATGAGGAGATGGTGGTGGTGGTTTTGTAGCTAATGAACCCTCTAATGTGTATATCAGCTAAAGTTAACTTTAGCTATTTTAAAATTATTGCTTCTAAAAGCATGACGTCATCATGGTGGATTGCATGGGGGAAAGT
The DNA here is from genome assembly GCF_964252035.2 of Podarcis erhardii. NCBI lineage: Eukaryota > Metazoa > Chordata > Lepidosauria > Squamata > Lacertidae > Podarcis > Podarcis erhardii. The sequence goes on from NC_138497.1 coordinate 39,071,444, forward strand.
CATTTATTTTACACGAATGTGATTTGCACAAGTAAAATGGTTGAAATGGAGTGCTCTGATCCAGATAAGCCCATATGTGAGCTTAAGTGCTTTTTTGTACATACGAGTATATGTATCCATTTTCCTTTCCATTACAGCAACTCTCGCTGTCTTCCACTGTGGAGGGTTTCTTCTGGGACAGCATGCCAGTCAGTTGACCAGTCAACTATTGTCGATTGACCATCTGCTTGAACACTTTCAAATATTCCATTATCCCAAGATTATTACTTGTAGCTGGCAACTTACTTTCACAACTACTTTTAAAAATTTGATTTGTACTATTAATTGCCTTCTTTCTTTCTTTCTTTTTAGAAAAATCATTTAAAATGCATACAAAAAACTGCAGGCCAGCTGGTGCTCCAGTATAAGAGCCAAGCAGAAACCGTTCAGTAAATTGTTCACACTAACCTATCATCATTAAAAGTAATTATAATTTCCATCAAGAAATTAATTTCATTATAGTGGAATCACGTCTTATGCAAGGGTTAGGTTCTGGAGTCAGCATGTCAGGCAAAAAAATTGCTTATAATCAAAATTACAATCAAAATCTTTTGACACACTTTCCCTCCCCTGTCAGGCTGTGAGGCACAGCTTGTTTCTGAGCTGGAGCTGTATGTATTGGTAGTCCAGTCAGAGGAGCTTTCCTGCCCACTCCTCCATGTGTGAGCCTGGAGGGCAGGGATGAAAAGCAGAGGAGGAGGCAGAGAGGGAGAGAAAGAGAAAAGGGAGGCAGGAAAAAAGGCTGGAACAGTTCCTTAAACTGGTGGATGGGATCCTAAGAGAGGGAAGGAGGAACAAAAAACAACAACAAGGTTCCTTGCTGCTTTTTCCAGGGGTGGCAGCTGCACATGACCTGCTGTGGAGCACGTTTTTTTTTTCCTTTTTGCCAAGCATGCGTGGTTGAATTTGTATGAGTTAAATGCAAGTATGATGCAGCTCCACTGTATTTCAGCTCTTTTGTAGTTAGCATATGTACAGTTGGTGATTTAAGTGTGTGTGTGTGTGTGTGTGTGTGCACGCGCGCGCGTGCGTGCACACACACACAGACTGCTCTTTTTGTTAAAAAGTGGGGTGCTAGCACTCACTGGAGAGCCAGTGTGGTGTAGTGGTTAAGAGCAGTGGACTCCCAATTTGGTGAACCGGGTTCGTGTCTCTGCTCCTCCACATGCAGCTGCTGGGTGACCTTGGGCTAGTCACACTTCTCTCTGAAGTCTCTCAGCCTCACCTCACAGAGTGTTTGTTGTGAGGGAGGAAGGGAAAGGAGATTGTTAGCCACTTTGAGACTCCTTCGGGTAGTGATAAAGACGGATATCAAATCCAAACTCCTCCTCCTCCTCCTCCTCCTCCTCCTCCTCTTCTTCTTCTTCATCATCATCATCATCATCATCATCATCATCATATTTTAAAAAAAGGTGCTGAGGGTGCCAGCACAAAATGGCTGCCATGAACAGCAACGCCTTGATGATACTCTGTACTAGTGAATACCGTGTGTGTGTGTAATTGTTCTAATACAGGTAATGGTCTCTGAAATAGCTTTTTTGGTAGGCCACAGTGGGCAGGGGGGAGACACACACTCTCCAAGGTCCTGTTATGTGAGAACAGAACCCCACATGGTGCCCTTTATCTTCTGGCTAAAATTCCTTATATGTAGGATGCGGCTGACTGCTTTCTCTGTAGTTTGCCTGACTAATACTTTATGGGTGGTGTTGTAATATCTGAGAGGACCCAAAGTGTGAAAATAACTGTCTCCTGATGATTTTTGAGGATAGTGTAATGTACATGACAACTTTTTAAAGCCAAGCAGCTGTCGACCAGATGGCTTCACTGTCCTTGAAAATGAAGAAAAGCTTACAAAACCCAAGTCTTACAGAATTCATTTCCAGTAAGATTAGATCTACAGGGTAATAGTTGTCTATTAACGTGGTCAATTATATATATATATATATATATATATGCAGGTTTTGGTGTCCTCGGGTGTCTTCCCGTGTAAAAGTTGGGGTGTCTAGGCGACGTTTCGACGAGGTCTCACTCGTCATCTTCATGTCAGCTGGAAGGTTTCCTCCCCGTAGAGGTAAGATATTTGCTTTCGTAGATTTTCACGGGTACAGGAATGCAGGTTTTGGTGTCCTCGGGTGTCTTCCCGTGTAAAAGTTGGGGTGTCTAGGCGACGTTTCGACGAGGTCTCACTCGTCATCTTCATGAAGATGACGAGTGAGACCTCGTCGAAACGTCACCTAGACACCCCAACTTTTACACGGGAAGACACCCGAGGACACCAAAACCTGCATTCCTGTACCCGTGAAAATCTACGAAAGCATATATATATATATATATATATATATATAGTGAACTGACAAACTGTGTAATGGCCTTCTTCAGATGTAAACAAGCCTCAGGCTCCTGTGTCCTCCTCTCAGCATGCCCTCTTCTTTCTTCCCCACTTTGTAATAATTTCAGAATATGACAAATAGTTGTACAGTACAAGTTTCATACAGAATTGCCTGCCTACCTTCCATTCATTTTTGTAGCTAATCCTTCAGAGGGCTGTAGAATTGAACCCATTTATTGTAAAGATGCAATATTGTGGAAGAACATAATAATTCTCCATATTACACAAGAACTTTGTAAGTTGTAAGAATGCTTTGAATAAAGCAGATGGTATATTCTGATTCATACAAAATTCGTCTTCTGTTAAGATACTACCCCTATTCCACAAATAAGATTTACAATGCAGTCCTGTGCACACTTACTTGGGAATGGGACTTACTTCTGAGTAGACATGCACTGCACAGCATGCTATGCTAATTAAGTGATTAGTCTTTCCAGTGTTTTCATTGTCAGCTCTGTGTGTTAACACCTCAGGGGTTTTCCAGGAGATTGTGAATAGGTATTTCAGTACCTGCCATGTACTTCTAAAACCCCCCAGATAATCTTATTCACAAAAAGTATGTGAAAGACTGGCAATAAATAGTGACAAGGGATTGGTAGCAAAAGTATTACACAATCTTACTGAATGTGCCCTTCAAATTTACCTTCTTGTATCCTTTAAACAAAAAGATTTAATAAAATTATTATTTGAGACCAAACCAAAACATAGCAGCATGGCATGCATTGGCAAAACCATAGAGATATAGACGATAGAGGTTAGGGGCTGGATATTCAAGCTCAACAGAGCAGATTTCAATTTATTTTTATTTTTGAGTATGTTAAGTATGGAATGGAGTTACTGTCACATTGACTACTGTGATGGTAGAACTAAAAAGGCTCCGAACCTCAATCATTGAGAAACATTAACTACTACATTAACAAAAAAAAGTTCTAAATCTTGCAGAAATGCATATTTTCAGTTAACATTATACCATTATGAAATATACAAATTTCAGGCTGATCTTGAGTTGTTCATACAGCTCTTGTGTACCAAAGCACGGGCCACTTGAGAAGAAGGGAAAAGGCCTGCATCTTGCTAAAGAGAACTAACTGCCTATGTCAGGTATGGATTATCCTCCTACCCCCCCCCCCCCGGTAGCCTCAGAGGCAAGAAGAAAAAGAGTTCGTATTTTATGGCTTTTTATTCAGTCATCTGGTTGCAAAACAAAAGATCCTTGTCTCCACGCATAGGAGACGTTGGCTACTCTGTGTCCCTCCTCTTTCCGTCCTGGAAACCTACAGGAAGTCACATCCTTCTGTCTTCTCTGTCCTTGAAAGGGATGCGTCTTTGGACTAGGAGGGTCTCCCATACTCTCCAGGGAGGTCTTTGCTGTCTGCTCTCTAACTTCCTCCTTCTCCACCACCATCACTATCTTGTAACTCGGGATTTCCTCATTCAGCTGTACATCATTCCTGTCTCCCTCTCTGCTGAAGCTGCTGGAGACTGGGCATGGAGGGGGGAGCGAAACTTCCCATTCCTCCTCCTCTTCTGAGAGGGGCCGATCAGACCAAGGGCTCATTTCCCATTCCTCCTGTTCAGTCCAGTCCCTGACAGCCTATGAAGCCATTCTTTCTGACATTTGCTATGCAAAGCAAAGTAGTCATGCGCATCTTCACCTCTACATAGTTCCATCCTCATATCAATATATCACAATGTTTAGCCGGTGATATATTGCAATATATCACCCATCCCTACTCATCACATCATGACCATCTGCTGAGGCTTAAATACAACATTTTGAACTATTTTGGAATCTCTCAAATCTCTTGAAGACCACTTGCTAATAAAGACCATTCTTCTGCATCATACACCTATGTTTGCAGACTCCCTTTATGGTTGCCTCTGTCTCTTTCCATGAGCACTGAACACAGAACAGGTTTTTGAGCCATTTTCTGAGGGAAGGCTAAGCTCCAGTTCCCATAATTTGACATCTTGATTTGACACCACCTCACCCCTGCCTGTAATATACTTTTAAAATGCCTAATTTCCTTTGTGCTCTGTCTAAAACAGTTGCATTTTTCTTTTAACCAAACCATGTAATTATTGCTCAGAATGAGAAATGTCTAGCAGATAATGAACAGAAGTTCTCTATTATTACCTGTTCCTAATGAGTTGGTTGAAATATATTATTTTATTTTTAGAAAGAAAGGTCTAGGTATATAGGACATAGTCTTATGTAATGACACAGCGATAGGCATGACAGTTTGGAATATTATTATTAACTCTCCTTGTCCTGCTGTCACCATTCTCCTTTTAAGCATGCTCATAGTTTTGTTCCTTCATGAAAAATAGTTGAACTTGAGAAACACAGGGAAGAAAAATCTCTTATTCGGACTCCATGGTAGGTTTATCATAGATAGCCAATTTTGTTAGGACCATCTGTGGAAGACAGGACTACACATTTAGGGCTTTAAATTATCATAATAACAAAGGTTTACATTTTATATAGAGCTTTTGAATTGTTCAGAGTGCTTTCTGTATATTATCTCACCAATCCTTAACAATATCTTTGTAGGGATAGGCAAATCTCATTCCTATATTATAGGGAAGGTGAAAGTGGTTTGCCTAAGGCAAGAGAGTTTGTGGCTTATGTGAAATTAGAAGCAGGTGGTAATCCTAGGTTTCTAACCTTTCTCTACTAAATGGAAAATTTTATTTGGAGGGTGGGGTGCTAATTCAATCACTGAGGTAGTACAGTAGTGGAATTGTTAAATCATTCTCCCCACCCCCACCCCACAATGCTCATTTTCTGATCTAAATCGTTCCCTCCAAAAATACAGTTTCCTCGGTTGAGCAGCTAGGATCAGGAGGCATGCTTGGGGGAAAGGTTTAAACATTTGCGCTTTGGCACTGCTTTTTCAAGAACAGAACTCCCCTTAGACCAGCCATGGAAGGAATAGGGAAGAGAGTCTGATGCCGTTCCCTATACATGCCTCTTGAGAGAGTGTTTCTCTCCAGAAATCCAGAATCTCCAGGCATCCAGTAGAAGTAAGGGGAGGGGGAGAGACTACTCTGTGATTTCATGCCCCCATAACACAAATAAGTGGTTTCCCAGTTGCATGTATTTCCAGTAGGCGAAAGCAAGAATTGTAGGTTCTGCAGAAAGAATGTTAGAGAATTAGAAACCTTGCAAATGAATCACATCAGTATGAAGATCCTATTGACGTGGCAGTTGTGTGCGATTTTGTTCTGATGCAACCAAAGAATTTGCACATACGTGTGTGTGTGCGTGCGTGTGCGCGCACACACATGCACACACTGTTAAAAGCACACCCAGCCCCAGTCACCAGTAGGATGTGTAAGGTTCAGACCCTTCTCTCTGAACTAAGTTAGAATATGCAAAAATGTGGAATTCATGTTCCTCTTCTCCCAGTTCTGTGTGGCCTGAGTGTATGCTGTTCTGCTTTTAGAAAGGTGTTGAAGTTGACAGAAATCTCAAGATAAGCTGTAGTGAGTGTTTCAAGACCTGTGCAGTTTAGGAGTACCACAATTTGTATGAAATTAGTTATTTGCAAAATGCTTAAATAGATATTACCCTTAAGAAAGTCTCTTGACACACTGGGCAGATGGCAGCCTAAGGCCCCAACTGCACCATACGTTTAAAGTAGTATAATACCACTTTAAACAGTCATAGCTTCCCTCAAAGAATCTAATGCAAACATACATCTTTACTCCTTCAACAAGCCTTTCCCACTGATAATTGGATTTAGTCTAAAAATGTTCACGTCCTGGGAAGCTTCGACATCTTTTCCCACAAGAGACAACTCAGTCACCTGGCTGTGAATTCTGAATTGCCAGAGAGCTCTTGTGATCCCCTTGTGGGAAGTTTGTATTGATATGTCTGATAGTAATTCAGTGCTTATGTTAATTGCAATTCAATATACCTTCAGTCCAGAACTAACATTAATCACGCTTTGTGTCTTAGAGCTAAATCCTTGCCAGGATGCTTCATTCCTATAACTGGGTATCTCCTCCAGCAGCTTTTGCCCCATGGATTACACATGTGAAATACTTTTATTCCTCCAGGAGGATGCTCCATGCTCCTCTGTTTTTCAAAACAGCCCTGATCCTGTGAATGGATTCCTTATCTCCTCTCTCTGCCTCTTAAGCAGTGTTTTGTAATTTCTTCAGGTTAGTCAGGATCCTTGTAGGAAATGCATGTCAGTGTTATCCAAAAAGGAAACCTTTTTCTATTTTTGAACTTCATTTGAAGGCACTTCCTGTTCCCACTTGACACCATTGGGTGCCCTTTCAGAAAGTGGAGGTGATTTATAAGCTGTCAATGTAGTTTGCTGAGGACAGAGTACCAAAATCAATTGAACCCCAGACTCGGCCATGGCAACCTACAGTGAAAGTCAGGAAACCACTCTGTCCTTCCTTTCTCTGGACAAATCTTGTTTCTCCCTCCTATCTCTACCTTTCCTTATTTCCCTTATTCCTTATTTCCTGGGTGTCAAAGGCTTTCAACCTTTCAATATCCAAACTTCAGTCATTTGCATCTGAGCACTCTTTCCTCCTCCACACATTGCATATGGACTTCGGTTGCAACTCTGCTGGTTCCCTAGGCAGTTTCTCAGTCTCCATCTATCTTTGTGGAGGGACTGTTTTGCTTAAGTATTATAGTAGTAGCAGTAGTAATAATACCCCACCCATCTGGCCCATTTAAGCAATGTGGATTTGAGTAACCCGTGTAACTTGTAACAACCAGCCATCTTGCCGTTTTATATTTGTGCGTTAGGACTTCAAGCCACAAAACCACTTTCCGCCATTTTGTGTAAATATAAGTATTATAAATATAGTGACATTTGCTGTTCTTGCTCATTCCCCCAAACCTTTCCAAATTGGCAGGAACATAACCATAGTGCAGTAACCTCTGCCAAAAGTTGTACTTCTTTGAGCATGGGTGACAGGTTCGCATGTAGGTGTGAATGGAAGAACAATCTGATCCATTAGATTGTTGCCACACATTGCACCCTATTGTGAAGACAGGAACAATGCCCAGTTTCCCTTGCCAGCCCCAATTTTGCAGCTAGAGAATGTGAAGGGAGCTTGTTGTTTTTCCCTTTCTTTAAAAGAATGGGTACCTGACCAGTAAAGTACTTATAGGTTGCAGTCCTGTAGTTTCTTACCTGAAAGTATGTCAAGCTGAATTCAGTGGGACTTGCTTCTGATGTAGCCATGTTTAAGATAGTGCTGGGACTCACCCTGACCTCTTTAGTAGAAGGTTGCGTGTGTGGAGGGGGGGGTGTATTCAAACTGATCTCGCACCGTCCCCAGGTATTGCATTCTGCTAGTCATAATTTTTAAAAAATTATTAGTCAAGTCAGTTCAGGAGAGAGGCACCACTTAAGACTTCAGAGAGCAAGCCCATTCCAGAATCACAGACGAGCTGCATTACAAGAATGCAAAGAATCTTAAGATTAGGTATTGGTATGGTCCATTCAGAGTGACTTAATATGATGGTGATAAGCAAATGTAAACACTGTTGAGATAAGTAAACCATACTTTAAAATAGAACACCATTTCCTTGATCATAAATAAGGGCTGTGGATCTAGGAAATATTGCCAACTAAACTTAAACAAAGAGTTTGGATTTTACAAAAATATTTATTCCTCAATATGAGAAAGTGGAAAATTGGATTGAAAATATGACTTCTGGTAACTTTGACTATAAAATATGTCTAATTTATGGTTTACTTCCATATAGCCTATGTGTATGGACTTGAGTTGTTATGCTAATATTTCTATTTTGATTTTTTTTTAAAAAAGATCACAATTATAAAACCACATAAAAGACTTTAATTAAAAATAGCTGAAAACGTAGATATATTTTATTTTTTGCTTATTTGAATACCCATGGAGTTGAAGATGTCTGGGTCCTCCATTAAAAATGTAGCCAGCACTCATAGGTTTCACCTAAAATGGTACTACTGAGCCAATTACCGTTTGTTTCGCTTTATAAGACTCACTTTTCCCCTCCTAAAAAGTAAGGGGAAATGTGTGTGCGTCTTATGAAGTGAATGCAGGCTGCGCAGCTATCGCTGAAGCCAGAAGAGCAAGAGGGATCAGTGCACACCCTCTTGCTCTTCTGGCTTCAGGGATAGCCACGCAAAGCCTCTTGAGCGCAGCCGGAGCGCTCCTCCCTCTTCGCTCAGGAGGCTTTGCGTTGCTTTCTTGTTTTCCTCTAAAAACTAGGTGCGCCTTATAGAGCGAAAAATACGGTATGCAGTTTGCCTTTGGTTCAGCTGTTTGTCCCCAGTTTGTAGGTTTACAGGCCAGCCTGCAAGAGAAACTTTTCAGCCCTCCTTCCCCATGTTACAATGGAAGCTAAAAAAAGGTGCAAGTGATGTGCACATCTCCTTCCACATTAGCAGGAGTTGGACTCCAGGCTTAACAGGAAATTAATAATATTTATTTATTTATTTATTTATTTATTTATTTATACATACATACATACATACATACATACATACATACATACCCTGCCCATCTGGCTGGGCTTGCCCAACCACTCTGGGCGGCTTCCATCAAAATATTAAAATACAGTAGTCCATCAAACATTAAAAGCTTCCCTAAACAGGACTGCCTTCAGATGTCTTCTAAAAGTCAGATAGTTGTTTATTTCCATGACATCTGGTGGGAGGGCATTCCACAGGGTGGGTGCCACTGCCGAGAAGGCCCTCTGCCTGGTTCCCTCTAACTTGGCTTCTTGCAGTGAGGGAACTGCTAGGAGGCCCTCGGCGCTGGCCTCAGTGTCCGGGTAGAACAATGGGGGTGAAGACGCTCCTTCAAGAAAGGCGGAACAATGCCTATAATTCCTCCTAAAGGCTAACATTGAGGAAACGTTAAACATATTGATGAGTGAATTTTCAAAGGCTGAATATTCCAAAAGAGCAGAGTGTAAATTCCAAGCCTTTTCCTAGCCGAACTCTTTATTGTCTGGTAAATAAGCAGTTTTACTTCTCAAGGGACTCAGGCATCTTTCTCACAAATGTAGCAGAAGATATGGGAAACTTGCATTTTCCCCCCTCCAAGGACCCAAACAGTGTCAGAGGGCTGTCAGTGTTATGTCTCATCCTCTTCCCCATCATTTCCTTGCAAGAAGAAAAGGTTTAGTAGCTGAATGTTCCTGCTGTATCAATTCAGTGTAAAAGCACTCACATAGTATTCCAGCATAAATACACTCCCTCTGCTTCTGCAATGCTCTCTTGTTTTGCAATTGCCTTTCCGTTCCTTTGTTTTGTTCAGCTTAATTCTACACAGAGCATTTCCCGCATTCCAGCACCAGGGTGTACATAATCTTTTTTAAACAATGCTGAGCAGGCTAGGCTGTTGAAAGATTGTTAACCCACACTTCAGCACAGTTCTGCTGTGCAGAGAGCAGGATAGCCTGCTGATGGATTGGGACTAGGTAACTTAAGAGTAGCTGCAAAGGGTGGTATTCAGCATAAGTTTTATTTCGAGTAGACCTATTGAAATGAATGGCCCTAACTTAGTCATGTTCATGAATTTAAATGGGCCTATTCTGAGTAAAACTGTCTCGAATCCCACCTTTATGGCTTTTGGGACTTTCATGTTGTGTTACATTGAACCAACTTGCTTTGTTCTGAAAGGGCTCTAGAACGTTGAAATTCTTGTTACGTAAACAGAATCTAGGTTCTATATGCATCTTGTATTAACATCCGTAATAGCTTTTGTTTGTGTGTTTGACCTTGTCCTGTAAAAATAATAATACTGAGTGCTTTGAGTGTTTAAAATATATATTCTTCATTTTCTCATGATCAGTGAACCGTTTTTTACACATTAACTTAGACTTACTATATGGTGTGTGGGTGTGGGTGTGTTCCATCCCATATGGAAACTGCATAAAGTTAAAAAGGAAGGAATAGATTAGATGTTTGCATATAGAACTGTGCAGTGGTTGTGTGCGTCTGTGGCAAAATCAAAGAAAATAGTTATTTGCAAATGAAGATAAAAATGCCAAAATGTGACCTATTATCTGGCTAATTTCAACCTCAACATGCTCTGCTCTCCAGATGTCTGATAAATATTTACTACTAGGAATAAAGAAAGATCTTTTAGTGTCATGTAGGAGAGGGAGCATTAGAACCCAGCTAAGAGAGAGAGAAAAAACAACTGAATTTGTAACAAGCAGTATAAGAGTGAACCAGGATATCATTTAATATATATTTCAACATCCATGCTGTTAAGAGGGAGAGGAGTATCATCCAAGCAACTGAAAATCAAATGGGTCTATTTTGCTGTGATTCCATGTATTGGGACCAACATCTGGCTGATTTGTACTGAAAAAGGACACTGAATTCTTGTGGCTATTTTATATATTTTTTTAACTCTTCAACCTTTTCAAGTGTTTCTTAACCCAGTTCTCAACAACCTCTCATATCTAGTCACTGAAAATTTTTATGTTGTATCATAGAACTGCTGTATTGCTCCCTATTCAATAGGGATAGTAGAAAAGATGACAAGCACCTTTTTACCTTCCCCAAACTGGTACCTTCCAGATTATTCTCGTTCTCCTTTGCAACCCCCAAATGGACCCCACAAAATTGGGAGCCCTCAAGAAGAAAGGTGGTGTTGTGTGGGGGCCACAGGAAGAAGGTGAATTAACAAAAAACCTCATATCCTCCTTTTATTAGCACTGGTGTCCATTGGATCAAAAGTCCCTTTCTGAACAGAAAGGCACCAGTTGGATTCCACCCAGTGTATTTGCTCACTCGTTTTCCTGTTGCTTTACCTTTTTCAATCCCTGTCATCATCAGGGACTCAGGTGATGAGAAATACTTCTGTCTGAGACTTTGAAGAGCTGCTGCCAGTCTGAATAGATATGGGGCTTGTTTTAGCTAACCAAAGTTAAGATTAATCACACTTCTGCGTTAGGCTGACTTGCTAAACTAGGAATGGAGAACCTGTAGCCATCTAGATGTTGTTGGACTTCACGTCCTTAATGAACCCCAGCCACCATGGCCGATGGTCAGGGATGATGGGAGTTGTAGTCCATCAACATCTGGAGGGCCACAAGCTTACCAGTCCTGTTCTGGACCACCTTTAGCTATAATATAAAATAGAAACAGGAATTTCTGATACCCCTTGTTCTGACTTCACCAGAAGAGAGGTAAATGGGAGCACACAAGCCTAAGGCTCATTGATGTACTGCTAAAACCATGGTTTACCATTGCATCCAAATTCTGTCATCCAAAACACTTAGGATGGTGAGTGTCATAGATTATAAATCTGGTATGGTGTAAAAGGTTAAATATTCTGTTGCATAAAAGTATGTTATCCCATTCTAGCCGAGAACACGTTCTTTTTGTTTGAAATGTGGATTCTGAGCTAAAATTATCCTCCTTGCCAGCCCTCGTGTCAGGTAATATAGACCAAGTTCATTCTGGAGGGATTTGCAGTTTCACAACACTGTTCTTACAGCCGGTGTACAACTTCAGTGTTACTCAGAATTCTTGTTAACAGACTGTGACATGAACTTCCACATAGAAGGCCTGTCATTTTAAGAATAGCTATAACATGGTGGGACTAGAGAAGATCTGCCCAGGGAGTGAGGACTTGGCCATATGAGTGCTTTTGTTCATTCCCTGGGCTGCTGATCCTAGAATAATGGAATTCTAAAGCTGGAAGTAACCCAGAGAGTCATGTAGTCCAACCTCCTACTGTGCAGGAATCACAGTTACCTGAGATATCTAAGGTTCCCTGTAAATGCTGGAAGAACTGAGACACTTCCTTCTTCTCTGCCTAAGATAACAACTTTTATCAGTTGCTGGAAGCCACAGAAGGGAAGACAGCTCCTGCTCATGGGTCTTGCTTGTGGACACAAGCATCTGGTTGGCTACTGTGAGAACAGAAGTCTTGATTAGATGGGCCATTGGCCTGATCCAGCAGGCTCTTCTTATATGCTGCCCTTGGCAGAGTCTCTTGCATCAGGGGGCATAAAAAGCCTGCACCCTTGGGCAGCAGGCTTGCCTTGGCACGGGTGACACCAAAGGGAGTCTGTGGGAAGGGGAAAGCAGACTTGTGAATCCCCTTTCAGTTTCAACCATGATGGTTGGGTAGGTATAAAGCATGTGTTTCTCCTACACAGGGTGGGAGCCTTTGCAGTGAATTGTCTGACAGAAGAAAGTTGCCAGATGTCCTCAGAGTGGGAGTCTAATTGGCAGAAGGTTGGCCTTTCCTGGGTGTGAGCCAAGGTTGGAGCACATGTGCTTTTGTGTGGTCGGGACTGTGTGGATCGTGTGCTTTTAGCAAAACTGTTCTAACCTGTCAGATATCTTCTGGGATAATTGGCTGATTGCAGTAAATATTTTTTGTCGGGGGGAGGGTCTGTTGTTTACATTATGTGCATGGGAGCAGCTGTTTGGCAAGGGTTGGACATTGGTGATGCCACCTCAGTTTCAGTGAACATGTGTAGGGGATACACACGGATGTGATAAGTCACCATGGAAGGAGAGAGCAAGGCTTATTTATACATTGTTCCTTGCTCCCACCCCTTCCGTGGTTGGGTTACTAGTTGCTTGCCTGCTGTGACCACCAGCCTATGTGTCTTGGTGTTTAATGCCAAATTGGCATATCATAGATTCATAGAATCATAGTTGGAAGGAAAGATCTGGGGTTTATTACTGAGACATATTTGACCCCCCTGTGCCCATCCAGATACTCATAGGGTGTGGGGTGGGGCGTGACTGTGTTCCACAGGACTTCCATCTCCATTAACAGGAAACTTCTCTGTCTTGGAGCTGACTTTGAGGACCTGCACCTGGTATCAGGCCCAGGAGACAGGAAACTAGGGTTCCTGTGATGTACTGTCAATGCTGCTGTCAGCAGCTTCTCTTACCAAACTGGTGGAGAAAGTTTTGGAGGGTAGTGTTGGAGTAATTCAACTTGCATGATGAGTCTGCCTCTAGTATTCTGGCTCAGGACTTCATGATGAGCTGGGGGACGGGATATCACCCCGTTGTCATGGTCAGTCAAGTTCCTGGTGAACTTTGAACTTATGGCTCCAATCCCCATCCCCACCCCCTTGCAGGGGTGGTGGACTGATTCGGGGAATGGAGATTTAGAATTTTAGGAAGCCCACTGTGACTTGTTTGCCAGCCACTTTGACGGTAGGATTGCCTGCCTCCATATCAATTTTGACCCCACATCCATATAGTGTTTAGGGTAGCTAACCTTATCCTACAGATGCTACAGGACCATAGCTCCCATCATCCTTGACTATTGGCCATGTTGACTGGGGCTATTGGGAGCTAGGAGTTGAGTAAAAACCGAAGGATCACATGCTATCTATCCCTTGTTTAAGTAATGGTTGGTAAGGTGGGGGAGATGGCTTGACTGTGGAGCTGAACTGGAAGGTGTCCTGTTCCTGGATAGGTAAGTCATAATCATTTGGAAGTTCACTGTCTACCCAGTTTAGACTAACTAGGAATGAGTGGTAACAAGGCGAAGGACAGTTTGCAAGTGGCCTTCCCTCAGGGCCATCTCTGAAATGGTTGCCCTCCAGCTCCACACAGAGCCATTAAAAGAGCACTACAGAGAAATGGAGAGTAAAAGAAAGCATAGTTTAAATATAGAAACTGTGCTTCTGCTTTCTGGTACTTTATTATTCTGAGGATATCCAGTTCCAGGACACCATTGCATCTCATTTTAAGAAACTGTGCGTCTTTATGTATCCTTTCTAGACTGTATGAGAAACACGCTTCAATCCCTCAAATGATTTATTCCAGAAGAGTTAATGGTGAAGTCAGTGGAATTCTTATTTGGCTTCTGTCAATATATTAACTGAGAATTATAGACTTGGAAGTAAAACACACTTCATTCGCTACGGACTCCTTTCTCAGACCTGTCTCCCTGCATCTGACGTACCCTAGATCTTGTGAAGCCTTCTGCTTAAGCCCCAAACCTGCTAAGACTCTAAACTAGATCCTGCAAGAACACTGAATACTTATCTCTGACTAGTTCTGTGCATAGTCAGTGTGATTTCTTTCGCTGTAAGGACTCTAATGAGCAGACCATTGAAAATAAATGGAGAGTGCGGGAAGATGTAGATAGAGCTTGTATGCATTGCTGTTTTTTATCCCCCTAAATGGAAGAAGGCAAGGAGAGCATTTCCCATGTATTCATTGCAAATGCTTTCAGGACTGTATTATTGATGCCTCATATCTACCCTTTCTGATAATTACACCACATTAAGCCATCAAAAAGATGACAGGACTTAACAGAAATGAATTTCATCATAGTAAACAGGACAACACATGGGTGAATATCCTGACTGGAGAAACAAATGCCTAAAGTAAACCTGATTATAGCATAATGATCATTGGATTTTCGTTACTTCAGAAGGTGATCCTCTTTTCTAGCTTGAACACACTATTGTGACATAACCAGACCACTGATTATATTGCACCCCTCTCAATATTTCTGCATCCAGTGGTAATAAATCACATTTTGTTTTAGGTTTTCTTGATTTTTAAGAAAGAACTGTTTGTAACACCTTTCTCTGTTCATAGACAATACATGTTTATGAACAGCAGAAGTAATTATTGTGATAATTCCAATATGCAAGTAAAAATAATAATACTCTTGTCAAATAAATGTCTATAATTCTTACGGTTATGCACATTTTTAAAAATGTCAAGTTACTTGCTTCCATTGCTGCCTAGCTTTCTTTATTATTTTTCTCCTACATATTTATTTTGTTTGAGTTTTGGACTTCTCTCCCAGTGGTGAGCTTCCTATCCAGGTTGGATGTTGCATGGCACCTTATATTTAAACAAACCAACTGAAGACATTAATGAATGCCAATATGTTCTTAATACTTCTTAATTCAGAGTAATGCAATTTTGATATCCTACAGCAGGGTTGGCTAACCTGTGGCCATCCAAATGTTGATGGACCCTAACTCCTATCAGTTTCAGCCGGCAAGGCCAATGGTCTGGGTTGAAGGGAGTTGTAGTTCACCAGCACCTGGAGAACCATAAATTAACCAACCCATCCTATTGATTACCAGCAGCACCTCTGATAGCCAGGGGTGTATGTTTCCTTGTAGCTGGTATTCAGAGGCATTTAGTCCTTGATCTTGGTGGTAGTGTATAGCCCTTGTGACTGGTAGCACTTGATAGCCGTATCCACCATAAGCTTGTCCAATTCCTTTTTTAAAGTTATCCTTGTATCTTAGTATTGTCATTACATCTTGGGGTAGCAAATGCATGCAGGTCCTGCTATCCAAATGCTCATACAAAAATTTGCTTATTGAAACATGAGGAACTAGTACTCAAACCTCACTACACACACCACAGATTCAGATATCCAAACAGCTGTACCAGCATGTAGGACTGTAAACAATTAAGCAGCCTTAAACAACCCTTAATTTTTTGTGCTTCACAGATCCATGGCATGTATTTCACCAGAAATCATGCCTTTTGCAAGGTTTCAGAGGGTTTCCCAGGGTTTTCTGTAATTTTGGGGTCAAAATTCTATGGTCAGGACCACATTAGAAATTTCACCATAGGAATCAGTGTAAATCATAAAGTCATTATGTGAACACTCGCCTAACAAACAATTTCCTGAGAAAGCATTCTGTTTGGATAACAAGACCTGTGTGTACAATAAATTATATGCTGTGAAAAGTAGTACTTCCTTCTGTCTGTTTGTATCTTCTCACCATTAGTTTAATTGCATGATAGAACAGAGTGCAAGAAAAAGTGCTAAGTGGTGGTACTAGTGAGTTGTACCATGCATGTGAAATGGAAAGCATTGACTACAATGGGAAGATGAGAAGTTGCATAATTTACTCAAATGTGGAATAACCAGGCACCAGGAAAATCCAGGCAAACATGTTTGAATCATAGCACTGACATGCTTGTTTAATGGCTGATGTTATGGCTGGGGAAAGGATTTTGAACACCTGAGGACCTGCAGCTTATCTGCCCATTTTCTAAATGGAATGAATTATAAATATAAAAAACTTCTGTTTATAATTCATGTAGTGGAAATTTAAAGTGCCCATTAGTTAAACCATAACAATTATTGCCATTATTTCTGTTTGAAATCCTGTGAAAACCAGTGCCGTATAATTATTCATTATTTAAACTTTAAAAAATAGCTCTGCCTGATAATTTGCTTGGAAAAAGGAAAGGAAAGAAAGCATATCCGCACCTCTTGCTGGAAAAAAAAGCCTTTAAATTATGTTTTAGAATTGGACAGCAGGAGAGAACAGAATTGTTTGGAAATTGCTGCTGCTGGGGTTTTTTATGGCATTCTTGTAAAATCCCCAACAGTATTTAAGAGAGATTTATTGCATCTCTGGGTGAAAGTGTCAACTCAAATGACTTCCCTTTCTTCCTAATGTGTGTCCTGCTATGTGAATGTTAATAATAGCACCAAAGCTTGAAGGTGATCATTATCTCTCGGAGGATGCTAAAACCACCACTGGGGGTTGGGGGTTGGTGGAAGACTGTTCCTTAAAAACAAAAAAACCATTCAAATGTCTTAAATCTAGACAAAACTTGACAAATTATAAGGCCCAAAAAGGCTACGTCTGACAATGTAGTTTTAAAACCATAGTTCTCTTAATAACCCGTGGTAGTGGGACGAGAGAAATAAGGAGAGCTTGACTGATCTGATTCTATTTAATGAAAAATGTGTTTGTGTTAACTATCTTGCCATTGCTCAGGGAGTGTGTGATTGAGCCCTGCCTGAAATAGCCAACCAGTACCATCCAGATGTTGCAGAACTACAATTCCCACAATCCCTGGCCATCTGGTCATGCTAGTTGGGGCTGATAGGATTGTAGTTCAGCAATATCTGGAGGGCCACAGGTTAGTCACTTCAGCAATAATACAGGGAAAGTTCAGCTACAGGGAAAACTCAGTGATGCCAAATGATTCAAACCACTGTGTCTTAGCCTAGCCTACCTCACAGTTGTTGTGAAGATAAAAGAGGAAGCCCCATACATGCCGCCTTGTGCTCCTTGGAGGGAAAGCAGAATATAAATAAATAAAAAATGGTGAAGAAATGCCCTGGCTTTTTACTCTTCCTGGTTCAGGGCAGCTGTGACTGTTTTCTCAGTTCAGGAGCAAAAGCAGTTTCCATTTCTGAGCACAAAGGGAATGACATGGCACTGTATTTTTCTTTGGCTTGGGTGGCTGCAAATATGTGGAGTCCTGGCTTTCATGTCAGCCATCCTAATTTTGGAACTGATTTTGTGGACTTTTATATCTCATCTGTGCTGGGCAGTTAAAGATGCAGCTGATCACCAGTGCCTGATTGTAGGTACAGTACTGTACTAGCAAAACTGTGATTGACAGGGAGGGGTGTGGCCTGTCAAAATGGCTTGCAGGGCATCTGGCCCGCCAGCTGGCAGTGATCCCCACCCCATGTGATCACCCACCTTAAACCCACATCCTTTTTGGTGTGTTGAAGTGCTGCCAGTGATTCCTTCCCCTCCCCCCAGTCATTCAGTTATTCAGACAAGATGGATCCCTGGCTTCATGGCCACTTTTGCTGGGAGCCTAAGCATGCCATGCATTGTCCCAACACAGAGACCCTTCTACTTAGCGTCTTTTGTATATTGACAGTGGGTTGAGTTCTTAAAAGGTTTCGAAGCCCCTGGAAACTTATTTGCTGCGCCAGCATTTAAGTGCTTAGAATGGGATGCAGCACTCTCTATTATTCCCTTAAACCTGGCATTACATCAGTACTGCAGTGTCTTAACTCCTGGGGGCAAATGTTTTTAGGACAGGAATTTAATAGCACCTCTTGAAATCGTACTTATCCTTTTAAACAGTGCGTTCTGAAAACTGTAACATTCGGGTATCAACTAGTTATTGATGTTGCCTGGCTTTTGAAATAGTGCAGTGGGTGGGGGAGAGGCTATTTAGAGGGGGGAAGGAATTGTGCCAAAGCTCCTTGTCTTGTATTCTTCTTATCTTGACTTGGAAGATTGTCATGCCATTGCTGCAGGGCTCAGATAGGAAAGGAAAGAGTTCCGAGTCTGACCCCTGCAGACAGTCGTGGCATGTAATACAAATGTGCAGTTCAGCCAAACCCTGACAAACAGTGATAAATTGCTCTAATCCTGCGCTTCCCTTCCCCACCTGCTCAGATTGGCCTCTCCTAGCCCCAGTTAGGTGATAAATAAGGAAGGCTACTAATAGAGAAAGCTGAGGCAGAGGAGACGGATGCTTCACTCAGTGGGCAATGTCCTCTAGAAGAATTGGAGCTACTCCCACCCTCCTGCTTCAAAGGAAATAAAAATGCTGTTTGACACCATCTTAGAAAATGTGCTGAAATGCATGTTAGAAAATATGCAGCACATAAGGTACGAAAGGGATAAATCCCACCCCTTTTAAACTATGACTGTCACTTTGCTAAAATTAGCAGAACAAACAAACAAACAAGCTTGAATTAAAGAATTACCGAATTTTTTGCTCTATAAGACTCACTTTTTCCCTCCTCCAAAGTAAGGGAAAATGCGTGTGCGTCTTATGGAACGAATGCAGGCTGTGCGGCTATCCCAGAAGCCAGAACAGCAAGAGGGATTGCTACTTTCACTGCGCAGCAATCCGTCTTGCTGTTCTGGCTTCTGAGATTCAGAATATTTTTTTTTTCTTGTTTTACTCCTCCAAAAACCAGGTGCGTCTTGTGGTCTGGTGCATTTTATAGAACGAAAAATACGGTATGTTCCACAAGTCAAGAGGTTACATAGCTTAAGTGGCAAAGAATATTGAGCTGTGACCGAGGAAGTTCTTGGTTCAAATCTTTATAGATGGTCCTGCTGATTCCTCAGCCCCCCCCCTTCCACCTGCTGTATGAAAGGATATTTTTTCCACTCTCTTCTCTCACTTTCTGCTTTTTTGCAGGCAGGCAAAAGCTTCTCTTTTCCAGAGGGCATATACCTTGACTGAATTTTAAGCCTTATTGCTGTGTTTTTAGTCCTGCATTTTACTGGATTGCTGTTGGAGTTTCCTGGCCTGTGGTGTTTGGGACCATTTGTTTCTTTTGAGATCAATTAACGCTTCATAGTACTGTAGTACTCCTCAGGCTTTCCTCCACTCACGTGATTAATGGCAGTGAAGGGACTGCAAAGCCCTGCTCACTCTGTCACAAAATTGTTTACTGTGTGAGGGAGTAGGGGACTAGTTTTCATTGTTTTCTTACATCAGTCTCCTACCTTTCTTCTGTGAGGAAGGCAACATACATGTGTTTCCCAGACTTGATTCGCTTCAGCAAAATGGTGGCTTCAGGTGCCTTTGAACCATACATTGGGTTTACTTTAACGACTGCTTTCAGCAGTTTTTCTGCAGAGTAGTATATAAGTTTTAGTAGCAGCAGTAGTGATAACGTAGAGTATTTGCAATGCTATCCAGGTGTTCCTCAGTCTAAAGGAGCAACAGCTGTACTAAGTGGCTGTGGGACCACTAATGTTTAGCTGTGCCCTTGAGTACCCCACATCATCTCTCCACCTCAAAAGTTGAGGGATAACTTATGAAGAGCCAGTGATATGGGCTTTCTATATGATTTAAAATACTGCTCTAGGAATATACTACGTGGGGTGGGGTGGGGTGGGGGGAGAAACCCAGGACAGAAAAGGTTCCCCACTTCAGACATTTCCCCCTGAATATCCTTGATGTGAAAGGAGATACAGTGCACATTGGGGGCAGAGCTAAACGCACAGCCCTGCAGCCCCTTTGTATCATTTGTGCCTAATCGGCACAAAAGTAAAGTTCTTTGAACACTTGAAATATACAAGAAATTCTTAAGCGACTTTTTGTTATGGTTTAGTATTACTTGGTTCCTGCTAATGGAAGAATTCATTCCCATTGATGTGATATTCTGAGATACTCATTCATTACTTACAGCAGTGGTGGGGAAATTTTATCCATCTCGATCAGCGTTTCTCAACCTTTACTCCGCAGATGTTGTTGGACTACAACTCGCATCATCCCCAACCACTGGTCCTGCTAGTTAAGGATAATGGGAGTTTGTAGTCCAACAACATCTGGTGACCCAAGGTTGAGAAAGACTGCTCTAGATGCCGCTGAACTACAACTCATTCTACCTCAGGAAGCATGGACAATGGCCAAGGATGATGGGCGTTGTAGTTCAGCAACATCTGGAGAGCCAAAGGTTCCCCACTCCTCACTGACAGCCTAATATGTCTGTATTACATAATATGTCTGTACTTTTGTTATGGCCAGGAGTCCTTGCCTATAAAAACTGAAGCATTTTCTCATTTGGATAAACTCTCTTTCAAATTTCCATAAGGTTGGGAAATGATTTTCCTTACCTGATAATTAAATCACCGTGCATGGTTTGCTAGGCCGCATGTGTTTGGGAATTTATTCAATTAAAATGTTCACGACTGCTTACCTTAATCAAGGATCCACACTACAAAAGAATCCCTTGTTAATCAAAGTAATTAAGCAAATTGGTGTATTTTTTGCATGAGCAAAATTGAAACCCCTGGTAGTTGGAAGGGAAAATAAACATGACTACATTTGTCTTGTGGTGTCTTTTTTATTACAGATTCTAAAAAGAACATATGTCTTGGGGTTTGCTCTCTTGATTGAATATGATCATGCCTGGCGTATCATCAAGCCAGAAGGGTAATAAATAAATGCAACAGGTTGGGCTGCAGTTTTCTGCTGCTTCCTCTTTCCATTCCACTGTGCCCCCTGAAAAGTTGCTCAGGAAGATTGGGGAACCCTCCAGAACAGTGTGGGAAGCTGCAGGAGGAAGTGAAAATTGGCCCTCTGCCCTCTGCTGGATCCAAGTTCTCTCTAAGCACAAGGAGCCCTTCTGTTCACAGAAGGGTAAGTCTGAGGGCCAACCTGGTATTTACCGTATTTTTCACTCTATAACACGCACCTGACCATAACACGCACATCGTTTTTAGAGGAGGAAAACAAGGGAAAAAACATTCTGAATGAAACAGTGGATGTATCATTTTTGTGCTTCATGCTGTGGCCACAGACATGTGATCTGATGGTGAATTTGGGCTGACCCAATGCAAAAATCCTGAGAATCCCTGTGCATCCATGGTTTGTAACCACGTTTTTGCACCATTGCAGCCCCAGGCAACAGTGGGTGCGTGATTTTTTGGGGGCAGGCTGTAGCCATGGACATGCTATGTGCTCTGATGGTGAATTTGGGCTGACCCAATGCAAAGATCCTGAGGATCCATGTGGATCCATGGTTTGTAACCACGTTTTTGCACCATTGCAGCCCCAGGCAACAGTGGGTATGTGATTTGGGGGGGGCAGGCTGTAGCCATGGACATGCTATGTGATCTGATGGTGAATTTGGGGTGACCCAATGCCAAAATCCTGAGAATTCCTGTGGATCCATGCTTTTTAACCACATTTTTGCACCATTGCAGCCCCAGGCAACAGTGGGTGCGTGATTTTGGGGGGGCAGGCTGTAGCCATGGACATGCTATGTGATCTGATGGTGAATTTGGGGTGACCCAATGCAAGGATCCTGAGAATCCCTGGGGATCCATGCTTTGTAACCACATTTTTGCACCATTGCAGCCCCAGGCAACAGTGGGTGCGTGATTTTTTTGGTGCAGGCTGTAGCCATGGACATGCTATGTGATCTGATGGTGAATTTGGGGTGACCCAATGCAAGGATCCTGAGAATCCCTGTGGATCCATGCTTTTAAACCACATTTTTGCACCACTGCAGCCCCAAGCAACAGTGGGTGCCTGATTTTTTTGGTGCAGGCTGTAGCCATGGACATGCTATGTGATCTGATGGTGAATTTGGGGTGACCCAATGCAAAGATCCCGAGGATCCCTGTGGATCCATGCTTTGTAACCACATTTTAAGTGGGGAGCGAAGGAAAAACAAAGAAGGGACATTAGAGGGGTGTGCAGAGAAGCAGCTGGCTAAGAATGCAGGAGAGGGATTTAACGGGAGGGAGGAAAGAAAGGCAAAAGTTTCCCCCCACCCAAGCCAGCCATCCATCTCTCTCTCTCTCTCTCTCTCTCTCTCTCTCTCTCTCTCTCTCTCCCCTCCCTCCCTCCCCCTCTCTCGCCCTCCCCCCCTCTCTCCCTCCCCCTCCCCCCTCTCTCTCCCTTCCCCCCTCTCTCTCCCTCTCCCCCAGCAGCACCGGAGCTTGCCTGGAGGGAAGGGGCTTTCCCTGCTCTTTGTTCCGTTTCAGCAAACACAGCAACGAAACAGAGGGGGTGGGCAGTAAGACCCTGAGGCAGAATGCAGGAAAGCAGCCGCTTCCTCTTTTCAGGTTTCGCTTCTCCGTGCAGCGTGCAGCGCCGCGATTTGATTTTTGCATGATTTTTCGGCTCCAGGGACCACACATTCGCTCTATAACACGCACAGACATTTCCCCTTCCTTTTTAGAAGAAAAAATCTGCGTGTTATAGAAGGAAAAATACGGTAGTTACACAAAGTAGACGTTCATATTCAGTCGCACAGCTAGTGCCTGGTGTAGATTAGCCACAAAGGGAGAGAATCCAGCAAAGTTTTACTCGGTGTAGACCCATTTAAATCAATGGATCTAAGCTCATTAATTTCAGTGGCAGTTTTATGAGTAAAACTTTGTTGAAAACCACCCATGCTTCCTCATTCCCAAATGAAGTTCTCAAGCATTGGCTATGGTTGCTTTGAGCCAATGCACACAGCGGTTCAGCTAAGTTTATGTGGATTAGTCTCCTGTAATTAAAATTGTGTCATTGGGGCTATTGGAATCAAACCAACAAACACCAAGTGCATAATGGATATGGATTGTGCTGTTCTTCACACTGAAGTCAGCTTTCAGAGGGGTTGCCATGCCAGGAATTGGGCTCCAGTCCATGAAAGCTTATGCCATAATAAAACGTGTTAGGCTTAAGTTGACACACGACATGTTTTTGAAATCGGTATCACTAATCATGGGCACTTTTCTCTTCCTGTGCTCCTGATGCTGTTGCACTGCCAGAAAACAAGCCATTGTCCATGTAATGGTTCTAGGGGTTGCTTGTGCGTAAATCGGCGCCACGCTTGGCTGGGTTACCTGGGTGAACCCTTTCTGTCCGGACAGCCACTCATCCGTGGCTGTCTCAATCGCTGGCAGAATCCGTCAGTGGGCGTTTCTTGAACTTCTTCCAGCAAAGAAGCTCTTTGACGCCTAGTCTCCGCCTATTCTCCCTGCGCGGAAGCCTTCTGCGCAGGGAGGGTGTGGGCAGCGGAGGACCCGTGCTCTCCCTGCTGGTCTCCGGCGAGGAGTCATGGAGCCTCCTCGCCGATTCCCCCATTTGCCCCCCTTCTCCACTGGTGCTATGCTGATTTCCTTCCCCAGAAGATGGGCTGCCTCTCTCCCTCCTGGGACGCTCTCCGGAATCCCTCTGGAGCCCTCCCTCCTCCTCTGGCTCTGATGGCAGTTCCCTGACAGTCCAACATAGTGTTAACAGAGTTACATGGTTTGTTTCTCTCCAAATGGACCAAAAGGTTGGTTATGGGAAACAAATGTTTAGCAAAAGATAATAAGTTTAAAGGATTTAGGTAACTGGATGTTTGATGCAAACAAACGTTTTTAGAGCTTTTGTTGCAAATCAATGACAATAAAGCCATAGCTAAAACAGTAACTATCTAAGACATTTAATCATCATTTATTTCACTTTCTTTTTCATTTATACTGCCTCCCCACTGCTCCCAAATTAGCTTTGTATGTGTATGGGTTTTTTATGGTAACGTTATGGTGTCTTCCATTTTACAGAAACAGCTAAAGTGCAGAGGCGATAGAGGAAAAGATAGCCCTTTCAGAGAATTAAAGGTGACAGGGAGAACCATTCTTGCCTAACAGGCACCATTCATCACATGGTTGCATCTGGTCATAATACTTCCATAGTGCATCAAAAACCTGCAAAATATATTTTGTCAGAGATTATAAAATGAAAGCATGTGCTGCCAACAGTAATCATTATCTTCTTATTTGCATGCCTCTTTTCCATAGAATTATCAAATGAACAATAAACATGACTAATCAAAGCCACATTAAGAACAGTTTAAAATAATCATGACGTCAGTAAATAGAGAAACTGGATCCATGCAGCAATAGATATAGATTAACATTGCATGTAGAGTAAACTAACCTATTTCAACGGCTTAAAACTGTGGGATGTAAAACACAGGAGCAGTCAATGACAACATTCCTAGAGTGTACATGTTAGAACATGGGGAGGGATGTCTGTCCAGCAAGCAGGTAAACTTCCTGGAGACAGACTTCCTCCACATGTGACCAGAGGTGGGTGTGGCCTCACCTGTGCAGGTAATGATAAAAGCACAGGGCAGGCAGCCATTCTCTCTCTTGCCTCTCTCTCTGCCATCTTCCTTCGATGAGGAAACATCTAAGGATGCTCTCTTGGCTCCCAGCCAAGAGAGGAGATAAGGACTATCTTGCTACAAGATAGATTCTGAATGTATGTAACCTTTTTAAGCTGTCTGCCTTCTGGGATCATATTGTGAACAGAACGTAAGTAAACTCTTTTATACTTTTATAAAGACTGTGTCGTGTCTTGTATTTTGAGGGAACAAAGGGGAAATTACCAGAGTAATTATTATAGTGGTTCTAGCGAACCTGTGCAGACGTTACCGTTGCGAACCAAAAGGGGAATGTCATAAACTCTGCTGATATTTTGGGAACTTGTTAGCACAAGTTGGATTAGGATATAATCTCACAATATATCCTCTCCTGCACCCCTGAACATTCCCACAAAAACTAAAAGAGAATAATGCCTAACACTGAAATGAAATGGCAATGTACAAAAATTATGTCCGTATTATACAGACATTTTTAACCCCTCTTTAAAACTTGTCTCTACCCAAGCAACACAACTTCAGTTGCATAAGACAATGTTCATTGGAGATAGTGCCTAACTGGAATTACTCAATTTTTGACTATTCATGGTTGTTAATTATTAGTTTGTCCAAATCATTCTCTCCCTCCCCCCATTTTGCTTTTTTCCAGCTGCAGTAACTGCTTCCACCTGGAGCACATACTTACTAATATTTTCCTTTCTATTTAATTCTTCTTACTGCCACAATACACAGAATCCTCTGCTGAATAAATGTGGAGGTGGTGTTAGGAATCACTGGTTGTGGTTACTCTTGCATAGAGTTTTTAACTACTGTGGTGTCTTAGTGCAGTGGTACCTCAGGTTACATATGCTTCGTTATGGTGAAATTTTAAGTTTTGGAACCTCTTCATGATAAATCTTTCCAGACGTATATGTGTTGAAATTCCAACACATTTGGAAGTTAACAAAATGAGAAGCAAGATGTCAAGGAGAAGGGCCTCCCATGAGATTTCTTATGTTGCTCAAGGAATGCAGTTGTTTACCTGTCTCATTTACATCCTTGGAGATTTCATATCTAAATAAATTCTCTCTCTAAAAAAGATGTGTGTCAAAATATGTGATGCAATCTGAATTTATAATATAACGCCATTACACTGTGCTAGACAGGCAAGTGGCCCAACTTTCTATAGAGATGCTGCTGCTGCTGTTTCCCTCCCCCCCTCCGTGTGTGTGTGTGTGTGTGTGTGTGTGTGTGTGTGTACACGCACACAAAAGGAAGTTACATAAGTTTCTTCTGAGACCTTTCCCTGCAATCTCCCTTACCCTGCTTGTAACAGGCTACATGCGATATAGTGCTCCTAGACATTCCCAGTAATGCAATGCGCTCTGCCATAAAGTTATCCCATAGCTTGTATACTGGCATGAATATATTCAACACTCTTTGCCTTGCCTACATTCTTTTCAATCCTGTTATACCACTGAACTCTTCATACCTTTTCACTGAATTGGTGTCTTCTGCAATCAGTGTTGCGTAATGTCAAAACATTTCATTTTAAACAAGCACCTTGTTATTATTCCGGCATGTATCGTGGAAAAAATAATAATAATATAGCCTGTGAAATGAATTATTGATGTCTATCTATCTTCACTATCTCATTTTTCCTTTTGTAAATTTTTAGTGCCTGTTAATAACCTCTAGTGATAGTTTTGTATGGGAGACTTGATTTTATTTGTCATTTAACATACAGGCCTGATACCCAGATGCCTTCTTTTTCCTTCTCTCTTTCTGCTACCTCCCTCACTGTCATAGGCACTTAGGAAGCTGCCTTATACAGAATTCAACTGACAGTCCATCTAATTCAGTATTGTCTACACAGTGGCTGGCAGTAGCTCACCAGGATTTTAGGCAGTGTGTTGAGCAGATTAATATTAAGCAGGCAGCAAGTAGGGCTGAAGGCTTTCTTTTGTACTAACCCACAATACCTAACTTGGTGCATACATGTAGCTGTTTTCTTGCCTTCTCTTTGCAAACTATGCCTGTGATGCATGCATTGCCATAAAAAGTGATATTATCAAGTTCTGTGGTGCCTTGGGCAGATTAGTTAACATATCAGCCTCACTGTCTCTGAAGTGTGTGTCAGTGTGGGAACATCTTGAATGACTCCCCACCCCTCAGCTGGTGATGTTTTCCTGGCAACTTCCCTTTAACAAAAGATAGATATCTGTCCATAAGATTTTGCTGACAATAAAACTACAGTATCTTGGGCTCTTGGCAGCTTTCTAACAAATCTGTCGTATGCAAGTTAGCAAAAACCCTCAGCTATAAATCCTAACCAGCGTTTCTACAGCATAGCATTCAGTCTCACCTTTAAAATATTTCCTACATCTTGAACCATTAATGTAATGCTAAACCAAACAATGGCTTAGCACCAATGCACATGATTTTAGTGTTTAACCATGACCCACAGGGTTTTGATTTGCCAGAAACCTTTTTCTTTTAATTTAGATTTTATCCGTATCGTTAATACTCCCCCCCTCCCCGGTCATTAAAAAAGAAGCAAATTTAAAACCATTTCCTTAAGGAAATGTTTCCGCATCAGCAATTTTTTATGATTATCCATTTTCATGTAAACAGCCTAAAGCAAAGGTATAATAACTGTGTGTTGCAGAACAGGGGACAAAAAAACTTAATAGCTTGAAAATCTAACATTTCAAGCAACTGCATGCTAAAACTACAGTGAATAGTAGGGTATGGTTCAGTTTTGGTTAAAGATGAATCTTCTCCCTTTTTGAAAGGAAGCTCTTAAATTATTACTGATACATTAGGTCTCAAGTGTTGTTTGACTTTATTCTGCAGTTGTAGGCTATGTTTTTTGTGCTCAATCTGGTTGAGGTGTCCTTATGGTCAAGGTGCTGATAGCATTCTTTAGTAGTATATTTGGGGTTTTTATTGCTATATTTTGTTTTTATTGTTGTGTAAAATGTATACCATGCAGCTCTAAAGCATTTCATTTAAAAAAACAAAACCAGAATTTTAAATGTTGAGTTTCAGCTTCATATTGCCCATCTCTTGCTTCTGCGTTAATATAACTAAGCTTTACCTATCCTATTTGTGACATTAAAAAAACAAATTTCACCCTAATAAGTGCTTTTTTCCAGGGGGTACTCATGGGTACACAGTACTGGCACCTCTTTTTTTATTGTTGTTAAAAAGTGTGGCACTTACTGTAACAACTTCATGGTGAGTACCGGCACCTGTTTTTCTAGGAAAAAAGCACTGACCTGAAGTAACACTTCTTGAGCATACACACCATGTCCAGTAAAAGAAAAAGCACAAAGCTCCACATTTTTCTTCATTAACTCAAGTATTAGAAAGAGGGACCACCAGGGGTCAGCACAATTTTTCAGCAGGTGGTTGGTCCACTGTCCCTCATACCTTGTTGGGGGCTGGACTATATTTTTTTTGGGGGGGGGAATGAACGAATTCCTATGCACCACAAATAGCCCAGAGATGCATTTTAAATAAAAGGACACATTCTACTCATGTAAAAACACCAGGCAGGCCCCACAAATAACCCAGAGATGCATTTTAAATAAAAGGACATATTCTACTCATGTAAAAACACCAGGCAGGCCCCACAAATAACCCAGAGATGCATTTTAAATAAAAGCACACATTCTACTCATGTAAAAACATGCTGATTCCCGGACTGTCTGCAGGCCAGATTTAGAAGGCGATTGGGCCGGATCTGGCCCCCAGGCCTTAGTTTGCCTACCCATGGACTAGCTGATACCTAAGTATGAGACTATTATGGAATTGGATTCTGTGATGCAGGGCAAATGTAGAGTATGCCTGGGCGATATATCAGTATATCGCCTAAGACCAGTATGAGGAGCAGACCGCGATGTCTGTTTCACTCAGCAGTATATCATTGGTGAAACTGCCACCGCTTCTGAGTCCCTCTGCTAGCAGTGTTCTTCTTCACACAAATAACATGTAATGGAGGGGGCTACACTCCTAGTATATTTTCATATGTTATCGAGTAGAAGACGACTTTCTAGTTGCTCTCTCTAATTTATGAGCTTCTTTTCCTAAAAGGCATAGCTGTCAAGTGTCCCTTATTTGAAGGGACAGTCCCTCATTCCAGCGCCATGTCCCGCTGCTGTCCCTTATTGATGGATGTCCCTTAAATGATGGTCCTTAAATTTCAAAGGAAGCTGCTCCTCTCCCTCACTCCCTGCCGGCCAGGGATGAGGGAGGCTCCAACTGTGTTGCTTGGCTGTGTTGCTCACCCAATAAGAAGTCATTCTTAGAATGACTGGGGGGTGGAGCTTGCATGCCTTGTGTGTGGCTAGTTAATGCAAGCTGATGGGTTTTTTGAATGCTGGACGCCATTTTCTTGCACGTGCTGCTGCAAACTTTGCAGTGCAAAGCTAGGCTGGGGAGCCATCTTAAGTTGAGGCTGCATAGGCCTTGTGGTGCATGTGATTCAGATTCTATTCAGTTGAACCTCTGGTTACAAAGTTGGTTGGACAGTGTTCTCGAAGCTACCAGCATGAGTTTGACCAGACTGCAGGAGGACAGGAAGACTGGAGTGCCTGGAACAGGTGAGGCTGCAGGTCCCTTATTTTGGCTGCTGGTCCCTTATTTTCAAATCTGTAAGCTGACAGCTATGCCTGAAAGGTAAAACAAGGTCATTGTCTTGGAACTGTGGTAAATTAGTAGCGGAAAAGATTGAACAGCACATAATGCCAAACATTTTGACAAGCAATTAAATAATATTACTTCGTACAATTGGAGCAGCAGGGGAAAAATAGTAAGGAAGCAAATTTGTGCTGTTGATGGAGACATCAGGCACTAAGAATTAAAGTAGCATGTCTGTAACCTTACAAGTAGGGAAGAACTATTATTGAGGAAATGATCAAAAGACAGTGACTTTATGGTGCATATTGTATGACACTACAATTGCCAACATTACTGGTGTTCAACCTTTGTCACAGGTCTTTGTGGCACATCTGAATACCAACAGTTCTGTCCTCTAACTCACTAGGGCACCATATTAAGGCATGAAGGTCTGCATGTGTACAACTTTAGAATAATGCTGTCTCATACTTGGATTTGATTTGTAGTACACTTGATTTGTAGTACACCACAATAATTCGTAGTGCAAAACATGTGCAATTATTAATTATAGCAAGTGTGGCTAATCTGTGGTTGTCCAGATGTTTTTGGACTATAGCTCCCATTTACCCTGATCTTTGGCTATACTTACTGGGATTGGTGAAACTTGGAGACATACAGTAACAATCGTGACCAGGGATTGTAAAAGCTTGAATTTAAATTAGGAGCTGCCACTGTTGTATAGCAGCTAAGAGCTAACCTTGTTGGAGAATTGTATCTCTGTGCCACAAGTAACTACCATTTTATAATTTGCTGCGATAAATACCTACTCTGACATTTTGTGTGCTTCAGGAAGAGAACATTGGTTTGCCAAGAAAGAAGAATCCCTCCAGGCTCCAGCTGTTTCATCTGTTTTTTGCTCTTTTAAATTTAATGACACTTTTGAATCTGGTTTAATTGCTGGTTTGGAAGCAAAACTCCCTTATACCTCCCAGCTCCCCTAGTGTTTATAACCTCAGGCTAGCCTTATATCTCAAACCTGAGCATGCTTATCTCAGGATTGAACAACAACAACAAAAACTCTAAAATTGAGCTGAATATATTGCCCAGGAGTTGTTGCATTTAAATATAATTATGATATGGTATCACCTCATGTTGTCTAATGAGTGTAAGCACAGCTGAGGATTCTTTGTGTAAAATAAAAACGATCCCAGAATCTGAAAACACACAGATGCAGAAACCTATTTCAGTAGCTTGGATTGAAGTAATATAGGAAGGTGAATAGGAGAGCTGTGGCATGGATGAAGGGAAGGAGACAGAATGCTCACTTCCTGACTATATGAAGGTTACTTTCTGATTTCTGATCTTCACTTTGTTATACATTCAGTTTCGTCCTTTCTCCAAACGGATGGTGGCAAAGTACGGGGGGGGGGGGGAGGAGAGGGTTGAGCTTTGCAAGCAAGAAGTCTCAGATTAAATCATTGCTGTCTCCAAGTAGGGCTGGGAAAGACCTCCCCAAAACCCCCAGAGAACTGCTGCCAATCATTATTGACAAAATTGAGCTAGATGGACCAATGATCTGTATTGGTACAAGACAACTACCTGTGTTCTGTGGGTTATTTTACTCTCTCCATCCACCCTGAAAGAGAGTGATTAGGCCAAGTCACAGGAGTGAGCTTTATTATTGAAGGGTGTGTGGGAGGACATGTCAACAATTGTTTCCCTCGTCCAGCTCAAGAGACACTGTCTGCTACACCAGGGGTGGGCATATCCCAGGCTTGTGAAAGAGACTCCTGCCCCATGATCCTGAGGGAACCAGAGCCTCATGGAAAAAAACATTCAATTAGAAGGAAGAATTATGAATTCATGGGTTTGTTTTGAGTACCAACTGAGCTCACAGTCCTTCCACACAAAAGCCCATTCCTGGGCACGTGTGTTTGTCATCTTGTTCCAGATTGCCCAGAAATCTACTGGTAGATCCAGATATAATAAATTAATTTCCAGCTCTTAGGTCTTCCCACACCTGTGCTATAGTACAGCCCACCATTGCTCAAACTTTTCCACAGCTGTGAGAGGAAATGTTTTGTCTTCTTCTTCTTTTTTTTTTTTTTTTTTAAAAAGCTGACATTTCTCAGAATGGCAAATTCTGTAGACTTTGGATAAGAAAGAGAGAGAGGGAGAGAGAGAGAAAGTAATACCTCACTCAGTACATAATTAACTTATGGAAGTCACTAATCTGAATGATGATAGCTTTAAAAAGCTTTAAGGGGGGAAGGGGAATCATGGAGAGATGGGTATCTAATTGGCTATTGATCATGATGGTTATGTGAAATCTCCATATAAAGAAGCAGCATACCACAAAATACCAGTTTACCACAAAACATGTTTCAACCCTCCTCCTTGGCTTCCCTGAGGCATCTGATTGGCTTCTGTGGGAAGTAGGTTTCTGGGTTAGGTAGTCTGATCCAGCAGGGCTTTTAAATTGTTTTAATCTGTGTGCAGTGACATCTCCCAATTCATTACTCCTGTTCTTGTAATGAGAAGTTCTGATTATAATTTGGAGAACGTGACTAAAGTGTTTGGCCAGTGCTGACATGTCTTGCATTGGTGGCTGCATTGCATTATATATATATATATATATATATTCCTTTTAGGGAACGTGGTTATGTTTAAATTCACAAACACAGCACAACAGGGGTGAGGAACTTGTGGTCCTCCAAATGTTATTGGATTCCAAGTACTATCCATCCCAGCCCAGTATGGCCAGTGGTAAGAGACTTCTTAAGGACTATTGGTTCCCCACTATGGTACTAGAGAGAATGTTGGTTTTGCCCTTTACATTTGAAAACACCCAAATGCCATGTGTTTAGTTGATGGAAACAAGCCAGTGTTCAAAACTCCCATTGTTTTAGACGCATTTTGTGACAGGGAATTTCATTGGTGCAAGCAGTTTCTGGGCGCAATAGTGCACCTAAGATTTCTGATTAAAGCTGCAGAGTGGAAGGAAAGGACAACCTATTTCTGCCTCCCCACTTCCAGCTACTCTCTGAAGACTGGAAAAGAGACCCTCTTAAGAATATTAGGGGGGGGTGGGCAAGGGAAGGACTAAATGAACATAATATTTTAGCTGCAGCTCATTCATTTTCAGCTTTGTATTCTTGTTATAAAAAAGGTGCGCCTAGACATTCCGTTGTTGCGCCCACAACCTAGGTGTATGGTGCCATTTAGCTCCTAGCTTTAGTTTCTCAGTTTCTAACACTGAAACAAGCAAAGAGCTCTGGCGCAGACACCAAAACAGAGCAACAGCTGCAGAGAATGCAGCATGGAAACATGTCTTGGAGATTACAGATTTGTTCTAATGTCGTTTATCTGGAAGGCTGTGAATGTGGGAATTAAAATGTGACACATAGATACCAGAAAAGCTACATGTGCAGTGTCAGGGCATAGAAAGATTAACAGGGATGTTTGTTTTCAGCTGTACCGTAGAGAAGGGATGTGGAAAGAAAAATACTAAGGTGTTTTGGCAAATGCTCTCTATATATGTTGTCACATCTGTGACTGGAATTTTCTCTATTCTCCAACCTACTCCATGGAACTGCATTGCATTCTTTCTTCTTTACCACTTCTCACTCTGCTCCTAAATAAATATCAGCCACTGCTCTGTGTGTGGCATGGCTGGCGTTTGTGGATGCTAAATTCAGTCATTTTGCAGTATGTGCTAGAGTTTGGGTAGGTTTTATCATTCGCTGTGGGACTGAGGATGTGTTGGATTTTAAATCCATTGCTTCTTTTGCATGGCTGAAATGTTTTGCCTGAGTTGAACTTTAGGAATGTGTGGAATTTTGGGGTGGGACTCGGAAGTTACTGGTTACAAGGTGGCTTCATTATTTATTTCTTCCTTATGCAAGCACTTGGCTGTCATTTCCACCCTCATTAGCACAGCGTAAAACAGCATTTTCTCCTCATGAAGCATGATGAGTAAAAATATTTGCCACATCTTCTGTTTGACATTTTTCATGATGTCTAGTCCTACCTCTGCAACAGAATGGCATCCTGATCTTAAACCACACCTACCAAGATGCTAGGTAAATAACCTTTAAAGTAGGGAGTCTGAAAGAGCCAGAGCCCACCTCCCTATGATATTTCAATTCCTTCCCCTGACTTTCCATCTCTTATTTGAAGATATTACACTAGTGAAGCACTCCCTCCCCATTTAAAAAAGTTTTTTTTTTTGCCTACTCCAATCAGCTACAGCAAGAAAATCTTCAGCATTGTTCACAAACATTTCTCTTCTACCTCAAGTCCGTGCAAATTATGGTTTTTCCACATTATTAAGACCTCAGAAAACCAGGGTGGGCGAAGAGACAGCCCCCCCCCCCCGCCAACCCTTCACAATTTTACTGGCTGTTCAAAATCTGTAAAAGAAAGATACTGAGTTTATAGGTTTGACAGTTTCTAATAAATATCATCACACAGAAAATTAATATAGATTTAGGAACTGATATTCAAACCTTAAACTTCAGTTGGCCCGGGGGGGAAATGGAATTGGGGCAGTTCAGCTATTAATTATGTGGCTGATATTATTAGCACAACCTGTTTTCTTAGATGTAAAGGTAGAGGTAAAGGTAAAGTTACCCCTGCCCGTACGGGCCAGTCTTGACAGACTCTAGGGTTGTGCGCTCATCTCACTCTAGAGGCCGGGAGCCAGCACTGTCCGCAGACACTTCCGGGTGACATGGCCAGCGTGACAAGCTGCATCTGGCGAGCCAGCGCAGCACACGGAACACCGTTTACCTTCCCGCTGGTAAGCGGTCCCTATTTATCTACTTGCACCCGGGGGTGCTTTCGAACTGCTAGGTTGGCAGGCGCTGGGACCGAACAACGGGAGCGCACCCCGCCGCGGGGATTCGAACCGCCGACCATGCGATCGGCAAGTCCTAGGCGCTGAGGTTTTACCCACAGCGCCACCCGGGTCCCGGGTCCCTTAGATGTAGGCCCTTTCAAAGCACACATAAATGAAATTGAGATACATTATAGGATTCTTGCTTGAGGTGAACCCAGGCTGTGGTATTGCTCACTCTGTAGTCTTTAGATTGTGGAGCCTCCCAATTTTACACTGCAAATAGGGCAATATACCCCGATTTTCCAATCATATATCTGTCAGGGAGGGAACAATTCAGAATATTCGGAAAGTTGTGTCTCTCCTCCACTGGAGCAGAAGAACCCCACTCATCTACTTTTCAACTACTGTCTAGCAAAAATATATTCCTAATCTCTGCGGGTAAATCTGAATGGTCAATTGCATTTGTCTCTTCCTCATCCATTCACATGATTTATCATCCCTTGATACTGCTGTCAGCAACAATATAACAGAAGCGCTTCTTTGAGGTTGGTAGATTATCTGAATTCAGCAGATATAGTCAATACTGGCATCAAACAGCTAATAGAATTTTGAGATTTCAAAATGTCGCCCCATTTTGTTGCAGGGAGTTTCACCTATACATAAGGCATGCTAGTTCTCATATTTTTGTTTTAAAGATTTCTGTTGCATATTGGCTCAATTTTTGGCATCATGTTTAAACCATGGGTTAGCAGAACATGCACAAACAGCAAGGACTGGCAGTGCGCCCTGGACTTGTGTGCTCTTCCCCTCTCTGGGTGGAGAACTTCAACAACTTCTCATTTTGCTTTCTCAGAAACATCGTCTTCTCTGGGCCAGGGATCATGTTATGACGTGATTTGAAGTTGGCTTGTTTTGAAACTGACTGAAGTTAGTTAAAAACAAGTAAACCTCTTTTCTCAGCACAACAAACAAAGAGGAATTATGTTGCTTTTAAGTACTGGTGCAAAATGGAGTATTGTAACTATCATTTAGAAAATTGAAGTTTTAAAATTACCAACACTGAGAGAGAGAAAGAGAGAGAGAGAGAGAGAGAGAGAGAGAGAGAGAGAGAGAAGTCAAGTCTCTGGGTGGTACAGTGGTACCTCGGGTTACAGACACTTCAGGTTACAGACGCTTCAGGTTCCAGACTCTGCTAACCCAGAAATAGTACCTCAGGTTAAGAACTTTGCTTCAGGATGAGAACAGAACAAATTAAGTTCTTAACCCGAGGTACCACTGTTGGGGTAAGAACAGACTTATTTAAATTAATGTTTCTAACTTTGCCATGTTCATTAATTTCAGTTGATCTACTCTTGAGTAAAACTTAGCTGAATATCCTCCTCTGTCATCCCTGCATGACAGATTTGTCATATGGTTTCTGAAATTTGCTAACAGGCACAGACATCGATTAACAAATTTTGACTAGTTTGTTAAACTAACAGGTGGTTGCAGTTGCCACTGATCCTCCTCTGAGTTTCTGTGGCAAAAACAAAGTGTGCAAGGGGAAAGCAAAGAGTCATATTTATGCTGCACATCATAGTATGCAAGTAATGTGGTCAGATGACAAAAGCAGGTTGGGTTGTTCATGAGTACCACAGGGAGGTGTCTTCAGAGGCAAAGCAACATTCATGTACAGATATGATACCTATTCCATGAACTTATAGTAATACATTTAAAGGGCCAAGCTAGTAATGTCCAAAAAACACCAGTGAAGGATGCTAATTTGGACTGATGGAAGGAAGTTAATCCTTCCACCCTGTGCAATTCAGTTTCCTAAGCCAAATTGCTTTGGGGACTTGGCATATGGATAAAGTTCAGTTTCTTCCCACCCCATCCCAAATAAGATGGCCTCTTCATAATCTGTGCCCCACTACATTTGGGGACATGAATCATTAAATTCTAATATCAAGATTAATTTGGCTCCAAGTTTTGTCAGACAGAACAAGTGGAACCTGCAGCAAAATGTTGCAGCATGCAGTACTCTGGTCCCAGGCTCCATTCTATTCCCCCTGCCCAATGGTTTCGTACTCTCACGCACACTCCAGTGGTGGCCATGGCCACTAAGCATGCGCAGTCCTCGTTTGACTGTTTCTGGAGTTAGGTTCCCCCCCCCATTAGTTTTTGTTTGTTTGTTGCTTCTGCAAATGCAGGCGTACCTGCCAGTACCTGCCTTGTCTGTGAATAGTGCTGTTTGGCCACATCAAGATCAAAGGCTCAGAGAAAGGATTCCCTATTACAGTGGTACCTCGGTTTAAGAACAGCCCTGTTTACGAACGATTCAGTTTGCAAAACCGGAAGTAGTGTCCTGGTTTGTGAACTTTACCTCAGTCTCAGAACAGAAGCCGAATGGTAGATGGGCACCAGCGGTGGGAGGCCTCATTAGGGAAAGCGTGCTTTGGTTTAAGAATGGTTTCGGTTTAAGAAAAGATTAAGTTTGTAAAGCGAGGTACCACTGTATAGCATGGTATTTTTCTGAAACTGATGTAGAACTACAGAAAGTGCCCCCTCTAGTGATCAGTGAATATCGCATTTGCAAGCAGTGCCTTTTACATAAACTATGAAAAAGAAGGTTTCGTGCTTTTTTTAATCTAACAGATATTTGGGGATATTCTGTTTGAACTTGCTTATAAATGAAGTCATTAATCAGAGGCCTTACTTCACCACATGACTCCATCCTTATGATTGCATTGTCTAGAAAATGAATCTGAAACTGACAACAGGGAGTTGCTGTGTCTATTTCTTACTACAGCTACTGACATTCCAAGATACAGGTGGCCTAGTCACAGTAATGCATTATAATACAATTTAGAAGTTGCACAATCTACTTTAAATCTTTCTGTGTATGACTTGCATGAACTGATGTAAAAGCTTTCTTTTATCTTTAAGCAACCAAGTAGTGGGCTGATTTCTTTGTAAAATGGAAAATGGAATACAGACATAACTGCAGTCTTGATGTTTCACTCGCAGTGGGGAAGTTTCCCTCATTTCACAGTTCAGCCGAAAAGTCCTTTGGCAGCTAAAATGTAAACAATTGTGTAGTAATTATTTCCTTCTTATAAGAGTTCTGAGACATCAAACACTTAATTCTATGCATCAGTTCACATTTTGATGCCTTCAGCAGTTTATAAATATATAGATGGCTTTTCCAGAGAAGCAATCAAGCTGTTTGTCAAAAGATTTCTGATTACCAAAAGAATTTTACAGTTCGACTTTGCTGGCTGTTTAATTTTCAACCATCTTTGTATTTGAACTTCTCGGCATTGGCTTGAATCCAAAGAACACATGGGCTAGTTTGCCACTCGCAATGAAGCCTTTTGACTTGTGTGCCTCAGAGAGCAGGCCCCAAGCTACTCCGCAAACTGAAAAATAGTTTGTGATATGTAACAGGGAGGCTGCTAATAAAAGTCAAAAATTCAAGTTGTTGGATGGCATCAAAAGTAGCGCTTTACCTTTTGTCAAGGTAAGATTTAGTATTAATTTTATTAAAATTATATAAATTTAATGAAAGTATATTTGGATATCAGCCACAATTTCTGCTTCATTTTAAAAGTGAGAATGTCAAATTTGGTATATGATACATTGCTAAAGCTTTATAAATATATTAAGAAACCTATAGATAAAAATAAAAATATGAAGCACTTCCAGGTGTGTTTATTTTAATTCGCTTCACTGTGGGAATAAAGTCTGTCAGGCGATTGTTCTGTCAGCGCAAGCTTTTTGATTTGCCAGGTCGAATGATCTCTCCTCTTACTCCCCCCCCCCCCCAATCTTGCTATTCTGGAAGGCTTCTCCTGAACCTGTCCCCGTCACCTGAGCCAATTTGTGGGAGGTGCAGGGCAGAGAAGAGGGAGGGAAATCTCTGTTGCACAAGCAGAAGTCCTTGCACAGGGCTTTTGCTGATGGGTATTATTAGTTGAATCCCATCTGTGTAGTTTCTGCCCATCTCATGACAGATTCATAAGTTGAGCAAGGCTTGCTACGCACCTGAGATACATTGGGGCAGCAACTAAGCATCAGAGAAGATAATCCAAGTCATTCCCAAAGCACACTTTCTTTCATCCTGATTTTAGGGATATGGTTTCTGAACATGACAATATATTGAACTTCTTAAGAACGGTGAAAAGCTCCTCCAGTGCCTTTGGGAAAGCGTCTTTTCTCATTTCTTGCCCAAATCAGGCAGTGTTAAATCAGTCTAAAATATATTTCTTCTGCTCAATATGAAGATCCAATTACTTGTGTGTTAGTAAAACCTAACCTTGTGTTTAAACCGCTGATGATGTATTCTGGGAAGAAACTTTCAGAATTGTACACTTCAAGCAGATTATATTCTCTCTTAATACATGCAAACATGTAGGACCCTGATTTCTTGCAGGCATGTCCTACCCACTGAATAATGAATATGATCACCCCTACTGATTGATTTCAATCTTGAGCATGTTTTCATTTTTCTTTATTAATTCATTTAGAAGATAATCCCAAATATGGAGTTACGCTTGGCTGTTCACTGCTGGCTATCTACTTCCAGAAATAGATATCCAGCAATATAGTTTTGTATAAATTATTCTTGATAAATAGAAAGCAATACAACTGACAAAGATAGCTATCTGTTAAATGGAACAAAGTAATCTGATAACCATATCAGAAGGACAAAATGTCTAGTGAGATTGCAATCTTCAGTTCCTACTCAGCTGCACAAGCAAAGACATTTTTTTTAATAACCTGATACCAATCTGAAGCCTGCTTCTAATGTGCATAAACTTTTTTGTTCTACCAAATAATTAATATAGACCTAATCCCTCTTATCTGATTGATGTTGGAGCAGTAAAATGGTGATTACTCAGTGCCTTATTACTGACCTGCATTTAAATTGCTTTGATAAGCATACTTTGATCAAAGAATAGAGACTTGGGATTTTGAGTGTATTTAAAAACTAGCATACTTTAAAGTATGACTATTATTTTAGTATGCTACTGGTATTCTTACAGGGTTGTTCTAAAAATAATAATTAAAATCGATTTGCATGCAAAGATGTTCATGTGCTGCTTTGAAACATAACATATGAAAACAAAAAGCACAGTAAGTCAATTGCAATATTTCTGTTGCTATTACATGCACGGGGGAAATATTTGTATATCAAGAAAACGAGTACCTTGTATATCGAGAAAACGAGTATAGTGAAAGTCCAGCAACATTAAATAATCAAGCTGTTTCATATCAGTACTAAAAGCATAGCCATTCAAACAGTCCAGCAATTTAATGGCATTTAGTAGGATAGATAATAAAGGATTTAATCAAGTACTAATCCACCCTACAGACAAATTAAATTGGTGCATAATATTTTAGATTCAGTGAGGAAAGTGTATGTAAATCAAATTACACCCAAGTACTCTTCTGGAGCATAATATGTTGATAGACCAGGTCACTATCATATTGTTTTGTTTTATGTTTATTAAGCAAATGGCTTGTAAAGGGTTCTTCAAAATATACATGATTTTCCTGAAGAAAACAGATCATGATGATCATTGAGTCATAATGAAGTAGACTCAGTTTTCTGCACTGCCTTTCCTCATTTATACAAGGCAGCTTAAAAAAACTACAGCTTCATGCAGAAAAGGTCAAGCAATGGGCAGTATCCATCAAAGTAGTTCCATTAGCAAAAGGATTTCTAGCTGTGCAACAGAACAATCCCCTCTTTCCTCTCCCTGCATGTCCCCTAAATGCATTCTGGGGTTCCCGCCAACCCTCTGGAGCAGATTTAGAGAAGGCCTGGGAGACCCATGGGGAGAGGAGAGAGAATGCAAACTCCTTTACACAAATGGAAATCCTTGCAATAACAGAATTACTCATTGGAAACCAACCAATAAAAGCCAGCCACAAATGTTTTATTTTTTTCTTTTTAAAAAAACTGCACCATAAATCAGAATTAAAAATCAGACTACATAGCTAGGGAGACATGCAATAAATCCAACCTCTAAAGGAGGGATGTGGGAACCTCAGGCCCATGTATATCTCAAGGTCAAAGATGAATTGAATTAGCCAGCAATTGCAAAATAAAACATCACATGGGACAAGAACATTCAAAATTATTTTGAAGAAACTGCAGCAGTATATTCATTGTCATTAAAATTGTGAGCCTTTGATGGGAATTATAGTCCAAACATCAGGAGGGCACCAGGTTGAAGAAGTCTCTGCTGGAAGTAGGATTAGGTTTTTTGTAGGAGAATAACCACACTGCTTGCTGTTCAGCGGCCAGGACTCTGGTTACTTTATTTTGAAGTTGCCTAAAATAGGTTGAGGTCATTCTTGCAACAGGGGTGTGAGGAACAGGAATCTAGGTTTAAATATGTTGAGGCACGCTTGTCATGATTTATTGGAAACTGTCAGGTCTGTAAACAAGCCTGTTTGCAGTGATAGAAACCCTTCTGTATGCTTAAACATGGATTTCTTTGTGTTATGTGTACAGTGACGAACAAGAAACCTGCACAGGCATCTATTACAAAAGTCAAACAGTTTGGAGGTTCCACATCTTTTGTCCGAAGGTCGCAGTGGACGCTTGAACAACTTCGCCAGGTTAACGGAATAGACCCTCATAAGGTGAGTAGTGACTTGTTCCCATTTAGTGATATTCTGTTTGTGTGATGCTTCATATCTTTTATTCTTCCTGTTTTCCAAAAGAAAAATTCACCCATTTGATATTTTTTTAAAAAAAGAAAACCAAGTCTTGTCCTGGATGTTTTTTAAGTGCAGCCGTTTAGGACCTTAGGTATCGATTCCAAATGCTTTGATTTCCTTCGTAAACCTTTCTAGATTTCATCACTTTTCTGTTTGTTCACCTCTGCTATTTTAGGAAAAAGAAGTGTTTGGAATCCCAGTGTGTGTGAATGAACTTATCCTTACCTTGTAGGCTTTCATGTTCTCTGCTGCTGCTAACTTCCTCTTGTAATAATCTGAATCACTATTTTGCCCCAGTGTTGCATTGGAAATTTAATTCATATATCCAGGCAAGAAAACTTGTCCTCTTAACTAAACATATATCTTTATGGTAAATAATGCTAGAAGCAGTCCAAAATAATTAAAAACTATAGATTTCAGCAAGGTGTACCATTTTTAACCCTCATTCTTCCTGCTGTCTCTTTTCTTTGTACAGTAGTACCTTGGTTTACAACCATAATCCGTTCCAGAGGTCCTTTTGTAAACCAAAAAAGGTTGTAACCCAAGGTGCACTTTCGCCAATGGGGCCTCCAAAATTTTTTTGTTTGTAATCCCAAAAAAGGTAATTTCGTTGTCCCCAAGAGGGGGCAATGACCATAAAGATATTTTATTATTATTATTATTATTATTATTATTATTATTATTATTAAAACCGGGACACGCACTTCCGGGTTTGACGTGTTTGTAATCCAAAACGTATGAAAACCAAGACGTATGCAAACCAAGGTACCACTGTACATGGGAGACAAAATGATGTCTGACTCCATGCGTACTAGAGAGTGATGATCCTGCTGATAGCATGCTAGAGGCACAGATAGGACCATCTACATGCTGCTTCAAAGCAGCACTGGCCCAATGTGTCACC
Organism: Podarcis erhardii; assembly: GCF_964252035.2. Lineage (NCBI taxonomy): Eukaryota > Metazoa > Chordata > Lepidosauria > Squamata > Lacertidae > Podarcis > Podarcis erhardii. The sequence continues at coordinate 39,113,312 of NC_138497.1, forward strand.
TGATGATGGATCACGCTACTGTAGCTTGACAAATGGCCATCTCAGAACCAGATTGATTCAGTGACCTAGATTGCATGCAGCATTCAACCACAGTTCAAAACAGGAATAGTCAATGTTGTACCCTCCAGGTGTTGTCGGATTTCAGTCCCCATCATCCCTTGCCATTGGCCATACTCACTGGGGCTGATAGGAATTGTACTCTAATAACATCTAGAAGGCACCACATTGGGTACCTCTGATTTAGAATTAATTGTTTTTCTTTCCTCCATGGCTGACAGTGCCATGTGAGGGAAGGAGGAAAGAAACAACAGTTTTATTTGCCTTGATGTGTGATCCTGGAATCCTGGTTTGCTTCTGGCTAAGGTTCGTTCTTGGCTTTAGCATTCATGACTTGTTTGGAGAAAACAAACGACAAGTCAGGTTTACACTCTAAATCAGACTCTGGCTCATTTCATCCCCTGTACAGTGGTACTTCGGGTTACAGACACTTCAGGTTACGTGTTTTCGGGTTGCGCACCGCGCCGAACCCGGAAGTACCGGAACGGGTTACTTCTGGGTTTCGGTGCATGCGCAGGAGCGCCAAATCGTGACCCGCGTATGCGCAGACGTGACACTGCGAGTTGAGAACGTGCCTCCCGCATGGATAACGTTTGCAACCCAAGGTTCCACTGTACATCACAATCAGGAGTAGGGAAAGAGCAAAGCACTTGTGAGCATTATTTTTATTCCATACGATTTATATACCATTTTATTGTTAAACTGTGGTTTAATCAGGGGTTTGTTTGTTTTTCCAAAAAATGGCTTAACTGTAGGTGTGAACTGGTGTTTGACTCTTCGTATTAAATGGGAGTGGAGTTAGCCAGGTTAAACAACCTCATGACATCTGTTGCTGAATTTCCTTTAGCAATTTTGATGACTTTTGTAGTAGTTCTAGTCATGATATTCTACATTATACTGTAATATGGAATTGCATACATGACATACATTTTCAAAAGTTGCAAGAAGTTGGGCTATATAAAATTAGCGTACATCATTTTCTTTAACATTTGCTTTGGGTTTTGTTTTTTTTAAAAAATATCATTTCTCCTGTAATTCTAATATTATTCCTTCTAGGATTCCCCAGAATTTGATTTACTATTTGAAAATGCTTTTGACCAATGGGTAGCAAGCACAGCCTCTGAAAAATGTACATTCTTTCAAATTCTCCATCATACCTGTCAGCGGTACCTTACAGACAAAAAGCCAGAATTTATTAATTGCCAGTCTAAAATTATTGGAGGTAAGTCTTTGTGTTTTGATTTGAATGGGTGGCTCAGCTCATTTCAGATCATTATACTAATGAATTCTTCTAATGTGTTATGCCTAAAAATCTGCAGTGGCTGAGGCAATCCATCTGGGTTTCAGTGATAGTTGTAAATATAGCCGTTTACATGAAATTATCAAAATCTGAACCAAATAAAAGCTTTTATAAATTGATCTGATGGGTCTTAAGCCTAGATTTCCCAGATTTCTAGCTACTTGCATGTAGTACCTCTTGTTTCAAAACTGCAATTTACCTTGGAAGAAATATTTCCTATATAATTATTTCTTTCCTGGCTTTAATCTGTGGTGCTTTAGTGCATGAGGATACTGCCTCCAGTTCGTGTCTTACTTCTTCCAGGTATTGATTTAAAAGGCTGAAAATTTAATTCCTTTCTCTGCTGATTTTGTTCTTTCCCATTTAGCAAACATTGATTTTGCCAGTGTTTCTTAAAGAGCTAAATTAGAATACGTGTTGTCGAACAATAGCCACTTTCATTTATGCACTGCTTTATTATGCCAAAACATCTTCGTTTATGTACCAGCCTTATTGATGTCAGCAGAGCACGCAAGTGCAGCCGTGCATGTTGTTGCTTCAGATAACAGAAATCTGTGTGTTACTCTCCCAGGGTTTGTGATAGATGTGTTCCAATATCTTCTGGTTGTTTCCAATGAAATCCCTTGTAGTCAGATTTGCTAGCTGTTAACTGATTGAATTGGCCATTGAAGTCTTTAAAGCAGCTGGAGAAAAACATGCCACCCATAAACTTCTGCACCAAGTTTACTTTTTATTTGCTATATCCTGGTCACCAAAGAGAATCTGGCAGCACAATTGAAAACTGCTCCAGAGCTGCTTGTCATTTAAGATCAACTGAACTTCAGAGATCCAAAATGACATACAGTCATACCTCGGGTTGAAGTAGCTTCAGGTTGAGCGTTTTCAGGTTGCGTTCCGGCAACCTGGAAGTAACAGAACGGGTTACTTCGGGGTTTCACCGCATGCGCAGACGCTCAAAATGATGTCACGTGCATGCGCAGAAGCGGCGACATGCGCAGACGCACAGACGCGGGTTGCGTTCTGCTCAAGATGCAAATGGGGCTCCGGAACAGATCCCGTTCGCATCCAGAGGTACCACTGTACTTTGGTAATGCATTATATAGTTTAATTTTTCTTGTTAAAGGTATGGTGGTAAAGAAAGATGTAAATTGACTAAGTAAATTTTATGTGAAAATAGTTTTGGAAAACTGCTATAATGGAGTATATGGAAACTCAGCTAGGGGGATTCGAGGAAGTCATTTAACAATGTTAACAAAAGTGGAATCATTATAGCAAGGGTAAATGTTTGTTTGCTTGCTTTTGATGTTTTTTGTTTGTTATAAATTGGAAAACTAATTAAAAAAAATGGGGGGGAAAGGTACAGTGGTACCTTGGTTTTCAAATGCCTCCATAGCCGAACATTTTGGAACTTGAACAACGAAAACCCGGAAGTAAATGTCTCGGCTTTTGAACGTGCCTCCAAAGTCGAACAGGAAACGTGGCTTCCGTTTTGAGGCTTCCACTTTCAGTGTTCAGTTTTCGAACGTTTCAGTACTTGAACGGATTACATTCAAGAACCGAGGTACCACTGTATTATCAATAGGAAATGCTTCTTTAAATCCATGTGACCAGAAAAATTAGGAATATTTGGTGGTACTGCTATGGTTAGCCTATTATTCATGGTCATTTTTGTACTCAAGTTCTCTGTTAAAGAACTTCTTAATGCTTATCTCTAGAATTGTGGGAAGCAAAGGGAAAGGATGATTGGATTGAATAATACTAAATAATTGGCTTCCTGGGTTTCACTTGAGGCCAACTATCCAGAGCAAGTACTAGATCCACCAGAGGTCTAGTGCCCTTCATGCCTTCTTCCTTGCTCAAGTGAAAGGCCATGGGCACAAATACACGCTGGAGCTTCAAACACGTGGAAGTAGCATTGGCATCTACGTTGAGAAATTAGCCTTTAGTGACATCATTCTGGAGCAGGATCTTTTGTGCCTCCTCATTTCCTCTTAACAATGCTTTTGGCATGTAGCATAATATGGGCAATATCAGTTCCAGAACTGCGATGCATACTTCTTAAACATGGTCTTTTGTTCTTTTCCATAATACTACATTAGATTAAGTGGAAAGTTGATAAAGAAATGGGAGGGAATGGTAATAAATGGGTGATAAAAGGGGTGGTAGAATGTGTAGGGAGGTTTTGACTTTATTTTTGTATTTTGATTTCAGAAATTATGTTGAAAGCTGAGGCACAGGGATTTGCCCTTTAACTTGTACTGAGAAGACAGAATTCATTCAGTTTTTCTGCTCTCTCTAGTATCCTCCTCTAGCACATAGCTGAGTCCCTTATCATCCAGAGTTCCAGCTGCTTCCCTAGCCAGTAGGTGATGTGATGGACAGACCTGGGGGTCATCCTCCTGGAGACCCTGTAGCCAATCATGGCAGAGTGGTAAAACAACAAATCAGGAATGGGTAGAGAGTAAAAAGGTAGAATTTGACAGTTTAAAGGGCCAATGGTGCCTGGCTAGAGAAGCAGCTGGGAGGTTAGAGGTTTGTTAGATTTAACTTGGGAAAGGAAGAGATCCTTGAATGGGGCTAGAGATAGGGTTTTTTAGAAAGGATTTGATTTATTGGAAATAAGTAAAGTTCTTAATTGCATCTGTATAACTAAGTACTGTACTAGCGAAACCACTAAGCTTTATCCCTCATAGAGTGAGTACTTTACAGTTTTGTTCCCATCATGCCCTCATCTTTATTTTTACCCCAGTTCAGGAAATAAATGGTCATAGGACACCCACAACAATAAGAGTCCTTGTTGCTGAATTGTAGTAAACAGTTCCACAGGCACAGAATCTCTTAATTTAGATTTGTTTCTGATAGGGATTGTCTTAAATTTAAACCATCCAGTAATGTAACCTCGTTCCCTCCTTTACTAAGGGAGCTTGCCACAGTTAGCCTTCTTGATTTTAGCAATGTGCTCCTCAAATGCTTTTTTAGTGTCCCTTATTGTATGATTGCACATATTTTGCCTAGAAATGGTATGCATGTGCAGTTAGATTGTTTTTAAATTAGGAAATGAGAAGGCAGTCTTCTTATTTAATCAGCCATTACCTGGTGTGTAGACCTTTGGAAACCATCCCAGTGCACATATTGATTTACTGAGTGGCCCTGGCAAAGCCACAGTTTGTCAGCCTCTACTCACTATCTGCAATAGGGATGTTATGACTTATGATATAAAGTACTTGACAAATTGAAGTGCTATATAAATCCCTAAATAGATAGACCATTAAGTTGTGAGTATTGCAGGCTCAGGAGGCCCTGCCAAGGCATCTCTCATGGCACCAACAAGATAAGATTTCACAGACTTTGCTTACAATTGTTTGGTGCTCAATAGCAACATTTTCTGGTTTAGGAAATTTCTGTAGTAAAGCAGCTATTTTCTTCCTCCTTTTGACTTGAGGCTTGGTGTTGAAGAAGGTGCATATCTGCTTGAAATGCAGTAGCCTTTAAAAATGTGACTTTTCCTCTGCAACGGAGCATTGATTATTAAATAAAAGAGCAAAATTGTTATCTGCCCATATTGTTGTAGATGGTTGCTTAGCTGTCAAGAAAAAAAAATCATCCTAGTTTTGAACTTTGCATAAAATGTTGGAAATTGTGCTAAGGGAGTTGCTGCAAAATAGAAATTAAAACTTATTTGAAGTATGTCAAATAATGGTGCTATCCAGTAGATCCACTTAAGTATTGATTCCAGTGGGTCTAGCCTGAGTACGATGTAGTTGGATATCTCTCATCATGGATTTCTGACACCAACATTGTGGCTTCCCTCTTGCTGCTTACATTTTAGGGCACTGTGAAACTGGATAACATTGGTGATTATTCCCAAGGTGGATATGGATTGCTGTTAAAGCAATACCTTTGCTGGTTGCTGTTCAAGATATTTTTCTCTTGGCACATCTACCATATAAGTAGTTGGTGAGAATACAGCAAGACAGGAAAGTTAGCAGCAAGGCCCACATATATCACACCAGACTCTAAACTGAAGTACAGTGGTGCCTCGCAAGACGAAAAACTCACTAGACGAAAGAGTTTTCCGTCTTTTGAGGTGCTTCGCAAGACGAATTTCCCTATGGGCTTGCTTCGCAAGACAAAACGTCTTCCGAGTTCTTGCGAGTTTTTTCCCCTCCCCCCCCTTTTTCTAAGCTGCTAATAGTCGCTAAGCCGCTAATAGCGCTAATCCGCTAAGCCGCTAATAGCCGTGCTTCGCAAGACGAAAATACCGCAAGACGAAGAGACTCGTGGAACGAATTAATTTCGTCCCGCGAGGCACCACTGTACTGCTTTTTCATTATTTGCAGTATTTCATCCCATAGTAGTTTCAGGTTACTTATTCCTATCTGAGTACATTCCTGCCATCATTTTTAACTCAGAAATGAGCAAATCATTAAGCTTTTTCATGTCTTTGAAGAAAAAAATGCAGTTATGGACTATTATAGTCATGGTTATTTAAGCTAAAAGCATGACACTAGTGTTGATTACTTGATTGTTATTTTTGTAACGTTCTGGCTAACTTTAGGTCAAATGGTGTAATCAATCATTTTACATTACTTCTGTTCTAAGAAAGCTGATATCTGTGCTATATTCTTAGAAGCTGATTTATTGTGGAAGGATGTTATAGCTCATTTGAGGAGACTGCCATTAAATCGTAGATGGTAAGAAAGGTTCTCATTCAACAATATTTTCGCCAGTAACTTAAAGTTTTATGCGCTGCTATTTCAGCATTATTTTGCATAGCTTTCCCTAAGGTCCAAGAACTGTAGCTGATATTAAAACTGGCACAGCATCGCTAGTAATTTTCCTCTCGTAGAAGAGGGTTTTATATCCAAAATACACTATCAGCATATTCTGCGATGAATCCCTCAAATTTGGAAATGCCACTGTTACAGTCTGTAATGAAAGTCAAGAGCCTTTAATTCTTTCTGAACTGATGTCCTTGTTCTGCAGTAAAATATCTACTTTTAATTATTACTTTGGGCCCCCAGTTTCTGAACATAACAAATCCCCCGATGTTTCCAAAATGTACATTTCCCTAGAAAGCACCCAAAGCAACAATCCTAAGTGTTTATAGGCAGATGTAAATCCCATTTAGTTCAATGAAGCTTATTCCCAGGGTGTTGTATCCCACAAAGCTCTACTCAAAGTAGACCCATTGAAATCAATGCACCTTATCCATGTCTATTAATTTCAGTAGGTCTACTCTGAGAATAGCTAACGTTTGATATAAGTGAAGGTCCCTTTCCAGAATAACTTACAGCTGTTGCCAGATCAACGTAAATCACATTGGGCAGTTCTGGAGTGCAAATTTATTTCCCTGAACTGGTTCTTTTTTTCTCTCCTTCAGCATACGTTGCAACAAATTGCTTGTTGAATACAGGTGGTTTTGGGGGTGGAAAACAGAATGTGGATTAACACCCACCTTCCAGCTTCATGACCTTGATTCAGATCAGGGACCCTGTGACTGCTGTTCATTAAAAAGAGAGAGAAATCCCAATCAGAAGTTGCATGGAGTTTGACCCAATTTCCTATTTACACTTGGATTGTTTCAGTAAAGGTAGCTAGCATGTGAGCTCCTGAAGAACACAGTTGCTGACATCTGCAGGCAAAGACTAGGACTGCAAAGTTTTTTAATGGAAGGCGTGTAGAAAAGTAAGAGAGCAAAGAACTGGGAGGTGGTAATTGGGATTCAGCAGTGGGCTGCTCACTCTGCTTCCTGCTCCCAGGAGAACATCAGTTTTCCTACTAAATTGCAAGAACTCACTGGCTCAGACTCTGAGAATTGAAAAAGCACACCTACCTTTGCTTCCTCTAACCTTTTTATCCTGGACAGCTGGCTGGAGTTACTAATGGATTATCCAATTCTATTTCCTTGGAGGATATTTTGCCACTGTGATAGTTAATGAGTCATTTGCTTTTCACCAGCCAAGTATTGGCATAGATTAGCAAAGCATCCTATAAATAGCCCACAGGGTGATGCTGATAGTTTCATAAAACACATTTTTAAAAAAATACATTTGGATTTTATTTATTTATTTATTTATTTATTTTATAAATATTTATTGAAAGTTTTTTTTTTAATTACAATACAAATAAAGAAACAAAATAACACATATCATAACATATTTTCTTAACTTCTTTGGACTCCCTCGCATCTCCCGCTCCTGCGTTCCTAGTTTATAAATATCTAACCAGCAAATTATCACCTTAGTTCCATTCTTGTTATCTAATTTTCCATTTGGATTTTAGATTCATTCGAACTTTCAAAAGTGCATACACACACGTTTGTTTGTTTTTTTAATTTTTAAAAAAGAGCAGAAATTTTATTCTGCTAATCTTACATGAGTCTTGGTGTGTTCTGATCCAGGCAGACCAACATGCAAAGAAACTGAAAGCAGATCTTGAAGTTCTCATTCCATTCATGTGATAGAAGCAGAGTGAGACTTACTACAGCTCCTCCCAATTTGTTCTAGTTTAATGTGACATGAAGCCATGGGAATTCACTCTCTTAGGATTGGTTTACTGGGTGAGAAGTGGTATAAAGACCCGTAAAATCTTCCCTAACGTTTACTTCCACTGGAACATGCTGTTTCCACTGTAAGTAACCTAATACAGTATGTTTGTGTTTGATAGTGATAACTACCATGTTAAAAATGAGGAGGTTGAATGTTTCAGTAGGCATATAATGCCATCTAGGATTCAATGTAGCCTGGCATCTTATTTAAAGGGATTTTTGCCTATGCATTCAGCATTATTAATTTTATAATGAATGATTTTAGAGTGTTGTTTGTGCTGTACTTTTGTACTGTTTTATTGTTGTTAGCCGCCCTGAGCCCGGCTTTGGCTGGGGAGGGCAGGATATAAATAAAATTTATTATTATTATTATTATTATTATTATTATTATTATTATTATTGGCAGTTTTCCTGGCTGGTATTCATCTACACTAGCTTGCTGTACCAATAAGGCAGTGCAATATTGGTGCAGCATGATAAATGCCTGCATGTGTCACAGTGGATACCGTCTTTAGAGGAAACATCTCCTGCTTTGGACACTTGCTTGAATTGCCACATCACTTGTAGAAGAGGCATTCCCCAAACTGACGAATTCATTATCTGCTGACCTTTACAAAGTATTGCCTGAAACAGCCTGTTTTGCACTGCTTCACTGCAGGGCTACAAATACATTAAAACATATAGATATAGATATTCATGTCCGTGTTAACATCCCTTGTTTTTGTAAGTTCTGAGTCATCCCCCACTGTTGGCCAAAAGGGGCAAAATATCTCACAGGAGAGCTGTCTATACAGAAACAGTTTCTCAGCACAATTTGCTTTCATGTTCATTGTAAAACTACCCTATCCTCTGATATTCAAGGAGGTTAAAGTGTTCATATAGCACTGCTACTTTAATTCAGACATTTAATAAGCTTAGCTGATGAGGGTCAAGGCGATTTCCCCAAAGGAATGGGTATGTTATTTTCAACTTAGCTTGCTCTGGCAGATGCTAAGCAACGCATCCCACTGAAGTTTCCTTGTCAGAAGTTGAAATTTTTGCATGTCAGAGTTCATAAGCTTCATTGCTCTTCTCAGTAGCACAGAAAAGCACCTTGTTAGAAAGTGGTTAGGCAGTTTACCATGTTTTTGGTTTTCTTCCACGTACTAACTTAACCAAAACAAATAATCTAAATATAGCTGTTGCCTCATTGTTAGAGCTAAGAAGTGCTATCAGTTGCCATATTGTGGACATGTTTGTGTGGAGTCGTTGGAAACCAAAACAGGTGGAGACAGGAGCAGGGCCACACCCCCAAATCTCAGAAACAATATGGGGCTTAGGACTGCACATACGGTACATGCTAATCTGGTAACCTGTGCCTTCATTATCTCAATTCAGGCATTGCCTTTCCTGGTTAAACAAATACCTGTGGGCAGGAGAGCAGATAGAAGCATGCTGGCTTAGTCCTGGCTCTGTTGCCCTCCATGTTTTCAAAGACGTCTGTCTGCAATGGGGAAAGCCTTTTGTACTCATGGAGATTTCTCATGTGATTTTCCATGAACTCTGATTTTCCAGAATTCTGAGCAGGACCTTTTTTTAAGCCGGAACTAAACAGAACTTAGTTCCCCACACCTCCCAGGTGGGCTCCATCAGTATCCATCCCATCAGTAGATGTCTGAATAGGGATATTGGAATGAATGTTTCTACTGTGTAAATGCTACGAGCACGAAGTGAGAGGTTAGAAAATAAATAGTGTTTCAACCTCTCGTGAATTTTTGACCAGGAATGCTCTGTGAAGTTTATCACCGGGGCAAATATTAAAGCACTGGCATGAAATGAGAGTGCAGGTCTTGGTTGGATGATGGTATTATTTGGGTTCATGATATGGTGGTTGTTGTTGTTGGCCCATCTGTTCAGTCTGTCATTTCAACTTGTTGGCCTCCTTTGTTTATTTTGCCGAATTGGTTTTGGATATGGGGAATTTGTGTGTTTTTATTCATAAGAAAAGTTACATGTTCTTTCTCCAGGAAGGTGAGGAGACAAACTTAGAAAATATTGAAATGTTGAAGTAATGTCTTCATTTATCTAATGGCCACAGGTCTATGCAGAGTGCAGTCCTTTGTTTGCCTTCATAAGTGGGTACAAACACCCATTTCTCTGATTAAGGAGCTATCTGTTAGGATTTATTCATATGGACTTCATTCAATTTTTATTCAACCTAGTCTTGTAAAACTTTCATCTGTGAGGAATACATTCAACCTTGTGTTTTATCATATTTTGTTCCTTCAATGCTATTGCTGCATCTTTCTTTAACCTTATTCAGATTTCTTCAGTAAAGGTTTTAAAGCTCTTATTATTATTGTCTCTGTCCTTCATTGATTCAGTCCTCTTTAGTATCTTTTTCACTGTAGTTTAGATAGCTATTGGCAATAGCCTGAACTCAGAACCATTCTTGCTGTGTCCTTTTGAAGACCATAGGACTGTTTACAATATAAAAACACAAAAATGCATAGCATACGAAAGAGAAAGGGGGGAAAGACACATACACTGCAAATTTTTCAGAGCTATTACTGATAAAGCTGTCCTGAATAATTGGTTTCTATTAGTTTATTCTGATTATTTGTTGACCAGGTCTTTATTTTGACAATAAATAATCTAGGAGTCAGAATTCTAATATTTGAATTGTTAACCACATCACGAAAATGCCCAGGCAATACCTTTGGTGCTTAGAATATTAGTAATTACTTTCTGGAAATGGACACCACTGAGATGTCCACTTATAAACGTAAGAAACCTTTAGTGATTATTATTACTATGAAAACATGGTTTGTAAATCTGTTTCATTATTTCAGTCCCTGTTGATGAGAGAAACATGGCATAGCTAGTGAAATGCCATCTTGGGCATATGTGTTGGGTGTGTTGCTCTCATCCTCTCCAGCCCAGTCTCCAAGGCTTAGGCTCATTGTGAGAGGCAGGTGTGCACTTTTTGCAGGTCCTCTCTAAACTGCCTGATCAGATGAGTGAGCCTTTGTTGTCTGGTTGACTCATGTAGGACTCAGACCTGAGTTTAAATGCCTGCTCAAGTACAGATCTGTTAAGTGGCCACTATCACTTGTCATTCAGCTTCTACCTCCAATCTAAAAAATGGGAATTAACCTGCCTTCCATGATCTACCTTCCTTACAAGTTTGTTGCAAAGGTAAACAAGCTTATAAATGAAAGTCCTATGTTCTCTTTGCATTATTGAGGGGTAATGTTAATTAAATTAATGGTTTAATACTCTAAATGTCGTGACGCAGCATTGTAGCAGCTCTTTCCAAGAGTTACTGCCTGCGACATAGTCCCTCCTGAGTTCCACTGCAACAAAGACAGAAAGGTGAGACAGCTACAGTGTGGTTTCAGTTGTGCATAATTTTGTGGGAATTGCTGCTGTGCTACATGACTGTTCAGTGCAGGCAATACTGAAGCACCTCTGCTCTTAAATCGTCTCTGAAATGTGTGCAGTGGAGAAAAAGAGAAACCTCCCTGTAGCCTTTCTTGTTTGTACTACTTGGCTTGGGCTATTTGATACCTAGTGCAGAATTAATGAGAGAATGGCGGCACTGTGGAAGACCTGTCAGTTGATTCCACATTATGGAGGGAGAATGAATTAGGAATACAGCCAATGTGTGTTTAAATGGCTCTACTTGAGCATCACTAATCAAATAATAGGGCTGCATATTAGGCCATATTATATGTCCCTATAAATGCATAAATTATTTGCTTACTTATTTAACAAAATTTATGTAACCTTTATTTAACAAAATTAATAGACGCAGTGACCGTTTTGCGTGTGGGTACATGGCTTGGCATAGTGTGGGTACATGGCTTGGCATTTTTCTGGATATACCCTGGCTGTTAGTTAGACCTTAGCCCTTCCTATCTTGCCAGATAATGCATTTCAGTATACATAGATTAAGTCTGTCTGGTTTTATCACCACTAGTTGGTCAACAGTTCTAATTCTACACCTGCCATATTAACGGATGTGATTTTGTGGAATGATGTCCTGTATAGGAGCCTCGGGATAACCAAACTACTTCAGGATAGCTTAGTCTTATATGATCCACACACAAGGTACAGGCATGTGGTAAAATCAGCATCGGGTAAATAACAAAAAACTTTTCTTTAAAAACCATAAACACACTTGGCGCATTGATTAAATAAGTTAAGATTTAATGACACCCTTTCATGTTTCTCCTTGCTGTCTTTCAGTCTGTACTCACAGTTCTGTCTGTTAAGGACATTATCTGACTGTTAGCGACTATTAGATGCATGTTACCAGATATATAAATGAATAGCTAGGATGAAAATAAAATCTATAGCGAGCATTTAAGTTTAGTTAATTGTCACTCAGAGGAGAAGATGGTGAAATGCAAACAGGGGACACAGAAAGGGCTGAACTCCTCAATGCCTTCTTTGCCTCAGTCTTCTCCGATAAAGAAAACAATGCCCGACCTGAAGAATTTGGAGCAAATGATTCAGCAGAGGAAACACAGCCCAGAATAACTAAGGAGATAGTACAAGAATACTTGGCTAGTCTAGATGTATTCAAGTCTCCAGGGCCAGATGAACTGCATCCAGGAGTATTAAAAGAACTGGCAGATGTGATCTCAGAACCACTGGCAGTCATCTTTGAGAATTCTTGGAGAACAGGTGAAGTCCCGGCAGACTGGAGGAGGGCAAATGTTGTCCCTATTTTCAAAAAGGGGAAAAGAGAGGACCCAAATAATTACCGCCCAGTCAGTCTGACATCAATACCAGGGAAGATTCTGGAGCAGATCATTAAGCAAACAGTCTGTGAGCACCTAGAAAGGAATACTGTGATCACCAATAGTCAGCATGGATTTCTGAAAAATAAGTCATGTCAGACTAACCTGATCTCGTTTTTTGACAGAATTACAAGCCTGGTAGATGAAGGGAACACAGTGGATGTAGCCTACCTTGATTTCAGCAAGGCATTTGACAAGGTGCCCCATGATATTCTTGTAAAGAAGCTGGTAAAATGCGGTCTTGACTATGCTACCACTCAGTGGATTTGTAACTGGCTGACTGACCGAACCCAAAGGGTGCTCATCAATGGTTCCTCTTCATCCTGGAGAAGAGTGACTAGTGGGGTGCCACAGGGTTCTGTCCTGGGCCCGGTCTTATTCAACATCTTTATGGATGATGGACTCAAGGGCATCCTGGATCAAATTTGGATGATGGACTCAAGGGCATCCTGATCAAATTTGCAGATGACACCAAACTGGGAGGGATGGCTAACACCCCAGAGGACAGGATCACACTTCAAAACGACCTTGACAGATTAGAGAACTTGGCCAAAACAAACAAGATGAATTTTAACAGGGAGAAATGTAAAGTATTGCACTTGGGCAAAAAAAAATGAGAGGCACAAATACAAGATGGGTGACACCTGGCTTGAGAGCAGTACATGTGAAAAGGATCTAGGAGTCTTGGTTGACCACAAACTTGGTGGTCAACCAAGACTCTTGGAGTCTTGGTTGACCACAGCCAAGAGTGTGACGCGGCAGCTAAAAAAGCCAATGCAATTCTGGGCTGCATCAATAGGAGTATAGCATCTAGAACAAGGGAAGTAATAGTGCCACTGTATTCTGCTCTGGTCAGACCTCACCTGGAGTACTGTGTCCAGTTCTGGGCACCACAGTTCAAGAAGGACACTGACAAACTGGAACATGTCCAGAGGAGGGCAACCAAAATGGTCAAAGGCCTGGAAACGATGCCTTATGAGGAACGGCTAAGGGAGCTGGGCATGTTTAGCCTGGAGAAGAGGAGGTTAAGGGGTGATATGATAGCCATGTTCAAATATATCAAAGGATGTCACATAGAGGAGGGAGAAAGGTTGTTTTCTGCTGCTCCAGAGAAGCGGACACGGAGCAATGGTTCCAAACTACAAGAAAGAAGATTCCACCTAAACATTAGGAAGAACTTCCTGACAGTAAGAGCTGTTCGACAGTGGAATTTGCTGCCAAGGAGTGTGGTGGAGTCTCCTTCTTTGGAGGTCTTTAAGCAGAGGCTTGACAACCATATGTCAGGAGTGCTCTGATGGTGTTTCCTGCTTGGCAGGGGGTTGGACTCGATGGCCCTTGTGGTCTCTTCCAACTCTATGATTCTATGATTCTATGTAACAGCTAAAAAGCAGTGTATGGTTTGTGTCTGTCAAGCTAATTTCACATTTCATGTAATACGCCATACAATTCCCCCGTTCCACTTAGCTCAGTTAGCATTTATCTCTCAATTCGTGTATGTCTCATTGGCTGCTCTCCTGTACACAGCTATACTGCTTAAATCCCTCTTAAGTCAATGGGAATCAATCAGCCTAACTGTACACTGGGTTGCCGCTTTCACCTTTATAATATTAAGCTGTTAAGGCTTACCATATGTGCAAAAGAGCCCATAGCATATAGCAAGCACTTTATTTTCCTGAAAAAACACATTTCAGAAGAGTGTACACTTGTTTCACCAAGTCTTATATCTCTTTCTGAGCTTAACTATTCTCTTGATGGATTGTGTGCCTTATTGTTCTCGTTTGCATGTAACATTAAGCAATAGTTAATGCTAAGTTATAGTTAATAAACCATCATTAAAACCAAGGTATCTCACACACAGTCACTCAAAGCATGGTTTGTACATCACAGAACAGATTCTTTCTCCTCCACTGTTGAATTTTAACCTGTTCTACACTAGTAGCTTTGGAGCAGTGACAGATCCTTAACCATAGTTAAGGATAGAGGTCCAAGTTCACACATAATACTAAGCCATGGTTAATGTTAAGAAAAGTTTATAAACCGTGGCTTAATGTTAGATGATCAACTTTAACTTTAGTTAAATAAACCATGGCTTATAAGCTGTAGCTTATTGTAATGTGTGAACATGGTCAGCATTGCTGTTTATTAAACAAAACAGAAGGTTTCGTAATATCCTAGTACTAGTAGAATGTGAGAGTTTTAAAATTCATGTATAAGAACTTAAAAATATGTACACAAGGAAATGATTAATCCAATTTGCATTTTAAAGCAAATAACCTACTGTGATAGACTGTTACATCTGATGATGCATAAACATTAAAATGACTTTGCCAAATACAGGAAGTTTTAATTATGCTTGTGTAGATTCATGCAGATCAGCTTTTTCTTATCTATAGTGCTTATCTTTGTTTAAAAAACTACTTATCTTCTTCTTAGTTAAGAACTATGGTTTGAAGTTACAGTTTGGCCCATCATTAAGTATAACCACAGCACAGAAGATTGATTTGTACAACTCTGTGGGTCTCTTTCCACCCCTTCTGCTTTACCAAATGCATAGCAATATAATGTACATTCTTAATCTAACACCATGTTTTTAGGACTAAATTTGAATTCGATTATATGTAAATGTCTCTATCTGTCCTGATCATCTGTGCTGGATCGAAACTTCATTACATCAAAGTAAGCTATGTCATATCAGTACATGCTACACTGCCTATGAATTTGACACCATTTCCCCTAAAATGTGATTGCTTATCTGCCTTAAGCCATTAGGAGAGTAACTGCAATGTCTTAATATTGTGATTTGAGCTATGCAAGACTATTGAAAATAATTTAAGCCCCTATAGCTAGAACAAACCCTTATTTGACCTACTTGTACTATTTATATGGTGGAGCATATGGCATCTCTACTTCCATTCATAATAATAGTACAACAAGAGCTGCAGCATTTAATCCTATTTTTTTATGCTCATGTTATGATTGCTTTCCTGAATAGTTGCATTTTCAGTCCAGAAATATTAAAAATTTCTCTAACTCTTATCTCCCCAGCAACACAACTCACAGGAGAGCCATGTGTATCTCCTCATAACTGTAATACTTTCCTTTCCTTTTAATTAGGTGGTGGTGGTGGTCTGTTACGTTTAGTTGCCAGTGTGTTGTATTTAGGAAGTATAAAACCAGAAACTCAGGCTTTTACTCTGGCTTATACTTCCTTAAGTGAAGCTTATTCTATCATTCATGTTATGCAATCAGTTGATAAAAGATGGGCAGAATTTTGAGACCAGCTGAATATGTGAGCCCTCTTACAGTTAATTAGGTATTTATTAGAGCTGTAAGCTAAGATTTCAAATATTGATTAAACCGCTTAATCAGGAGAGAGACCATCATCCATCATCACTTTGCTGTTTGGTAGAAAGCTCTATCTCTTGAATTTTTGCTTGCTATGCAGCTGTTAAAAACACAGAAATCAAAGAGACAGGTCAGTTCTGTCTTTACACAGGTAAACTCTGTTCCTGCTTTGTGCACTGAAAAACTTGGAGTTCTTGGTTGCTGAAATCATTGCCGAGACCATATTTTTTGCAACTCTAAAAATGCTTATAAAATTCAAAGTCCCTAAGAAACATCCCTTCCCACACTTCATTTTGAAATACCATTTCTGCTACATAAATTTAATGATTGATAGCCCACTTTATTCACAATACAACCATAAGAATTCCAATCTGGGACACTGTAGGAGCAAAGAAATGGACACTTCCTCCCTACTCTTTGGAAATAAATTGATAGGGTGTGAGCTGAAATGTTCAAGAATCAGTTGCAAGGCAATAAACAGATTTGCTAATGAGTGGACTTTTGGTTTAATAGCAGATTGTACTCATTTTGAAATGAGACACCAGTTCTCAAACCTGTTTTTATAGTAGTGCCAAACTCCTGATCATACGCGTTTGATTTACAAATGAAACAGTCATCCAGAACCAACTTGCTGAGACAGTCATACACAAGCAGTGGGATGGGGGCAAATAATAATAATAATGATTGTTTCCTGCTGACAAAATCAGTTGATTCTTCTTTTAAAACTACAAAGAGAGAGAGAGAGAGATTTGCTGATCAATTCCATTGCAAGACCATGACCTTTCTCAGAAAAGTGTGGACAATTTCTAAATTCATTGCATTGTTAGACCACAAGCAATGCAAACACTTAATAATATATTTTCAATACCAAATACTTTATAACACTACAGGTATGGAATGTATGAACATCCAGCCATTGATTCCTATGTATGAATTCTATATTTTATGCCACTGGTGCATTCAAAATTACATCAGAAATTCAATTGTTTACCAAAGTATATATAGAGCTCTCACATTTTGAAAATTGACTTAGTTATCCAGTTGTCAGCTGAAGCAAAGCAGTCAATATCCACATCAAATGTATATCAGACCTGAGAGCAGAAAGTCAAGTACAGTGGTACCTCGGGTTAAGAACTTAATTCATTCTGGAGGTCTGTTCTTAACCTGAAACTGTTCTTAACCTGAAGCACCACTTTAGATAATGGGGCCTCCTGCTGCCGCTGTGCCGCCGCTGCACGATTTCTGTTCTCATCCTGAAGCAAAGTTCTTAACCCGAGGTAATATTTCTGGGTTAGCGGAGTCTGTAACCTGAGGCGTATGTAACCTGAAGCGTATGTAACCCGAGGTACCACTGTATCTAATCTACAGCTCAAACACTGGCAGAAAACCACACATGCAACAATCACACCTCCAGACATTTTAGGCCACAACCCCCAATCATTCTCCACCATGGGATATAATGGGCAGAGGCTGTGGAAGTTGAAGTCCAAACAAACTTGGAGGGCATCAGGTTTGGGGAAGATGTAAGCTGAGAAGAAAAAGAACATGTACCGTTCTCAGCTTCATAAAGTGATATTTTTCATCAGGTTTGTTTCAGCTTTAAAAAAAATCAAAAAGGTATTTGGGAACATGAGCATTTGTTTTATTTTTTTCTTTTGAGACTTAGGCTAGAATCCTATACCAAGTACCTGGGAGTAAGTCCCATCCAACTCAGTTGGACTTCTCATCCAGACATGTATAGGATTTCTCTATTTATTCCAGGAAAAGATGGCAAAGCTCTGTTCTGTGAGTAGAACTCCACTCATGAGTCTCATAGGTTGAAGAACATTAACTCAGTGGTGGTTAATGCAGAAAGTCTCTGTTTCAATCCATGGCATTTCCAGGTAGAGCTAAAAAATGGTGCTGGATGAAGCACAGGAGAGTCATTGCTAGTCATTGTAGACCTGTAGTCCCTGACATTAGACAACCCTCCTAACATGTTGTGTGGGCAGGGAGAAAAGGAGAAAGTGTGTGTTTTGGTTTGGGACAATTTACCTGTTTTGGGGGGGGGTGGCTTGCTTTCATTTGTGTACATGTGTGTCTTTTATTTTGTGTTGGTGTAGGTGTAAGTGTTTTGCCCATTTTGGAGAGGATTTTGAGCATCATCAGCTGGGTATTCTGTGGTGCCTATCATTTCCAAATGTGTCCATGGGCCCAACAAGTATGGGTCTCCTAATGCAGGCAATATTGAGCCAATTGGAGCAATGGCCTAATAGAAGATAAATTCCTGTCTTCCTATGATCCAACCTTGTTAGTTTTATATCAGAGTTCTGATATTAGAAAATGTTGTGATACATTTGATCATGTCATTCGCAGTCCTCACGTAAGTTTTCCATTTTTGTTTCTAACAATTTATTATTTTTATTTTTATTTTAGGAAATAGCATATTACATTCGGCTGCAGACAGTGTAACCAGTGCAGTACAGAAGGCAAGTCAAGCTTTGAATGAGCGTGGTGAAAGGTTAGGTCGAGCAGAGGAAAAGACAGAGGATATGAAGAACAGTGCTCAGCAGTTTGCAGAAACTGCACACAAGGTATGAAATTAATAAAATACAGCTTAAGGAAAAGGACAAGAAATCCTTAATATGGTAATAACTTCTATGAGAAGCAGGTTGCTAGGAAACCCCTAATATTAATATGCAAGATTGTTTTCACATATTGCTGTCAACTGTTTAATCTCATCAAAAGGTACCAAACCCTTGTTGATAAATGCTGGCAAAGGGGCACATTCTGACCTGGTAAGTTAGCGCTGGCATTTGTTTGTTTGAAAAATATGCAGTGCACACTTCTAGTGCCTGCATATTGAGGTGGGGCAGGGGTGTTTTACAGCAATTAAGTAAATCAAATAAAGCACAACATTCCATAAAATGATGTAATACAACAGAGATGGGTTCAACAGATACAAAAATATCAGATAAAAAATTATATGCCCCAATAAAACACATGTTTGCTGGAATACAAAAAAGTTTTTACATTCTCTTGGAAGATTCTGAGGAAACTGAGAATATGGTGTGAAGGCTAATGTTCTACTATGTGCATTAACTAAATCTGAGGTAGGGCCTTCTCAGTAGTGGCACCCACCCTATGGGTGGTATCCAACTAAGGCTGCAGTCCTAACCATGACTATTTAATTCAATATGGTTTACTCCCGGGTAAGTGGGGTTACCATGTCATACTCTGAATAGACCCAGAGAAGTCAATGCCAGTGAGATTTTTCATTATAAATAACAAACACAAACAATCCAAGTGTAAGTTAAAAAATACTAGTTTTCAGAGCTGCAAATTAACAAATCATACACTTACAAAGTTCCCCAAATATTTTAGATTTAAAAATAGCCATGACAGCCAACAGTTTTCATCTGACAAGCTTCTCACTGCTAGCACATACAAAGCAACCTCATAAATAACAAACTTATCTTTATCAACCATCTAATTTTGAAATCACCTGTTTGACCTTCTAAAAAATTCTGGAATGAATAGAAGGATCTGCTCCTATGAAGGGCAATAAAGAACATAGTACACAGTATCTCCGTCTGACCTCATCCACTTACACAAAAATGGTCTTTTGTTGGCCTTTTAAAGAATGTACTGGTTAAATATTCTGTTGGCATGGTTTGAAAAGCTGAGCAGAGTAACACATATCTAACAAGGGGAAAAAAGTCCCACAGATTGCAAGCAAAGTGTTGCATCAAACTATGCAGCAAGACCTGACAAAAAGGATATGAGGATTTGCATTTTCCATCTCCCATTTTGCTTTGTGATACAGTCAGGACCAGGAGAGGAATGTTTCCACCAGCAGTGCAAAATACATCCTTTGGATTGCATTGTAGCATTTTCCCTATTATACATTTACACTTAAGTCTTGTGCTGCCCTTGGTATTACTGTGGCTATTCCTTACATCTCCCATCATAAAAAGGAGCTTATATTTCTAACTGTGCCGACAAATACTCTTACTTTTTACCCGTAGAAGATGGGTGCTCACTTCACTGCATGTTTTTATGTTTAAGTTAATTTTGAACTGCTCCCATTGCCCCCAGACACCACGTCTGTGAAGGCTGAAAGCCTTCTCTTAAAGTGGCTATCTTGGTCTTTGAATCTTTATCAGTCTGGCTATCACTCGGCAACTTCCACTAACAAGGACTATCTGGACTATACATACATGCTTCTGTAAATGGAGTTGGAAGCAAATATAGACCATCCCTGACTACCCCAACAGCTTGTCTTCCCAGACTTTTGTTGCACTGCATCCATTCAGCCCAAGCACCTCCTGTCCTTGGGGCAAATCTCTTTTCAAACAAGCCTGATCTGTTAACCTTGCCTGTGATCTAGACTAGCAACCTCTGTCTTTCCTCACATAATTGGCTTCTTTGCTAAGCCTTCTGCTTTCCCTTAAACGCACTTCATAATGTTCTCAAGACTTGGTATCTCCTGTATTCACAGCCTTTCTCTCACACTCCTCTATTATTATATGCTACAAGGACTGACCATCACCTTTTAGTTTCATAATAAATATGGAATTGTAGGACGTGTGTGTGATGCAACATTCAAGAACTCTAGACAACCTGGAATATGACTCTTCTTCCTTTTCTTTAAAAAGATATATATGAATATTTCAAGCATCGTATCACACCCCTAGAAACTACAGGAAAATCTTGAAACTTATTCCTTTAATCCTCATTTATTTATCCTGCATTTATGTTTTTCTGCAACATTCGGAACTGAATACTAATGAGCAATACTGAATTCCTGTGTTGCTTTCTCCCACTTTGTAGTGAAACAAACTAATTAATCTGGTTTGTGTTTACTTTTAAACTCTTTGAAGTGACTTCACAGAGTCATTGTTGCAAAGTCAATTATTTATACAAGTGGCTGGTTTATGTGCTTTGTTCCCAATACTAATCTGTGCCGTGCCTGAAATGTAAAATAATCCTGCACTGGCAAAAATCCTAATGATGACGTCTATTAATGTAAAGAAAGAAAGAAAGAAAGAAAGAAAGAAAGAAAGAAAGAAAGAAAGAAAGAAGATTTAAGTAAATATCTGTGTGCCTTTCAGCATCTTCATTTTTAAGGAACATTTTAGAATCAAGTCAAGGATCTCACTTAAAAGATGTAGCACAATGCTGTGACATTTCGTCAGCTCCTGATATCACTATTAAAATGTTGTCATTAGATGGCTGAGGTGGTGTCCAGGAAGTGACTACATGTCAAGTTAATTTCAGTATTAAGTGGTAAGATGTGGGGAGAGATGCTTGCTAGCACATCACATGAAAAGGCTTTTCTGTGTGTATCCCAAAATAACCAGATATAAGTGCCAGTATGAGAGCTGATATTGAAAGATGCAGCTGTGTTCTTGTTACCTACTTTAAAATGTCTTGAGTATTTGGTGGGGGGGGGGGAATCATTTATTGAAACCCAAGAGATTTGTTGCCAGTCACTGTTGCCAACAATAAACTAGATGGACTGGTGCTCTGTTAGCTTCCTATGACACAGGTTTGTTCAGTATTCATAAGGATAACTCAAGAGGTCTGCACTGGTTACCAATTTGCTACTGGGCCAAGTTCAAGGTATTACTATCAGCATATAAAGCCCTTAACAACTTGGGACCAGCCTTACCTGACATGCATCCACTCGACCGCTTCAGTCGGTGGAATTGGCACTATTACAGGTGCCATATAAGACCTGTACCTAATTTGTAAGAACTTGATTGTTTTGTGTGGCAGAGCCTACACTTTGGAACTCCCTGTCTACTGAGATTGAGCAGGTGAATTCACTGACCTCTTTTTTGGCATCTGCTAAAAACATTTTCTTTAGACAAGCCTACCCAGATGCTTTGAAAGTTAAGGTGATTTTAATCTGATTTAGTCCCAACCGACTCCAGCTACAAAAGGTGAGGCTGCTGAACAGATTCTTGGGCTGGGGTACTGGTTAGGGTTTTTCATTGGGGGAGGGTTTTGGCTGATTTTTATTTTTTTGTCAACTTAAGGTGTTCATATTTAAGAACACCCCCCTAGCTTATGCAAACTATATGCTCTATATAGAGGATCATAATCAAGAGTCTCTGTGTGTTTCCACCTCCCTTGTAGATGGGTCTTAGTTCCTTACATTTTTGTATAAATCAAGCCGCACTTTGTTGTGACATCAGGTCCCCTGAACAGTGGTTTGAGCTATCCCTCCAAACTAAGATTGTAAACCATGGTTTGATTCTGCTTTGGAGGGATCACTCAAGCTACCGTTAGTTCTGTATTTGCAATGATGAGGGGAAGGGTTTAATATGCTTATATTTCCTTTCAAAGCTTTCTTTAGAAGTTAGATAATCTCATTAACATTGCATGTGATATTTGTAATTTACTCTAAATAAAGTAATTTTAAGGTATTTCTTTTTATCTTGGTTGGGTTTCAGCATCTTCACCTTGAAGTGAGCGAAAACAGCTAAGTATCTTCCTTCTGTATTGATTATATGGTCTGTGAATGCAGCAAGCAATATAAACTCAACAGGAGAAAGTTTTATTGGGATTTGCAGCCAATATATACATGCTTCCTTTTTGTCTGCAGCACAGGAACTAAGCCTAGTTCATAAATGTCCAGCCATAATTGTAAATAAGTCTTAATGCATCTCTCACTCTCTCACACATTTTCCCTCCAGCTTGCCATGAAGCACAAGTGCTGAAAATGCCTACTGTAAAGATCTTTCCAAGAGGAACTGAAAAGCTAGATTCATCATTTTTTTACTGGAGATACAACCACATGTCTGCTTTTTTCTACAGTTCATTGAAGCCCAGTTATTCCAGTTACTATGTAGGAAATAAGTTGTATTCCTATCTTTTTGTATTGCTAAGCCATTCTGCACTTTTACCATATATATTTTTTATTATTTAAAATAAAAGATGGTGTTAACCTGGAAATTGGACCAAAGGACATACTGAACTGCATTGATCTTCAACATCACACTTTTCCCAGTATTAAGAAAGAAGAAATAAAACTGCCTACGGGGAAGATTACCAAATGAAAATAAAATCCAAGGAATTTGGTTTACAATGATCTCTTTGAACAATTTTTAGAGCTACATAGTTTATGCCTTCGATCACTGAGCAAAACGAAATGAATTATTTGCTATGAAAAAGCAGCCTTCTCATTTCTGCCAGTATTAATACTCATATTTTGCATGTGCCATCACCAGCACCACAGTGCAAATCTGGATTCGAGAGGTCAACTTGTGGTCAACACTACATTTTCAAAATAACTTCTTCTTTTTTACTCTTCTGATTTATTCTTTGGACTGTATAATACCACCGAGAATTCACACTTGAGATGTTAAGGCTAAGGAAACTGATGATTAAATTTCTAAATGTCTCTGCATTTAGTCTGGAATTTAGCAGTCAAATTATAAAATAGAATTTTCCCTTTGTAAATGAGATTTTTTAAAAAGAGAGAGAGAACATTCCGAATCCACATTATACAGGAATCATTCCAGCATTTTAATGTGTCCACGAACACTTACTACACTTGCTGAAGCTGCAGTTCTGCTTAATGTTAAGCATGCGTCAATTTTAGTGCTTTGAGTAACTTTGGTACATTTATTCCCAACACTGCAGCCTCGCCATCCTTGGCTAGGAGAAGCTAAGGTTGAACTGCCCTTGCCTTGAGTGGTTCCCAAGGAGACTCATAATTTTTGAGTAACTAAAATTAACCTTGCATTTTGTAGAATACTCACTTGCACACATACAAATTTTGTTGGTTTTGAAGCTTTTGCCGTTAGACCTAACAACATGCACAAAAGCCTCTTGGTTGAGCTGTGCATGGAGTTCTTGGCTCTAGAGCTCAGCATCCAGTACTTAGGGTTTGCTCAGTTAGCTTGCAACACTTGCTCTATAAGCACATCCATTGCACATGAAGTCAGTTCTGTCTGCTTTGTCAGCATCAGTACCAGACCATTCTTACCTAACTTCCCTTCAAGAGATGATTGAGTCGTATGGATCCAACCACACCCTTTCCTCTGATAGCACTGAATATTTGCTAGGCATAGGAAGATAAGTGCGCAGAAAATGTGAGGGTCTTTCCATGACTCTCCAGAACAACCCCGCCTCCTCCATAAGTTACAGCAAATGTTTCAGGATTTCTGATATATTTTGCATTTTCTTCTCTGATTTTCCTCCCTGCTTTGAATTTTTAGATCCAAAGTGATATGTGAGCAGAATTTCATGTTATTTCACTGCTATCACATTATTGATGCTGATTGGAACACACCTAATAGTTTTCAAATAAGGCAGCCCAAGAGATGAGAAAAAAGGTTTGTAGATATAGGAGAGCGAAATTTCTGCATTTTTATTTTTGTTTGCACAGACACCAGCAAAACAAAACAAGCAGCTTTTAATGCAGATGAACCTTTAAATCAACACAGAGATAACATTCATTTAATTAGACTTAACTGCCCATTAGATTTGTTTGAAATTGTAAGAGAAAAGTGGCTTTGTGGACCCCGCACCCCTTAGGAGTTACAAGCCTGCCAGTTAGACATGTTCCAAATCAGAATAAGGTGGTTAAATGTAATGCCATCACTGTTCGTCCAAGGTGCATTTTGAACCCTTGGCTCCACCTGACGCACCTACTGCTCAGGAATTAAATGGGCCAGCGAAATATCCAGTAGAACTTTGCCCTTTTGAATTAGACTAAAGTATACAGCATTTTCCAAAGCAATTTTGTTACCAGTTTTTCATTACTGTTTTTAATAGGCTTGGGCGAGGCAGGGGTGTCAGGATTAAAATAATAATAATAAGTAATGAGAAATACAAGCTAAAATACAGCTGCAATGTCAGTTTTGCTGAAGTTAGTGGATGAAACTGGAGATCGTCACAAAGGCAGCCTGTGGCACCCTTCACACACAGCAATGTGGGTACCACCTTTCTGTAATGCTGCCCCATGCAATGGGCTATGTGTGAATAGTGCAGCTATGTAGGCAGGACTCATCGTAGGGATCTTTCCCACATACCACCGAGTGCCCCGGACAAGTAGTCACATCATTCATAGGCAGTTCCAGCTCTCTAAACTGCATCATGCAAAGCCAGCACCAATATGTGGCCATAGCTGAAAAGGACTTCAGTTGCAGATTAGATTAATTTACAATGAACATGAATGAAGTGTTAGGTAACACAGTGTGAATGAGGATACTACTTGCAGTTGGCCATATCTGATCGGAGGACTACTGCTAAATTCCAGATTTTCCATTGCTTGTACTGTGAACCATTATTCTGTATGTTATATTTATTTTGCACATTTTTTGCATTTCAGCTCAATGATACTTTTGGCTTCTTGTCAAATTTTCAAACTGCCAAGCAACCCCTGGTGATTTTATCACTTTGATGTATCAAAAATTAGATCTTAATTTGTACTTTTGCTATTGAGTAAAGTTAAATTTCATGGTGCCTTTTTTTTTTTTTTTTTTTTTTTTGAGAACTAGAAGCAAATGTGCTGACATCTAATACTGAAGGTAATAAACATTATAGTGTTAAAAACGTCCTCCTGAGAATAGTGGTAGTATACGATTCTAGTATTAGATATTTGAGTACACAAAGTATACCGTAATTCAGGTTAATGTTTCATATTCAAGAATGTATTTGTAAAAAGTAACAAGAACCATAGTTTCTTTATCAACTTTTTAAAAGGTCTGCGAAGAATAAAAACCATGTGTTACTGAACTTCAAACTGTTATATCAGTGAGATCAGTCTTAACAGCCTATTTTTGTGGCTAGCAAAATGTGCATTAATGTGAAAATGTTAACAGAACTTGCTCACTAAATAAGTGATCTTAAGTTTGTTGTGCTTTAACATGCCAAAATTGTAAATTCTTGTTGATATGATATTCTTTCTCAAAAGTCCTAGGGATATAGGGAAAAAGACACCACACCATTCTGCAATAAATGGGTTCTTTTCTAATCCTGGTTTTTGTCATTCAATAAAATATGCTGTTCTCCTAGATTATTTGGTGAGAGAAGGCATGGCTGTAAATTTAGCCTTGTAGAAGGATTTTTGTTATTATTCCATACCTCCTCTTTTGCTCTTAATCCTTTTAGGTGACACTTAAGGGCGCTTCCAGTAGACCTGCATTTTGAGCATTCATCCTGATTTATTTGCAGGCAGATTCGACTTGGTTAGCTGTTTTACTGAGCATTTGCTTTTGTTTATAAGGAGGCTAGATGATGTAGCATCCCACACTTTCTGCTACTTTTTCCTTTTTGCTAAAAAAAAGAAGAAAATTATCTTTTGGGAAGCAGGTTTGATGTGCAATATCTCTAAATCAACTTTAATTGCGCAACTGGAATTTGCTGGTATGTGGACGACTATCACCCCAAAATAGTGACTGTCTCAAGGTGCCCAAAGTCTTAAAAGCTCTGTGGGAAGCACATTTTGAACTGGGAGCTCAGCGGCGCCTCCCTCCACCCCTCGGCCACACCAGCAAGGGCTTATTTACACAACTACTTTATGGTGGTTACTGGAACACTTAGCCATGTTCTCCCCCCACCCCTTATTTCCTTCTTTTGTTGCTGGCAGAAGTGCCTAATAAAATACTGCATACTAGAGATCCATAAGGAATCAGCCATTCAAAATAAAGATTTCATGGCGCATACTTGTTGTATATATGCCTTAACTAAATGATTTACACAAAGTTGGCCACTGATTTTCATATGTATTCCAGAAAGATAAGATTGCCTGCAAAGAATGTGACACTTGTTTTGTGGCCTGAAATGTGTGCAGAAGCTGATCTCTGAAGACCGTCATCTTTTGCATCACATCATTCAGAATTGTTTTGGCTTCTTGTCACACCTGTACTGTAAATATTCACATTACTAAAAGGTATATTTACCAATGTGCTACATGCACATTACGAAGTGCTACTGGACCGATCCATCCTCTTGAAGAATAAAAAGCACCATGGCTCTAAATGGTTACGGTGCTCAACTACATTGCTGAATGTTGTGAATGCAAGTTGCAGTTTGTCCCTTCAATAAATAGCGACTTCTCTCTTCGTCAGGGCATAGGAATGTCTAGGCCCTTGGAATGAGATGTTGGCCTTGTACAAAACTATAATCTGGCAAAATAGAATTCATTGTATGTATTGTTCTGTGTGTGATTCACATAACTGTAAAATGACAATTTTGTTTTCATAATAAAAGTTTTAATAAGTATATGAACATGACTTTCTGCTTTTATATTTTGGGACGCCCCAGCTATTACAAAAGTATTGTGAAAATGCTGGCTTTTGCTGTATGCCTAGGAATAGAGGGTAGAATCCAGCTGATGTTTGTCTGCCGGAAAGCAGCCATCAGCTGAATGGAGAAATGGGAGCAGTTTTTGGCTATTCCTCTCCCACATCCTCCACCCTACCGCTTCTCAAAATCTCTAGAGAATTGGGGGACCCTCTTGAACAGATTTTGGGTGCATGGGGAGCTCGGGCCAGGGGAGGAATTGCTGGAAATGGCCACAGTGGTGGGAAACTTCTGGAGGTGGAGAAGGTTTGGGCGCTGCTTCCAGGCTTCCCACAGGCATCCAGTTGGCTGTTGTGAGAACAGCATGCTGGACTGGATGAGCCATTGGCCCAAACAAGCAGGTTTTTATGTAGGTGCACAGGTAACCAGACCTGAGCAGGCAGGTAGTGCTAGATTCATAGGAACGTAAGTTCTACAGCAGCAGCAGCTCGTAACTCTTCCACTGGCTTCGTACAAACTTTTCCCAGGCTTTCTTGCTCTTGTGCCTTGCAGACCTGGAAAAGCAGCTTCAAGGCCACCTTTCACCATGGAATGTGAAGGAGGATGGGCTTCACTGATTGCCCATTAGCATTCATTGTGACCGAGCCCACCCCAAAGCTCAAAGGAAGGCTTTTGGAGAATAGGCCAGCAGCGGGGCTCCTAAGGTATTTATTACGAAGCACTTTAAATGCTGCATTTCCATTCCATTCGCTTCTGTTTCTCCTTTTTGAATAACTGCCTGCAGCGAGCAGTTGTCAGCATTACCTCTTCTATTCACAGGTAATCACTTGGTTCAGAGTGGTTCTGGCCACCTGCTAGAATGGAGGCTGCATTTAAAAGAACCCCCTGTACCTGCTCATTTGCAAGGGTTGATTTTAATGGCTGTTATCAGAGTATCTCATTCTGAGGAAAAGGAGCAATGAAACGGCCAGCACTTTTTATTAGACTGAAATATATGTATCGAGGGGAACAGCTCCACGCACAGAAACACTCTATTTTTAGCATTGCTGCAAACTTCCATGATAGAAACTCAATGGGCAGAGAGGCAGAGACTATTCAATATTGCTGTGCTTTTGTGGTCTCTAGAGATACACAGAGCAAGCTTGCTTTTTGCTGACTCCCAACCATATCGTTGGCTGCTTTGTGATCTTGCTTGCTAATTCAGACACCTATTGATCGTGGGCCATATGGCAAGATGGAAGGGGACCAATGAAACTGATCCTGAACTAATTGAATACTGTTGTGTCTTATAAATATCTATCAGGTGTGTGTGCTGTACGTGTTTCTTCACCGTCTAGATGTGAGCTGCTTTTAATTGGATTGCAGAAAGAGCCCCTCAAGCTGCTCTGAGGAACGTACAGAGCTGAGTGTGCTAAGAAACTAACTCTCCTGTGCTTGGTCTTCTTTCTCCCTAAGGTGGTGATCTATGGTGCGCTATGTTGAGCATTTTTCTTGCTATTGTTGCCTTGTTCCAGAGAGATGATTTGGGTTCTAGTCAGTAATACAGTCCTAACTAGAAAAGAGAAGCATAAGTACAGTAACACTAGACCCAGGATGGTTGTGTCGATGTATAAAATAGGTGCTAAAGTTAGCTTGCTAAGGGTGCAATCCTAACAGCTGCTTCCCAGCATGGTTTTACAAAGCAGTGTGCCTCCCTGTGCATCTTCAGTCCTGCTTAGCATGTTGGTTGAAGTGAACTGGAGGGAGGAAGATTGCTGTTCCAGCCTAGAGCTGGTGCAAATATTTGACCCAAGTCAAATTTACATCAGCAGTCATAAATTTGACACACACAGGACATCAGTGTTAATCTCATGATTCCTGCCCTTGCCTCTCCCCCCCCCCCAAATGGGGCACCTTTGGGATTTTTTAGAAGACATTGTACTTCAAAAAAATCCATTGTGTTAAAAAATGTGTTTCCTAGTAGTACGGGATTAAAAATAGCATTGCATGCAACCCACTAACCTTATTTTAAGCAACTTTAAGCAAGGCTGTTTCAGTCACTACCTTCTGTTGGTGAGGAGTATTGTGTACATTGAACACTGCACCTGTCAAATAATGGCAGTTACTGAAGGATCGATCCAGCCATTGTCTAGAAGTGTGTGTTTCTTTGTGGACATCCAACTGCTGTCAGCTGTAATGGTGAAAAAGAAGGCAGTCAATTTTTATGGTTGCAGCCAGTCCCCACCCACAAATCCAAGAAGTGTCTCGGAAGAGGGCTTTCTGAGGAACACAAAATGGAGGCCATTCCAGTTCTTGCCCCCAGAAACGATTTTACCTCACTTACAGTATATCACAGAAACAAAGTTGCCAACTTTTTAGTAGGTGGAATTAGTTCATCCCTTGTTTCATAGAGTGGGCTAAGAATGCCCTTTAGACATGTGGCACATACTCAGTATGGCTTATACAGGGATTGGCTTGTGGTTCTCTTTGACAACCAATGTTTTCTCTTTTAGTCCAGGTGTGGAGGAGCTTTGGCCTTCCAGATATTGCTTAACTACAGCTCCCATTAGCCCCAGCAAGTGTGGCCAATAACCAAAGATGACAGGGTTAAAAAATTGTCCAGTAGCACCTTAGAGACCAACTAAGTTTGTTCTGAGTATAAGCTTTCATGTGGACACGAAAGCTTATACCCAAAACAAACTTAGTCGGCCTCTAAGGTGCTACTGGACAATTTTTTAATTTTTTTATTTATTTTGACTGCATCAGACCAACACGGCCTACCTACCTGAATCTACAAAGATGACAGGAATTGTAGTTCAGCAACACAAAGAGAGCCAAAGGTATTCCACACCTGCTGTTGCCCATCACATGTGAAATCTACAAAGCTGGGCCCTATGCAAAGCAAATGTATTTCCAGTTTCTGTCAACCAGAAGATATTTTGCACTATTCCTGCAGTTTTCATGGGTCTGTTCTTACGAACATAGCTAAGCTTTTAGGGCTCTTCTATCTTTAGCTCTTGCAAAATTCGTGACAATGAATTGTACAAGCTAATTGTGCATGAAAAATGCTTCCTCTTAACATTAGGTTCAGTAACTGTTCACTTTATCCAACATTTCCTTGTTCCTGTGTGTATTAAGGAAGTATCAATAGCAACTCCAGTCTTTTCTCCACATTATTAATCATTTGGGCCAGATTCAACAAAACAGTTGAGCTAGTGGGAGCCAGTAAAATGCGTCCCGCCAGGGCAACTACCACCTCCCCCTGCACCCCCCCCAATTGGCTAGCGGGGTGCCTTTAAGAACTCCCAAAATGGTATATGTATGAAATAATTTTGTCTGGTGTGAGAGATTTATCAAAAAGCATGTGGCAAATTCCCCCCTCCATGCTTTGAATTTTTGTACCCCTTTTCTAAACATTGTGTTACTCCCAAGTATTTACATTTCATCTTCCCCAAATAGCTTGCGATTATTCTCACATTTCTATTGTACTGCTAAATTTGAGAATTAAAGACACAGGGAGGAATTCAATGTCACACTCCTATTATTGTTCCATCGGCAAAAGCATCATGTCCCAGAGGGTCCCCCAACTCCAGGTATAGGGTGGTATACAAATTTAATTAATTCAACAACAACTCTTGGGAGCAGCTTTTTGGGTAAGGGAGGTCTTTGTGGGCAGAGGGGATCAGCAAAAAAAAGGGTCTCCCATTTGTGCAAGTGGAAACACACTTCATTAAGACAGAGTCACCGTTGAATTCCTCCTAAGAACATGATTGGTCCATTTGGTCGGTCTGTCTGTCTGGTGAAATGAACACTCCCAACTACTGCCTGGATGAGCTGCCTCTAGCCATCACTGTTGGCATCCAACTCCCATCATTCCTGAACATTGGCCATGCTGATGGAAGCTGATGGGAATTGGAGTCCAACAACATTATGAGGGTCACAGGTTCCCCATCACCGTTTGACAGGGTTTTAGTACCAAATATTTCCACTGAACATCAACCAATACAAGATTAATGGTTTGGGATCCCTGGGTTCTTTTTTTTCCTAGCACGATCTGGGTCTGGGAACGGTGAGCATCTACACCCTTGAGGGGGCAAATTACTTTCCCCCGCTGCATTCCATAACATTTTCATTCCAAAGGACGCAGCAACCTTTCCTGTGACACTGTTGCATAGCAAAGCAGAACATAATAAATACGCCGTCTGCAGCCTTGCGTGCAGATCTGATTTGTTTCCCACATGCCATCCCTCAGCCTCTGAGACGAGCTGCAAACAGGTCTGTTAAAAGCCGCAGCACTCTCAACCCTCTTGACAGCTACTATTCTTCACTGAGGCTGTGAACAATTGTGGAGCTGTCGGTGTCTGACTGAAATAATAGCTGTACATACAGGATCATTTGTAAGACAGATGGCTCAGGCAGGTACAATTTATCTGCCAACGGCACCTTCATCACTCCAAGCCCTTCCCTGCAGGAGGAAAGTGTTGCAGAAATATTCAACCTCACTAATTACCACGTAGCATTAGCAAGGATTCATCAACGTTCCATCTTCCTAGGTTAGGCATCTGCAGAGTCCATAAATGCTGGATGAGGAGGAGGGATGGACAGACAGCTACAGCTGGGAACATGTTTGGTTTTACTTTTGCATGTCAAATTAATTCCTCTCTTTGAGCTTTTTGTTGTCCCTTCTTGACAAGGCAGTGCAATTGGCTGAGATGGTTTAAAGCTTCTCCCGGTGTCCAGACTCTTGTCCTTCCAAGATGCCCAACCCTCTGAGCCCTTCATGTTTCACAGTGTGGGTGGGATCCTGATTACCAGGCATGCAAAATTTGCTGTTGACGGATGCTTCTAGGAATAAAATGTCATTCTCTAGAGGATGATCTAAAGAGCATCTTTTTTTAGCCCATTCAGCTTTGTAGAGATGTTCTTTTCAATGACCCATAGTTAAGCCAATAGTTTCTTTTCTCAGACATATTGGGTGGTATTCCATTTTACGCAAGAGTAAAGGTAAAGGGACCCCGACCATTAGGTCCAGTCGTGACCGACTCTGGGGTTGCGACGCTCATCTCGCTTTATTGGCCGAGGGAGCCGGCGTACAGCTTCCAGGTCATGTGGTCAGCATGACTAAGCCACTTCTGGCAAACCAGAGCAGCGCATGGAAACACTATTTACCTTCCCGCCGGAGCAGTACCTAATTATCTACTTGCACTTTGACGTGCTTTCAAACTGCTAGGTTGGCAGGAGCAGGGACCGAGCAACGGGAGCCCACCCCATCGCGGGGATTCGAACCGCCGACCTTCTGATCGGCAAGTCCTAACCCACAGAGCCACCCGTGTCCCTACGCAAGAGTAGGCCCATTGAAATTAATGAATATGTCTTAAGTTACATCCAATCATTTTAATGGGTCAACTGTGAGAAAAATGTAGCTCAATACCACCCATTGTGTATAGGGGCAAAAGTTTGCATAAGAACAAAATAAGTGAAAGATATTCTCATTTTCCAAAGTGGAGAAAAGGCTAAAGCCCCCTCCCCCTCAAACATCTATGATAGAGTTTCTCAAACCTGGGTCCCAACTGTTTTGGACTGCAAATCCCATCATCCCTAGCTAGCAGGACCATTGTTCAGGGATGAGGGAGTTGTTCAGGGATGATGCATGTCATCTAAGCAAATGCACTCCCTAACACCCACCACATATTGCCATGATAACATGAAGTCTGGCAGAACTGAAGGGTACTTTCATCCCTCCTGCTCCTACCACTTCGGCCTCCCCCCACCCCACCCAAACATACCTGAGGCAATTCCCTCCCACCTATCCAGGTTCACTTCTGGTTTTATAATCCAGTGGAGACAGGGGGCTTTCAAACTGACCTGGTAAGCGTTCTCCCATACAGCCACACCCAGCTACTCTCCTATGGGTGTTGTATGGAGGAACATGGTTGGACCTGTGGCAACATTAGAGATGGAGGTGGCTGCAGGTATAACCCCAAACAGGCCTTAAGCAAGTGAAGGGGTGGAGGTGGGAGTTCGCCCCTCTCTGAGAGGGAAGAGGTGGGAATGCCTCCTATCTTCGAGGTGTACAGTCTTTCTAAGTGTTGTTATTAACCTTTAAAAGAAAGCAGTTGTGCCCCGTATGTCCAGTCCCTCAACACACTCCTTACACTTCTTAGAAGGTCTTCAGAGCAGTGCAATGCAATAATGATGTTAAATTGCTAGGGTGCCTCTCCGTCAAGGGAGGCAAGCCAGCCTTAATGCTCAGTTCAACAAACTCATCCAAACTCTTGAGGAATGTAGTAGTCTTACAAGATTTTTTATTTTTTTACTCCAGTGAGCTCCACTTATCTGAGAATATACTTCCATATTGATCTGTTTTCCATGGAGCCTTCCCATGTCTTTCCAATGCCCCCCTCCCACCCTGAAATAAGCTCCTTGTGTGCTGTTAAGCCTTTCATCAGGCACTAACCTGCTTAAGTAATGTAAAGTTCATGTTTTCCAAGAGACACAGAGTGAGGATTTTCCTGGATATAATTTTTAATGCCATCAAAACAGATCCTAAGCCTTCTTAATTAGCTTTAAGCTTTTAAACATGTCATGAGTGCCTGCTCTCACCAGCTTTTCTCGTCCTGTGCCATAGAAACACAATTTGGTCTTACTCAGATAGTCAGAGTACGCCAAACGTTTGTATCCTCTGGAGATGTCTGTCAGCAAGCATGGTCACAAGATGAGAATCAGTGCACCTCACTGAAACTGTATTATCTCAAATCCTTTACAGAAGGAAAACCTAACAAAGAAATCAAGTGGCTGAAAAGATGTTAATGTTTATCTCTAGAAACAAAATGTTCCCGCTTGGATAAATGGAAATTTCAACATCAACCAGATGACTTCCATTTTTTAAATCTAATATACCTACAGTTGATAAACGACCACCCACTAAGGCTTTATAGGTTTATCCACAATGTTTAAAAGAACAAAAGGTTACATTTACAATTGTGGAAGAAGAATAAATAAAGCTAATTTGAAAGTCAGAAAAATCTTCTACATTTGTATTGGACTGTTGAGGAAATGAGTTTATTCCTCAGACTGGAATAAAACGTTAACTAAGTCAGGTTCTTCATCTGACTTAGTTAAAGATCCTGACATGGAGAAGATTGAGAAGGCAGTCCACTGTGCAAGACTATTTCCCTTCTAAAAAAAAAAACTTGAGAGAGAACTTAAGGCAAAGCAATTTCCCTTCCAATGGTTCTCTCTCTCTCTCCCCATTGCTTCCAGAATATATCTAAACAATTCCTCTCTTCACTTTTTAAGATGCTCTCCTGAGCAAATGCCTGCCCTTTAAGCTATTTTATTGACACCAAGAGACTAACTGGCTCTTGTTTCTGGTTATGGCTACTTTGATTTCAGCTCCCTCCTGCAGTTTAGGAGCCAAAAAAATTAATGATCTGCTGACTAATTGCCTGGCCTCCTGAGAGTCACTTGCTCTAAAATGGCTCTAACAAACCATCTGTTCGCCAGCAAAACACTCTATTAGGGACACAATAAGTTCATAAGCCAATAAATCTGAAAGGGATTTTTCCTCCTACCAACATTTTGTTGGGTAACATAACAAAACAAAACAAAAATAGTAGACATACTTTTGTTGTTTCTGCACTGCTGGCTTAAATTGGTTTGACCGCTGTTTGGCTCCCAGTACATTTCCAAGCACAATTCAAAGTGTTGGTGCTGACCTTTAAAGCCCTAAACAGCCTCGACCCAGTATACCTGAAGGAATGTCTTCATCCCCATCATTCAGCCCGGACACTGAGATCTGGCTCTGAGGGCCTTCTGGCAGTTCTCTCACTGTGTGAAGTGAAGTTACAGGGAACCAGGCAGAGGGCCTTCTCGGTAGTGGCATCCGCCCTAGGGAAGTTTTTAATGTTTGATGTTTTATTGTGCATTTAATTCTGTTGGGAGCCACCCAGAGTGGCTGGGGAAACCCAACCAGATGGGCAGGGTATGTATGTATGTATGTATAAATAAATTATTACTATTATTTCCTTTCCGCAGAAAACCCTGGTAACTGGAGTTCTGTGAACAGGAGTAGAATATACATAGGTAAAGGTAAAGGGACCTCTGACCATTAGGTCCAGTCGTGGCCGACTCTGGGGTTGCGGCGCTCATCTCGCTTTATTGGCTGAGGGAGCCAGCGTACAGCTTCCGGGTTATGTGGCCAGCATGACTAAGCCACTTCTGGCGAACCAGAGAAGTGCACGGAAACGCCGTTTACCTTCCCACGGGAGTGGTACCTATTTATCTACTTGCACTTTGACGTGCTTTTGAACTGCTAGGTTGGCAGGAGCAAGGACTGAGCAATGGGAGCTCACCCCGTCGTGGGGATGTGAACCGCTGACCTTCTGATCGGCAAGTCCTAGGCTCCGTGGTTTAACCCACAGCACCACCCACGTCCCAGAATATACATATGTGTTTTTTAAAAAATGAAATACAAAATGTCAAAATACAAAGAAAGATTTAACTCTAATACATCTGTTATACACAACCTTATGAGACAGAGTGTTTACAAAAAGCTCTGTGGGACATGGGCTATTTCAACTGACACAAATATGTAAATATGAAAGGAAACTGTGATCAGGAATGTTCCTTTGTTTAATTTATTTCCAGGCTGCTTAATGCATGTAAGGCTCATACTCTCCAACATTTCTCCAATGAAAATAAGGATGACCCATTCCATAATGATAATTTTACTATTTATACCCCAAACATCTTACTGGGTTGCCCCAGCCACTCTGGGCAGCTTCCAACATATATTAAAACATAATAAAACATTAAACATCT
The DNA here is from genome assembly GCF_964252035.2 of Podarcis erhardii. NCBI lineage: Eukaryota > Metazoa > Chordata > Lepidosauria > Squamata > Lacertidae > Podarcis > Podarcis erhardii. Next base: position 39,149,394 of record NC_138497.1, read on the forward strand.
TTTAAAAACTTCCCTAAGCAGAATTGCCTTCAGACGGCTTGGGGGTCAGATAACTCCATACCCTCCAACATTTCTCCAATGAAAATAGGGATATCCTAAGGAAAAGTGGGACATTCAGGGATCAAATCAGAAACTGGGACGACTTATCTAAATCAGGAACATCCCTGGAAAATAGGGACACTTGGAGGGTATGTATGCTGAAATGTCCTTGTGAACTGGAGTCCTGAGCAAGCATGTACACCACAATTTAAAGAGCAGACCCCGAAGAATCCTGGGAACTGCAGCTTACCACTCACAGAACTAGAATTCCCAGCATGCTTAACAAATTATAGTTCCAATTACAGTGGTACCTCGGTTTTCAAGCGTCTCGGAAGCAGAACGTTTCAGTTTTTGAACACCAAAAACCCAGAAGTACGGTAATTGATTTCATTTTCAAACACTTTTCAGAAGTCAAATGGCTTCCGCTGCATTTCTTTCAATTTTCTCAATTGACTTTGCTGACTGCCCTTTGCGCCTTGGTTGTCAAACGTTTCGGAAGTCGAAAGGTCTTCCAGAACGGATTACGTTCGACAACCAAGGTACCACTATATTATTATTTGGGGATGGGGAGGGAATGTGCATGAAACGTATAGTGTGTACACAGTCTTGTTGTCCTTACAATTACAAGAGAGCTGGTGTAGTTCTATAGACTTTGTTAAGAAGTAACTCCGACCATCCCTTATTTCTCTGTTTCTGCCTACTTTCCTCTTCCTACATTCTCTCCAGAACCCATTTCCTCCTGATTCCTCTTCAAGACAACGTCTAGACAACTGAAATGATGAACTGGCCAGGTGATTCAGCCTGAGCACCACCGTTCAGGTCTGTTCAAAGGAACAAACCGCAGGGAGCTCAACCAGATCCAGGGACAGATCCAGAGCCTGACATGACTGGGCATTTGCCAAAGCCCTAAACCACTGCCCTAATGGTGCTACCATCCCCACTTGGCATGAAGATCAGATGCAGCCAGAGATAATTCTCAGCTTGCAGTTCCTGCACCTTCCAGTTTTGGTGGGCCCACCCACCGTTCTATGCCTGAGGATTCTCAAACTCTTGGAGCCAGAGCTGGCCAAAGTGCAGCAAGCAGACTAGAGTGAGGCATGCAATATTCCTGGGTTTCTAGTAAGGCTTCCCAATCAGGCTTCTTCATTTTCCTGAGCAAACTCTAGGCCCTTTTAACATTATAGCTTCCTGATTTAACTACACCTCACCTTGCTTACTCCCATCTTGACTGAGGCCATCAAAACTCTTAAGATCATCTCCCCCTGTCCCCCCAATTCACTGAGAAGAACATGTAAGCTCCAATCTGTCAGTGCCAGAGAAATGACGCCTCATATCTGGTTAAAATCCACTTTCTTCATGGACCAATCTTATTGTGCAAACTAGGCTTCTCAGTTACAGACAGGCCTCGGGAATAAAATATGGTACAACGTTGGGTTTATCTTTGGTGTCGTGGTAATGCACACAGACAAGGATTCATGTTTAAATTAGCAGCAGTTAACGCAGGACTGCACATTATGAATGGAGCTTGTTTGTCTTACAAATGTACAGATGCACTTTCAAAAATGGGGTAACTCAAGATCCCTGCTGCTCTGTGTCATTCAGTGGACCCCATATGTTTTCTCAAAAAAAAAAAGTGGAAGCCTTTCCATTTATTTTAGCACACTCTTAATTACTTTTTAATTGCAGCAGCTGTTTTTGATGTGCACTAGGCAGAGTAGATCAATCTCCCCCTCATACACATTTCCCTTTTCCTTATGCTCTGAAGATTCCCACCACACATCATTATTTTGCTACACTAGAACTCAGAATCGTTGGCCGACACTTCCCTGTAATGTCCAAAAAGCCCAGATGAGCCACTGCTATGAAAACACAGGGAGAGGAAAACTAAAACAGATGAACAAGATTGAATAAACATCCCATGGCATATACCATCTTCATGGCATTTTTTAAAAAAATACAGGCAAGCCTTTTTTTCTAGCCAGAACTCGGTGGACCTCAGTTCCGATATCGCTCAGGTGGACGCCATTGCCATTCTAAGAAAACAAGGGAGACATTCGTGGTGAGTTCTGGTACCTATTTTTCTAGAAAAATAGCACTGTCTGCAGGTATACCTGTAACAAGTATAGCAGTGCTTGTTAACTTAGAAGGAAGTCCAGTTGAATTAAATTGAGATATACTCTTGAGTAAGTATGTGCAGGATTGTAGCCAAGTTGAGCATTCGTACAGGATTCTGCTACCACTTCCTAAGCTGTGGCTAAGGCAGGAGGTGGGAATGAGTTATCCTATCACTTTTCCCCCCTACCACTGATCACAGTGGGGAGGGACTTAACTATGCCAGCTCCAGGGCTGTTGTAGTTTAAGAACCATTCTGGGTGTGTGGAGGACGGCTGGCTTAGAATCATGCAGTGCTTCAGCCTCCCCCTACAGGACCCGTTTTGACACCCCCACCCCACCAGCAATGCACAACTGCCACTCTGCATCACCCAAAATATGTGAAGGGGTGAATCATCAAATGGGAGGATGCAGAGGAGACAACTTTGCATGGAATTTGAAAGTGCTAAGTTATATATATAGGTGCAAATTTAGAAATAATTACCATAATGTGAATTGAAATATCATACATAGTGAGGAAGCCTCATCACCAAAGCTCAGTAGTGGAGGTTTGCATACACAGAAGGGTCTGGGTTCAATCCCCAGCATCTCCAGGTAGAGCAAAGAGCCACCCTAGCCTAAAATCCTGGAGAGCAGCAGCGAATCTGTGTGAACAATATTTTGGCTAGATGGACCAAAGGACTGACACCATACAAGGCAACTCCTTGTGTTCCTATGACCAGATGGTCTGTGTGCTTGCTCAGTCTGCTGTCTGGGTGTTAAGGAGCTAGTGGGCAAGCTCAGAGCTCCTGAACTCCCTTACCTGGGTAGCTCAGTTGGTTAGAGCATGGTGCTGGTAATGCCATGGTTGCGGGTTTGATCCCCGTATGGGACATTTGCACATTCCTGCATTGCAGGGGGTTGGACAAGATGATCCTCAGGGTCCCTTCCAGCTCTATGAGTCTATGAAAACAAGATTCAGTCCAAAAGCCTTTCGCATAGAGGATTGTACCCTCTAAAGCAGAACTCATGGCCACCTGACACATGCATCGTGAACAAGGAATGGGCATGCATGCATCTTCCAGAGCTCCTCAATTTGTGTGTTCAGACCCAGAAACCTCCCCCCTAAATAAATTCACAATTGACTCAAATTTTGGTTTCGGTTTTTGGCAGAATTTAGGCCACAATTTTATTGATTATAGAAAGTGACTGGTTGCATTGGCTTTGGTTCAACTAGCTCCCTGCCATGCAGATAGCGCTGACCCAGGGCACCAGCATAGGTCAGCCAAGGGTGATCACCTGGATAAGCGGAAAGCCGGGAACAGGCTATCTCCGCCACCCAAATGTCCCCCTGGACTCAGGCACGGGCACAACCCCTCTCAGGGGTTGACCAAACCATCGAGTCCCTGGATTCCTTTAACGGAATACCCTTCACATAGGGGTGGCAAGAGCGTTCTCCCATCCCTATCACCTGAACCAGTGCCTATCCACAACCTTACAAATTATGGCGATTTGCTACGCGGCAGGCGAAACCCAAATAGCAACAGCCAATCAGCCAGGTGGGGAAAACTGCCGTGCCCCTGTCCCAACGACATATGACACACGACGGCATAGCAAGGTCAAGCGCAAAGCCCTAAAAGTAGGGAGAGGTGGGCGGGTGTTCCGAATGCACACGCCAAAAGAGGAAGCTCTGGGTCACGTGCATGGGCATAAATAGGTCCCGCAAACCATTTGGACTGCGTCCCATTGGCCAGATTGCACCCAGCTACGAGGGACCCGCCAATCGGGTGTTGTGGCTGACCAATCGTACCAACCCACAACACAGGGTGTTGGTTTTCCAGATCTCACTGCAATACGTGCCCTCTTTAAGGGCGGACCCGATATCCCTGATAATAGCACTTTCAGCTCCTGTGTTTAATTCCACCCTGCCTCTTGCTTGCTTGTTTCGAAACTGGCAGGCCTAGATGCCCCCCCCCAAAAAAAACCCAGCTCTCTTACTGTATTTACCAGGTGGCTGACTTTCTGGTGTCACGTCAGTTAAAAGCACAACAAAATAGCAGGCAATCTCATGGTTTTGTTCTATTATTAGAATGCAATTACCATCTGGTGTTGTGCTGCTGGGAAGTGTTATTTTTCTGTGTCAGCACACACAAAAAAAGTGTAGCAATTTGGTGAACACTCCGAGGTTAATGCTCAGAAGCAGAGAAATGGTTGCAATGATATCTTCTTGAGCCAAGAAAAATGCTTGCATGACTGCAGATTCCCTGGCAAGGAAAGATAACCTAGTAGCTGGTGAGGTTGTCTGTTTTCTGTTTTGCTGCTAGCAATGAAAAGCAAGAGAAGTTTCTGGCATGGAAAAATCATCCGCATTCGGGCTGTAGTGTTCAGCTGAGGTTTATGAACCGCAAGCTGGTTTTCTGGAAAACATGGAGGGAATTGTAATTGGTTCTTGCCAAATCCTTACCAAAACATGTAGGAATGGATATATTGTTTAGTTATTATCCGTCCTTGCTCATATTAGTGAGATCAGCAGAGTGTTATCCTTTGCAGCTTAAACTTGGAAGCTAAGTGTGGTGTAGTGGTTAAGAGCGGTAGTCTCGTAATCTGGGGAACCGGGTTCGCGTCTCCGCTCCTCCACATGCAGCTGCTGGGTGACCTTGGGCTAGTCACACTTATTTGAAGTCTCTCAGCCCCACTCACCTCACAGAGTGTTTGTTGTGGGGGAGGAAGGGAAAGGAGAATGTTAGCCGCTTTGAGACTCCTGAAAGGGAGTGAAAGGCGGGATATCAAATCCAAACTCTTCTCTTCTTCTTCTTCTAAGACAACCCATTTCTTATTTCTTCTATTTTTAACCCATTTCTCCCCCTTAAAAACAACTATCACACGCACACTGTTTGGTAAAGATGTAAAAGTAGTATTTGCTTACACAGTCTAGGAGTGAACCTACACTCATGGTTTATAATGTTAAGAAAGGGTTGAGTTAAGGAATGGTTTTCATAATGTAAGGGGTCAGCAAACTTTTTCAGCAGGGGGCCAGTCCACTGTCCCTCAGACCTTGTGGGGGGTCGGACTACATATATATATATATATATATATATATATATATATATATATATATATTTGCTTTCGTAGATATACATACATATATATATATATATATATATATATATATATATATGCAGGTTTTGGTGTCCTCGGGTGTCTTCCCGTGTAAAAGTTGGGGTGTCTAGGCGACGTTTCGACGAGGTCTCACTCGTCATCTTCAGGCTGGTGCTTTCGGCTTCTTGTTACTGGAACAGAGCAGGATCTCAGTGTTTGAGTTCCTATAAATACTGTAGAGGGGGTGTGGTGTATAGCCTCCAATGTTCTGGGCAGAGAGGAAGTTCCCAGGCTAGTGTGCCTTTTCTTCTTTTGTTCCTTAATTACTTGAGAGATATCTTGAGTGATTTCTTGAGTGATATCCTGAGTACCACTTAGGTGGGTCATTAGGTGTGGATTAGTTGTTAAAGTCTTTGTGTCTTGACCTCTTGAACTTTGTGAAGAGTTTTCCTGAGAAGATGGCTGTACTGTACTTAGTTGTGCTCTGGCTTGGCTTCGTGTATAGGGGCGAGCTGTGGTTTTGTGGCTTGTGTCAGCCAGATCTGTGTAGGGATTGCAGGGGGGTGCAGCATCCGGAGGTGCCACCATGGATTGGCTACTGGATGGTGTCTGTAATTCATCTGTGGAGAGGGTCTGGGTTTGGGTCTGGTGTGGTTGATTGGTGTTGGCGTTCTGTGTGCCTCTGGATCTGGTGTCAGTTTTTGTGGGGAGGGCTAATTTCCATGGTGGCACCTCCGGATGCTGCACCCCCCTGCAATCCCTACACAGATCTGGCTGACACAAGCCACAAAACCACAGCTCGCCCCTATACACGAAGCCAAGCCAGAGCACAACTAAGTACAGTACAGCCATCTTCTCAGGAAAACTCTTCACAAAGTTCAAGAGGTCAAGACACAAAGACTTTAACAACTAATCCACACCTAATGACCCACCTAAGTGGTACTCAGGATATCACTCAAGAAATCACTCAAGATATCTCTCAAGTAATTAAGGAACAAAAGAAGAAAAGGCACACTAGCCTGGGAACTTCCTCTCTGCCCAGAACATTGGAGGCTATACACCACACCCCCTCTACAGTATTTATAGGAACTCAAACACTGAGATCCTGCTCTGTTCCAGTAACAAGAAGCCAAAAGCACCAGCCTGAAGATGACGAGTGAGACCTCGTCGAAACGTCGCCTAGACACCCCAACTTTTACACGGGAAGACACCCGAGGACACCAAAACCTGCATTCCTGTACCCGTGAAAATCTACGAAAGCATATATATATATATATATATATATATATATTCCTATGCCCCACAAATAACCCAAAGATGCATTTTAAATAAAAGCACACATTCTACTCATGTAAAAACACTCTGATTCCCGGACCGTCCACAGGCCGGACTGAGAAGGCGACTGGGCCACATCCGGCCCTCGGGCCTTAGTTTGCCTACCCATGGACACATGATGTTCTACTTTTAATGTTCATAATGTATTATTAAAATGTGACACCAGAGGGTGCTGTAGAGAAACCAGGAGCCAGCGGTACAAAAACAAAGAAAACAGGTAAGAAATGTTTTAGAACAATATATCTAATATTGTTCTAATAACGTTAAATAGGTCAGTATAGATCCAGCTCAGGTCTCGAAGCGGCAATTACAGTAGCAAAATGAAGGCAGATTTATAACTACTATCTAAATTACAAAAGCAGAGCTCAGACATGCATGTGTTGAAATCATGACAAAGAAAGAAAGAAAGAAAGAAAGAAAGAAAGAAAGAAAGAAAGAAAGAGATGCCCAGACGGGAAAGAAATATGCAGTGTTACAGCTTCCTGCCAAGGCAGACAAAGGAAGCGATCTCACAGAGTTCTCTCTAGGAAATTTTACAGGGAAGCTCTCTGAGCCTCAGCCACTTCATGTGCCCATCTGGCAAAGCCTGAATTGTTCACTTGACTGCAATAATGCCCCACAAAACAGCCATCTTATGCTCATCTGTTTCCATGGATAAATCTGGGTTTTAATTTTAAAAAATCATATCTGAGTTTGGAGAAAGGACTGATTTAAAACCAATATAAAGTTGTACAGTCTACATCTTTGAAGCACATCAAAGCACATTATTTTTATCAAGGAAATGAATAAATGAATGGACATGAACTTTCTTGTCATTCATTTCAATGGAAGACTCACCTTTTGCATACATCTTTATGCTGCACATGACCTGTTAATTTCCTTGGCTCAAATAATATGTCCCTGGTGACTGAATGTGCTTCAACCTACAGCCTTTCCTGCTTCCTAAATGCTGTCCTGAGGTTTTTGAAGGAAGGATATGGGGATAGAAGTATAAATAATAAAGCAAATAAGCTGCACTGCAGATTAAAATGTTGTGCATTGGATCAAAAATTTGGGTTGTTCTTTGCCTAGTGTATTGTATTTTAAAATTTATTTAAAAGATTTATGTACCTCCTTTCAGTAAAAAAGAACATTTTCTGAGTGACTTTCAATGCAAACAATAAAGGTACAATTTGAAAGCATCAGTGAAGGCAGGCTAGTAAAGATTTTAAAAAACACCAGTAATTTTAAAGCTTGTGTGTGTGTGTGTGTGTGTGTGTGTGCGCGTGCGTGCGTGTAGTCTTTATTTGCCAAGGGAAATAGATAACTATAGGCACAAATTGAGCCTTCTGTTTTCTTGTGCCTCTGCATCAACACAACTGGACACCTTCGTCTGCACCAACTGCAACAAAACATGTCTCTCCCCTCCCCTAATGGTCTCTACAGCCACAGCAGATGCCGTGACACTCCAAGAGTTTGACTTCACCCTCGAAGGCACACTCCTTCATTGTCTCCCGAGACAAGGCGGATGCCAACAACAGACATATGCTTTCACCACAGACTTGCAGCAGAAATGGAAAACGTTTTCTTGATTAAAACTAAACAACAGAAACAACTTCTTAATAAATTCTAATTCAGCATGCTGAGTTAATTTCATGCTGGAGTCTCCTCCTTTTGTTGAAGAATGGCAACTTTTGGGTTCTGTTTTTGAGTTCATTTTGTTATTGCAGTTGCTTTATTTCAGAATTGTCACTGACAATCACCTGTTCCATTTTGTATTATCTATATTACTTATGTGAGATATATATACATACATACAGTATTTAATTTTCACAGCAACCCAATGGTGACCTACTTAGTGAAAGAAACCATGGTATATATTTGTGCTTGGCAGGGAAGAATTGAAGTGATGGAGTTGACCTCTGCTCTGCTTCTGCTAAGCGCAAATGCACGTCAAATTGCCTTGAAATTAATTTGAAAATGTGGGTCATTGTGGTTCTAGGAGCATGGCCTGGGCCAATTCTGTCAAAATTTAGCACTAATTATCCTTTTGCTGCTGTGCCTGTACCCCCACCCCACCCCAAGCTTACTCCATCTCCCTCCTTGCGTCTAACCAGGCAGTGTCTTCTGCTAAATTAACTTTGGTTTATTATTGCAAATGACAATATTGCTCAAAAACCTCTGCTGTGCTCTGAATCTCTCCGCTCTGCAGCCCACAGGTAATCACAAAGGATAGGGCTTCCATTTTGAAACTAGATGCTGCCTAATTAATGGTGTTGTTTTCACTGAGTTGGTAAAGCTGTTCAGAACTATGGATTTACTTGAACTTATTTCTGTAAGAACATAGGAAGAGTCCTGCTGGGCCAGACCAAAGGCTTACAAGCATCCTGAATCCAACAAGCATGTAACTATCACATTCTGTGGGCATTTATCACAGGTTTTCCTTTCATAGGGAAGAACACCCCCATCTTAAACACTTGCATTTCAAGCAAATCCACAGAAACCTATTTCTGAGGCATTTCGTTCTGGAGATTGGAATAATTTAACTTTGGTATACACTGGAAACCCAAAGCCAGTCATTTCATTAGCCAGTTCAAAATTGAATTAAATAAGATTAAATGCCACAGAAATCAATGGCCTTAAATAAGTTAAATTCTGTGTAAGATGGAAGCTTGAGTCTGGCTTTAAGTTGCAGCATCAACCACCATCAACCAGGTTACAACTCTGACAAGCAAAGTATCTGGATTTAAGGTGATCTAATCTCATTGAAGTAAGTAACACAAAGCAATTTAAATCCAAATACTTCAATTTGATTTTAGGCAGTGTGTTCCCATTTGCAGGACACAGTTTGAAGCACATAACTGTAGCTACAGAAGGAGAATCTGGGGCTTAATTGGGCTTTTTATTTTATTTTACTACAGCTATACAGCCAAAGGTGTGGTTGGTTAATAGCTATTTCAAATAAATATTGACACTTCAGCCTCTGTCTCCTCTGTGGCTCTAGATTGTGTGTGCATCTTCTCTCTGCCCCTTCTCATTTCTAGTTTACTTCCCTCCCTTCTTTCCTCCTCTCTTCAGATGCTCTTGGGCTGAATAGCTCTAATAATGGCTTTCAGAAACCCTAAGAATCAGAGTATATCCGCCAATAGCAATCTGACTACCTGGCCCTCTGTGATGGGCAGGCAGCTACACCAATCAGTGTCAGAAATTTAACCACCACCACTCACTCAAAAATCATCCAGCACACTGCGATATAGATTACAGGTAACATTTCACTTAAAGGAAGCTCAGTGTTAAATCCATCTTTAAAAAACAGAGCTTTTAATCATCCCTTCGCATTTCCCATTCAAGAGCATAGCAGCTGATGTCTCCACATTAAAGTTAACATACTGCAGAGGAATACCATGCAAAACTATTTTTTCTTTTTTTTTTTTTTCATTATTATTTTTATTTTATTGACAGACAAAAAGGATGAAAAGCACAAACAAAACATAGACAAAGAAAACCTACACCCAACGCCAACACACAAAAAACAAAGTACACAAAACCACTGTTCTTACAATACTTCTATAACATAGCCATTTCTTTCAGGACTTCCTTCAGCTTGGCCGCAAATCATTCGAGGCAATAAAAAAAAGGTTACACGTTCCGTCATTTATATTGTCATTGTTTCTAATTTTGTTTTCTATTTACTTTAAACAATAACCCATATTCTTTCACAGTGCATCTTTGAAGCCCTTTAGCGTTATTTGACCTTCACTAATACATTCCAGATAATCTACATACTTTCCCCAATCTTTGATAAACACTTGGTCTTTCCTATATCTAATTTTCCCCGTTAATTTATCAAGCTCTGCATATTCCGACAATTTGGATCCCCACTCTTCCACTGTTGGAATTTCTTGCTGTTTCCACCTCTGGGTGTTAATAGCAAAACTATTTTTTCATGCTTCTTTAAGACATACAGTAGATTTCCTGAAAACAGCAATCTGCAAGATGAATAATGCTTTCAATTACTGTGCTTCTATTAAAAGAGGTCATAAGCACAAGCTATTTCTGTGTCTGGGGTGTGTGTGGAGTGCTCTGTGCAAAACATTGTAAATAACAGTCAAGTTTTTGAAACAATACATATTCTCCTGGTTATTCCCCCGCTGCCCCTAAATTGGGTTTCTCTTTGGCTTATTTACCCTGCAAAGGATTGTGCTTTTGCTGTGATTCAGAAAATCCTATCAGAGAGCAGATGCACTTTCCCTAATTTCCTCAAGACCTTTTTTTTATGAATTAAACTTGGCACGGCCATGCCTGTTTTTTTACCATCAAACATTCCAGACAAGGACTGCAGTTTATTTACTACTTCTCGAGCTACCATGTCGAAGTGCATTATACAGACTGGTGGCTGAGGAGGCATATCTGCTATCTGAGCTTGACAGGCACATTTGCACATTCATGAGCTCCTCTTTGAAATTCATGAGCCACCCTCCGCCCTGACTTTTTATTTTGTTTCCTGCAAAAGTGGATTCAGAAGATTCCATTGTAGTTTCCTCTCTTCCTAACCCAAGGTTAGGAACAAACAAGAATGGGTGCATTCAATGTGCTTCCTACTTCCTTTGTTTTCTCCTCCTACGCATTGTCTGTGCCTCTTGCTGAAGCTAAGTCCATGCATAAAACATCTGCCAGCTCCCCCCTCTGTTAGCAGAGGCTGTCTGTTTCTTTAAGGCTGCCCTTTGCAAACTAGTTCCATTTCCTGTTGTCAATCGCAGGCAATATGGGGAAGCTGCCTTATAACGAGTCAGACCCACTGGTCCATCTAATGCAGTATTGTCTACACTGAATGGCGCGAGGCAAGACACAGTGATAACACCAAGATCCTTTATTGAACTACATGACTGTGAAACAGGGGCAAAGCAACTGCTTATAAACATTCCTGAAAGCCTGGGCCACTCCCACTCCCAACGTGATTGGCTGTCTAAACTCCCAAGCTGCAAATCACGACTCAGAGTTCAAGGGCCAATGGCAGAGGCCCAAATCCTGAAATGTTCTGTGATTGGACATCATGTATCGAATCAGAACACAGGGGCTCAAAATCCTTACTTCAGACTCAAGCTCAGGCAAACACAGACCACTGAATACATAACAACTGGCTCTCTAGGGTTCCAGACAAAGGTTTTTGTCAGATGGGTTACTGGAGATGCCAGCACTTGAACCCACTGCCTTCTTCAAAGAGCAAGGCAGTTGATCTAGCACTGAGTCACAGCCCTTGCGTAACCTGAATTGGAACAGGGAGGGGGGCATATTTTTATGAGATTTTTTTTGGGGGGGGAGGTGTACAGTCCCATCCCCCCAAACACATTGAGAGGGGGCCAAGTGTGCTGGCCATGCCCTATACAGTGACAGGCCTGAGCTACCCCATGCCTATGTTAAAGTAACTTTGGTGGACAAGTACAAGATTTTCCTTCCTCTTCCCGTCTTTTTCTCTATTGTTCACAGGGAGTTTGCTTTACTCTTTCCCATAATTTGTCCCTTTCTGTTGACATGAGGATGTGCAACCAGCAGAAGCAGGTTAGGCTATGGAAAGATCACAGGACAACATTGTATTTCTCGGTCACCAATCGAAAAATATTACGGAATCCAGAAAAAAGTCTGGAACGCTGGAAACTTGGAGGAAAAGCCCACAAGCAAATTCAAGATGCTGTTCACAGCATTAAAAAAAAGTAGTCTTTCTCTTGGCAAACTTTGTGTGCATCCACCCAGAAAGGGCCAATCTTCTGCCTTAGAGGTCAACGGCTAGGCCATTTAATCATGTGGGATTGCCTCCAAAGTCTTGCTCCTGTGCCCCTGCACCGTGAGCTGAATTTAACACGGAAGAAATGAGATGGCCTGAGGAGCGAATTCTGAAATCCCTTTCAAATTGGCAGCATCTTCAGTGTTCATGGAGGGCAGAGTTAAAATTAAAATGAATGGCATCCCAATGCTTGACCTATAATGGCATGCAGTTTGCAGACAGAAGTGTGGAGTTCCAACTAGAAAAACAGCTAAGGCATGGAACATGAATTTCAGATCTGCCTAGCTCCATATTGCCGTTTCTGACTGACAGCAGCTGGGCTTCCCCATCACCTTTGTGGGGAAGGGACATAGCTTAGTGGCAGAGCATCTGTTTTGAATGCAGAAGGTCTCAGGTTTGACTCCTAGCAGCTTCAGGTGGGGCTGCAAAAGATTCCCTGTCTGAAACTCTGGAGGGCAACTGCCAGTCAGTGAAGACAATACTGAGCTATATGGACCCAATGGTCTGACTCCGTACGAGGCTGTGTTCTTCAACCCAATCCATTGAACTGAATACTACAGTAGTACCTCGATACACTTCAGGTTACATACGCTTCAGGTTACACACTCCTCTAACCCAGAAATAGTGCTTCAGGTTAAGAACTTTGCTTCCATTAGCTAAGGTGGTGCTTCAGGTTAAGAACAATTTCAGGTTAAGAACAGATTTCCAGAACGAATTAAGTACTTAAGCTGAGGTACCACTGTATTGTTCTTGTTATTTTCATTTATGAATCACTTCCTATGAAGAATCTCAAAGTGATTTCGCAATACAATAAAAATATGCCTAAAATAATTGGATATATCAGAAGCCCATTCCACAACAGCAGAGTGGGGATTTCAGTGGGGTGCCCCAGTTATGTGGAACAGCATCTCTGTTGAGATATGACAGGTGCCCACAATCTGTAGTTTGCAGAAGCAATTGAAGACATTTTTGTTTCAACCAGCTTTCTCAGCTAGAGGAAAATTTATCCGTCTTTGGTGTCCATTTTGTACTGTTTTTAAAACACATATTTGGGATGGGGGCTGTGCTGTGAAAAAAAACCTATTTGAACTGGTTTTTGTAAAATTCCTTGAGACCTATGTAAAAAGCTATTTATCATGACGATGATACAGTTAACACAATTGCGCATATAAAAACGATGTAAAAAACATTGTCATTTGTGTGCCGCTTTTCCAAAGTTAAAGCCATGCTCAAGGTGGCATACAACATATAAAAAATTACATAACTATGAGCATGACAAAGGGAGTAATAAACAAAACATCAAAAAGTACATAACCAATGTACAATTTCCACATAAATAATAAGATACAAAATAAAGATGCAAAAAAATTACAGCAACAACTCCTCCCCTGACAAAAACCCCAAACAATACACCAACCCAAGATTCTGCTCAGCCACCTCAGCTTTTGTAGCTGGAGTCAGTCCTGCCTTCCCAGGCCAGGTGGGAAAAGGCCGAAATGGCCTGCAAGGCAGGGAGCAGGTCTTTCAGGACTCACATAAAAACAATGTAAAAACATTACGTATATTAAAGCAGTTAAAGACAAATTACACATATATATCCTTAGCTGTGATTCCTGCAATGAAGGCGGCAGAACTAGACGACCCTTTGGCTCCCTTCCAACTCTACAGTTCTATGAATCTGTATTATTATTATTATTATTATTATTATTATTATTATTATTATTAAAAAAACATTCCAAATCCAATACAGATACGAACTGGGATGAAAATCTCCTCTTGTTGAGGACCTATTGAAAGAGGAAAGGCCTTCTACATGTAGAGCATGTCAAGCTGTGGCTTCTCCTGTAGCATATTATGAGCTATTATGAGTCCCCAACCCCATTAGCTACAGCTCAGCCTCAAAGTTTAATGCCTCCGTGGCCATCAATGTCTTTCTCACTGGCAGGGCCGTCTTAAGCATATCCGGCACTGTGGTGCAAACATCCCTCTGATGCCCCCCCTTTCCCAGAGTTGTCGACCTTTTCCAAAGCCTCTGTGGAGATCACTCTCCTCCCGTGAAGGCTTGGGAAGGAAGCTGCATGCCCACCAGCCATATAGTTGGCAGGGCGCAGCTTCTATCCTAAGCCTCTACAGGGATCGCTCTCCTCCCGCGAAGGCTTGGGAGGCAAGCTGCATGTCCGCCAGCCATATGGTTGACGGGGCACAGCTGGCGGGTGTGCAGCAAAAGGAGAGGCAGCCGGCAAAGGCGCGCAGCTCCCCCACTCACTGGGGCGCCCCTGAGAGGGCAGCGCCCTGGCGCAATGCACCACTAAGCCCAATAGGAAAGATAGCTCTGCTCATTGGAGTTCCTCCTGCCAAACTACCTTTTACACTCTGAATGTGTGTTGAAGTTAAAGAGCGGCCTGGTGATTTGAAGGAGAAAGTTGCTGAAGTGGAAGCTGGGAGAAAAAGCCAGCTGTGGACACAGCTGTGGAGTGGAATAATGATCTTCTTGCAGGACACGTGGCATATATCCTCTCTGCTTTCACTGTGGCTGCTTTCACTGTGTGATATTGTTCCTTCCAAATAAACCCGTGCTAACTAGAGGGCACTTCATTGATAATAAGCAGTCACAAGTTTCTGGCGCACATCATTTATGTGGTTTCAAAGCAATCAGTTTTTCTTAAAAGCTGCCAAGATCATCGTGGGGCAAACATGACCTGCCACGTATTGATCATTTTGTAGTATTCACAGGCAATTTTGATATTCATCACACTGAGAACTAAACAGCAGTTCCAAATTCTAGGAGATTGAGTCTTGACTGTAGTTCATTATTTCACTTTGCAGATATATTGCATAGTCCCTACCTGCAGAATCTCTTGAATTATCCAGAGAGCCTTTCTGCATAGCTTTCATATTCTTTCAGGGTACATTTTGAAATCTGACTTAATACATTTTGGCAAGGACCCTGTGGGCCATTATTAAGTAAGGTAAAGCAGGGGGGAAAGATAAATAAAAGTAGTTGCATATGTTTAAAGTTATCTTTCTTTCGGCCACAGAAGGAAAAAGACAAACAAGGCAATGCACTGCACAGAAGAAAATAAAATACAAAAGAGAAATCTATTTTTTTTTATTTCATAAATTTTATGCACCGCTAGATTGTAAAAAACAAACAAACAAACAAACAAACAAACAAACAAACCACAAAGCGGTTTACAAAAAATTTAAAATTAATAGCAATTGAAATACAAGTTATATATTAAAATATTCAATTCTGGGACTGTCCTTAAAAATAGGGACACGGAGGTTATGGGCAAGGGTTGCCATATTTCAAAAAGTGAAAATCTGGACACAAAAGTTGTTGAGCTATAAGCTATATTTGGCCAAAGTTGATGAGCTATTTTGGGGAAAATTGACCAAAATATCAACACTTCCAATATGAGCTTCCATACGCCGGGATTTTCCTGGATACTTCAACCAATTTCTGAAAATTCATCCTGGATGCTATGTCCAGGAAATTCCAGGCGTATGGCAGCCGTAGTATGGGCATATAGATTCTGCACACCACTCACAGCTATATGTATAACTTTCAATGACAACTGAGATGCATGTGCAACAGTAGGCCCTGATCACATTATTTGGCCAGTTCCAGAGTGTTTGGTCATGTGGGCCTGGGCTCTTGTGATGGGTGACAGTCTTCTTCTTTAGCAATCACTTGGAGCCGAGAAAGATTGCCTTCCATGAACACGATCTTAACAGTGGGTCTGTAAGTGACTGTGGAGGCCAATTTTGATCCACACATCATTCCATTGTGGGGACATAGGTTTCCGGGTGGGAGTTGATCACTGTGAGGGTTTGCCAAGCTTTTACATTCCTCTGTAATCTACACTCCTTTTAAATTATGATCTAATAAAATATTAGAACTTGGCTTTTGAGGGTAAAACAATGAACCTCGTTACCATCTCTCCTCCACACAAAGTCCTCATCCAACATTACCTGTCTGTCTTTTAAATAAACATTTCATTTCCTATAGACAAAGTAAGACAATATTTTCAAATACTGTGCCACATTGGCAATGTGATTGCAATTATAGAGTTTTGTCTGCAAGTTGGGCTAATCACACAGTAGAAGCTGTGTTGTCAAACACTATGAAAATATTTCACCATCAGTAAAGTTTCAGAATCATATTTCATGGCTTGGGTACCATTTCTTTGACTAGCATATCTTGTTTGCATCGTACAGGGAAAGAAGCCCTGTTCCACTCCTTTGAGTGTAGCTGGAAATTCTGCTACTGATGCCTGAAGGTGACCTTCAAGTAGAAAAGCCACTGCATGCTGCTGAGTCAATTGTTGCCATTATCAAATATTGGCTGCTGCTTGGAGCAGTGTTAAGACTATTGTCATCGCTGGCAGAATTCACTCTTTGCTTTTAGCCTGCAGTGCTGACTACAAAAGTTGCAGAACACAAAGAAGGCTGGAAACCCAGCAAAACTTGTTTTTAATTTGCTCAGTTCCCTAGACTCATTAAATTGACCGAATGGCTGGATTTAGAATATTTGGGCTGATGTAATCAGTACAACATTCTCTGGGAAAGCTTGTGCCAGCATCCTCCATTGATGCTTTATATAAATCAAGCAGGCCCTGTTTTCCCTGTGAAATACTGTCCTCTTGTGTATGTATGCTGCATCACACTCAGAAGTTGTGGACCTGTGGGCTGAAATGGAGTGAAATTAACACCCCTCAAAACATGAACATTCCACGAAATAATTCCATTGTTTTGCACCAAGACATGCAAGGGAGGAGGAAATAGTGGCACTATCTATTTATGAAAGATATCTAGAGGAAAATAAAAATGTAGAGGAGAAAATATACACTATATATAGCTCAATCCTAATATTACTATGTTGGTAAATAAATGTATGGGTTGTCTAAAGGTAAAGGTAAAGGGACCCTGACCATTAGGTCCAGTCGTGGCCGACTCTGGGGTTGCGGCGCTCATCTCACTTTATTGGCCAAGGAAGCCAGCATACAGCTTCCAGGTCATGTGGCCAGCATCTGGCGAACCAGAGCAGTGCACAGAAATGCCGTTTACCTTCCCGCCAGAGTGGTACCTATTTATCTACTTGCACTTTGATGTGCTTTCGAACTGCTAGGTTGGCAGGAGCAGGGACCAAGCAACGGGAGCTCACCCCGTCGCAGGGGTTCAAACCACTGACCTTCTGATCGGCAAGACCTAGACTCTGTGGTTTAACCCACAGCGCCACCCGCATCCCTATGGGTTGTCTACCTTCAGGTAAATTATTTGATAAACAGGGCAATTGATAAAACAAATATTTCTGAAAGGCTTCTTCCTCAACGACAAACTTTGTCTTGAACCATAACACTCAAAAACCACTCCACCAGCCTAAAAGTTAGGGTATTAGGCCTAGGATAATGTCACTATGTGAGACCACTGGTCCACAATGTTCAGTATTAAGAATATGAGAAGAGCCAGATGGATCAAACCAATGGCCCATCTAGTTCAGCATCCTGGCAGGCCAAATGCCTGTGGAAAACCTGCAAGCAGGACCTGAGCACAAGAGCATTCTCTCGTCCTGAGGCTTCCCGTAACTGGCATTCAGAAACATTACTGTCTCCATCTGTGAAGACAAAGCAAAGCCATCATGGCTGGAAGCCCTTGATAGCCCACTCCATCAATTTGTCTTAATTCTTTTTTAAAGCCATTTAGGTTGGCAGCCATCACTGCCATCTGTGAGGAGAAGTTCCATAGTTTAACTATGTGCTGCAAGAAGAAGTAGTTTCTTTTATCGGTCTTGAATATTTCAGTATTCAGCTTCACAAGTTACATGAGCAGTGGGGAACTTCTTTCAGTCCAGAGGCCACATTCGCTATTTTGCAACCTCCCAAGGGCCATGTTAGAGTGTCAGGTGAGGCTGGGAGCAAAACTGCACAGAACAGGAAATACAGTGGTACCTCTGGTTGCGAACGGGATCCGTTCCGGAGGCCCGTTCGCAACATGAAAAGAGCACAACCCGCAGTGGCGCGTCTGCGCATGTGTGGGTTGAGATTTGCTGCTTCTGCGCATGCATGCGCGTGAAATCATTTTGCGTGTCTGCACATGTGCAAGCAGCGAAACCCGGAAGTAACCCTTTCTGGTACTTCCGGGTCGCCATGGAACGTATCCTGAAAGAACTTGAAGCGGACATAACATGAGGTATGACTGTATAGAGTTTACTGCTCTGCTGTACACATGTTTCAGCACATACCCATACACCACAGGCTGATTTAGAGGAGTAGGACTGGTTCGGTTGCCCAGAGTGCAGAGCCTCAGGGGCGCCACAACAATTATTTAGACTGGAGCACCAGAGGCTGGGGTGCAGAAATTTGGCGTCACAAAGGACACCACTGAAATTTGAGACCCCAAGGTCTGTCACTGCATACACCCTCCCTCATGCTGAGTTTTAACTGATGTCAGTGTTGTGTTTTAATATTGTTGCAACTTTCCTTGGGACCTTATGGTTAGGGGCAGGTAAGAAATCCCAATAAAAGCAGTATCTTCACTAGTGCTCAATACTAACAATGCTGCACTAGCTAATCACCTAGGCTGCTTTAGAATTGCTTATGGGAGACATGTCATCTCCCCACCCCACCCCAGTTCAGGAATGTACTACAGGTGCAAATGTACAAAAGTTCTTGTACTGACTTAGCGGGGGGGGGGGGGCGGGATGAAAAGGGCAAAGATGGAAATCGTGAAATCGAATAGATCATAAAATGGCAGTAAATTTATCCCACCTTTTTGGACTTCAGGATATTATACTACGAAGACAGGCAGCCCACTATACCTGAAGAAGCGTCTCCACCCCCATCATTCTGCCCGGACGCTGAGGTCCAGCACAGAGGGCCTTCTGGCAGTTCCCTCACTGTGAGAAGCAAAGCTACAGGGAACCAGACAGAGGGCCTTCTCAGTAGTGGCGCCCACCCTGTGGAACACCCTCCCATCAGATATCAAAGAGATAAACAACTATCTGACATTTAGAAGACATCTGAAGGCAGCCCTGTTCAGGGAAGTTTTTAATGTGTGACATTTTTATGTATTTTTAATCTTTGTTGAAGCCACTCAGAGTAGCTGGGGAAACCCAGCCAGATGGGTGTGGTACAAATAATCTTCTACTACTACTACTATTATTATTATTATTATTATTATTATTATTATTATTATTATATGACTAGGCAGCAAGAGTATGACAAAGCTCAGAAACAAGCAAGATGCCATAAATAACACACACACACACACACACACACACACACACACACACACAAGTTTAAAAGACCATAGGTTATTTAATTAGCCAAAGGCCTGGGAGAAAAGGAATGTTTTTTCCCAGCACCTAAAAATATGTGACAACAGTGCCAGGTGAGCCTTCCTAGGGAGAGCATTCCACAAAGGGGGAGCCACCACAGAAAAGGCCCGTTCTCATGTTGCCACCTTCCTGACCTCTCACAGAGGAAGCACATGATTACTGCAGGTTCCAGGTTGATTCATATGAATGCTTAAGTGAGAGCGCAAAAACTTTAGGACAAAAATTAATCTCTTGAAGTTCCTAGGCTCCAAAAGTTTTTAATGTTTGATGCTTTATTATGTTTGATATATGATGTAAGCTGCCCAGAGCGGCTAGGGAAACCCAGCTAGATGGGGCGGCGGGTTTATAAATTAGAAAATTATTGTTGTGATGTGGGGTTTGTGATTTCAGCTCTCTTGACATAATATGCTGGAGACAGTTCTCTAGTAACACTTCTTTATTAAAGCAACAAGACTAAGACCTGAGGAGGGGAGAGCTACATTTATAGGGACAGGGAACTAGCTAGAAAGGATACATTTTGGAGGGAACAATATCAGGCAATCACAGTCCTGCCTTTTGGAGGAAACCAATAAGACAGAGGATCCAAATACAGCAGCTTAAATGAACCAATAGTAGCTGTACCCTCTGGAACCAAAAGGCAGTTACTTTACCCTAATGCAAATACAGACAATAATAATACAGATATAAAATCCTTTGACTCAATACACAACAATTATCATCACCACCAACATCATCATCATCATCAAATATTGGCAACCCTTGTTTCAAGTAATGCTGTTCCATATTCAAGTCTGAATGAAATCTAGGATGTGCACATTTTTCATTCAAAGTCTCTGCTTCTGTTCTAGATCTGAGGGTCAGATACCACAGACACTCAAACATCAAAAATTTGCATTTGGGTAGCGTTGCAGAGGTCATAGCAACCCAGCACATATTTCCCTCTCCATGTTTCCATTAAAAATATGTTATTGAAATAAGACTTGATTTATAGTTTAATTACTCATGCTTAGTTGCAGAAGATGGCGTGAGGCTGAGCTTCAGTAAACGTGAATAATTACACCACAGTTCACATCCTGCCATGCCTTGTTGCCTAATTAATGCTGAATTATGGCATTCTTGCTGAGGTGCCATAAATAAGACTCTGAGCTCCATATTAATGCACTATTTCATGATGATACATAATTTAGAACAACAATTCTGCACTGGGTTAAAATTATGGAAGTCTTATTCAGAAAATTAAGATCCTAGATCTGACATGAATCCTCCAAAGGAATAGACCTTCCAGAAGATGTAAGCTGAGACTTCATTGTTTTGGGTAAGACTAAGCAACCATCAATCAGCTCACCTAGCAACCAAACAACAAATAGCAGGAAGTGAAAGCTCCAGCCCAGCTTATACATTCTGCTTCCATACCAAGCCTTCCACCATGGAGTTGGAGTTTAGGTCTTATCTCATTTTCTCCTTATAGGAACAATGCGATATATGCAGGGCTGTCTTAAGCATATGCAGCACCGGGGTGCAAAGATCTGCATGCACCTTCCCCCCAGGTTGCCCAGCCCCAGGCGCACAGGAGGCCCGAGCCAGCCGGCCACCTCAGCGTCTCACTGGCTTGGTTGCCCCCGAACTCGCGGCACAGAGCCGTCCGCAGCAGAAGAGCCTGCCATGGCGCTCTGACCGACGGGCGGGCTCTTCCTCGGACTCAACTCTCGGGCTCCGGACTCTTGGGGTGGCTCCCCTGAGAGCCCCATGCCTGGGTTCCCCGCACCCCTAGTGCCTCTGGGTAAGACAGCCCTGGATGTATGTCAGGTTTGCCAAAAGCCAGGCATTCATGGCTACGCGGGATATGAATATGGGCTTCCCCTGCCCAAGGACAACAATTCATATTATACCTGCTCGCTACTTTCAATATGTGACAGAGCACGAAATTTTGAAACAGAGCTTCAGGCATGTGGCCAAAACTTTCTCTTCTCCTAGGCCTTCGGCTAATTAAACAATCTATCACCTTTTAAACTGAAGGGGTATTGTTTTCCTTTGTTACTATGGCCTTGTATTTTTGTGTTTCCGTAAACATCCCCATGATTCTCTGATGGAGGGTTGTATAAATAAATAAGTGAGTAAAACTTACCCCATGGCACCAGCGCATTGTAATTTGGCAATGCAGGTTGACTTCTGTAATGCATAGGCTGCACATCAGGGCAGTCGTAGAACCAGGCTCCTCTCCATGTTGACCAAAGCGCACTTTCTCTTCCACAAGACCTGTGCATACTGCATGATGCTGTTAATGTCATAATGCCCTACTTTCATATTTGGGTTTAATTTATATATTGGAGTACTCTACAGATTTGGGGTGGTGTTCAACTAAGGTTTACAAACTATTGAAATTAATGGAACCATATTAATCATGTTCATTAATTACTACTCCGTGTAAAGACTCAAAATATCACCTTTGATGTAAGCCACCTTGGGAGAGCTTTTGCATATATTGTTCACTATGATCCTGGTGTAAGCTTTGGGAGGGGTTTGTTCTGGAGGGACATTTTTGTGATGCATGATTTTATTTACACATATTTAGAGGTGTAAAGAAATACAATCCTAGGCTTCTGGGATAAATAAGTGATGGCTGCCTTCCCATTGTTTGAGGAAAATAAAATCTGACTTGTAACAGAACTGGCCTGGAAGTGAATAAAGGGGTTGAATCTCTCATAACCATATTTTAAACCCTGTCCATGTTATATTAAATTGTGGTCCATGAGCAGCAGTCTTGAGACTATGCATGGGATCCCATACTCTGCCAGTGTGGAAGCAGCATGGCTTCTTCCTGTGCTTTTTGGCATAATGTGAGACGCCCCAGACCACATGGCAAGAATTTATGTGGCAGCTCCTCCCTGTGCCCATGTTGCACCCTCCTAGAAACTGATCATGCAGGCGTGGGGATGACCTACAGTAGGGATTTCTCCACGTGGTCAAAGTCTGCTCATGCCAACCTGAAAGAAGCCATGCTGCAGCAGCCATGTTACCAGCCCAGCAAAGGAGCCTATAAGGCATCACAACTCAGGGCAATCTATCTGGAAGATAACTGTATTTTGAGCAGTTAGTGATCTAAAATGGTTAACCTTCCTGCTCCTCTTCCATCCATCTCCCTATCTCTTGTTAAGCTCTTTGATGGCTGAGAACAGCCTTTAATGTCCTAATCTGTTGGAAGGAAGTGATAGTGCTGGGTACCTTCTGACCTTCTTTTGATGTTGGACATCAATGATGGAGGAAGTGCGGCATTGGGAGAGGGTGGCTTATGAATAATCTGCACGTAGCCAGTCGAGCAAGTCATGCAGGCTAACAGCTAGCTATCTAGAAATCAGATGGTGTTGGGAGAGTTTTTGAAGCTCGTGCATGGACTGATGGCTGCAGGGCCATGCAAACTGAGGCTACCTGGGGAGTCGCTTCACCGCTTATTGAGAGTTTCCAAGTGGCAGGTTGAAGTGTGTTGGCATGGTATGTATATATTGCTTGCTGTTTAGAATAAAATCTTTGATCCTCTCACTCACTTGTGTTTTGTATTGCCCCTGAATCTAATTTTAAAAGAACCACCTTGCATTTGTCAAGACAGGAAAGAAGGCCCAGGCTACTGGCCACACATCCTGTTCAGGTACATCATTGCTATGGTAAACAGCAGCCAACCAAGGACTGTGACTGTAGTCCCGCACCGCACCTGATGTCTTTGCATTTGGTACAATGTCCAAAAGGGGAATCAATATTCATATGTCTGTCTGTATGTAATACAGTATCTCCATGCAATTAGAAATCCTGTACAATTGGCATAGCTGATCACACACGTAGATAGCCTGCATGAAAGAGAACATACCTGTGTTTCATAGGAAAGCCAACAGAGCAACAACTTTCAAAAGACCTGCTTATGTGCAAGGATTTAAGATAATGTGAATCGGGTTGCAATGAGAAGTAAAGCTTTATGATGGCTCTGGATTTGTGTTTTCTTGTAAAATACTGCAGAGGGCACTAATGGTACATATGAAAGCTGTGAAACGAACTGGTCACCACTACCACCCCTGTCGCCAAAAAGATATATATGTGAATAAATAGGACAGTGTTTGTCCGCAAGTCTAAGTTTATTTATTCATTAGGATCAGAGCTGTTTGGTCCTGTTGCATGGTATGACAACAGGACCTGATGAAACAGCTTTCTGGATTATGTTATGATGCATCCAGTAAGGTGATGACTTCATTCTAAAAGAAATCAGTTAGTAATGAAAGGTGGGAAATAGGTTGATGTTTTGAAATTGTAACAGTGATTACCTATTGCTGCATTCTTACATCAGATATATGATGGTTGGCTGGGTCATCAGCATTTACATATCAGATGATGTAATCAGTTGCTTAAAAACTGTATTCTTCACATTCATATTTACAGTATATAGACTATAATCCTCACTATACTTGGAAATAAATCCCATTGAGTTCAACAGGGTTGTCTTCTCTGTAGGCAAGCATAAGACTGCACTATTCAAGGTATGCCTACATTAGCCATTTAAAAGAAACATCTTGGAGGTCATGCACACCACTTTCGGATACAGATAAATTGATCACTGCTTCTTGCTCTGATAACTTCCGGATTGAATCATTGCAACCTGCTGTACTTAGATCTGCCCTTGAAGACTACTCTGAAATGTCAACTAACCAAAATGCATTTATCCTTCATATCCCTCACATATCCCTCATTTTAAAACAGCCAAACTGGTTACCATCTCATTTCTGGGCCCAGTGCAAAGTGCTCGTGTTAGCATTTAAAGCCCTAAATAACTTGGGTCCCAAATATCTGAAAGGCTGCCTCCTTCCCTACCGACCCTCCCTACAGGCTGACCTCAGCTGAGATAGCTCCACTACCTTCAGAGGTCCAAGGGGTTGTGGGGGCCCAGAAGATGGCAATCTTTGTGGCAGCCCCTAAGTCATAGAATTCCTTCCCTACAGAGGTGTGTCTGGTACCTTCATTGCATAGCTTTTGTTATAAGATGAAGATGCAATTCTTTACCCTAACCTTAAACACCTGAGATGTGTATTTTTAAGACTCATCTTTTTCCGATTGTCAGTTCTTTTAATGGATTTTAATCTTGTATTTTTATATTGTTGTTGCATGTCCTGGATCTGATGGCAAAGTGTAAGCATTACATTAAAATACTACTACTACTACTATAAATACCACCAGAGGCAGCGTGCAGCATGAGAGAGCTTCTACACTCATATTCTTCTTCTGGACTTCCCAGAAGCATCTTGTTATTCATTAAGAGGAACTGGATGCTCTACTAACAAGGTATTTTCTCTGACCCACCTTATTATATTCTCAAGTGTGAACTGATCCATATATATATTTTCATGTAGGACATAAGCCACCTTTGTCTTGGGCAGTACAGAGTTTTTTAGGCCCCTTTTCCCCCTGCTATTTAAACACATGATGCTGATGCTGGATCCTTAATGCGATTGTGCCCTTTTTAAAAACAAAAACAAAACCAAGCCCATTTACAAAGGCTGCTCTGAATCTTATATAATGTTTATTTTGTACAGTTGTCTTCTACTTGCCATTCATAAAACGTACTGCATCTGATATTTAAATAGCTGCTTACCAGCAACACCATGCCCTCTAGCGTCTCTGCTTAACGTTCTGTTCTTGTCCTATTTCCAGATATCATCAGTGGCTGAGAATATTTTTTCCTTCTAGTTATATACTGTCCCTGTACCATTGACAAATTCACAGTGAATTCTCATATATTCAGGGGGCTGGGGAACGCCTTCATTAGCAAAGCTGAATATGTATTTCATATGGTTTTTATTCCTGCTCACTTATTTTTTATTACCGTATTTTTCGCTCTATAAGACGCACCAGACCACAAGACGCACCTAGTTTTTGGAGGAGGAAAACAAGAAAAAAAATATTCTGAATCTCAAGCCAGAACAGCAAGAGGGATCGCTGTGCAGTGAAAGCAGCAATCCCTCTTGCTGTTCTGGCTTCTGGGATAGCTGCGCAGCCTTCATTCACTCCATAAGACGCACACACATTTCCCTTTACTTTTTAGTAGGGAAAAAGTGAGTCTTATAGAGCAAAAAATACGGTATTCTTTCGTGCTTACAGGGAAATAGCATTATACTAATGACATTCTCTTAATTTCTTGCAAACACACTTCACCTCCATGGCATTTTTAAGAATCTTAGAACTTAAGAGATTTTAATGTGAAGCTTAAATTGCCCTTGACCCTCTCTTAAAACTATTTACTGCAGAAAAGAAAGCTGGGGAGTGATGGCTTGTAATGCGAAGGAGCATTCTAATCCTTGTAGGCTTTGAGTTACAAACCAGATTGAGGCTTTAAGTCTCATGTGTGAATACATGCATAAAATGGAGGGCACGAAGAGCACAAACGACCCAGTACAACCATATGAAAAGCAGTTTCTATTGTGGTTATTAAAATTGTGCATTTGGAAGCAATAGGAGGAATAAAAACCGACTGATTTAGGTCTCCCAAAAGAAGCATTCTGGGAATGTAGTGGAACCAGAACAGAGCAACGAGAGACTTACACCTGTTCCCAGGAGAACTTAACATTGGCCAAAAATAAATAAATGATGGTGTAAATCAAACTCTATTTTAATGGTTTGTTTAGCCTCTGCCAGGCTTGGGTCAGCTCAGCTGACAGTTGCCCTGCTCCTGAATTGAGTTTGAAAGAGGGGGTAACATGAGGACTGCCTCATCCATGAGGTGGACTGAGGCAGCCGCCTCAGATGGCAGAATCCCATGGCTCCCCATGCGTGCTGCTGCCCCCAGAGAAGCGATGGTAGCTTCTGGTGAGAATTCATGGAACTCTCGTGAGATCTCACAGAGCTTGTGCAAGATCTTGCTGCCGCCACTTCTCTTCACTTCTCCTGTGGCAGGGGGCACCCTGCCCACCTCACCTCCTACTGCCACCACCAGAGAAACAAAGAGAAGCGGCTTCCAGGTTCTGGCAAGATCACACAGACCTCTTCTGAGATGTGCTGGGCCCAGGGGTCCAAGCCACACGGTCCAGGTCTGGTCCCAAATCCAAGGGTTCCACGAGGAGTCAGTCCGACAGGGACAAGGCAGGACACGAGGTAGGAAACCAGGCAAGGTCATGCAGGTTCTAGCAAACAGCAATGTTGCTCCCACAACCTGGGGCGAGGTCCGACAGCCTTTTATCTTTGTCGGGGTAACTGCTGGTCCTGATCCCCCGGTGACTCACCTCCCTGTCTCGCCTGAAGGCGAGCACTCCTCCTGCGAGTACTCAGGTCTCTCCTTCTCTCAGACCTTACTCTCTGCAGCTCGGGAGATGTCAGTGGGTTACTAGACCCAGAGGCTGCCTCAGCCTCTCCTGACCCAACTGGTAGTGGAGCAGCTGTAAGTGATTGCCCAGCTGAAGGCAATGAGGTAATCTGGAGCCAGGGTAGGCTCAGGCCTCTGATTCGGCCTAGCTGGTGCTTGTTGCAGGGGAACCTGTGCAGACTGGGGCTTTTCATAATCAGGCCTCAGACGTCGTTCAGACACCGCCTGAGGCAAACGATCCGGTGCGGACTGAGACCCCTCTGGTTCCGAGTCTGAACCCAAGTCCCAGGCCATCACATGAGATCTCACCAGAAGCAGTAATCATGTGACCGTGGTAAGCAAGGCTTTGGCAATAGGGGAGTGGGGTCATTGGAGCTGTCCTATTTCACATCAGATGGCAAAACAGGACGGGCTGCCCCTTGGTAACATACCCCTGCTTAACTTTTATGTTGGTGTAAATTATGCCTGTTTCCTATACGTAGAACATAAGGAGCCCATGCTGAATCAGGCCAAAGGCCCACCTACTCCTGCATCCTGTTCTCACAGTGGCCAACCAGATGTCAATCGGAAACTCACAAGCAGTATCTCAGCACAAACATTCTCCCCTCCTGTGGTTTCCAGCAAATGATTTTCAGAGGCATTTCTGCCTCCAAACATGGAAACAGAGCAGAGCCGTCATGGCTAGTAGCTGTCGGATTGCTCTGTCCAGCACTGTAGTATTTTCTAACTGTCAGTTTAAGTATTGTGTATTGGATTTCATCAGATATTAAGTTGTTAGGCACCAACAACACCCTTTGGAGTAGAAGGGTGGATTAAAGATAAACAAGCAAACAGATATTTAATTTTTAAACACATGCAACATGGTGGATAATCATGTTGTAGTCGAAAAGGCTTCTGGGGGAGGAACATGACGGACTGAAAGTCTTCTGTTGGAAGATATAGAAGTGGGACTTCCGGGTTGGCGCCATCGTCGAATGGCGGACTCCCTCCGAGCTCCGGAGGGAGCCTGCTCGGCAGGGGCTGGGTTCTACCGCGCCAGCGACGCGGGGACCCTCAAAAACCATGGGCGCTGAAACCCATGGGCATGGTGACTCGGCGGGCACCGTTTGCGCCCCCCCGACCACGCGAAGGAGCCTTTTTAAAGGCTACGGAGCGGGTGACGGGGGGGTGCTGTGAGTCCTCCGCTTCTCCTGCCGAGTGAAGCCGCATGCCATTTGGCGGAGAGCGCTGGCTTCTTCCATTGAAAATCTGGACTTAAAAGAATAACCCGTGAGTAATTGGAACTTGGATTAAAAAGGGGAACAAATTTTTTCTTAAATTCGGAGCGAGTGGGGGAGGTGCAAAAAGGAAGTCAGCCTCCCCCCTGTTGTAGAGGAGCTAAAGCAAAGGATCTGACAACTAAGATCGAGTGCAACTTTTTTTTTGATAAAGTTATTAATTTCGCGATGGAAAATTATAAGCTGGGCTGGAGGAGAAAAGTGGAATGTGAATTAAAATACAACCCCCCCCCCCCGAAAAACACCGGGAGCGATCCGTGAGAGCGCCGGGAGAGGAGAAATAGAGGTTTTGACAGCTGTCAAAGGAGCTGCCAAAACTGAAGAACAAAAAGAGAACTTTGTTACGAGGACTTTGCTGGTTACATTTGTTATAAATTGGATATAAACTGTTTAAAACAAGGAATAATAAGTTACTTTGACTGGTGGGTGTGATCGGGAAGGAAACTGAGTTATTATAATCCCTCTAGAGGAGCTGTGGGTCATTACAAGTATTGCTGGCATGGAATTTGAATCGGACTTTTTATCTCCTGGGAAACTGCAGAAATGGAACACTATTTTGTCTACAGAGGTCTACACACTAAAGGAGACAATAGATTTATCTATTGAAGAATGGAAGGGACTTGACGTAATGTTTTGTTCCTGAATAACAAAGCCTCTGTAGAGGAATTACAAGCTTTTTGGAATTAGAACATTTGTGCAGGAGAGCAGGGGGGAAAAAAAAAGAGGAGAAGAGAGAACAATAAGAACAACAAGAAATAACAAGAACTGGACAAAGTTGGAAGATAGACCCCTTCCAAGATTGAACATTCAAAATCAAAGATGACCAAAAGATGGCAAAGACTATTAAAAAGACGGCAAAGCGGACTGGTGAAGGATTATGGCTTAGATGTGGGAGCTCCAGGACGACAGTAGACATTGACGGACATTGGGAACACAACCGGGAAAGGGGGGAGGGAAATTTGGAATCCAAAGGGTGTTAAATTACATTTTATTCTTTTTTCTATTTTTTTTTATGTTAACCTGTATTGTATACTAAAGAGGGGAACTCGTGGAAGGGAACAGGTCGATTTTAGGGGATGGGAAAATATTTTTTAAATTGGGTTAATGATAATAATTTTAAAACTTGGGGTAAGAATTTGCTGAATCTATTTGAAAGAACTGGAATACAAGAGGGGGAGGGGAGGGGAAGTCCTGGAAAGATGACATTGAAAATAAGGCCTTAAATTTGGATGTTTTTCTTTTCTGTTATATTTGAAAATTTTTAATAAATATTATTAAAAAAAAAAAAGATATAGAAGTGGGTGCGGACTAATGAATACAAAATAAGTAAAGAACTATGGAGTATTATTTTAATTTGTGATCACAGTGGAGAGATTGTGTGGGAAAATATTGCCTAACAGAAATTAGATCAGCTGGGTGTCATTCTAGAGTGAATAATTTGAATAGTTTCTTTTATGTAACTAACAGACAGACATTTTTCTTCTTTTTTTCCTCTTTTATTTTATGCACTTCATGTGTTCTCATATTTAGTGAAATTCATTTTCGATGTGATTATTATTGCTGTATATACTGCTTAGTGCCAAAATCATCTTCTAAGCAGTTTGTGAAGTATTAAAACTAGTTACACAAACCTTAGGATATAAACACCCATAATTAAAACACCCATTAAAACAATCACATTAAAACAACGCAGCAATTAAAACAGGAGGCTCAGGTCAAGAGATCAAGGGCTGTTTCTTCATTCTGACTTGTCAGGTGCTAATTGAAGGGGCACCTTTTTTGTCAATATAATGATCAAATCAGCTTTGTTTATCTGTCCATAGATTGTTCACAGACAGCTCAGCCTTAATGGTAGATAAGGAGTGTTGCAAAATCTGCACACATTCAATGAATCCATGACCAAATACCTCTCCCAGGCTATTTCTTGGCCATGGTGGCAACCCAGTAAGTTCTGAAAGCACATGGATAAGCTCATTGTATTTGTACAGCAATGTTGATCTTGAAGCATGTTTGCTACATCCTTTGTAATAGCATGTCTTTTTAGATTAATGTTGCTGTTGTGTTCAATAGTGTGTTCTTTAAACAAGGCAATACTATGTTTAGGAGTAAAAATTTATCTAACCTGGCTAAATGCAGCAGAATTTGGATTGTGCAGTGGAAAACAAACATAAGCGGCGAGGAGTTAGTTATTTCTAAATGAAATAAATCAGTTTGTAATGTATGCTTTCGTTCCCCAGGGAAACCTAAAGGGAATGGATCATATTCTGGGCTAATGGGCTGCAAAATTTTAGAGTAATGGCAGAATTTTGTTTCTGGCAGTTTGACAGAATTTAGCTATTTTGGGAAAAGCTTCAGGGGTGCCCTTAATATAAAGCTAAGGTCAAGTCCAGTCAGATCATTTTTAGCAACTGAGAAATAATGATGGTTGCTTGGCAACCACATCTGCTATATGCTGGTGTTCTCAGGTGGCTTGAGAGACTTCTCGCTGAGCCATAACAATGGGTGGGTCCATTTTCGGATTTAGTGAGCTATGGCTGGAGTGCTAATATAGTGGTAGAAAGTTATTTGACAGTTGGGTTGGTCCTGGTGCCAACACAACAGCACAACCTACAAGCGTCTGTTGTATTCATCTTAGATAATTTATATCACTTAATTGTCATGATGGTTCTAAACAGTTTGCAAATTTAAAACCAATAACAAAAATATAAACATACCTAATTGAAACACACAATAATGCAATTTCATCATAACATTAAAATAGACACAATTAAAATGTAGACTGAAACAAGCCCATTAGAGCAGCACAACAATTGTTGTTGTTGTTGTTTAGTCGTTTAGTCATGTCCGACTCTTCATGACCCCATGGTCCAGAGCACACCAGACACTCCTGTCTTCCACTGCCTCCCGCAGTTTGGTCAGACTCATGTTGATAGCTTCGAGAACACGGTCCAACCATCTCGTTCTCTGTCATCCCCTTCTCCTTGTGCCCTCCATCTTTCCCAACATCAGGGTCTTTTCCAGGGAGTCTTCTCTTCTCATGAGGTGGCCAAAGTATTGGAGCCTCAGCTTCAGCACAACAATTAGAAGAGTTTAAACAGCCATTAAAGCAATTAACACAGGAAGTTCAAGTCAAGAGGTCATGGGAATGCTTGTGTAAACAGGTATGTCTTCAAGAGCCAGCAGAATGCCAATGTTGATGAGCACGCCTATATTTCAGAAGGGAGGGCATTCCTTGACACTGGTGCCACATAATATTTTTAATGTATTGTTGTGTTTTTTGGAATACACACCCAGAGATCTATGGATCAAGTGGTGGGATATAAGTACAGTGGTACCTCTGGTTACAAACACTTCAGGTTACAAATGCTTTGGGTTACAAACTCCACTAACCCAAAAGTAGTTACCTTGGGTTGCGAACTTTGCCCCAGGATGAGAACGTAAATCGCACACCGCCGGCACAACAGGAGGCCCCATTAGCAAAAGCGTGCCTCAGGTTAAGAACAGTTTCAGGTTAAGAACGGACATCCAGAACGAATTAAGTTCATAACCCGAGGTACCACTGTAGTCTGATGTGATAAATGAACACGGTTCACAAAGTCCTATTTTTGATCAAGTTGTTGATCTACAGGCTGAAATGTTACTGAAAGGGAATTGCATTGTTTCAATCAAATGATGGTGCAAAGTTCAAAATATCAGGTCATGCACTCTCTTCCCTCTGTGAAATCTCCCCATGTTCAACTCTAGGTATGTTTTCCCATTTCAGCACACTGGCTCGCGGCTCTCAAATTGTCACGAGACACTATGAGTGGGTAGCCAGAGGTTTGAAGTTAACAAAAAATGACAGGGCTTGTATCTGGGATTATGTGAAATAAGATAAGGTCAACTGGTTTTAAGTAACTCTGCTATTTATAGATGATCCTGCATTAAAATTAAACACTTGCATCTAGAAGAATGGGTTAATTCATTCAGTTGCCTCTTGTTCGCTCTTAACAAGTGGTGGAAAAGAGAAAGAATGAATGGGATCGTTTTGGGGTCAGTTTTCTTTTCTTTCTTTCTTTTTAACAATAGTTATTTTTCCTGGTTAAAGTCTTTGGTTAGAGTGGAATAAAGCACTGCCAGGCAGGGACAACGAAACATCAAGGTATATAGAATGTATGTATGTATGTTTGTTTGTTTGTTTGTTTGCCTGCCTGCCTGCCTGCCTGCCTGCCTGCCTGCCTGTTTGTTTGTTTGTCTAGGAACAATTTATACACCACCTACTAACCAAAGTTCTCAATGTGGCTTTCTGTATATAGTCAAATAACAATTAAAATAGATGGTGATTCAATAGTCGCTACAGCTGAATGGTCTTTTTCAACTGAATTTCTTGGCTGTTGCAGAGGCTGGATGTCAGTCCCACACAGGCCAGGATGGTCTTACTGGGCGGCTGCTACTGATGACGATGACAATACTAGAAACAAATTCTTCATTTTTTTCAGGCTGAAAAAATGTCCCCCAGCCCATTATAGATCCAGCCCAAACCAGTGTTGCCCCTTCTAGAAACTGTAGCAATGTTGCCTTGAAAGACCCCATGGTTTGACATGTCTTCCATATGGCCTAAGATGGCTAATGCTACCAAGGTTTTTCCTGGGAAAAACCATCCTGCTGTAGGTTCTGTGCCCCTGAAAAGATGTCGGTTGGACCTGAAAGCCGAGGTTGTTATTTTCTGTGCCCAGTAAGATTTTGCAGCATGAAATTAGATGATCTGATGAATGGCAGCACCGTGGATATGACAACCCCTTTTTCTTCTCCTGATATTCCATGCATCTCAATTTTTAAGACAATTAAACAACTCTGTTTCACTATACATTCTGACTTCCCTGAGAGTTTCTAAAGTGCATTTTCATTACCAATAACCATCACACATTGCTTGTGTTGTCTGATCAATTCACTGTAATTTTTTTTAAAAAAAACCCTTCTCATTAATTATCTTTGAAGAGTTGTTCATTTCTATGTATCTGATCATTATTTGAAATGAGTTGCTGAAGGAGTTGTGTGAACATATTTTAGCCTAGAGATCTCTTGCAATTTATTCACTATGACTATTTCTTTGAGTGCTTGGTATTAATAGTAAAAATGACTGTTTTACCCACAGCCTCCAACATTCCTCAGTTGCAGATAGGGACATTTCTCACTCCCCTCCCCCATCTGACCCTCCTTGACTCCCCATTTTTGTCCCCCCCCCTCCTCAAAACACTTCCTATCCAAGGAAGGGCGAGTGCCCCCAACACTACACCAATGTGGCACAGCACAAACATCCTCCAACATCCTCAGAAAACCCCTGAATTCCAATTTTATTTTATTTTATTCTTTGGTAGATTTACAAAACGAAAAACACACACCAATAAAGGACACCCACATTTCTCACCCACACCGCTTGGATAACTGTAGCTCCCAGCACCCTTGACAAACTACAAGTCCTATAATTCTTTAGGGGAAGCCATGACTATGGTGCTTTCAATGTATGGTGTGATTGCAGCCTCAATGAAATATGGTATACCTGCCTCTTGCAATAGAAGTTCAATGCCTGCTCACCTCCTGAACGTGTTTCAGGTGGATTGTAACATGATACCTCTTGTATACTGAATCTAACGTGATACCTCTGGTATACTGTGCTTTGTTAGCCACTGTAAGGAATTGTAATGTGTCAAAGATCTGAGTCGAAAACTTGAGCAGAGATGCTGTAGCAGAGATGACCTTGGGACGAGAAAGATATTTTACACTGATGGGCTGTCATAGGTTGTGTTGGAGTGAAGCCTAGAGGTGGCATGCAGGAAAATGAATGTTCTAAATTTCAGAGCATGACCGCTACATGGGGGATCACAAGCTTCAGAACATCCTTTTTTGAGAAAGGGAGAGGGGGGCGTTACACGAGCACACAATGAGAATGGGACTATCACCCTGTGCTCCTGAATGCTGCATTGAACTGAGGGAGAAGAAGGACCTGCAGCAATTGTGATGTACTTCATAATACTAAGCAATCTCAAGTAAGGTGCACTTATTAAATATACCCTAAAAAAAGAAATCATCCCCAAAGCCCCATGCTGTGTTTGGACAACCAAGGAAGGAAGCTAGTTCTACAAGTGACATCTGCAACAAAATGTTGCAGTGTGGAGCGCTGCCGTTTAGGGTGACAGTCAGTCAGCCAGTCTATCCCCACCCCCACCCTGGATCTCTGCTTTGTAACCTCCAACAGTTAATCAGCATTCCATGCCCAATGGGCATGCTCAATCCTCACTGAGTTGTTTTGGGTTGCCCCTCCTAAGGGTTTTGGGTTTGCTTGTTCTACTTCTGCAAACCTTGGGGTTGCCACTTAGAGATTGAGTTTGCTATTAACATATACAGGTAGCTTGCATCTGATGCAGAGGTTACAGGAATAGTGTGTATATGCAAAGATGTGTGTGCTCAAAGCGCCCCCTCAGAGCATGCACATCCCTGCTCTCACAATATCTTGGACGGCCCCGCAAGATCTTGAAAGGGATTCCCAGAGCCCATTAAGCAAGTCTGAGAGCTTAAAAGTGCCTTTCGTGTTTGGAAAACATGTGCAAAAAGATCTTTTAAGCTCTCAGCATTCCACGCTTTTAATTTGTGTGTTTTCAACCAGCTGGCCTCTGATTTCGTAAGGTTGAAATTGTGCATGCCAGACATGTGTAAGTTGCAAGTTACCTGTGTTAGATTTGTCATCAAAATTTGCTTTTCAAACCAGGAAGATTCTTTCCTATGGCTAGAAACTGGTGACTAGGACCTTTGTGTTCGCACACTCCTCCTCTCAGCATAGATTTTCGCCTCTAGCCTCCAATCATGCAGGTAGAGCAGTGTTGTTATAGCACACATAGCACTGAGGCAGAACTAGGTGTTGACATTTTGTGCCCCTAGCAATTTTACACTCCATGCTATGCCACTGTTCTCAATACTGCACATCACTGCCTGTTACCAAGAGTGATAGCGGTGAGGCAGTGTCTATAAGGATCTCAGTGCAGTGCAAGTGCAGCAGCAGGAATATCAGATTGGCTTTGCCACTGCATCTCCACCGCACTGACCTGCCTGTTGCCTCGAATCTCCTCTTCTTGGTAACTAGCAGTGATTCACCATGTTTGGAAGCCAAATGAGCAATTCTGCCCCTCCCTCACCAGCCAATACTGAGGGTGGAAAGTAGGATGTAGGGGGATTGGTCATTTTAGATAGTGGCCCTATATCAACATGAGTTTGTTTTTGCCTTGAAACAGCTGCAAGTTTGGGATGAAGGAATTTTTATCAAAAACCCACTGATGTAAGTCCAAACATGGGAGAAGTCACTCCCCGCACCCCAAACACTTTCATTAACTATCCTTAGATAGATGGCATAGATATTTCCAGGTATTCATTTATAAATGCAGAAATGTTTACATTTACACATGTGGTTTCACAAATACTTATTTTCTAAGTTATAAATTTATCCAACTCATTCCCCGCCCCAAGGATTATTCCACCCATTACCCCAAGGATACAGCATTCTTAATAAACCCTTCCATTCTAACTCAACATTTGTCAGATTCTGTAATACTTGCTTCTAAATTCAATATGCCTATTAAATACACAAATACCAGCAAATGTTGACCCTGCATTTCCCGAGTTCACTTCAGTGGATCTTGTCTGGGAGAAGTCCCTGGAGCACTTGAAGATTCAACATGATATGATGTTAAAGTATGCCTGCATTTTAATTTTCTTTGAATAGGACTGCATGGAAATTTTTTGAACTGCCTGGTTCTTGAACCTGCCATATTTCTCAATACACAAATTTCTGTTGACTCCTTGTTGCTATTTATTTTAATGGATTGAAATCATTGCAGCATTGCAGCAGAGGCGGCCAGGGTTTTCTACCCTGGTATCTGAAGGATTGTCATGTACATGCCACTAGTTTAATTATCATCATCTTCAAAGGGGCAGCGGCAGTGAGACTTGAGGTGACATTTCGATCATACTGCATAAGACGGTGTCAGCATGAGTTCTTGCGATTTGCACAAAACATTCTGCAGGAATTATGAGTGTTTGAAAAAAAATATGAGCGATGGCTTTGCTGTCACGATAGCTGATGGTTTTCAGAAGATAAATGAATATGTTTTATAATTAGATCCATGGACAAGGAAAGAGAGTATATAAACTCCCATGACAACATACACATAATTCCAAGCTGTTACAAATCGGAAGAGGATCCTGATGAATGTGTTCTGCCTGCTATGTTGTGTGAAAGAGATCATTCTGCTACACTACCACAAAATAATGTGCCTTGATTGCATTCCCTGTCTGGTGTGCAAAAAACGGTGCTTAATAAAATTAAAAAGCAAACAAGAATTTTAATTATGAATATTGTTGTTGCCAGACAGCAATATTCTGTGTCCATCTTGCATTTGCCTCCCAAGCATTTTGGCTTCAAAATGGCTTCCCTTTTGTCAGCTCCAGCAAGCTAAGGCAAAATGAACCTGAAGTTCCCCATGGAAGCATCTCCATGCCCTCCAACATTCCTCAGATGAAAATAGGGGCAGTTTTCACTCGCCCTCCTGACTGACCCTCCTCGACCCCCTTTTTTTGTGTCCTCCACAGAACATTTCATATCACGCGCCAATGCAACACGGCACACATGGCCTCCACTGTGTAGTTTTATTTTATTCTCTGGTAAATATACAAAAAGAAAACCACACACCAATATATAAATTTTAGAAAGGGGCAACATTAGATGCAGATGCACAAAGCGTTTTTTAAAACCAAAACCAAACCAAGACTCCTCACACTCCACTCTGCTACTGCTTTCAGATACAGTGGTGCCCCGCAAGACGAACGCCTCGGAAGACGAAAAACTCGCTAGACGAAGGAGTTTTTCGTTTTCTTAGCCGCTTCGCAAGACGCATCTCCCTATGGGCTTGCTTCGCAAAATGAAGCTTGCCCCACAAGCTCCGGGGATAGCGGGGAAGCGCAGCGCGTCTTCCCTGCTGTCCCTGGACTTCTTTTGAAGCAAGGGGCGGCGGGGAGAAGATCGCTTCTCCCCGTTGCCAGCCCCACAATCTCCGGGGACAGAGGGGAAGGCGCCTTCCCCTCTGTCCCCGGACCCCTTTTGAACCAAGGGGCGGCAACGGGGAGAAGCGATCTTCTCCCCTCCACCCCTTGCTTCAAAAGAGGGGACAGAGGGAAAGGCACGCGCGCCTTCCCCTCTCTCCCCGGACCCCTTTTGAACCAAGGGGCGGCAACGGGGAGAAGCGATTCTCCCCGCTGTCCCTTCCCTTGCTTTAAAACAGGTCCGGGGACAGGTCCGCCGCGCGCCTTCCCCTCTGTCCCCGGAGATGGGAAGACACAAGATCTACCCACCTTGGAAGAATGGCAGATGAAGATGATAGATTACATGGGACTTGCAGAGATGACTGGCAGAATCCGGGACCAGGGGAAAGAGACGGTGGAAGAAGATTGGAAGAAATTCAAGGACTATCTTAGTAAACACTGTAAAATTAATGAATGCTAGAATGACGTGGGTTTAGAAGTTTAGATGATTTTCAGCGGTAATGATTAAGTAAAAAGAAAAGAAGGGTTAAAAAGTAAATGAAAAATAAGGGAGAGGATTTGCTGATTTGACAATTAGAAATTGGGATATAGAAAGGGGAGGTATGAGGAGGTCGGGGAAGTAAGTTATAAGAAAATAAGGGTTGAAATTATATTTGTTTTTTGTTTTTGTTTGTTTGTATTGTTGTTATGTTTATGTGTAATATTTGAAATCTTAATAAATATCATTTAAAAAAAGAGAGAGAGATTGCGGGGCAGGCAACGGGGAGAAGCAATCTTCTCCCCGCCGCCCCTTGCTTTAAACAGGTCCAGGGACAGAGGGGGAAGGCGCTCGGCGCTTCCCCTCTGTCCCCAGACGGTCTCCATAGGAACGCATTGATTGATTTTCAGTGCATTCCTATGGGAAACCGTGCTTCGCAAGACGAAAAACTCGCAAGAAGAAAAAACTTGCGGAACGAATTAATTTCGTCTTGCGAGGCACCACTGTACTGCAGATTATTCTTGTGCAAATATGCAGCAATTGGCTTTATGGGGCATTTAGAATTGATAGGTAGGTAGCAATGCTCGGAAGACTGTGAGCTGCAGGAAGCAGCCATAAAAGAAACAGCAATTTTTCCCATCTGGTTTTCTTCCATTGGAAACAGGAGGCAATTATGGATTCAAGCCAAAAACAACAACAACAACAACAATTTGGCATATCATGGACATTAAACTGAGGAATGGGTGTAACAGTGGAGTGCTTGACAGAGGTTTTCAATCACACTTCAGATTTCTTTAAGTTAGCCAGGGAGCCTAGAGTTAATGTGTGATTAACATCGCTATAAAAATGCTGCACAATTCGGAGGGAAATGAAGCAAATATTTATTTAGCAACTTGAGGAATTATTTAAATATATTGAATCTTTCAAATAAATAGTGAGTAAGTTGTCTACCAGCCTTCTGCCTTCCCACATCTTTTATTTGTTTTGAAACACTGCGGTGCCAAATATAGAATGATTACTCAGCTTCAAATGCTACCATCTAACTGCCAATCCTAAAGGGAAAGTTCATTTACAGAGCAGAGAAAGCATTCCCATTTAACATGACTGAAAGTAGACCATAGACCAAAACCTGCTGCCTGAGTTTGGGAACCCTCACACCCAAGTGGGCAATGGTATCTTGGTGCAGTTCAAAACATTTGGATCCACCATATTGACTCAAAATGAAAACGTAGAGGAAAACCAGTTCCTCCACCTCAGGAATTGTCACACCCAGCTGGGTGACAATATCTCAAGAGGCGTCCAAATGCATGGAGAATAGACATAGATACAAGCCATTTTCCAACGTATATAGTAGAAAGAAAAGAAGATTGAAGCAGTTCTGCACTGAAAGAGACAACCATCTAGCCCATTGCTACTCACTGTCTTCATTTACGTGTAATGCTAAATTATACCAGGAGTGTGTAGTTCTGGTCTGTTTCACTCCTTCCCACTATTGCATGGAGGAAACAACCAAGACTTAGTATTATGTCCAAGCCAGGGATCATTGCTGTTTCACTCTCAACAAACCACAATCAGTAGCCAAAAGTTTGTTCTTGACTTCTCATTGTGGTTTATTGTACTGAAACAAACCATGATACATGGTTTGGATGTGATGCTAAGGCAGGGATTATGCTTTGTCTTCTCCAGTGCAACCAGAAAGCAGCAAAAGAACCCTTACAGTTATATTCACACTAAACCATAAACTATGATTGCCAGCTTGTTTCCAGACACAAGGTTGGAAGCCCTAAAAGTACTGAGGCCCCAAAGATGCTCTCCATCCATCCAGACTGTCTCAAGAGTCAAGATCAGCAGAAGGCACTCTCTTCGTAATTCTGCCACCATCAAAAGTGGGGGAAATTGCAGCCCAGAATAGGACTTTCTCTCTGGCAGCCCGTAAATTGTGCAACTCCCTACATTGAGTTCCAACAGTATTCAGTTTCCACTGTATGATGAAGATATACATTTTTACCTTTGGACTTCGTTAGTTAAAGTAATTTTGTTGGGCCCACCTCTTCTGTTTTGTTTAACCTGTACTGTGCTGATTTTTTTTGGACTCGTTTTACTTGTTTATACTCGTATGATTAAATTGTTGTAACCCAGCCGGGATCTTTATGGTGAAGGGTTAGTGGGAAATCACATAAAATCAATCAATCAAGTTAATGTTTTATCACAGCAAGAAAACTGGGCCACTGAAACCAACAAATGATAATCATGATACAAAAAGAATAGGACTTTCAGACTTCACAGCATTTGCTTAAAAAAAAAAGACCCCCAGAAAACAATGCAATGGACAGAATTGTGAGCACTTTCTGTCTACATTAATTTCTGAACATTTGTCTAGAGCTTTTGGGTAATTGAGCAAACAATGCCCCTGACAGTAGTTTCCATTCAACAAGAGTAAGAAACAAGGTAATTAATTAGAGGCCAGAAGGGGCTTGTTAAGTGCCAGTAATGAACCACTATTGAAGAAATTACTGCTACGGGACTAATGCTATGAGATATTGTGTGGAAGAGTGAGCTAATGGACAGTATAAAATGAAGTGTTTCTGGTGAATCATATTGGGGAGGGAAAACACAAACTGCTTCAAGCTGGGAAAAGAGGAGGTATTATTATTAATCTTGACAATGGTTTGAAATTACACGACAGAATTTCCATTATTTGTCTCATCTAGTAGACAGTTAGCTTGGAAAGTATTAAGAGTTCCATACACCTCACAAGAAGTTCTCAAATTATTTCAGTTAAAAACTAGAACTCCTGTTCTTGATCAGGGCCTGCTTCAGCCTGTTTTCAAAGCACACCTTTCTGGTCTCTTGTTCCCCTTTAGTCCATTTATTTTTTGCTCTATAAGACTCATCTTTTCCCTCCTAAAAAGTAAGGGGAAATGTGTGTGCCTCTTATGGAGCAAATGCAGGCTGCGCAGCTATCCCAGAAGCCAGAATAGCAAGAGGGATTGCTGCTTTCACTGCGCAGCGATCCCTCTTGTTGTTCTGGCTTCTGAGATTCAGAATATTTTTTTCCTTGTTTCCCTCCTTCCAAAACTAGTGCGTCTTATGTTCTGGTGCGTCTTATGGAGCAAAAATTACGGTAGTTTCATGCCCTCCATTGATTGGGGCAAGACAGCCTTGTCTCTGCAAAGGCAGTGCTGCCCTAGAAGGAGGAATGGGTCACAGAAGCAGACTAAAATGGAAATTCTGAGCCTGTGGTCTTCTTCTTGATGACATTCAGCAGGTCTGTTTGGGGAGGGTGGCATGCCTACCTAATCCAGAAGGGAGCAGCAAAATAAAACACACACCTGGTTCATTCAGATTAATTCAGATCACTCATCCTCTACTTTGTTTCACAGTTCTCCTTTTCTGCACTTAGTGAAACTTATGGGTTGCCTGTGGATGTCAGCTGGGGGCAAGGGTTAAACACTCCTTCCCCATTCTCAGCCAGTCAGGCATCCCTGCAACTGCAATTTTATTGTATTTCTTAATCAGCAGTTTACTAGGATTCCCGCAATTAATGCCATGCTTTGGGCCCTGTTTCATTTGTAAGATTGCCTTTACCCTCCCCTTTGTCCTGCAGTGGCCTTGGGGTGTGGAACTGGTTTCCACCTGCAGATGTTGTTGGACAATGAGCCCTAGCCAGCATGGTCAGTGGTCAGGGATGATGGGATTTGTAGTCTAACAACCTCTAGAGTGCCACTGATCCCTCAGCTTTGGCCATGGGAGTTATATCTACCCCTGATGTGGATTGGAAGAAGGACCCTGTGATCATGCTCTGCTAGGTAATGCTCAGTTGGTAGAGCATGAGACTCTTAATCTCACAGCAGTGGGTTCGACTCCCACATTCGGCAAAAAGGTTTCTGCATTGCAGAGGGTTGCCCTAGATGAGCCTTGTGGTCCGTTCCAACTTCATGATTCTGTTCTATGATTCCTAACACACTTCAAACCCTACCAATCCTTTAAAATGTTATGTCACCCTCCAGCCCCAAAATTCCAATTTAGCTGTTGGTTGCACTGGTCTTTCATATATGCAGCCAGTTTCAGAAGAGCCATCAGAGTGCTTGCTTCTCCAGCTTTGCCAGCTAACTGTATAATTTTGTGCTAGTGATTTTATCAGAGAGCTGGGAGACTGAAGGATACAGCCACAATCAGTTTCTAAAGACTTCTTGCATCTCCTTATATAATTCTGCCAATAAGTATTGTGAATCTGGACACCAAGAAACTCCTATTATTCCAGAAACAAAGGGGACATTGCTATGCACACTTACCTGGGAGTAGGCCCCAATGAAAACAGTAGGACTTACTTCCAGGTAAGCATGCATAAGCTCAGTCTGCATTTCTAATTTGTATGTTAAGTGTAACTGAGGTCTTAAGCTTTAAGGTGCTACAATAAGAACCATTTTTCCATGTTTAAAGTGTCATGCACACCTGCAATCAGAGGATAAAGACCATTGGGTTGGTATAGCTATGAAAGTGAATTTTCACAAATGGCTTTGACTTAATTGTGGCAGTGCAGTACACAACACACCATACAGAAAATGGGCTTAGTTTAGGAAATCTGCTTTCATCAGGATTGTCTAGACAACTGGCCTTCAGTTCCCATAAAGCTAATTCAGTAGAAAAAACAAATCGTGGATTAGCCTTATTTGAAATCTTAATCTGAAAGTGATATTAAATGGTCAAATAAAATATCCCTGTTAGCAAATTTAACAGTTCATAGTTACATTACTTGAAATGGAAAGGCCTTGGGTTATATTGATGTGTATGAAGTTGTGTTAGTGAATTAGATACAAGACTATAAAGGGAAGCTCGGGTGTGCCTGATTTATTGATCAGCCTTTTCCATTTGTAAATTCTGCATGTCTTTTTAAAATAGATCAGCAAAGACAAACATGGAATATTTTAAGACATAGTCACATTTTTAATGGTTTTATGTTTAGCTCTTCCACAGAGTTGAGGGGTTAATGGTATATGCTTAAATTGTACCTATTTACAAGAGAAAATACCAATTTCATGACTGCCATCTTAAGAAAATCATTGTCTCTCTTTTAGGAAAAGCTTTTTAAAAGCTTTCCAGTCTGTAC
Organism: Podarcis erhardii; assembly: GCF_964252035.2. Lineage (NCBI taxonomy): Eukaryota > Metazoa > Chordata > Lepidosauria > Squamata > Lacertidae > Podarcis > Podarcis erhardii. Next base: position 39,192,325 of record NC_138497.1, read on the forward strand.
CCAAGAGTGATGCATTATCTTTCCTTCCACTCCTTCTCCAGATATTGCTGAATGTGTTTGTGTTGATGTTAGACTAGTCTTGATACCAAAATAATTTTTATTTGTAACAATTTTTAAAAGGGGAATCAGCGATCTATCTAACAACCTCTTACACAAACCCACACTTGCAGTATGATGTGATATAGCCCAGAAACATGTTTAATTCATTATTTGCTATCTGCAAGGACTAGGTCATGGATTGTACCATTCAAGGAAGCCATATAAGGGCAGCCGCATGACCCATTACTAGAGATGGACAAGTCTGTCAAGTTCAGTTTCTCTCGGATTTTCATTTTTCCAGGCTTCAGTTCCACTCTTTACATTTCTGCAGCAATTTGAATCATGGAAATTCATCAGCATTTTTTGTGCAAATTTATGCATCAATTTCCCCCCATCCCTTCCCTAGAGGCGGAAGAAGGGGGTGCAGTGGAGACGGGCTGCCCCAGGTGTCACCACTGAGGGGCGTGACAAAATTCTCGGCTGCACTCACCGCGGGGCCTGCAATGCGCCCGAGCCACGTGTCTCTCCTGCCCCAAACAGCCTGCCCACCACCTCCCCCTCAGCTGGAGGAGGCAGGCAGACTCCTCGGAGGCTCCACAGAGTGTTCTGCTCCAGCTCACCCCGCCCTGCAGGCGGCTGGCCCCGCCCCTGGGCGCAGGACACACGTGCCACCCTAGGCACCTGATCGGATTGCTCTGCCACTGCCCTGCCCATGACGTGTATAATCCATGACTGGATCCTGCATGATCAATAAAGGGGGGGGGGTGAAGGTCATGCTTTTGGTGGAAGAATTGCACTGTAAAATTCAGAGAAGTTCAAATTTCAAAGGATAATTATTCTGATCTGCATATTGTTTTGGGAAGACTAAATTAAGTAGTTTCATGAGGAAATGCATACACCCCCCCTCACTATTCCTGCCCAGGACCTAAAACCACTATTGTGAATTGTAGCTGTAGGGGGTGGGGAATAGTTGTTAGGAGTCTCATAAGAAGTGCCTGCTGGGTCAGGCTAAATACCAAGCTTGCCCTCAAGCAGAAAAGCACTCTCCCCTCCTGTGGCTCCAGCAATTGGTATTCAGACTCAATGTGGAGGCAGAGCATAGCTATTGTGGCTAGTAGCCGTTGATAGAGATATTTGTCTAATTTGTTTCCAGATAACTAACAGTTCCCAGCATTCTTTGGGAGAACCCATGATAGTTAAAGTGGTATTATAGCACTTCAAATTTATAGTGCGGATGCCGCCTTAGATAGCTCAGAAAGCACACTGGGTTTTATGGGTTTTTGAAAAGCTTCAATAGCTTGCACAAAATGTTTTCTTTCTAATTTTTTTATATCGTTAGCTGCCGCATCACCTCCTTCATTTTGCATCGCCGCTCATCCTGACATAAAAGTTAATGTTAATCTGCCGACTCATTCTGATTGGATTGCTTTGGAAGTCACTCCAAAGTCACAGTGGCTAAATGGGATGAAGCTGTAAGACAGAAATGCATTTCGGTTAATACCTCCACTGAAGCTAAGCTGGTGCCAGTCCTAATTCCCAAAAGAAAACAAATCCACAATAATCCATCTTTTAATTCTGAACATAGTGGCACAATGCCAAATAATATGGAGCGTGCATAACTTGGTCAGAATGCTGCATCCGATTTCACCACCGTTTCCTCAGCCTTGACCTTTTCATACATTCCTTTTGAGGTCAGCGAGCAGCATGAATGTAAAGGTGTTATCTCTACCAACACCGATGGTATGTGGCTATTTCCCAAAATAGGTATATTGGGAGAAACTGAGAGAAACGTGTTGGTGGTTTATTAAACACTGTGACTCAGTTGAAATGACAACAGATGCTTACAGAAGAAACATATGTTCTAGTGGCCCCCGAAATAGTCCTTAGTAATTTCCTTTCCTTTTAGATGCCAAATTTATACGCCACCCTTCAAAACATATTATCTTCCCAAGGTGCCTTATAACATACATATAAAATAATGACAAACCGTATGGATTTCAAGCAGTGTACTAATAATAACAGCAGTCATAAAATATTTCAGTACTTCTAATCAAATTCCACTGGATGCCCCCCAAACAGAGGACCCCAATGTGTGCAGTCAATTAGCTGAGAAGGAATTGGTGTCATGAGGTCTGAGCACTGAGACCCTGTCAACACTTTTGTCAGTTTTAGGATACAGGGCAGGATTCAGCTGAGTCCCATCAACAAAAACCCTATGCAAGGACTTTCTCTTCCACTTTCCCCCCTTCTCCCTCTGCCCCTCCCAATTGGCTTTTGGGGGTGTCAGGAGAACCTCCAGAACAATTTGCAGGGGGAGAAAAGGGGATCATTCCATCTGGAAAGCGGAAATGCTTCTCCTGATGGAACAATTGCTTTAGTGCAATGTTGAATTCCTTCCACAGTATCTAGAGCTCTGAAAATTAAAAAGCTAAAGTGACCGCTGTATTATCACTCCCTAATGCTCTGATTCTATAAGCCACTGTTGTTGCTAAGAGACACAGCTCTGCCACCATTCTGAATGTTTCCACAGCACCTTGACTGAAAACTTTAAGAGACCTTCAGCATGATGTCACTGATAGTATCCAACCCAACCCAAACCCATCTTCCACATTTCAATGCACCGTGACACTATTTTTCCCTCCTGTTGTTTTTATGGCCTCAGTGGTGGCAGCAGTAACATCACTCCTTGCCCTTCCTTCCAGGCCCCCAGACAGCATTTTAGTGGTGGATGTCTGCTGCTGCTGCACTTGACTCTGATCTATGGTGGTTGCCTGCAACCAAATGCAATGTAAACTATAGATCTATAAACTATAGATCTGTGAAATCTTCAGATAACAATAGATTTACAGTCGTACCTTGGTTGACAAACAGAATGCGTTCCGGGACTCCATTTGATTCCTGGAACCGTTCGAAAACCAAGGCGCGGCTTCCGATTAGCTGCAGGAGCTTCTTGCAGCCAAGCAGAAGCCGCACCAGATATTTGGCTTCCAAAAATTGTTCGAAAACCAGAACACTCCTGGTTTACAATCATTCAGGAGCCGAAACATTCAACAACTAAGCCGTTCGCCAGCCAAGATACGACTGTATATAGCAGAAATCTATAGTTCTATGGGATCATTTAAGCACACACCTGTAAGTTTGCTTAATAATGAAAAACTGGTCAGGAAAAGGAGCTTCACAATAGTTACAAGAGTTGGCCACACTACAGCCCCTTCAACTGAAAGCAGGAAGAACAGGTGACTTCCCCTAAACTTGTTTCAGGGAAGGTTGTATGACTGTACGAAATGGGACACATGTGGTTCCAAGTTATGTGCTTCTGGCGCCCTTAGTGTTTGTAGGAAGGCTGTACCATATCAGAAATAACGCACAAGAACTGACTCTTAAAGAAATGAAAACAAGGAAAGCCAGTGAATAATAGATCTGATACTTGAAGTGTAAATAATATATCCAGCAGAAAGAATAGTCCACATACAGAATTAGTGCTGCTAAAGTGATTCAGGACCTTCTGTTTCTGCCTCTGGTAGCTACAGTTGACATTTTCATGACAGATTTGGTGTTCCCTAGCCAAGGCTTTGATATCCATGCATCTGCTTTGGAAGGAAGGTGTTTTCAGATGGTTAAATACCAGCTACAGGGCCATGTACAATGTGGAAACTTTATGTAATATCTTTGTGACATTTTGGACCATTTAATCGCACGTATGGCATAAACAAAAGAACATTTTCCCAAGAGCCCAGTGGGAAGGAAGTGATTTTGTCCCAATGATGGTGATAATTTTTTCTGCCTTTATATTAATTAGTTATCACTTCAGGTGTGCAACCACACTTGCACACAATCAAAATCCCTGCAGGGAGTCTAATCTCATGGAAGCCCAGGCATGAGGAGCTACTCCTAGTATTTCTCAATGCAGACAGTCCACAGCAACATGTAGGAGTACTCCCAATAAAGTAATATGTGAGTAAAATGGACTTAAATTAACACTTCATCTTTATGCAATAATATATATTCTCTCTCTCTCTCTCTCTCTCTCTCTCTCACACACACACACACACACACACACACAGCCCAGCAGATTAGAAGATGTGTGCTACCAGGTAGGTTCTGGGTGTATAATGTTTTGTTGTATACAAAAAATCCAGTAACAGACCTTCCAAGTGTCCCTATTTTCCAGGTATGTCCCTAATTTAGAGAAGCCATCCCGGTTTCTGATTTGATCCCGGAATGTCCCACTTTTCCTTAGGATGTCCCAATTTTCACTGGATAAATGTTAGAGGGTATGGAGGTATCTGAACCCCGGGGCCATCTGAAGGCAATCCTGTATAGGAAAGTTTTTTAAATGTTTAATTATGTTTTTATATATATTGGAAGATGCCCAGAGTGGCAGGGGCAGCGCAGCAAGATGTGTGGGGTATGAATAGTAAAATTATCATTAGGGAATGGGATGTCCCTGTTTTCATCAGAGAAATGTTGGAGAGTAGACAGTAATGTTCTGAAGAAACAATTTGACCACAAGTTTCCCATGAAGTCTAAAATGAGAGGGACTAGAAATAATAGCAGATTCTATTTTTAGGAATTAATTCAGTTGCATAAATAGACAAGAGATAATTAGAGCTTTATTTTGTTCCACAGATCCCTCTATTCCAAACCCTGTCATGATAACCAATTAATTCAGAGGTAGAAGAATCACACTATATGGACATCATCACCAGTCACTGGGGCTGTTTATTCAGGGGAGAAGCTCCGTGCCACCACCCCTTGTGAAAATTCCTCCTTAGCTTTCTTGCTAATGAGTACGTATCAGGAAGTGAGCTTCTATGCAGGTGTCCCAGCTCTCTGTAAGCCAAACACTTGTACCACTTGAGCTATAGAGGCATCCTAGCAAATGAAGCAAAGTTAGTTACCTGTTCCTCCACATGGCAGAAATTACCCAATTCTTTATGATTCCCTTGATCATTGAGATATTCTGATCATTGAGATATTCAGTACAGTGGTACCTCAGGTTACAGATGCTTCAGGTTACAGACGCTTCAGGTTACAGACTCCGCTAACCCAGAAGCAGTACCTCGGATTAAGAACTTTACCTCAGGATGAGAACAGAAATCGTGCTCCGGTGGTGCGGCAGCAGCGGGAGGCCCCATTAGCTAAAGTGGTACCTTAGGTTAAGAACAGTTTCAGGTTAAGAACGGACCTCCAGAATGAATTAAGCTCTTAACCCACTGTAGTTCCCCCATGCCCCTGAGATTCAGTCAACCTTCACCATGAACGACAACGAAGCCTAAAGAGGCCTCCAGCCCACATTATGAGTGGGGTCCCTTATCCCATTTATCCTTTCCCAAACCCCATCACTGGCAATAGCTCTTAGATTGAAAGCAAATAATAGTTTAAGACCTAGGCAAACATAGATAAGAGAGATAGTCACATAGGGCTGCTCTAGCATAAATTCAAATCCATTCAGCTTGGGCTCTGGCCAGTTTGGTGTGGAAGCACATAAGAAAACTAGTGCTTTGATTAACCCCAGATGCCCTTGTGCTGCACAGCTGAGAATCCAATGAAGGCAAGGCACAAGCTTGGGGAGAGAATCACCAAGTACCTTGTTCAGGGCTCCTCTTGCCAGAGGACACAACCCTGTAATCATCCTCTGATTTAGGGAATGAGTCCCCTACAATATGTTTGTTTCCCCAGCCTTGCAATTTAACCAGCTAGCTAGCTCCATCAGAGAAGTAAAGCCTAGCTTGCTCAGCCTACAAAAGGCCTTGGTTGGCTCTAGCTCCCAGCAGAGAAAATGTTTCTTGTAGCTGTCCAAGGTTTGCTCGAATCGGATTGGTGACTGGACACTGCCTGCTTCCCTGCAAGCCTCTAGCAGAATTGGACATTTGGTAATCTGTGTGCTTATTCCAGGAAAACTTCAGTACTTTGTCACACTAGTGCCTACTTAATAATCTTCTCCTTGAAGATCACAACTGCCTAGTTAAGAAACTCCTCATACCCACTTCAAGAGCTGAACCAGGACAACCTTGTGTAGAAAAATGAAATTATGTAGGTATATCCAGGTAAGAATATTATTCATATTCCTGAAGTGTCTGCTCTGTTATACTCCCATTCTTCCTTCTCCCTGCCTCATTCTTCTTGCTTCAATGGATATTTCAAACATATTTCAATGGGTGAGCTATTACATACTGACAGTAAAATTGAGCTCCTGTCTGCCATAATATTGTTTATGTATGAGTTACTGGCAACACTGGAAAACAATCTCTTCTGCCTAGTCTATCTGCCAATAGTGAAACACTGCCATAATCCTCTCCTTGAAAAACCATCAGCAAGTAATCAATAGTTAATATCTTTAGAAGAAGCCCCCGCCCCAATTTTTCTGCATGGCCTGCAAAAAAAAAATCACAACTAGTTTTTTCATAGGGAAAAAAATGCAGCTAATAGTCATCTTTTGTTGTTTCTGTGATGCTGTTTGGTGTTGAGATATAGTTTTCATCAAAGGAATAGGGAATATTTTTAGCACACAGTACAATAAATAAGGTTATTAAAAGTTTAGCTTGCTGGTAATGTGACAAATAGATGGTAGGTAGTTGCCCTGGGAGGCCCTAAATAGGGGAGGCCCTGTTTAGCCAAAGAACAGTAAAAGGGAGGGAATACAGATGAGACATTTAAACAATCACATTCATAGAAAAGCTAAGGAAATAGCTGAAGGCCCCCACAGTGCTACATGCTAAAAATGTACAGTATTAAGCAGTATATAAATTATTTAAATAAATTTTAAGATTAGCTGAACACAAATGTCACCAGTGAGCTTTTCAGATGGTTTTAATATTCTTTCATTTCAAGGTGGAGTTGGAATGACTTAAGGTTCAATCCATGTGAAACCAATCTGAAACAATAAACTTGTTCCCCTCTGTGTGACATTTACATTCCTGGTGACCAAAAGGAAAAGGCTTCTCAAGGAAGGTAGATTCTTTCAGGCATGCTAAAATGATATTGTATCATCTTTGTATTTGCAGTGCTCACCTTCACAGTTGCTAATCATTTCCATGAATTCAGTCTGCCCTTTTAAGCTTCGGAACAAAAGGTGATATTCCTATGTTTCATTCTAGATCTGAAGTGGCTAAAAATGGTTTTTGAACATCGCAGAAAGCATTCTCCTGCATTAAGCTGGTCAGGGGTCATATTCCCACTGAGTTGTGGATAAGGGTCTGCGGCCAGGACACAAATTTGACTCTGGAGAAATTTAAGATGGCAGGTGTGTAACGTGTCACTAGCATAACATTCTCTCCTTCATGGATCACTGCCTTGTCGTGGCGAAGGGGCTTGAATAACTCAGAGAAGCTATGAGCTATGCCGTGCAGGGCCACCCAAGATGGACTGGTAATAGTGGAGAGTTTTGACTAAACGTGATCCACCTGGAGCAGGGGCTGGCAAGCCACTCCAGTAACCCTGCCAAGAAAACTCCATGGACAAAGACAACAGGCATATAAAAGTTATGATGCTGGAAGATGAGCCCCTCAGGTCAGAAGGCATCCAGCATGCTACTGAGGAAGAGTGGAGGACAAGTACAAGTAGATTCAGAGCTGATGAAGTGGCTGGGCCAAAGCCGAAAGGACGCTCAGTTGTGGATTTGCCTAGAAGCGAAAGAAAAGTCCAATGCTGTAAAGAAAAATATTACATAGGAACCTGGAATGTAAGAAGCATGAACCTTGGTAAGCTGGATGTGGTAAAAAATGAGATGGCAATAATACCGTATTTTTCGCTCTATAGGACACACTTTTTCCCCTTCAAAAACGAAGGGGAAATGTGTGTGCGTCCTATGGAGTGAAGACGCCATAGCCCCGCTACCCTCTCCCGGCTGGAGAGGTGACGCGCGGCTATAGAGGATAGCAGGTTGTTTCCCGGAGCGCCCGGCGCGCTGAAATCAGAGCACCCGGCACTTCGGGAACACACCTGCAGCCTAGGCAGCCCTGCAGGAGTTCCCCGCAGGGCTCCCCATGCTGAGGATAGCAGCCTGCTGCCCGGCGCGAGGGGCGCCCTGAAGCAGAGCGCCCCTCGCGCCGGGCAGACATCCGCAATGAGGGGAGCCCTGCCGGAGTTCCCCGCAGGGCTCCCCTCGCTGCGGATAGCAGCCTGCCGCCCAGCGCGAGATGCGCCCTGAAGCAGAGCGCCCCTCGCGCCGGGCAGACATCCGCAGCGTGGGGAGCCCTGCTGGAGTTCACTGCAGGGCTCCCCTCGCTGCAGATAGCAGCCTGCCGTCCGGCGCGAACGGCGCCCTGAAGCAGAGCGCCCCTTGCGCCGGGCAGACATCCGCAGTGTGGGGAGCCCTGCAGGAGTTCCCCGCAGGGCTCCCCACGCTGCGGATAGCAGCCTGCCGCCCGGCGTGAGATGCGCCCTGAAGCAGAGCGCCCCTCACGCCGGGCAGACATCCGCAGCGTGGGGAGCCCTGCAGGAGCCATAGCCCCGCGACCCTCTCCCAGCTGGAGAGGTGACGCGCGGCTATGGCAGGATCCTCTTTAGCCGTGCGCCACCTCTCCAGCTGGGAGAGCGCGTGAGGGGCTAAAGAAGCCATAGCCCCGCGACCCTCTCCCAGCTGGAGAGGTGACACGCGACTATGGCAGCAGCCTCTCCACTGCACCTTTCCACTGCTCCCTGACCTGCTCTTTGGGGCTGGTGGTGGGCTTCCCCCCACCAGCCCCAAAGAGCAGGTCGAAAGGAACCTGAAGCCTGGAGAGCGAGAGGGGTCGGTGCACACCGACCCCTCTCGCTCTCCAGGCTTCCAACGTAGCCGCTTGAACGCACCTTAAACGGCACCTTGTTTTAGAGCGGGAAAACAAGAGGGGGGAAATTCTCCCCCTCTCTGCGCAGCGCCTCCTGCCGCTTCGCTGAAGGGGCGCTGGGCAGAGAGGGGGAGAAATTTTTTTCTTGTTCTCCCCCCTCTAAAACAAGGTGTGTCCTATTGTCCGGTGCGTCCTATGGTGTGAAAAATACGGTAAATATTGACATCCTGGGCATCAGTGAACTAAAATGGGCGGGAATGGGCGAATTCAGTTCGGATGACCGTCATATCTACTACTGTGGGCAAGAATCCTGTAAAAGAAATGGAGTGGCCCTCATAGTCAACAAAAAAGTGGCGAAAGCTGTACTGGGATGCAGTCTCAAAAATGACAGAATGATCTTGATATGAATCCAAGGCAGACCTTTTAACATCACAGTAATCCAGGTTTATGCACCAACTATCGGTGCTGAAGAAACTGAAATTGTCCAGTTCTATGAACATTTACAACACCTTCTAGAAATGACACCAAAGAAGGATGTTCTTCTCATTATAGGGGATTGGAATGCACTCTTTTCCAACAACACAAGAGACGACTCTACACATGGACATCACCAGATGGGCAGCATCAAAATCAGATTAATTATATTCTCTGCAGCCAAAGATGGAGAAGCTCTATACAGTCAGCAAAAACAAGACCTGGAGCTGACTGTGGCTCAGATTATCAGCTTTTTATAGCAAAATTCCAGCTTAAACTGAAGAAAGTAGGAAAAACCACTGGGCCAGTAAGACACAATCTAAATCAAATCCCTTATGAATACACTGTGGAAGTGAAGAACAGGTTTAAGGATTTAGATTTGGTGGACAGAGTGCCTGAAGAACTATGGATGGAGGCTCGTAACATTATACAGGAGGCAGCAACGAAAACCATCCCAATGAAAAGGAAATGCAAGAAAGCAAAGTGGCTGTCCAATGAGGCCTTACAAATAGCAGGGGAGAGAAGGCAAGCAAAATGCGAGGGAGATAATGAAAGATACAGGAAATTGAATGCAGATTTCCAAAAAATAGCAAGGAGAGACAAGAAGGCCTTCTTAAACGAGCAATGCAAAGAAATAGAGGAAACAACAGAATGGGAAAAACCAGAGATCTGTTCAAGAAAATTGGAGATATGAAAGGAACATTTTGTACAAAGATTACCATAATAAAGGACAAAAGTGGTAAGGACCTAACAGAAGCAGAAGACATCAAGAAGAGGTGGCAAGAATACACAGAGGAATTATACCAGAAAGATATGGATGTCTCGTACACCCCAGGTAGTGTGGTTGGTGACCTTGAGCCAGACATCCTGGAGAGTGAAGTCAAATGGGCCTTAGAAAGCACTGCTAATAACAAGGCCAGTGGGAGTGATGGTATTCCAGCTGAACTATTAAAAATTTTAGAAGATGGTGCTGTTAAGGTTCTACACTCAATATGCCAGCAAGTTTGGAAAACTCAGCAGTGGCCAGAGGATTGGAGGTCAGTCTACATCCCAATCCCAAAGAAGGGCAGTGCCAAAGCATGCTCCAACTACCGCACAATTGCGCTCATTCCACACGCTAGCAAGGTTATGCTTAAAATTCTACAAGGAAGACTTAAGCAGTGTGTGCACCAAGAACTCCCAGAAGTGCAAGCTGGATTTTGAAGGTGCAGAGGAACCAGAGACCAAATTGCAAACATGTGCTGGATTATGGAGAAAGCTATAGAGTTCTAGAAAAACATCTACTTCATTGACTACGCAAAAGCATTTGACTGTGTCGACCACAGCAAACTATGGCAAGTTCTTAAAGAAATGGGAGTGCCTGATCACCTCATCTGTCTCCTGAGAAATCTTTATATGGGACAAGAAGCTACAGTTAGAACTGGATATGGACTAACTGGTTGGTTCAAAATTGGGAAAGGAGTACGACAAGGCTGTATATTGTCTCCCTTCTTATTTAACTTATATGCAGAATTCATCATGCGAAAGGCTGGACTGGATGAATCCCAAGCCGGCATTAAGATTGATGGCAGAAAGTGAAGAGGAATTAAAGAACCTTTTAATGAGGGTGAAAGAGAAGAGCACAAAATATGGTCTGAAGCTCAACATAAAAAAAACCCCTAAGATCATGCCCACTGGTCCCATCACCTCCTGGCAAATAGAAGGGGAAGAAATGGAGGCAGTGAGAGATTTTACTTTCTTGGGCTCCATGATCACTGCAGATGGTGACAGTCACGGAATTAAAAGACGCCTGCTTCTTGGGAGAACAGCAATGACAAACCTAGACAGCATATTAAAAACCAGAGACATCACCTTGCTGACAAAAGTCCGTATAGTTAAAGCTATGGTTTTCCCAGTAGTGATGTATGGAAGTGAGAGCTGGACCATAAAGAAGGCTGATCGCTGAAGAATTGATGCTTTTGAATTATGGTGCTGGAGGAGACTCTTGAGAGTCCCATGGACTTCAAGAAGATCAAACCTATCCATTCTTAAGGAAATCAGCCCTGAGTGCTCACTGGAAGGACAGATCCTGAAGCTGAGACTCCAATACTCTGGCCACCTCATGAGAAGAGAAGACTCCCTGAAAAGACCCTGATGCTGGGAAATATTGAAGGCACAAGGAGAAGAGGGCGAGATGGTTGGACAGTGTTCTCAAAGCTACCAGCATGAGTTTGACCCAACTGCAGGAGGCAGTGGAAGACAGGAGTGCTCTGCTCCATGGAGTCAGGAAGAGTCAGACACGACCAAACAACTAAACAACAAGCACAACATTCTGCACTGTGTCTGGCCACTTTTTTCTTTTAATGGTTTAAAAGTGGGGATTGAAGGGTCAGGAGAGCTGGGACCTCGTAGAAAAGACTCAGGGCTCAGGCTGCCCGGACTGCCGCTTAATCGCTCCTCTGACTACAGCCCCACCTCAAGATCCTTTTGCTCTAATAATGAAATTATTGTTTTCCAATGTGCTGTTTCCTTCAGCATTGGTAAACCTACAGTTTGGTTACAACTGATGGCTTAAGCATTTAGACAATATCTAGCAATGAAATAAAGAGGAGGGCTATCTGACAACCATTCTTTAAAAGAAAAATGTGGTGGATCAGAGTGCATCTGTGAGACCATAAGAGTTGCTGCAAGGAAAATAAACTCTCTTCCTCCTCCACTACTTCATCTTGCCACACTCAACTTTAATTTCATTTTCAAGCAGAGCAGCTGATGTCAGCTAAACTTTAGGAGGCTGCTTTAGGAATTTTCCCGAGGAAACTGCAGCAACACGCATTATTCTCCACATATTTCTGCAGGGTTATTTAACAAGAGTAGGAGCAAACAACTTACCGCCTTCAGACAAAGGTGGGGGGGACACATCCTCATTCGCCACAGAGCACCATACGACTGTAGCTGGGTTGCAGGATTCAAGTGAATACAGAGAAATTTAGGTCTGTGCGATTAAAGTAGGTTAAAGCGCTCTGCTGCCCTTGTGCAACAAACCCACTTTGCAAACAAAATGGATCTTTTGCAGTTAGGAAAGTGGTGAAGGAATGCATTGAAAAGTGTGGAATGCAACAATGATTTACAGGAAGGTGAACAAACACTATGCCAGCAAATCAAGATGAATGCTCAATAAATAAGTACGGTAGTATGGAAGAGCCCTTTGTTGGCCAAATTTGGCAGCAGGTCAATTTACTGACACTGTGAAATCATGGCACATGCAGTGCTATGATTCTCACAACGGGCATGGGTGGTGTCACATGCTGTATGGTAGTAACTCCTTAAGATATTTGGCTTCAGAGTGGCAGACCTTGACTTTTCTGGAATCCCAGAGACATCTGGAAGGCCTCCTTCATGTAAACCAGGTCCTTGTACCGTTAAGAGCCTGTAACGCTGCTTCCACCAACCTGATACACATTCCAACATTCCTGGAGGGCTTCAGCAGACTGCTATGGTAGATCTTTCCAAGTGAGCTCGCTATCAAGTCAGAGCAGCTCATTTAGATGTGGCAGCCATTTTGTGTTAAGGCCACACACCCCACAGCAGCCAATTTGCATGTCGTGCCAATGGGACTTCCTCAGTATTCGAGACGTGCTCCTTGGCCTCAAAGTGGTTGCTGACACCGGGTAAACTGTTAAATATAAGACTGTTTTCCCTTTTTAAGTGTACAGCAGAAATGACATGCCAGGCGTGGGGTGCAGATTGGCTGTACCAATGCCCACCACTTCACCCCTCTCCCTCTCGGTATGCAGCAGCAAACCACACACTGTGAATGTAGAACAGCAGCTGCACCCCACCCAGCAGGCTGATTCTGGTGTATATTTAAGACATCTTAGGTGTGTACCATTTAAGATCTAATGTGTAAAGAGGCTCTCTTTTCCTGCCACTCATTTGTAGTAAATTTGGACTGACAGCGAGACTTGTGCAGTTAGTTTCCATTTCATTGTTAAGTCTAGATGTGACTTTCTCTCTTATTTTCACTTCTGAAACATTTAGATCAGAAATGACAAGAAAGGTAGATCGGTAGGAAATGACAAGCTTCCACCAACCACACAAGTCAAATTATCTCCCCATTGAAACGTACATTTACTTATAATCAAGGGTATTCATCTTTTTTAAAAAGAGAGAGAAGAATTATGAACATAACTTAGATTCTGTCCATGTTTATAGTTCTGCCCAGATAAATTTGTGAACATCCTTTGGCTCCTCCATGATAATATGACAGCAACAATCTCAGATAACAACGGCTCTCAAAGTGAACCATTCACAGTGGGATCAGGTGTTAAACAGAGTTGTGTTATCGCCCCGACTCTATTCATTATTTTCATTGCCATGATCCTACACTTTGTCAAAGGAAAAGTCCCCATTGGAGTAGAAATCATATATCAAACAGATGGAAAGCTCTTTCATCTGAGTAGGCTGAAAGCAAAGAGTAAGGTTACCATAACTTCTGTCATAGAGCTTCAGTATGCTGATGACAACGTAGTGTGTGCACATTCAGAGGATGACCTCCAAACCATCCTAAATATCTTCACAGAAGCTTACGAGAAGCTTGGCCTATTGCTCAACATCCCCAAAACCAAAGTACTGCACCAACAAGCACAAAACAATCACTCTGCAGTACCACAAATCTAACTCAATGGTGTAACATTGGAAAGTGTCAATCACTTCTCCTACCTGGGCAGTTTCTTTCCATAAGGGCCAACACTGATGCCGAAATACAGCATTGCCTGATCTCTGCAAGTGTAGCTTTCTTGCGATTGAAGTACAGAGTGTTTGAGGACCAGGACATTTGCAGGGAAACCAAAACACTTGTTTACAAAGCTATTGTAGTACCAACCTTACTGTATGCTTGTGAAACATGGACCACTTATAAACGCCATCTCCAACTCCTCAAAAGATTCCATCAACGGAATCACATCACTTGGAAAGACAGGCGAACTAATGCCAGTGTACTGAAAGAAGCATAGATCACCAGTGTCGAAGCAATGATTCTTCAACATCAACTTTGTTGGACTAGTCATGTTGTGCTGATGCCTGATTATCATCTTCCAAAACAACTACTCTATTCTGAACTTAAAAATGGAAAGTGTAATGCTGGTGGTCAACAAAAGAGGTTTAAAGACTCTCTCAGGGCAAATCTAAAAAAAATAAATAGTATAAACACCAACAATTGGGAAACACTGGCCTGCAAGAGCTCCAACTGGAGAACAGCCTTTACCAAAGGTGTCATGGACTTTGAAGATGCTCAAACTCAGGACAAAAGGCAGAAACATGCTAAGAGGAAGGCATGCTTGGCAAACCCTCACTGTGATCAACTCCCACCCGGAAACCTATGTCCCCACTGTGGAAGGCCTCCACAGTCACTTATGGACTCACTGTTAAGACCATGTTCATGGAAGACAATCTTACACAGCTACGAGTGATCGCAAAAGAAGAAGAAGATAGCAGAACACACTTTTTACTCATAACTAAGGAGAGTTATTTTGAGAGCAGAAAGGATAAACATTACTAACACTGCACAAGCACACACACATGCACACACACAGCAGTTTGCCATATAAGTCAACCCCCACACACTTAGTCCCCCAGATTCCCCCCCCCCGACACTCCATTTAAACATTATGATTTAATCATAAAATGTGAACAGGAAGGCTGAATAGCATTGCAAATCAAGGAATGGGAAGAAATAATTCAAGATGTGCACTGGAGCTTGGGGAACTGCATACTCTCTGCCTCTAGATAACATGAACCAATTCAGCCTCAACCTAAACAATATAAAGAAGCAAGCCTCTGCATGTGCCACTCAATTACACAACTCAATTGCAGTTTTTCATATTTCCATTTACTTTTCATTGTCCTCCGTTGTCCTCTACCCGTGCTCACTTGCACAAACTATTTTCCATTCTTCGTCTCAGATCTGTGGATTGTTCCTTATCAACCACACTTCTATAAAATCACAAGGTGTTTGTGTGTGTGTTTTGGAGTGGATGTCACTCCCTGTTTAAGTAAGAAATAAGAAATAAGTAGGAAACAATTACATGCTGGGGAAAGTAGCAAATTATTATGGAGCATCTTATATTTCCTTTTTCCATACTGAACCTGCTGCTAGTAAATACCGTTGATTGACTTTGATTCTAGTGTTACGAGAGAAAGATGACAATCTATATGCTGCAATAAACTAAAATGGAAACGCTTTTGCAAATTTCATTCCAATGTCTTCCTATACACAGGTGGTTTGAGCTTTCCCTGTACAAACTCTCATGAGTTGAAAAACTGTGAAAGAGTCTTGATGCCCCCAGACATTGGACTCCAACTCCTATCATCTCTGACCATTGGCCAGGCTGTCTGGGACTGACGGGAGATGTAGTCCAACACTACCTGGGGACCCGGGTTAAGGATAGCTGGTGTGAAAGTGCTGTTGCAGACAGATGCTTCTTCTTTTAGTTAATTGATGAGTAAGCATTACTATATAATGAGACTTTACTGTGTATTCCATGCTTTTCTTGAATAAATGGAAATATTGCTTGAAATATTCTTTCTGCCAATATAACTTCTATAGTGGAGTATGTTCAAGTAAAAATTATTATTTTTATTATTATTACCTCAGTTAAAGCACAATATAAAAATGCAATGCTACACGACAGTTCAAAATAACTTAAAATGACAGAAATGAGTTCCATATTTATTGGGACACAGTCCTGACATTCCTTTCCATTTAACAAGATTCTGCAGCTGGAGGAGGAGCAGAATGGGGCAGGGGGGAAACCAGACCAGGCTTTCAATTTTTCAGTGTGGTAATGAGAAATCCATTTAGAGTCAAGCACTTCAGAGCCCATTTTTAGATACATTCCCTTGGGCTGCTCTTTGGCAAACTGTCCTCTCACAGAATTGCCTGTGCTGCCTCTGTCACTGGCATAGATTTAATGCATTTAAACTTTCCAACCTCTCCACATGCAGTGCTGGTTGAAAATGACTTGTCTTTTTCTGCTCACTGCATTTGTGAAATTTGCTCAGTGAAATCTCTTCCAAGATACCATAAATCTGAAGTCATGTTTTTGGGAGCATTACTTTCGTAGTGCACAATGTGAAACTTCTACTCCTTAAGGCCATCCAGGACCTCTCTGGCTTCACCTGAATTTCCCAAGATGGAACTTCTTTAAGGCCTGGTCTGTCACTTGATATCTATTAGTAAAGAAGGGAGAAAGGACTGAATGCAGAAACTACCTTGATGGTGATGATGTATTTATTTATACTCCATCTTTTTCCCTGATGGGACTCGAGGTTGCTTAAAATAAAAATAAGGACTGCTGAAAACATAGAAAAATAATAATTTAAAAGTAAGTACTGTATTTTTCGCTCTATAAGACGCACCAGACCATAAGACACGCCTAGTTTTTGGAGGAGGAAAAGAAGAAGAAAAATATTCTGAATCTCAGGAGCCAGAACAACAAGAGGGATTGCTGCGCAGTGAAAGCAGCAATCCCTCTTGCTGTTCTGGCTTCTGGTATAGCTGTGCAGCCTGCATTCACTCCATAAGACGCACACATTTCCCCTTTACTTTTTAGGAGGGAAAAAGTGAGTCTTATAGAGCAAAAATTACGGTAAATATTTTTTTAAAACCCTATTAATTTGATAACCTAGTGCTGTGGGTAAATGTGTTGTGCCAATATCACAAAATTCTCTGGGATATTGTAATGATGTGGCAAAGTGATTCATTTAGAACAGTGACCTCTGAAGGTCAAACTGTGCATTACACTGACTGTATATTATCATTCATAGACTGCGTAGTGGGACAGAGACAGTTTCCTGACTTCCCAGCAGGTGAGTCGCTGCCGCTCTCTGGAAGAAGAGGAGTGGGGAAGCAATGAGGTCTGTGCAGTGCAAATGCATCAGCAGAGCCAATCTGGTGCTCCAAGGTGCAGGGCAAACACACCATCAGGAGACCAGATTGGCACTGCTGATGCTTTTGCACTGCGCAGACCTCACTGCTTCCCCACTCCTCCTCTTCCTGGTAAGCAGCAGCAACTCACCTGGAGGAGGTATGCCACGGTGCCAGACCATCCACCACTGAATAGTGTTTTCCTTAGAATAATTGCATCCATGGGCGGGGATTATCAAGATCACAGTTTGTGAGCAGTGGAGGTTTACTCCTTCCTTCCCAAGAATATACCTACACACACAGCTGTGAGGCTTAGAAATTCTCACCATTGAGAAGCAATGAGGAAGACATTATTCAGTTCTCATTTTAATTGAAAATTATTTCACACTCTCCAGATCAATACATTGATACCTTGGGTTACAAACTTAATTTGTTCTGGAGGTCCGTTCTTAACCTGAAACTGTTCTTAACCTGAGGCATACTTTCACCAATGAGGCCTCCTGCTGCCGCCGTGCCACCAATTTCCATTCTCATCCTGAGGTAAAGTTCTCAACCCAAGGTACTACTTCTGGGTTAGCGAAGTTTTTAACCCGAAGCATTTGTAACCTGAAGCATTTGTAACCTGAGGTACCACTGTATGTGAACCAGAACACAGCTCCCTTTCATGATTTGCGCTTTTTGAATTTTGTAATGTACTATGCTGATTTTAAAAATGCATACAAGAAAGGGATATCACCAAAATGTGTATATTAGTGGGGGGGGTGCACGATATTAGAAGAAATGGCTTGCAAAAATGTGTATAAACAGAAATGCACACAAAAAATGCGTGTGAATTTTTCATGCAGGGTTTTCTTAAACAAGTGTTTACCAACTGTGGTGGAAAGAGGGAAGCTGAACTTAAGACTGGAAAATGAGAAAAAACAGAATTGACAGAGTTGTCTATAACTGTTGTTATAGGACTACGATCCTACATCCACACAATGAGACTTAATTCTAAGTAGAAATGTATATTTGTGCAGCAAATGGAACAAACTAGGAGTAGAAGCAGGGATATGATCATTGCTTTGCATTCAGCAGCCAAGTGGTTCTCCTCTTCATCTTCCCACTGAAAGATTCCTCATTGCCCTCTCTTTCTTTATGAAGACATTTTGTGCCCATGTCCCTGTCTGATGTTGCCTGTCTGATGTATTCTGTAGAGTGCCTGAGGGGAAATACACTGTTTCCCTCTTTAAGACTGCTTCTTTCACAAAGGCACACCCACATTACTATTATTGGTAAATAGTCACTTGAAGGTTGTACTATTCCCAGCTTACTTTGCCCTGAGCTGGGGAGCTGATTTGCTAGTGACAGCATTTCTATTATTGGTTTTTTGGGCAGGGAAATTCTGCTTGTTCACCACTTTTTCCGATATTGCTTCCTATTCACACGCAAGCATCATTCAAAAATTTTGACAGGCTATAACAACCAAATTCAAGGCTGACCTCTTTCTTGTTCTGAAAGAAAGCCTCGGTGGCCGACTTCCTGTGGCACTACAAACTTTTATCATATATTTCTCTTTAGCACAATGTGTGGGATTGTTGACTCTGAACTTCTGATACCTCACAAATGCATTCAGATTGGCCAACAGCAGCAGGCCATTTGAGATTTATTTGGGGCCTCAGAAAAGCTGCAACTCACAAGGTTCTACACCTTAGCCAGCTTTCCTCACCTCCGCTAGACTTACTGTGAAGCAGTCACTTTGACAGATTCCAGAAAGGGTACCATTTCCTTTCTCCATCTCCCATCATTGAGCGCTAGTTACAAATCGTGATGTGTCATTTGCATTGTTTGCTTCAGATGGGAAGATGTCTAGGGCTGGCACTGGACCTTCAGCTGTCGTTCAGCTTCCTCTCTTCTGGGCTGTACAGAGAAGTAAGGGAAATTTCTCGGTTTCAGCCTCCGCCAGCCTGTTAAGTCAGCCAAGGACAATGCCACAATCCCATTCCCTTATCTGCTCTTTCCTATTCTATTAAAACAGTTTAGCAGCAGAGGAAAGAGTGGGAAGACATCTGGATTGGGTTCCCTCGGGAGAGATATCCTCCATGAAATCTCTTCACAAATTATCCCTCACCTTTCCTATCCTCCAAAGAATTAAGAATGTTTCTAAGCCTGGTTCAGATGTGTTGATTTGGGAACCACAAAACAATGTTGCAGTTGTGTCGTGGGTGTGTGGTTACATTTGCTCTGACTGTCTGAGGTATTAAACCAACCATTATTCCATGATTCAAGCACTCCCTATTGTTTTATTTATCATCAAATAAAGAATAGATTTTTGCTGCACTGGCCAATTATACCTTTGTGTCAACCGAGAGCAGGACATCCACACAGCAGGGCTTTAGTCTGCTCTGTCAAAATTTAACAATATAATATATTTGGCATTTTCTGCCCCAAATTATCAATGCTGTGCTATTTTAAATCCTTTTTAATCCATGTTTTCATATGCTTGAAGAGCTTTGTCTAGATTATCACTATCCACAAGATCTTAAAAGTACCAGCTTCCTCCTGAGAACTGGTGTAGTATAGAGGCTAAGTCTACTGTCCTGTGAGGGCAGCATAAAAGAGGTGGATTCAACATGTAACAGTTCAGCACTTGGCTAGTAATAGGTAGGCACAAATCCAGCAATTTCCACCCCTTTCCCATAGCTTTTCCCACACAGGCAGGGCCAAACTGCATGTTACACTTACTTTGTGGCCCAGTAGCAGATGCCGTGGTGGGGCAGCAGCACACACCTTACCTCCCAACAGCTGAGTCACTGCTGTTTACTAGGAAAGAGAGGGGAGAGAGTGAAATAGCAGGGAGGTCAGTGCTAGGCAAATGCACTGGAAGATGTGTCAGATTTGTTCCAATGGTGCATATGAAGCCGTGTGACCCCACCACCAGCTCACCTTCCTCACTCAGCTATTGGGAGGTCAAGTGAGCACCACCACCCCACTATATTGTCCACTAGTGTTGTTGTTCCTTCTTCAAGTTTTGTTAATTAAATTACAAGCAGAGAGGACACAATTCCTGATCAAACATGAATTTTCAAGAGCAATTTGAGGAAGAAAAATAGCTGGCACCATGTAGCTGTTCCGGGTGGGCATTCCAGGCATT
The DNA here is from genome assembly GCF_964252035.2 of Podarcis erhardii. NCBI lineage: Eukaryota > Metazoa > Chordata > Lepidosauria > Squamata > Lacertidae > Podarcis > Podarcis erhardii. Next base: position 39,212,645 of record NC_138497.1, read on the forward strand.
TGGAATAGTTACAAAGGACAAGGCTTGTCAATATTCTAATTCTTTGGGAAAGCAACTTTTTCTTTTTCTTTTTAACTACTTTCAAGTCATCGGTCAGAAATTCTTTCTTCACACTTTGAAACAGAAAGCTTTCTTCGTGCTTTAGCAGTAAAGATTCCACACTTCCCTGCAGGCATGTAAAAGAACACTTATAGCTGAGTGCTCTGAAGAACTCCAAAATAACAATAACAATAGGTTTTAGATTTAACAGGGAGGTCCCAATGGGACTCTGGCCAATCAGAACTCACAGCCTAGTGACAGTGGCATTGTTCATGGAGAAAAGTAGAGGAAGCTGCCTAATGGATAGTTGAGTAAGGTGTCTATTTGCATTAGACATTGTAGAGTCTAGGGGTGAATTAGGACCTCACATTTATGTCGGGAGAAACAGTTGACTCTTATTTTCCTCAATGCTACAGTCCATCTGAATCAGGCATTCCTAGGTTTGGAGAAAAAAATAAATTTGGTTGGCATTTAAAAGTGAATCCATCAAATTTTCACTTTCCAAAATAATATCAGGATTGAAGCACATCCATCATTTGAACTTGACACTTATCCAAATTTTGTGATGCAGTTCTCCAACCAAGCAATCTTTACAAAAAAAAATGTACATAATAAAGTGTGCATAGAAATGCACACATTCTGTTTGTTCGGAGAAATTCTCTCTATAATTCTGATGAATTTTCCAGAATATATATATATATATATATATATATATATATATATATATATGTGAAGATCTGCAAATTGCTACAGAAATGTGAATGGAGTTTAACACTGGAGAAATGGAGAGAGCAGAAATTGACAGGTTCTTCCCTTCCTAGGTGTTCCTATAGCTGCACTTGTCCAACATTTAAAGCAATGGTAGATCAGTCCACGGGTGTCTGTTTTCTCCAGTAGTTTGGCCCTCAGACAAACAGTTAAGAAGATCACAGGGAGGCCAAAAATATCATTTCTTGCCACTCCTAAATGCAGTAGTGGGTCCCTGCCACACTGGACCAACCATTACGGCAGAGCACAGGCACAGCCATCATGGCTAATAGCCACTGATAGCCTTAATATGCAAAAAGTCAGTAAAAATGCACACACAGAGAAAGACTGGAAAAAGTCACCTGGAGAAAAAACACAACTGCTACATTTTGTATCAGGTCAGTATTAAAAGACCTTAACAGTACAGAGATCAAGTTGTTCAAAGGACAGCATGAATCTGCCTGCGCCTTAGGAGAGATATTGAAGATTCTGCCCATTAGACCACTTTTAAGATTGTTTAGATCAATAACACTATGATCAGGCCATAGAATCATAGAATTGTAGAGTTGGAACAGACCCCAAGGGTCATCCAGTGTAACCCACTGCAATGCAGGATCTCAGCTAAAGCATCCACAACAGATGGCCATTTAACCAATCACAACTAAAGCATCCATGACAGGTGGTATTTGTAATGTTGGTTCCCACTCTACAGTCTTCCCTCCCAAAACATATATCATCAGCCCTTTCAGTCATGATATTTTAAAAAAGGTTTAAAAATGTATCTCTTTGGAGCTACTGCCTGCATCCTGTTTGAAAATATTGCTACCTATTTCTGTATGTTTTATAGTTTCTAAAAGTTTTTTCATGCAATGTAATTTAAATTTTCATGTTTTTATCATTGTTCATAACCTTGAAAGAACTTTGTCCAGAAAGGCAGTGTATAAATATTTAAAACAAACAAATCAATCAATTAAACATAGCCTGGGAGACAGTTGGATTTGCAGAATTACATAATGGGGGCCTAGAAATGAAACTACCACTGGCCATGCTTGCCGTGTTGCAATGTCTCAGCTCCTTTTCTTCCGGTTCCCAGAGTCCTTGCCAGTTGGAAGAGCTTGTGATCTTTATCCAAGATCATGCAGAACTTTTTTGACAGCCCCTGTTCTAGATTATGCATCAGGGTCATAGGCAGGGCACATGGCTCTGCTGATCCTGCAGACGATACTTGAAGTGTACAATCCTGCAGCAACTTGTCAGTTAGCATAATGTTAAACTGTCCCGGAGCACACAACAGCCCCGTTTCCCAACGGCCAGAAAAGGAGATTAATCCATTCTAAGAACAGGAGTTGCCATTGGTGAGCTTAGTGGGCAAAATCATAACCTAGGAACCAGATGGGGGTGGGATAAGTTACCTCCTCAATGTTTAATTAAACAGTAGCTGAATGGAACTGCTGAAAACGGAAAATGTTGAGGGTCATTACCTGAGCCCTCTTCTTGAACATATTGACACTAACATGAACCAATCAAACTTCAGGCCAAATCAATCAACATTTGGGACATTTAATAGGTGATGACAAGGAAAATCTTGGCAGAGAAAAGGGAAGAAAATAAAAAGTATTTCTCAGCCCGAGACTTTCATTTTGGCAGATACGGAGATTTTTTTTGTTATTGAACAGTGTTAGTTGAGTTAGATGTCTGCAATTAACTATCAGTGGTGGTGTCATGAACCAGTCCCCCCCCTCCATTTGTTGACTTTTAAAAAAATCATTCAAGTGATTGTAACATTTCTTAGAAAATGAATTAAAACTCCAACAAGTAAACATGTGTATCTAAAAAAAATAAAAATGCTACAATTGCCTGAATGACTTTTTAAAAATAAATAGCCAGAGTCTGATCTGGAATGTGACTGCATCCATTCCACATCCTTTTGTCATACTTCTTCAGTACTGTTGACCTGTCTCAGCATCTCTGCCACGAAACCCATTCATCTTTTCCTCTTTTGTAACCTAGTCCCTTCCAAAAGTTCCCACAAATCCATATTTCACAATGGAAATAAATCAAACCAATTACTCTGTTTTGCACAATATATTGTGATTGCAGAATTTTGGTTCTCTGGTTATAGATTGCATTGTTCTTGGCACAGAAATCAAGATCCGCATCCATTTCATCCCTTGATAAATAAAACATGTACCATTGCTGTGTGTGGAAATTCCATGGGTAATGTGACCTTGATGTCCGTATTGTGTCTCCCCCACACCCTTAATAAAAAGAACATTTTGAATAATTCAGTTAAACTTAGCAGTAGATGTTGCTGTGAAAAGGCTCTGGCACTGGCAAGCATCCTAAAGTCGGATTAGACTACTGGCCAGCTCAGACAATGCTTGTGGGCATTGAGTATGCATTGCAGATTCAGTTTAATAAGGTCTGATTAGATTACTTTCTCTGGTCAGTTTCATGCACAACTGGCCCACAGGATAAATAATCTCTTCGCTCTGCTCATTGTCTTGCCTGAGTTGCACATCTAAACACTGAACATATTTAAATGTTATGAAACAACTTGCTCTCGACTTGAATTATGAGAGTGTGTGGCTTCCTTTTCCCGCTGAGTCCAATTTGTGAAGGATTATTTCTCCATTGCTTAGTTTATATGCATTAGCCTGCTTATGAAATAGTCCCTAACAATTTATCCATTTTAAACTTACCAATGGTGAAGGCAGATGCAGATTTAGAAGATTGAAACCAATTGCCCCACACTGGGTGCCAAGTTGAGGGGGACACCACAGGGTGCCGCAACTATAACATACAGTAGTTCCTCGGGTTACATACGCTTCAGGTTACAGACTCCGCTAACCCAGAAATAGTACTTGGGTTAAGAACTTTGCTTCAGGATGAGAACAGAAATCGTGCAGCGCAGCGCAGCGGCAGCAGGAGGCCCCATTAGCTAAAGTGGTGCTTCAGGTTAAGAACAGTTTCGGGTTAAGAACAGACCTCCAGAACGAATTAAGTTCTTAACCCAAGGTACCACTGTAGTGAATTGAGGAAAATGGAAAATGAGAGGCAGAAAGTTTGAATTTGAAAGTTTGAAAGACTAAAATCTGCCCCTGGTGAAAGCTATCTGCATCTAAGCCTTGTTTTACTTACTTATGAAGGCCATTAATGTTTCGTCATCGGTGATAACAGCACATGCTGTGCATCCCCACCCCCATTTTTTTCTTATGGTGTCTCAAGCAAATAGTAAACTTCCCAGAACACTTGATCCCAGTATTTCTCAAACAGTGAGCTGGAACCCACGGGTGGATGTTGAGTCACTTTCAGAAACAAAGCAAGACTAAATCCTTCACTCCAACCCTGACCAATTTGGACACATTGAAACCTTAGATGCTATATTTAATTTCTAGTCTCAAATTTCCACAGACAGTGTCTCCCTCAAAATGCGGAGTGAAATAAGCCCTCTCAAGACGTCACACATATCAACTGATAATCCTTTCTCATGTATGGACAGAGGGAATCTCTCTGAGCAATTATTTCAGGTGTCTTCCTTAGTGGTCTCTGATGTTTGGAAGCCATCCACGTCAGCCCAGCAAATGTTACTGGGTAACAAAAGGCAGATTTCCAGCTGGGAATGCCAAGTTCTCATTAAAACAATTGCCATTACCACAACCTATTCAAAAGCTTGACTGGAATTTTTCTAACAATGCCTAATACTGAAATTGTGATGAAATTATTTTAGCCTTACTCACCTTAGCCTGTCAGAAAAATATAAATGAAGGAAGGAAATGCTCAAATGTAGGAAAATGCCTGAAGGAAATGAAAGACCTTCCCTACACAGAAGAAGCGGCTCTATGGCAAAGATACCTAAGAAGCGGTAACGATCAATTTTATATAAAGAGACTCTCTGTCCTTATTCACTGTGGGAAAATGATGGTGGAAAATGATGGTGGAATGAAAGCCAATCAATTAGAGTTACATGCCTGAGGCCTTTTTGATCATATCCTGGCATGCTAGTTGTACAGGCATGGTCCACAACTAAAATCAAGTTACACAGGTGACATTTACACCAGACATATAAAGTAAATGGCTTCATCCCAATAATCTTGGCAGCTGTGGTTTGTTAAGGATGCTGGGAATAGAAGCTGTGCAAGGGGTAAACTACAGTTCCCAGGATTATTTGGGGGAAGCCATGTGCTTTTTAAACATGCTTTAAATGCATGTTGTTTTGTTACTGCTTATTTCGATGCTGCTTTGGGACTGAAAAATGCCACCCAAGGCGACTCACAAAGAATAAACATGCAAATTCAAATTATAAAAATTCAAAAGAAATTATGATGGCATTTATTTATATCTCACCTTTTTCCAGGCTCAAGGCAGCTTACCCAAATTGAAACAACACAAATAACATACCAAAGCTAAAAACATAAAAGAGAATCGTTAGAAAGTACAGTGGTACCTCGGGTTACAGACACTTCAGGTTACAGACGCTTCAGGCTACAGACTCCGCTAACCCAGAAATAGTACTTCGGGTTAAGAACTTTGCTTCAGGATGAGAACAGAAATTGCGTGGCGACGGTGCGATGGCTGTGGGAGGCCCCATTAGCTAAAGTGGTATCTGAGGTTAAGAACAGTCCTCCAGAACGAATTAAGTTCTTAACCTGAGGTACCACTGCAATGAAACTCTAATAGAATTAAAATAATGTAAAAATATATCAAAATACAGATAATAAAAGCAGCATGGCACTATTAAAGCCCTTACCTTAAAAAACAGCTCCCAAAGGCCAGTCAGAATAAAACAGCCTTCACTCGCTGAAAGAAATACAACAAGGAGGGAGCCAGTCTAGCTTCTGTGGAAAGGGTGTTTCAAAGTCTGGGAGCAACCACCAAGGAGGCCCTGAGAATATTAGCATTTCAAAAATAAACAAAAAATAGGGAACTAGGGAAATGTGCACACAACTAAGGTAGGACTTGTGGAATGTGCATATGCAAAGGGGAAGTGGCACTTGCACAGCTTCTCTGTGTAAATGCAGGTTTCTGATCATGACCATACCAGTACTGAAAGATCCTAGGAAGGAGCCCAGAAGAGAATGCCAAGGGCTCCTCAGTCCTGGAGCCATCGCTGTCTTCTGTTTATACCTAGCAATACTGCCAAAAAAAGAAACTCCTTAACTTTTTTAAAATTAATGTGAACTAATGTAAATTTTTCAAGCCGTGACTGTATTTACTTTGCATTCAAATTTTACCAGAGAGCAATAGCTTTTCCGGTATGTATAATTCAAAATAAGGGTCTTTATATTTAGCTTGAATGTAATCTTTAATTTATAGCGAAGTTTAACCTTTAGTCTGCTGACATCGGCCAGCAAAACGGTCCTCCATGCAATGCTACAAAACCTGGCAGGAAGGTTTTCTGCCATCTGCATCTTAGGCAGATAAACTCAGTTTGGACATAGATAAGGGTAGCTTTGTGCGTTAATTCTCTCTGGGTTTACTTTTTTGGAGGGTAGGGTCATGGTTGCATCCCACAATGCACAGAATAAGTGTATAGAAAAAGATATGCAACATAATTATTTTATTTTATTTTATTTTATTTTATTTTATTTTATTTTATTTTATTTTATTTTATTTTATTTTATTTTATTTTATTTTATTTTATTTTATTTTATTTTATTTTATTTTTATTTTATTTTATTTTATTTTATTTTATTTAATGCATCTCTTTACAATGCCAACTAGCAATACTCAAAATAGTATTCAAATCAGCTGCAAGACCCAAAACGCAGGTCATATACATTTCTGTGACCTAAATAAGACCAGTCATCATATGACAATGTTCACAGATTCACTCAGTTGCAGCATCAAAAAAGATAAAAATGTGTGCAATGCATGTTGATCCAAGTCTTCCTCAGCAATAGTACTAATAAAACAATATTTATATGCAGATAGACACCTTCTCAGAGCAAGATAAGTACATGTTATCTCTGCCCTTAGTTTATGGCTCTGTAAAATCAGTCATCCTGTCTAAATGTCTCCCTTCAAGCACCTGATTAGATTTTAAAGAATTTGTCTTGGAGGTTTACACTATCCTTCACAGTGTCAGAACAACAATGTAGAATTGTATGTTCTCACAATTACAGTCAGTACAATTCGAAAGGAGCAGGAGGGGGACATAGCCTGGCTCTTCTTTTTTCAATGCAGTGAGCATTGAAAAAACCTCTTCATCCTGGAGAAGAGTGACTAGTGGGGTGCCACAGGGTTCTGTCTTGGGCCCGGTCTTATTCAACATCTTTATCAACGACTTGGATGATGGACTCAAGGGCATCCTGATCAAATTTGCAGATGACACCAAACTGGGAGGGGTGGCTAACACCCCAGAGGACAGGATCACACTTCAAAATGACCTTGACAGATTAGAGAACTGGGCCCAAACAAACAAGATGAATTTTAATAGGGAGAAATGTAAAGTATTGCACTTGGGCAAAAAAAAAAGAGAGGCACAAATACAAGATGGGTGACACCTGGCTTGAGAGCAGTACATGTGAAAAGGATCTAGGAGTCTTGGTTGACCACAAACTTGACATGAGCCAACAGTGTGACGCAGCAGCTAAAAAAGCCAATGCAATTCTGGGCTGCATCAATAGGAGTATAGCATCTAGATCAAGGGAAGTAATAGTGCCACTGTATTCTGCTCTGGTCAGACCTCACCTGGAGTACTGTGTCCAGTTCTGGGCACCACAGTTCAAGAAGGACACTGACAAACTGGAACGTGTCCAGAGGAGGGCAACCAAAATGGTCAAAGGCCTGGAAACGATGCCTTATGAGGAACGGCTAAGGGAGCTGGGCATGTTTAGCCTGGAGAAGAGGAGGTTAAGGGGTGATATGATAGCCATGTTCAAATATATAAAAGGATGTCACATAGAGGAGGGAGAAAGGTTGTTTTCTGCTGCTCCAGAGAAGCGGACACGGAGCAATGGATCCAAACTACAAGAAAGAAGATTCCACCTAAACATTAGGAAGAACTTCCTGACAGTAAGAGCTGTTTGACAGTGGAATTTGCTGCCAAGGAGTGTGGTGGAGTCTCCTTCTTTGGAGGTCTTTAAGCAGAGGCTTGACAACCATATGTCAGGAGTGCTCTGATGGTGTTTCCTGCTTGGCAGGGGGTTGGACTCGATGGCCCTTGTGGTCTCTTCCAACTCTATGATTCTATGATTCTATGATTCTATGATTCTAAGACTGCGGCATCGTAGGATAATTCTGGGTTAATTCTCTTGAGGTCATTCAAAGGAAGTGAAATTCAAACAGGGCGGATTTTAATGACACATAATCGGGGAGAAATCAGGATAAATTGAGATTGTCTCACGTCTAATCTGATTTACACTATGAGGTTAATTTATTTTAAAAGGTCAGAGTTTAATTTGATAAAAGCGCTTGTGGCTTTTAAAAATATATGCCAAAGGTTAGGTGAAAGGGAGTACACTCTCATATTAAGGTCTATTCTGGGATTTTCCTGGGGTTAGGGGTGCCATCTTTATTCCCGAGAAAGACTCTGGCCATTCTCAGAACTGTGTGTCAGGCAGAAGCCAAGAGGACCTCTTCACTTGTGCTGGACAAGGTAGCTGCTGAATTCTGCCCTTTCCCCTTCATGTTGCTATTAAAGGTACAGGTGCTATATCATCTTATGAAAACTCAGTGGATAAAGGGCATGGGGAAGCCAAGAGAAGGACATGGCTCTCTGCCTCAGACGTTGATCAATGGAATGGGCTTGTGGACAAGCCTTTCTTAATCAGCTGTGCACAGCACACCCACCCATCTGATCCAGGCTGAATGAGATACACCCGATCCAGATCTGGCCCCGAATAAATTTTGGGGTGGAGCTAATGTTTTTTGGGGGGCGGGAGGAGAAGGAGATACTGCATCTCTCCCCTCCAGCTGCATGGAGAATAGGAAGTTTAATCCTCCTGGTTGCTGCATCTCAAGCGCCCTCTCTGTGGGGTGATGTGGGGCTGTTGCCACCCAACTTAGCTGATGTCAGGATCTCTCTGCCCAAATCAGCCAAATATGGTTCAAGTTTGGGCTTCAGCCAAATTGAGGGCGCAGCCCAAGTTTCTTACAGAAGAATTGCCTTTCCTTATTCCGTCGCTCAGATTTCGAGGGTGGACAGCTGGAGGATGCAATGTGAGAATGTTATTCTCCTCTTCCATGCAATTGCAGGATGAGTGTCCATATTTGTTGTTGACCCGAAAGATGTTTCATACTGTAAATCAGTTCTCTGGAGAAGGTCCTAGCTGAGCTACACTGCAGGCTGTAGTCATCCAAGGGTCAGTATACATGTGGTGTTAAATGTATCTAACATGGAAAGCTCTTTCTCTAGGGCTCTATTCCCAGACTGGAAGGTGCTCTAAATTGGGCTGCCTTTAAAGATGGCTTAGAAACTCAAACTGGTATAAAATGCAGCTGCCCAGGAAACGACTAGGACGTTGGAGCTTATTACACCTATATTGCACACATCGCAACAGTACCCAATACAAAGTGCTTAGCGGTGACTTCTAAAGGCCAAAACAGGTTGGGATCAGGTGAAATGAAGAATCACCTGGACCCATATCAGCAGCCCATGTTTTAAGATCCATGTAAGGCAGCATGCTTCAGTGCCCACCTTCAAAGACAATTAGTTGGCAGGCAAACAACAGGGCCTTCTTAGCAGTGGCCTCACAGTTATTGAACTCAATCCTGCATGGTGTTAGGCAAGCCCCATCTTCTGTTTAGGGAAGCTTTTAATGTTTAACAAACCACTGTATTTTAATATTTTGTTGGAAGCCGCCCAGAGTGGCTGGGGCAGGGCTGGGGAAACTTTTATTATTCTGGTGTAGGAATTAGGTCTTTAGTGTGGTGGCATTGACCCTTTTGAATGCACTGCTGTTCCATATTAGACAGACCCCTTCTGCAATGCCTTTGTGACACCTATTGAAGTGCATCTGTTTTCATCATGCCATTAAATATAAAAGTCAAGGTACCACTGCCATCCATTAAAGAGTCAATAAACACCAACTAAAGTTATTCAAGAACCCCTTTAAAACACACGACTCTCTCACTCTTATTTTTTTCCCTTTTCTTTCCTCTGATGGAACAGGTTCTCTGCTTGCAGCAGTTTTACCCCTATAAAAATTAATCAGAACACTTCTGCTGCCTCTCCACGCTGTACTTAGAAAAGAGACAGAGGGCTTTTCCAGTAGTCAAAGGCCTTAGATCAGATAGATGTAAATTTGCCCTTAAACTTGCTACAGGCACCTCAGTCAAACTGCCAGCATCTGTTCTCAATGAATCATTTTGTCAAGGTATTGTTTCACTGGAGTGTGAAGGGAATAAAGTTATTCCAGTTCATAAAGGTTGTACAGCTGCAAATGTGTGTTGTTTTTTTAATTGGGTTTTTTTCCTGTTCTCCTTGTTACACTGCATAGCATAAATACAGAGGACCATTTAATTTATGACCACAGGGAAGGAAGCTCTTTGGCACCAAGAATGTGGCAAGCTGAGGGTCCCATCGTAGCCCCCAAACCACAGGGAAAGGGGAACAAGGAAGAGGTAGTCCCTTGGCGCAGCTCAGTTTGCCCGCAGCGTAAGAGTCTGTAGGCTCCTCACACAGCTAGAGCTGCTTGGTGTGACTTGTAAAAGAGCAATCCTAAAGCTGTGCAATGTGTCATCATTTGGTTGGCTCTTAGAATATGTAGATTTCACTTTGCATCCTCCAAATGTCGATATTTCAGGTTGAATCATCATGTTAATACACATAAAGACACACCAAAATCAGAAGCCAAGTTAGTCCATAAGGAAAACCCCCAAATTTACAGTCAGGCAACACTGTTATTAGGAAAAAGCAGAAGGCCATAAAACCATGAGCAAGTTTTCCAGGTGTTCATGAAACTGGATGTTAAGCAAACTGGGGGTTGGAGAGGAGATGGGCAGGGTGGGGGAGAGAGGGAGATAAGCTACAAAATCTGCATTTAAGTATGGATAGAAACCAATTTATGCACATATACTTCTAAATGCAAAAACACACACACACACATACAAAGAAAAAAAAAAACTTAGAATGTGCTCCAGGCCCAGAGTAACTTGTGAGCCAGAGGTCCCAGGAAGGCAAATGATAACTGCACATAAAGACCTGGGCAAGGCTATCAATGGCTTCTAGCCACAGTGACTGTGCTCTGCCGCCACAGCTAGAGGTAGTAATGTTCCTAAATACCAGTTGCTGGAAATCACAGGAGGGGAGAGAGCTCTTGTGCTTGGGTCCTACTAGTAGCATCTGGTTGGCCACGGTGAGAACAGGATGCTGGGATAAATGGGTCGTTGGTGTTATGAAGCAGCTGCCTCAGGCAGCAGATGCTGGGGAGCTGCAAATCAGCAGCAGGATGCTGGAGAGTCAGGTGTGCCCTACATCCCTTGAAATCAGCTTCTTTCTCTCAGGTATAGCATAGGACTTTCGTGAGTCTTGAAGTAAGAATTAAGTGCTGCTCTGGCCAGCTTCTGCATATGGGAAATGAAATGGTCTGGTCCTTTATTCAGCCAGCAAAAAGTTTTGAGCTGGCCATTGCTCCTCACTTGTGATCTCACAAATGCTGAAACACGTCAGCAATTGTTTCATCGTTCCAGCCTTCCAGCCACGCACTGAAAGCTTTTCACACTGGCGGCGAAGGAATGTGATTTTGAGTGAGCCATTCTAGATTATTATAAAAGTAATGGAAGTGGTTAATACTTAATCTTTCCATGCAGACTACTAAAGGAGGCTCATAAATTATTCCATTATTATGTGATTTGAAATGCAAATCCTAGGGCTAAAATTAATTTTTAATTTTTTTAATAAAAAAATGTGCTTACATTTCTATCATTCCATTAAGGGAAGGCACTGAAACTGCAAATTCTAATTCCCCCTCTCTCTCTCTCTCGAACACGTGCGCGCGCACACACACTTGCTTTCTTCAAACGCCCAAACATATTTAGAGAATCTTTAAGGACTGGCACATAGCAGGTACATAAATGTGTAAAACCTGCCGTACCTAGGATTTTTAATTTTTTCGTATTTTTTTTGAATTTACAACCAACACAAGATACATCTCTCTTATCAAACCATCCTAATTGATGTTTTTTATGTCCCCCCCCCATTGCTAAGCATATGCTTGAGATGAACAGAGCTGTTAGATGGCTAATACTAGTGCTACTCCTAGATTTATATAATAGCAATAATAATAATAATTTACTTCTTATACCCTGTCTATCTGATTGGGTTACCCCAGCCACTCTGGGTGGCTTCCAGCATATACAAAAACATAATAAAACATTAAACATTTAAAACTTCCCTATACAGGGCTGTCTTCAGATGTCTTCTAAAGGTTGTATAGTTACTTCTATCCTTGACATCTGATGGGAGGGTGTTCCACAGGCCGGGCGCCACCACTGAGGAGGCCCTCTGCCTGGTTCCCTGTAACCTCACTTCTCACAGTGAGGGAACCTCCAGAAGGCTCTCGGAGCTAGATCTCAGACCATCAAAAACTGTATTACAATTTAAAACAGAGTGTAATGACAGCATTTGCTTCAAAAACAAGATCAGATCTAAGTGCCTTCCTTGTCTTTTCTTCTCTTTCATTTTTCAACATAGCCTGTCCATAAATTTCATAAGGCTGAAAGCTGCACGTCTCATATGATTTGTTGTATGCCAGCTCTTTAAAACATTAATGGCATTTTGAATAAAACCTTAACTGTGCATTTTTAAAAGAACACAGCAGCTTTTCAATGTCCCTTTGCTTACAAGCAGCATGAAAACTTATTTCGGCCATTATCACCTTCAGTTTATTTATTTGAATTAACATCCGAAGAGCTAATTCCCTGAAAGTAAATGAACAATAGATAAGAGATTATTTTTCCTTGCCATAAACACCCTACAGGGAAACTGACCCTACTTTGACACATCATTTATTTTTAAACTCCACATATAAATTTGTGAGCTCTGCTGATCTGCAGTGTCTGCAGCATTGGTACATCGCTGGAGAGCAAGGCCTTTGGGGAGCACCCACAGCCAGGAAACCCACTTGCCAGAGCTTAATGAGTAGTGTTTGGAGGAAGTGGCCAATGTAAATTAAATGGAGGAAATTTACCATTTCTAATGGAACTTGTTAGCATTCAAGTCAAACCTACTTTCTGAGATGCGCTGATTTTAAAACACACAGGGCAAAATTCAGTGCCACACTATGATGAATATTTAGACAGAATGATTCCCCCTCTCTGTCCCCTGTGCTCTATTCGGGGAGGGGCTGTTTTCTGACCCTTCCCGGAGCCAATTGGGTGGGGATGCCACATTGCACAAGTGGAAGTCCTTGATCAGGGCTTCTGCTGATGTGGCTCATTAGGTAAAACCTACCCAAATACACAAAATGGGAAGGGCTACCTAACATATTTATATTATGCTTTGATGCTGATTAAAAAAAAATATGATGATGATGATTGGTGATAATAATCCATTTTATTGTGCTGGCTTATTCAGTTAGTTGAATTGCCCATACAAAACAGTCCCAGGCTACATTTTCAGCATCTTCTGCAAAAATAACTTCAAGCAGCTGGGCTGGGAAAGATCACTGAGAGCTAGTGTGGCGTTGTAGCTAGAGTGTCCTCTTCTGGTTCTATGGAGCAAGGCAGGTGAAATGTGGCAGCACCATGGAGAGCTCCAGGAGAGCAGCTCACACCAACTCACTCAAGCTAAGTCTGTGTCCCCAAGTTTGTCTTTCCTAAGCTCTGCTAACTTTTTGAGAAGCAGAATTTCTAAAGGGCCAATGCTCTGCCTTGAATACAGTGGTACCTCAGGTTACAGACGCTTCAGGTTACAGACACTTCAGGTTACAGACTCTGCTAACCCAGAAGTAGTAGCTCGGGTTAAGAACTTTGCTTCAGGATAAGAACAGAAATCATGCTCCGGCAGCGCAGGTTAAGAACAGTTTCAGGTTAAGAATGGACCTTCAGAACGAATTAAGTTCTTAACCCAAGGTACCACTGTATAGGCATTTTCTTGTACTCCATGCACTGTTGAGCTAGCAAGGTGGTTTGGGAGGCACACAGTTCATCAGGCACAGGGGAAGGCACCCAAGAGGGTCCTGACTCTGTCTCTACAGGTTCTGATGCCACGGGATGTGGTTTAGGATCAGATTGAGTAGTCTCCTGATAACTAATATCAGGCTCAGAGTCAGGAATTGAATTTTGCACAGCCACTGACATGAGAGCCTCTTACTGCTTCTGCTTACTGGGGTCATAGAGTGTTAAAGGCCAGGGAGGCCCAGGTTCAAATTTAAACTCAGCCAAAAGGTTTGTGAGGTGAACTTGAGCCTGTCACAGTCTCTCAGCCTCACCTACCTCACAAATTTGTTGCCAGCTCTCTCCCCCTCCCCCACCCCCGCCTTACTTGCCTCACAGGGTTGATGATAATATGTGTAACAGAAATAATTGTTTTATACTATCATGGGTTTCTGGTGAGAAAGTGGAAGATAATGCAATAATAAAATAAAGGTGGGTTATCTATTTCTGTCACTCTTGCCACAACAAGCTCAGGGTACCATCTATGGTCACTTCCCACCCCTTCATTTTATCCTCACAACTACCCTGTAGATTAGAGGTAGATTAGGCTGAGAGAACAACAGGCCTACAGTCACCCAGTGAACTTCATGAATGAGTAGGAGTTTGAACATCAGACTCCCTGGCCCTAAGCCAATGTTTTATCCACTACACCCCACAGACATACTGAAAAGGGTGTACTCGCTTTAAGATGGCTATAGGCTCAGGACACTGTTTACTAAATACTGCCTTTTTGAGAGCCAACCTTCATCCCAGTATTGTTGCATGGCCCTCTGGACCACACACAGCACCACAATAAAGCCTATCATTTATTTATTTTTCAAACTATATTCACCTTATATTGGTGACTCTGGACCAAGCCTATTTGTCTACTAAAAAGGACAATTCAGATACTTTTTTTTTACTTGTACAAGCACTCCCAGTAACCCAGGAAACCCCTTGCCTACTGACATTAAGCAAACAGTCTGTGAGCACCTAGAAAGGAATACTGTGATCACCAATAGTCAGCGTGGATTTCTGAAAAATAAGTCATGTCAGACTAACCTGATCTTGTTTTTTGACAGAATTACAAGCCTGGTAGATGAAGGGAACGCAGTGGATGTAGCCTACCTTGATTTCAGCAAGGCATTTGACAAGGTGCCCCATGATATTCTTGTAAAGAAGCTGGTAAAATGCAGTCTTGACTATGCTACCACTCAGTGGATTTGTAACTGGCTGACTGACCGAACCCAAAGGGTGCTCATCAATGGTTCCTCTTCATCCTGGAGAAGAGTGACTAGTGGGGTGCCACAGGGTTCTGTCTTGGGCCCGGTCTTATTCAACATCTTTATCAACGACTTGGATGATGGACTCAAGGGCATCCTGATCAAATTTGCAGATGACACCAAACTGGGAGGGGTGGCTAACACCCCAGAGGACAGGATCACACTTCAAAACGACCTTGACAGATTAGAGAACTGGGCCAAAACAAACAAGATGAATTTTAACAGGGAGAAATGTAAAGTATTGCACTTGGGCAAAAAAAAATGAGAGGCACAAATACAAGATGGGTGACACCTGGCTTGAGAACAGTACATGTAAACTGACTAATGTGGGGGAGGAAGACAGTGCTCCTGAAGGTAGGAGTCTATCAATTGATGAAGATGATCATCCAAATGTCATAGACCAAATGGAGCAGACAGCACGCAGACCTAGTGGTGGGAGGAAAAAATCCTTAAATAAGAGACACGGGGGAATGATTAATGGACTTCAATGTCTGTACACTAATGCGCAAAGCATGGGTAATAAACAAGATGAGCTTGAGCTCTTGGTACAGCAAACTAAATATGACATAATAGGCATCACTGAAACCTGGTGGGATAAGTCCCACGACTGGAATGTAATAATGGAGGGTTACAATCTATTTCAGAGAAACAGACCAGACAAGAAGGAGGAGGAGTGGCGTTATATGTCAGGGATGTGTATACCTGTGAAGAGATCCAAGATTTAGAACCTCAAAGCCAAAGTGAGAGCATTTGGGTCAAAATTAAGGGAGAGATGAATAACAGGGACCTCATTGTGGGAGTTTACTATAGATCCCCAAGCGAAACGGGGGACATAGATGATGCCTTCCTGGAACAGATGGCCAAGCATGCAAAAGGAAGGGAGATAGTAGTAATGGGGGACTTCAATTACCCGGATATTTGCTGGATGTCAAACTCAGCCAAGAGCATAAGGTCAAAAAGATTCCTCACTGGCCTTGCAGACAACTTCGTTGTCCAGAAAGTGGGAGAAGCAACAAGAGGAACAGCCATTTTAGATCTGGTCCTAACCAATGTTGATGACCTGGTTAGTGGGCTAGAAGTGGAAGGATCATTAGGCGCGAGTGATCATGCTCTTCTGAAGTTTACTATACAGCGGAAAGGAGCAGCCAAGCATACTAGGACTCAATTTCTTGACTTTAAGAAAGCCGACTTCATAAAACTTAGGGAAGTGCTGGGTGAGATCCCATGGACAGTAATAGTAAAAGGAAAGGGAGTTCATGATGGCTGGGAGTTTGTTAAGAGGGAGATAGTAAAAGCACAACTTCAGGCAATACCAATGAGACGGAAACATGGAAGGTGCCTAAAGAAGCCAGGGTGGCTATCTAAAGAACTTTTAACTGAGTTAAGATTAAAAAAGGATGTGTACAAAAAATGGAAAAGGGGGGAAACCACCAAAGAGGAATTCAAACAAATAGCCAGCACGTGTAGACACAAAGTCAGAAAAGCAAAAGCACAGAATGAACTCAGGCTTGCTAGAGAGGTTAAAAGCAACAAAAAAGGCTTTTATGGGTATGTTCGTAGCAAAAGGAAGAACAAAGAAACCGTGGGGTCACTCAGAGGAGAAGATGGTGAAATGCAAACAGGGGACACAGAAAGGGCTGAACTCCTCAATGCCTTCTTTGCCTCAGTCTTCTCTGATAAAGAAAACAATGCCCGACCTGAAGAATTTGGAGCAAATGATTCAGCAGAGGAAACACAGCCCAGAATAACTAAGGAGATAGTACAAGAATACTTGGCTAGTTTAGATGTATTCAAGTCTCCAGGGCCAGATGAACTGCATCCAAGAGTATTAAAAGAACTGGCAGATGTGATCTCAGAACCACTGGCAGTCATCTTTGAGAATTCCTGGAGAACAGGCGAAGTCCCGGCAGACTGGAGGAGGGCAAATGTTGTCCCTATTTTCAAAAAGGGGAAAAGAGAGGACCCAAATAATTACCGCCCAGTCAGTCTGACATCAATACCAGGGAAGATTCTGGAGCAGATCATTAAGCAAACAGTCTGTGAGCACCTAGAAAGGAATGCTGTGATCACCAATAGTCAGCATGGATTTCTGAAAAATAAGTCATGTCAGACTAACCTGATCTCGTTTTTTGACAGAATTACAAGCCTGGTAGATGAAGGGAACGCAGTGGATGTAGCCTACCTTGATTTCAGCAAGGCATTTGACAAGGTGCCCCATGATATTCTTGTAAAGAAGCTGATAAAATGCGGACTTGACTATGCTACCACTCAGTGGATTTGTAACTGGCTGTCTGACCGAACCCAAAGGGTGCTCATCAATGGTTCCTCTTCATCCTGGAGAAGAGTGACTAGTGGGGTGCCACAGGGTTCTGTCTTGGGCCCGGTCTTATTCAACATCTTTATCAACGACCTGGATGATGGACTCAAGGGCATCCTGATCAAATTTGCAGATGACACCAAACTGGGAGGGGTGGCTAACATCCCAGAGGACAGGATCACACTTCAAAACGACCTTGACAGATTAGAGAACTGGGCCAAAACAAATAAGATGAATTTTAATAGGGAGAAATGTAAAGTATTGCACTTGGGCAAAAAAAATGAGAGGCACAAATACAAGATGGGTGACACCTGGCTTGAGAGCAGTACATTTGAAAAGGATCTAGGAGTCTTGGTTGACCACAAACTTGACATGAGCCAACAGTGTGACGCGGCAGCTAAAAAAGCCAATGCAATTCTGGGCTGCATCAATAGGAGTATTGCATCTAGATCAAGGGAAGTAATAGTGCCACTGTATTCTGCTCTGGTCAGACCTCACCTGGAGTACTGTGTCCAGTTCTGGGCACCACAGTTCAAGAAGGACACTGACAAACTGGAACGTGTCCAGAGGAGGGCAACCAAAATGGTCAAAGGCCTGGAAACGATGCCTTATGAGGAACGGCTAAGGGAGCTGGGCATGTTTAGCCTGGAGAAGAGGAGGTTAAGGGGTGATATGATAGCCATGTTCAAATATATAAAAGGATGTCACATAGAGGAGGGAGAAAGGTTGTTTTCTGCTGCGCCAGAGAAGCGGACATGGAGCAATGGTTCCAAACTACAAGAAAGAAGATTCCACCTAAACATTAGGAAGAACTTCCTGACAGTGAGAGCTGTTCGACAGTGGAATTTGCTGCCAAGGAGTGTGGTGGAGTCTCCTTCTTTGGAGATCTTTAAGCAGAGGCTTGACAACCATATGTCAGGAGTGCTCTGATGGTGTTTCCTGCTTGGCAGGGGGTTGGACTCGATGGCCCTTGTGGTCTCTTCCAACTCTATGATTCTGTGATTCTATGATTCTATAATGTCATATGCTCAAACCGTCCTGCCCTGGTGAGCAACCTGACTGCTGAATTCTGCAATAGGCAGGATGGAGAACTGGGCCACAACTAACAAAATGAATTTCAAGGGAGCTAAATGTAAAGTTCTGCTGTTAGGTAGGCAAAATAAGAAGCACATAATGGGTGACATCTGGCTTGTCAGCAGTACATGTGAAAAGGATCTGGGTGGTGGTTGGTTTTTTTTTAGTAGATTGCAAGCTAAATATGAGTCAGCAGTTCTGTGTGTGCAAAAAAACAAAAAAGGCTCATGAGATTCTAGATGACATCAACAGAAATATGATGTTCAGATTACAAGAAGTATTGATTCCACTCTTGTTTGCTTTGGTCAGATCTCACCTGGAGTGCTGTGTCCAATGAAAGTACAAACTGGAATGTGCCCAGAGGAGGGTAACACAGATTGTGAGTGGCCTAGAGACCAGTCCTGTGATGGAAGATTTCAGGAACTGGGCATGTTCAGTCCAGAGACAATTAAAAGGTGATATATTAGCCATCTCCAAATATCTGAAGGGCCATTACACAGATAATGGAGCAAATTTGTTTTCAGCTGCTCCAGAGAGTGGGCCCTGAATATACAGGTTTGAAACATAGGAAATAAGATTTCAGGAAACAATTGAAGATGGTGGACTCTCTTTGGTTAGAGGGTTTGCAGCAGAAGCTGAATGACCATCTGGCAGGGCTGTGATTTCCTGAATTTCACATTATGCCAACTCATATACAGTGGTACCTCGGGTTAAGTACTTAATTTGTTCTGGAGGTCCGTTCTTAACCTGAAGCACTGCTTTAGCTAATGGGGCCTCCCACTGCCACCACGCCACCGGAGCACGATTTCTGTTCTTATCCTGAACAAAGTTCTTAACTGAAGCACTATTTCTGGGTTAGCGGAGTCTGTAACCTGAAGCGTATGTAACCCAAGGTACCACTGTATGTGCATACTCAGCAGCATGCAGATACTACTATGGTTGACTAGCTTCCACACCTCATGTGAGTGGCCTGATTGCATAAGCAATGCGACTTTGGAATAATGCACTCACACTTAGTGGCCACTTCTCTTTCATGGACAGACACACACACAAAATCACAACTGGCATACTTACTGTTCACAGAATAGAAGTCACATGTGAGCTGCTCTTGGTAGTGACATTACTCTCACAATTGACCTATCTGTAAACATGGGTGGACTGGAAAGGGTACAATGAGATGGCCCTGTACAAATCTGTGTTAATAGGAGATGGCAACATAATAATTGGCTACAAACCTGCCAGGTAGGGGGTTATCCAAAAGTCAGGAAAGCTGGCTCCATCGAGCCATGCAAGCAGCAAAATGAATAATCCTCCAACTTTGGAAAGCCACACCAAGAGCAGAAAACTGTATACAAGACATCCTGCAACTAGGAACCCATGAGAAAATTGAGCTCCATAAACTAAAGTCAAGTTTCCAAGATATTTGGAGTACATTCCTAGAACTCTTCACCAAGGCTGTTCAAGCTAGTTTCCTGCCGATCCAGACTGTAGGGCCATTGAATTCAAATTACAAGAAAGGACATTCTGACTAAACATTAAGAATAACTTTCTGACAGTAAGAGCTGTTTGACAGTGGAATGGACTCCTTTGGGAGGTGGTGGACTCTCCTTCCTTGGAGATTTTTAAGCAGAGGTTGGATGGCCATCTGTCTGGGATTCTTTAGCTGTGATTCTTGCATTGCAGGGCATCGGACTAGGTGACCCTGGGGGTCCCTTCCAACTCTACAATTCTTTGAGTAAACCCACAATTCTTTGAGTAAACCCACAACCAGAAAAAGTGGGAGGCACAATGCAGGGATGGAAACTTCTACAATTGTTCATAATCATAAACTTTATTGCACTAGCCAAAGGCCATGGCATCATCTAGAAACACAACAATTGTTAAGTTGTTAACCTGGGATTCCAATGCAGATTTGACACTCATTGATCCTAACTCTTATCTGAGCATGTGAGCTTGAGCCCTGCATGGCACACCAAAGAACTGAACATCAGAAGTGAAAATGCTGTAGCTGTAAAGGGTGTAGGCATGAGGGCAGATGGAGGTAGGGGGTTGGCTTGGCTGGGCTGGGCTGGGAGGTAGGGAGCAGAGGGAATAAGAGAGTGTACTGTTTTATTGTAATGATGTGAAACCCCTAATAAACTATAGCTAAAAGGGGGAGAGATTTGGGCACATACCATGCCTGTGTAAAAAAGAGATCCTTCAGGAGCAACAGGCATAATTGTTGTCTGGGAGTGATGCAGGACTGACAATGTAAAGATGGATAAAAGGAATCACTTAAAAGGGAAGGTGGAAGGGAAACTTGTTCAGGTAAGGCTTAATAACAGAGGAAAAAACTGGGGAAAGCAGAAAGGATTTAAGTTATACAAAGGAGAAGAGGACTGGGCAAAAAACACTGTGATGCTTGGGATTCACTTGAGTGCCATTTAAAGATCCAACAAGAGAAACCTTATGATGAGTAGGAGTCCTGACCTTTCTCAGAAGCGAGGGATGTATCAGGTGCACTCTGAGATAAGAGCATGCTCCAGGATCTGAAGGGTTCTCTTTGCAAAGGAAAACTTTACACTGAAGCTAGGTCTTCTGATATTACACTGCTCATGTCATAGAATCATAGAATCATAGAGTTGGAAGAGACCACAAGGGCCATCGAGTCCAACCCCCTGCCAAGCAGGAAACACCATCAGAGCACTCCTGACATATGGTTGTCAAGCCTCTGCTTAAAGACCTCCAAAGAAGGAGACTCCACCACACTCCTTGGCAGCAAATTCCACTGTCAAACAGCTCTTACTGTCAGGAAGTTCTTCCTAATGTTTAGGTGGAATCTTTTTTCTTGTAGTTTGGAACCATTGCTCCGTGTCCGCTTCTCTGGAGCAGCAGAAAACAACCTTTCTCCCTCCTCTATGTGACATCCTTTGATATATTTGAACATGGCTATCATATCACCCCTTAACCTCCTCTTCTCCAGGCTAAACATGCCCAGCTCCCTTAGCCGTTCTTCATAAGGCATCGTTTCCAGGCCTTTGACCATTTTGGTTGCCCTCCTCTGGACACGTTCCAGTTTGTCAGTGTCCTTCTTGAACTGTGGTGCCCAGAACTGGACACAGTACTCCAGGTGAGGTCTGACCAGAGCAGAATACAGTGGCACTATTACTTCCCTTGATCTAGATGCTATATTCCTATTGATACAGCCCAGAATTGCATTGGCTTTTTTAGCTGCCGCGTCACACTGTTGGCTCATGTCAAGTTTGTGGTCAACCAAGACTCCTAGATCCTTTTCACATGTCATAGAATCATAGAATCATAGAATCATAGAGTTGGAAGAGACCACAAGGGCCATCAAGTCCAACCCCCTGCCAAACAGGAAACACCATCAGAGCACTCCTGACATATGGTTGTCAAGAAGCGAAAATGTTCCTCTTCAACCAAGCCTTTGGCTGATTAACATCCTATGTCCTTTTAAATGTTTTTGTGGTGGGGGGTATTGTTTTGTTCTTGTTTTTATTATGTATTTTGTGCTTTTATCTTGTATTTTCATTCTGTGAAACACACTGAGATCTTTGGATGAAGAGCAGTAAACTAATTCAACAAATAAATAAATAAGAAAGAAGAGGTTGTACTGGAGGAGGAGCCCACAGTGTCAAATTATGCCTTGTTTACAAATGCAGAGGTCCAGGTGTTATATGTTCTCCTGGACTGTATCACTTCACTCTGCAGGTGGAGTATCACAGAAGAGCACTGAACCATGTGAAGCTCCACCTGCACATTCAGCTAGCAAATCAAAAAGATGCCATTAAAGTTTTGTGTGTGCAAGGACATTGACTGCCCCTTGGGAAATGCCTTCCCACTTGCAGGTTTAAGTGGTACAGTCCAAAAAGGTGTTGCACCAATGAAACACATCATATGGGTCCTATAGCCAGAACCACTTGCTCTTTGGTGCATATTGGATATGGCAATGGTTTGTCCCAATCCCCGGGCAGCCCAACTGTCCCACACAAATGGATCAATTCAGCTAACCAGGGGGGCTAATGGAAGCCAGCACAAGGACCTGCACTAGAACAAAATAATTTTTCCTTCTCTCCTCTCACACCAACCTCCTCCAAATCCAGTTTGGAGGGTCAGGAGAACCCCCAAAACAGCATGCAGGAGAGGAGGGGGGAGATGGCTTTGTTTGGCAAACCGAAATGCTTGTGCTGACAGAACAATATTATTAGCGCACTGTTGAATTCCACCCAAAGGCTACTTTTACTATGCCTTGGATGACAAAAGCTAAAATTTCTCTCTGTGTGTGCTGGCTATGTATTTCCTTTGCTAATAAGCTCCTTTGGCAAAGAACATTTCTTTTACAGGGTCAAGCACACAGTTGGTGTTTAATACACAATAATTAATAACAGCCATTCTGTGGGAATGAGATGAACGTCATAGTGAGAGTATTAGAGCTATTTATTGCCATAGCAGATACATTTTGCTGTGGCCCGGGGAAAGCCTCACCCTCCTGTCTCTGGCAAGCTATTCCGTGGTGCACTGTAGACATTTCTCAGCACAGGTTGACAAATTAATCCCCACCTCAGCTGTGTGTGTGCATCAATCACATTTCCAGGCTCACGGGTGAAGTCAAGACACCCGCCAGACCATACTTTGCATGTTATTATGCGAGTGGAAAAACTCTGCCACTCAGATCATAGAATGCAGGCTGTGCCTGCGGAGATGCCAGGGGGAATATTCAAGCGCAACATCAAACTGGAAAACAGGAGCTTGTTACAAATGAGTTCAGCTGTTGGGCTGCAGTGGTGCAAAGAGGCAGAATGAGCTCCGGGAGATGCTTGCAGCTCCAAGAGGACAAAGTGCTTGCAAGTGAAGGCAGGGATGTGAAGTCACTAGGAATAATTTTAAATGGGAAGAAAGGTGACATTTCATATTTAAATAAAAAGTCACTGCTGCCAAGACATTAGGAGCTTTGGGACCACTATATATCTTCCCATGAAATCCTTCCTTCCTTCCTTCCTTCCTTCCTTCCTTCCTTCCTTCCTTCCTTCCTTCCTTCCTTCCTTTTCATTGTCTTGCTTACACGTTGCACAAAGCCTGCTTTATTTATTATGTGTGCTGAAAGGAAAGCATTTACTCATGCAAACATTCCACACATACCCTTTATTTGTTTAAGTGTGCATGTTACATTCATCAGCCAGTGCACATATGCAGTAGGGTACTGGAAAATTCATAAGTGCAGGTTCCCTTCATAATAGTTACAACTACTCCCACTCGAATGCATGCCCCTACTCAGCATAGACAACTTCCTAAGATTATATAATAATCTTATAATTATAAAATAATAGCAATTTTGCAGTGATAAGTGCTGATCTTATTTCGCCTTTCAGATCTACTATTTTCTGTGCACATACATGGTAAATGTTTTGGAGGGTGTGGGTGTGGGTGTGGGTGTGGGTGTGGGTGTGGGTGTGGGAGAGAGAGAGAGAGAGAGAGAGAGAGTTTTGTTGTTTTTTAAAATTGCAAACCTAATAAAAGAAAGTAAACAAAGAATCACAAATGTGTACTATAAAGCATCACAGCCTGGAAGGGCAGAAATACAAAGATACCATACAGCTCAAAAAGGATTTTTAAAAAGTATTAGCTCATGCAAAGATTCCTCCAGTATCTTCTTTTGGAGTGACTTAAGTTATGTTTTTTGTGTAGTTCCATTGTAGGTGACAGAACTTGCACACCAGTCTGTTGAAACTGAAGCACCTTGGGGGTTTTTTGGGTGTTCCTAACTGTTTAGCTTGGAGCATGAAGTGGCTAAAAAGCTTCCATTTCATGTTGATTGAGTGCTTTTAGGACACTGGAGACAGGGACCCTGCAGGGATCCCAGAACAGAAATAGTAACAGGTCTTTCACCCCTCATGACCCTGGTCCACTATGGGTCATGCATATATAGCATGCCAGCAACTGATAACCAAAAAAAAAAACATACCATGGCAGGCTAATGCTATAGGTTTTGCTCCTGATTAGTGCATTTCAACATGGCAGGGCACACATAGAATGGGTATGAACATTACCTTCTAGAAAAATAGGTGCCAGTACTGTGTACACTTGAGTACACCCAGGAGGGGGGGGAGCACTGCCTTTGACCCACATTACCTGTAAACCTAGTCCCAATCTAGAAGCCAGATTTCCACTGTGTACTGGAAGCCTGTGAAGCTCGAATGGCACTGAAGGTGACAAGATTTCTCACGAGGCCTTCTCGGTGGCGGCGCCCACCCTTTGGAACGCCCTCCCATCAGATAAGTAACTATACAAGCTTTAGTTGTAAACTGCTTGAAGGCAGCTCTGTTTAGGGAACTTTTTAACGTTTAATGTTTTATTATGTTTTTGTATATGCTGGAAACTGCCCAGAGTGGCTGGGGCAACACAGTCAGATGGGTGGGGTATGACTAGAATAAATAAAATTATTATTATTATACTGAGCTCTGTGCTATGTGGTTATTCAATGTGCCTTTGTTTATGTTCACTTCTCCAGCAGTTTTTTGCTACTCTTTCATCAAGTGTATTGCTGCCTTGTTTCAACTGAACTGCACAGTTCACAATGTCCAGAAAGCTCCATTTACACTTTGGTTTAATTAAGTTTAAACTTCTGGGTTTGGATTCAACAGCCTGCATGTCACATCCTCTCACACAAGAGGATGCCCCAGGTTTTGCAGATTCACACCTCCAGCTGTGTTTAGAAAAACAGATTATAAATAAATAAGCACATATACAATAAATCGGTGCACCTTTGCTCTGCCAAATGCTAAATTATATGCAGACTGTTCTTTGAATTAGCCCTGAGTCCACTAATCTCTGAACATCTGGGATGACATTTTCTAAGGTTACACCTGGATTACAAAAACATGTTGTGTTCTGCCAGCTTGTGTTATATGTTCCCAGATACAATTTGTCTTATATAATTTATCGCTTGTACTTGCTTCTGGACCAGGTCTTAAAGATGACATGCATAACTTATTGTCTACCTTGAGGGAATTGATTCAATTCCCAGGCTTTTGATTGCAAAGCTGCACAAATCAGCTTAACGATTCCATGAACAGTGAATAGAGAATACATATTCTGGCCTTCTTGGGGGGGGGATATATTATTTTGTTGATCACATACTCTTTCTTTTGGCCATTTCCTGTGCCCCTATTGCTTCTGCACTTCCCAAGTATCTCGTCACCCTGCCCTAGCTTTTGGGTACATCCCCTCCCTTTCTGTTGCTATAGTAACTAGGTTTACTCTTAATGTAGTACTATTTTTGGCCAATGGCCCAATTCATCAGCAAATCCCCTGTTTACTTTTTCCTTGTTATTGCTTAGTAATCTAGCATCAGAGCTAGATTGGAGAGAAGTCCAGCACTTTCACTAACAAAACTATTAGCATTTGCAAAAAGAAGGGCGGGGGAGGAAATCCCATTATATACTGTAGTGTAATCAGAAGATGAGGGACGCGGGTGGCGCTGTGGGTAAAAGCCTCAGCGCCTAGGGCTTGCCGATCGAAAGATCAGCGGTTCGAATCCCCGTGGCGGGGTGTGCTCCCATTGCTCGGTCCCAGCGCCTGCCAACCTAGCAGTTCGAAAGCACCCACGGGTGCAAGTAGATAAATAGGGACCGCTTACTGGCGGGAAGGTAAACAGCGTTTCCGTGTGCTGCGCTGGCTCGCCAGATGCAGCTTTGTCACGCTGGCCACGTGACCTGAAAGTGTCTCCAGACAGTGCTGGCCCCCGGCCTCTTAAGTGAGATGGGCGCACAACCCTAGAGTCTGTCAAGACTGGCCCGTACGGGCAGGGGTACCTTTACCTTTAATCAGAAGATGCCAGAGCCAACGCAAGCTAAGTGATACTTCTGGACATAATTTAAGCAGCATTTCTTAGAAAATAAGGTCTGACCCTAATTTTTTTATATATATAAGAAAGGCAGGAGCATTTGCCACCTTTGTCCCTGCTAAATGACACCCCTTGGGTTGTATCCAAAGTAGAGCTCCACGGACAGCGCAAGTATTTCTGCTTGCACAAGGGAATGTTCTCTCCCTCTC
Organism: Podarcis erhardii; assembly: GCF_964252035.2. Taxonomy (NCBI): domain Eukaryota; kingdom Metazoa; phylum Chordata; class Lepidosauria; order Squamata; family Lacertidae; genus Podarcis; species Podarcis erhardii. Next base: position 39,239,237 of record NC_138497.1, read on the forward strand.
TTCCCTCCTTCCTGCAACACCCTAAATCTGTTCTCGGGTTCTTCCAGCCCTCTGTCGTATATCTGATGAGAGTATGTGCAGGAGGAGAAGAGAGGGGAAGCAGAAATCCTTGCCCTGGTGGGCTGAACTAGTTGAACACTGCCCATGGGCTCTTCAGAAAAGCCCTGCTGGACCAAACCAAATGCCCATCTATTCCAGCATCCTGTCCTCACTGTGGCCAACCAGATACCTATAGGAAACCTGCAAGCAAGACATGAGCGCAACAGCCTCCTCCCCAGTTGGGCTCCACAGAATCTAGCATTCAGAGACATACTGGCCCTCCTACTGGAGGTAATACACAATCATCATGGCTAGAAGCCATGGGCAGCCTTAAGCTCCATGATTTTTTTTCTAATCACCTTTTAAAGTCATCTAAGTTGGTCATTACTCTATCATGTGCTTGTGAATTTATTAATACTACTACTGCTACTAGAACTGAATCTACATGTGTATCAAGGTAATTTACAAACATATAATGGAAGCAGCTAAAATGGTTTAAAAAACAACAACAACAATAATAATAATGCATAAATAACTGGATAGGTTTAAATTTAACTATGTGCTGGCCAAAGAAGTACATCTTCCAACCTTCAACTTCTTTGGAAGACCCCAGGTTCTACTGTTGTCACTAAGAGAATGTAAGTTTCCCAATAATCCCTGGAATTTGTCATTTTCACAGCTAACACACACTAGTTTGACAGTTTCACTGAGCCATATACAAGATCTATTTCCTGGCAAGTCACCACCAGTTCAGACCCCATAAGAGTATTGTGAAGTTGGGAATATTTTGCTCAAATTTACTTGGCCTAGTATACCTGAAGGAGCATCTCCACCCTGATCATTTTGCCCAGACACTGAGGTCCAGTGCCAAGGGCCTTCTGGCAGTTCCCTCACTGCGAGAAGTGAGGTTACATGGAACCAGGCAGAGGGCCTTCTCAGTAGTGGCACCCACCATGTGGAACGCCCTCCCATCAGATGTCAAGGAAATAAACAACTATCTGACTTTTTGAAGACATCTGAAGGGAGTCCTGTTTAGGGAAGCTTTTAATGTTTGATGTTTTATTGTGTTTTTAATATTCTGTTGGAAGCCACCCAGAGTGGCTGGGGAGGCCCGACCAGATGGGCAGGGTATAGGAATATTATTATTATTATTATTATTATTATTATTATTATTATTATTATTATTATTATTATTTACACATGTTTACATTGAATCACATCTGCCATTTTAATGCCCATTTACCAAGTTTTGAGAGATCCTTTTGGAACTCCTCACAATCACATTTTTTCCTCACCACTCTGCACAATCTGGTGTCATCAGCAAACTTTGCCACATCACTGCTCAACCCTAAACTGAGATGATTTAAGAAGAGATTCTTTAAAGGCCTCTCAGCTGTAATTTATATCTGTCTTCCATCATCTCCAGCCGACATGGCCAATAGTCAGGAGTTATGGGAGCTGCAGTCCAACAAAGTCTGGAGGTCCACAAGTTCCTGACCCTGCTCAAATCACTATCAGTTTATCACCAACCACTAAAATTCAGCACAATTCAAAAGACTCAAAGCATTTTGGGAAAAACCCCAGGTCTGCAATGCATAGAAAAAGAAGATTCCATGACTGCAGGTTAATGTTCTTCGGGTGTTTGTTTGTTTGTTTTGTATAATGCCATTATCTGACATAAAGCTTTAATTTAATGGAGGCAACTAACAAGATCAATCCACATTCCCAATTATTATGCTGAAGTCTCTGCACTTAAACCAATTTAGTCCCATTAACGTCAATAGGACTACAATGGCTTAAAATCCTACTATTTCACCTTAGCTGGACTGCGGATCTGACCTTGAAAATGCTTAATGAAATTGTTACAAAACACAGCTGAACCTCCTCCTCTGTCATATAGATAGATATATATATAAGGTTGGCAGATTCAGAAGAGATACATGGTCTTTGCAGACAGTATGTTAAGTGACTTATGTGAAATACTTGTATTGTACAGCGGTATTTCAGACAGTAGCAGCTACAGTAATCTAAGCAAAACCAGAGCCAAAGGAAGATTAATCCATCGCAGTTAGACGTTCTATTTTAAGCAGCGGGAGCAAATGTCTAGTGGCTGCACACACACTAAGCTTTCTGCAACACACTACTCCAGTTTGGTGCCTGATGAAAAGGAGCCCTGTAATGAATCTTAAGACCGTAACTCACGCTGTGCCTGTCACACTGGTGTTATTGGCATGCAGAGACTGCAGGGAGGACCATTTGGTTTTTACTTATTATTCTACAACACTTAACTATTTTTAGGAACTTTAAAAATAAGGCAGGATCCCTCCCTCCACCTGTGCAAAAGATGCAGAAGGCAATATTCCCTTCCAGAGCCAGACCCTTGCACTTGGCAGGTTGCCATTCCAGAATGACGCCTGACTTTATGGAGGACATTTTTCAGAGGTGAGGGAGAAATGCTTTTGGAGCTGAAAACACCCATTTATATGCATACATGCCACTTCCGTTGCTTTCCAGATGCTGATACGTACCCAAATTCTTTGTGTTGGTGTCTCCTATGTCTGAAATATGCACATTTCACCAGTGCTCTTTTAAGGTACAATATGTTTCATCACTATTGTACACTTGGCCCTCTTTGTCACGAGCACAGAGCGGGTGGTGCTGTGGTCTAAACCACTGAGCCTCTTGGGCTTGCCGATCGGAAGGTCGGCGGTTCGAATCCATGCAATGGGGTGAGCTCCCAATGCTGTGTCCCAGCTTCTGCCAACCTAGCAGTTCAAAAGCACACTAGTGCAAGTAGAGAAATGGATACCACTGTAGCAGGAAGGTAAATGGTGTTTCCGTGCACTCTGGTTTCCGTCACGGTGTCCCGTTGTGCCAGAAGCAGTTTAGTCATGCTGGCCACATGACCTGGAAAGCTGTCTGAGGACAAACGTCAGCTCCCTCAACCTGAAAAGCGAGATGAGCGCCACAACCCCATAGTTGCCTTTAACTGGACTTAACCATCCAGAGGTCCTTTACCTTTGCTTCTCACTTTGAACTGTAATTGAGTTTAAAATGTACCATAAGCAGTGCCTTTCAGTCCCACCTTCTTAGAATCATGGAGCATGACTGAGTCAAAATTAGGCACTTTAAAATCACACTGTGTTCAACAGAGACACAGAAAACTGCCTTAGACCCATAGTCCATCTACCTCAGTATTGTCCACACGGACTGACAATGACCTTCTGGTATTATAGACAGAGGTCTCTCCCAAACCTGCTTGGAAATGGCAGGGAATGAACCTGGGACCTTCTGCATGCATACTGTAGGTGATGCTCCACAACTGAGCTACAACCTTCCCTTTGTATGGTTAACATAAGTTAACCAAGTAACTGAACCTCTCCAATGGGACCAAAAAGTGCTTGACTTCAGCTGGATCATACCCATAGCTTGTAGCTAGCAGTTATGTAGGAGGATATGTTTAGAAATTGTTAAAGATAGACAAGGAACATCTACAGCCCAGAAGTTCTTGTAATGAAAGCAAAGATCAGAGACAGGGCCATTAGCAATGCTCCATCCTTTTGCAATGGAATGGATGCCAGCAGCGATGTATGATTAATGCCCTCAGACATTGGAGGGTTCTTTCTATTTTGAGGTAGTTACTTTAAATGTAAAGCCAAATAGACAGTGCTTGGACTGAGTGTGTCAGGGCTATGAAGATAAGGGAGAGGAAGATAAGCAGATTAAGGTGCACTTGTGACCTTTTCGTTGCACACATTTAGGGAAACAATTGTGGGAAAGCGTGTAAGAAAATTGCATAAAATAAATAATAACTGGATACTCCCCCAAAGCAGTCAATAACAATCATTTGTAAGAACCTTATCTAGATTATGTGTCTTATTTCAAAGCCAAATATCAAATTTAAAGGAAAAGGCAGTTGTGGGCATTGTGGTAACATTTGTGAACATAGTAAAACAGCTGTGTTGTGTTCTGATAAAACAACTGTGTGACCTCATAATAACAAACTGTTTGTACCAATATGTTTAACAAAGGAAGACACCAATGTAAAACATAGGTATGTGGTGTGTAAAGTAGAAAACATCCCATATATGAGCCAGATATGCCTCCTGCCCACCGTAACATCTGGCTGAACTTCCAAATTTCAATCAAGATGTCATAGAAACTCACAAAGGGGGGGGGGAGAGATCTGGATTCAAAACTTCTAAGTGGCAGGTGCACCTGTGAACATACCTTTGTTGTTGTAAAGGTCTAGTATAAGGCTCCAATTTAAAGGCTGAGATACTTGTGAGGGAGTTGAGGGAGTTGTCTTGTGTGGTAAAGTCAGCCATTTTCTCTCCTCACAAGTCTGCTTCAAGGGAGTGTATACCACCGCAATCTCCTCAACAAAGAGCTGGGTAAAATTTTATTTCCTCGAGTTAGTTTGCAACCTTCACTGAAATCATAGAGCCATAGAATTGAAGAGCTGGAAGGGACCCTGAGAGTCATCTCGTACCCCTGGAAAGACACATCTAGAATTGTGCTGCACTTTCAATTGCCCATTTCTTGATGCCAAATATAAGCTCCTTAGAAAGTCATGAGGCAATGCTGCATCACTCAAAAATAGCCAAATGGCAGTATGGTTTGACAAAATATTTTATGGAGGAAATTAATACTGAGCAGAAGAAAAGCCCAAGCACTGCGCGCACTGTATCTCTTCCTTAGTAAGCTAAGGGTTAATCCTGCTAAAGGAGCTGAGAATGGAATTCAGCGTCATGAAGGAAGGAGGGGCAAAAAGTTCTGCTCTGCCTGGATATTGCTTGCTTCATCTCTGAAGGGAAGACATCTTTCTTAGCATTGCTATTAGTCTGACAGCACCGCTAGAGGGACCAACTCATGTTTAAGAGCTAGATGTAATCTGAATTGATCAACTTGACATGTCCCAAATGATTAATCCAAAGCACAGCATCTAATATTCCGGGTTCATCTAGCATATACCATTCTCTGTCTCTTTACCCCTGTCCCTGCCAGCCGCCATTTCCTTGCTAATTCTATCCAAGGTAGGACACCCCACCTGATCTCCATCCTTCACAGGATATGCAGAAGTCTTTGACATGCAGCAGTATTACATTGTCCAGATAGAAAACAAATGAATTGGTTTTGGAAGTACCAGCAATGTACTTCGCAAATATCTTTTAAAAAACCAAGAAACCAAATTGCTTAGTCTATGAGTGTTCTCTTCTGCGTAGGAGTTATCTGTGACAATTAGAAATGCATTAGGACTTATTTAGCAATGTGTTCCCTTCATAGTTTAGACTGTGGGATAGTCTGTAGTACTTTCAAAAAGAGCAACTTACCCTGATATCTAGCCTGTACGTAACAGGTAGAAGGAGTCCTGTTGCTGTGGGTTGAGGAGTCAGAGCAGTGGCTGGAGGGGTCATAGAGTTGCCATCTCTAAGTGTAATGCTGCAATCCAATGCACTCTTATCTGGGAGTAAGCGCCACTGAACACAGTATGACCTACACTTGAGTGAATGCAATGGTGCAGCTGCGAGATTTTAGATGGCCATGAATGCTGCTTCATTTGTGAATCACACACTTGACATTTCCCTCCCCTCCCCCTCCCCATTCCCTGCTTTACATCCTTATTCCCTTCTTCTGCATTCCTGATACATCAGAGCACAAAAACAAACAAACCAAAGTTGCCAGCCCTGATAGAAAGAGAAATACTCTGATCATCTAAAGTTGCAAATTGTAAATTCACTTACATCATAGCACCCATCATGACCACAGGAACAAAATGGGGCTTGCTTCTGCTGTCCTAATGCGGGACACATTCATTTGGAAATAAGTGTCATTTTGTTGTAGAAAAGGAGAATAACCTTTTTCAAAGAGAAATAATGAAATGAGTGCCTGTAAACTGTATACTTGCCTGGCCAGCTAACCCTCGACTGTAAACACTTCTGAAATTAAATTTCTGAAAACTGATAGGTCAGTGGTCTGGTTGCACACTCTGGTTTTCTCCTCCCTTCTCCCCGTTGCACCCCACAGTTGTAGCATATAGGAGTGAGTTTATGGATACAATCATAAACTTAGAAAGGTAAGCACTACTAAAACAAATACTACTTACTTCCAAACATGAATACATTGGAGGGTTCCAACACTGAGTTAAGGCAGGAGTGGAGACCCTCTAATGCTCCAGATGTTTTGAACTTCAGCTCCAACTCCCATTTGCTCCACCCAGCATGTCTAATGGTCAGGGGGAAGGGAAAATGGAGCCCAGCAACAGGTTCCCCAACCCTAAGAGTCCTGGGAATGTCCTTGGACCTTTCCATCAGTCTAGGCTTAATGCTGGACCATAGGGCATTGCTTTACGCCATCGAGTTCAGAAATATCTACATCAATAGGCAACAGCTCTCCAGAGTTTCAGATGGAAATCTTTTTTCATTCCTACCTGGAGAGACCAGAGATTGAACCTTGCACCTTCTGTAGGCACTGGATGTTTTCTACCACTGAACTCCAGCCCTTTCCTGCTATAACTATAGACGTTGTGACAAATGATTGCCACTGCACAGCATACAATGGGGCCAGGATGGGGTTGTAGGGTTCTGGTCTAGCAGCATGGCATCCTAAGATCCATTTGGGTGGTCCAGCTGAAAATTTGTTGCCACAATTGTGCCTGTTTTGTCACCCAGTAATTTAGAGTTTCACAGTTCTGCTCCACTTGGCATAATGAAAATACTTTAAGGGCTGCTATGCAAAGCTTTGGTATACATAAAGGCCATGTCTGAGCTTGCATGTGTATGTGATTTTAGGATTCCTGCATAACTATGCACAAGGTTCTATCTAATTACTGCTTCTACATCAGTTTGACCCTATCTGACAGCATAAATGAGAGTTGAGAGAGGACCTATCTTAGCAATATTCCAACATAGAACCGATATAAATAACACAGATGGTTCAAAGGTGTCGTTTTTCATATTTACCTGAGACTGTGCCTGGCATTCATTCCAGCTCATGACAAATAATGTTCTTCATCATCACAAGTGCTCCCACAGGAGAAACATTAAAGAAAGCTTGGTTTGAAGATGAAATAAATTTAAGTTTATATGTAGAAAGAAATTGAGAATTAAAGAAGACATGGCAACGGCAAAAAAATGTCAGTTCTATGTTACAGATTCCAGTTGTACCTTGGAAGTTGAACGCAATCTGTTCCAGAAGTCCATTCGACTTCCAAAATGTTCAGAAACCAAAGTGTGGCTTCTGATTGGCTGCAGGAAGCTCCTACAGCCAATCTGAAGCCACAGAAGCCCTGTCGGATGTTCAGGTTCCAAAGAACGTTTGCAAACCAGAACACTCACTTCTGGATTTGCGGTGTTCAGGAGTCAAAACATTCGACTTGCAAGGCGTTTGGGATCCAAGGTACGACTGTATTAGGAAATGGAAGCCACCAAGTTAGGGAAAGCTGCACCTGATTATACTGCAAGCAGCCACCCTATGCTTCCATCCAGTTCATGCAACAACTTTCTTCCATCAGCAAATAAGTCCAAACAGTTCCCAAGGTCTTGCGTGAACACAACAAAGTCACAAAATCTAAAATAGGAAGGAAAATGGGCAAAGAATACAGGCAGGGAAAATACTAGTAGCAGCCTGTGTGTTGAGGCAGAGCCCTCTTCCATCGCCTCATCACTGCAGCTTAGCTGGACAGGGCTGGGGTTGGGGTTTTGGTGGGGTCTGGGCACTGTGGGCACACCAGTGGCATTCCTATTGCTGTGCCCATGCAGCCCCAACCTCAGAAATGTCCTGCCCTTCCTCCGTCGCATCCTGATAAGTTGCATTGATGCTCCATATGGACTATTACTGGAATATGTATACCAATTCTGGATAGACAGATTGACCTGAAGCTTCCACATACTGTGTAAATCTTCCTCGCAAACTTCATGTTTAACATTTATAATGCCAACAGCTAAGCACTTTGAAGGGTTTCACCTTCACCAAATGCCTATGAGGCACAGTTATTATTATGGCTATCTGAAAGCTTCCAATTTAAAAGATGACAGACACCAAGAAGATACAGTGGTACCTCATGTTACATACGCTTCATGTTACATACGCTTCAGGTTACAGACTCCACTAACCCAGAAATAGTACCTTGGGTTAAGAATTTTGCTTCAGGATGAGAACAGAAATCGTGCTCCGGCGGCGCGGCGGCAGCAGGAGGCCCCATTAGCTAAAGTGGTCTTCAGGTTAAGAACAGTTTCAGGTTAAGAATGGACCCCCGGAACAAATTAAGTACTTAACCCAAGGTACCACTGTATTCAATAAATAAAGGCACAAATACACTACAAAATGAGCAGCGTCAACAAAAAGTGTCGCAGCACAAGCTTACCTTTTAGTACTTGGGTACATAAAGAGCTGCCACAGATTGTTTTTGTTACCATTCTAATTTAAAATGAATGATTAGCAGGGGGAGGAGGAGAAAGCCAAGCTGCCTTCCTCATTTCTCCACTCGCCATGCAGTTGCCAGGCCAACTGTGGTGACAGCTGATTGGCTGGCCGCCCAGTTCTTCTATCTTCTTTAGTCTCGTGACTGACATGGCATGGTGTGAAATGTTGTTCCATGAGCAGCTGGCATGAAGTCCAAAGAGGAAACCCCTTAAAGATGGCCTAGACAAGGTGTGGGGGTGGGAAGTTACATCTGTCGTCTGTCGTAGTAATATTTCCTTTAAAAAAAAATGTTACAAGTGAAAGCCAGTCTAAATGAACTTCTAAAGGTTTATTCATACCATATGATATATTAGAATAGTCTAGGACACATCAGTATATTCTAGATTTTACCACACAATTGGCTGTTGGTGTATTAGGGCCTCTAAAATCTAGTTTGGTGCACAGGACCTCAGATCTGCATTTCTCAAAACTATGGGTCCAAGAGTTGGGTTTACCCTTCTTTGGACCTGTTTTTATATATATATATAAAAACCCCAAAGTAGATGTGGCTCAGCCTGTATTTGACTGGTTGCTAAACAAATAAAGAATTCCTGTCATTTCACCTGGGTTAAAGGGACAGTTTCACAGACCTATAAAAGGTTAGCACTGAGTGGACTTTTTCCATATTCCATCAGATTCCAAATTTACCTCACATCTACCCCATGGATATCTGCTGGACACCTGACAATCTAGAAGCATCATCATCATCATGGTTTCTGTATCCACTACCTAATGGCATCACTTCAAAATACATGAGGGCTTAAGGCCTCTGCACCTATAACTTGTGCATCTTCTTACCTCAAAGCCCATATTACTTTTCTGAGGTGGGAGCAGCAAAGATTCTTTCCAGATTTCGGGGGGTGCAGGTTGTACATAGGCCTTTGATATTCCCCAGACACATGTATGGTAGTCTATCTAAGGCATCTTGGAAATTGCCAAGCTCAGGAGTTCTTGATCTTCCGACAAGGGTAAATGAAACCCAAACACGAGAGTAGCCCAAAGCCTTGTTCACACTCTCTGTTCAGTTGGAAAGAAAAAGGCAATCTGGATATGGTGGCGGATTTTTCACTGGATTCTTCCTAGGTGATCAATCAAGACCTCACCTCCTGCTATCTGCTTTCTTCTTCTTACCATCTGTTTATATGAATGTGCATGGCACCAAATAGCCTAACTATCCTGAAAGGCAGTTTCAACAATGCACATGTCTCATTAATCACTCAGAATGAAGGTGAGGGAACTGGAAGAAAAGGCGGCAAACAAATACGAACAAGGGCACTGATCTATACAATATTTCCAAAGTTATTGGTGACTTGTGCAAGTAACATTGCACAGTGCAGGTCCATGCATGCCCCTCATATCTACACCCAAGCTGAAGATATAATTCCAAGAAGACTTCATATCACATCAGCGCCTGCCCTCCCCTAACTTCTAATTAGGAGGTTAAAACACTGGTGGCTTACACATGTGTTTCTGTCAGTATGATCCTTAACACCAGCTGTATTCCAACAGTGAAGTTTCTGAGCACGTCATAGCCACAGCTGAGCCACACAGGGATCAAGGTTGCGCTGACACACTGATCTGTTTTTAGAAGGGGAAACAATGCGTTTACTCTTCTGACAGAAAATAAAAACATGTGGGGAACAATGACTGCAAAATTAGGATCGTTTAAGTCCCATTAATTTCAGAGGGATAGTTAAATTATTGTTTGTATTGTCTGTTACATTTTACTTCTCCGTTTGCTTTTGTACATCGCTCTGTCCGCCTAAGGGAGTAAGAGCAAGATTTTTTAAAAGGATTTAGATAAATACATATATACATGCCTAAAACACTCCCATTGAAATCAGTGGACTGCAATTCCAGACTCTTAGGCTTTGGTAGTGCGTGTCTAAATATTCAAACTCAGGGTAAAGAAAGGCTTGGCACCTTCCTGCGAGTTCATTACTCTCTATTATACTGGACTCAAGTGGCAAGTGCTGACAGGATTGATGCTAAAATGAGGCCACTAAGAAACAAAACAGTGGTCTCAGAATTCTCAGGGAAAATTGGAGTTTGTGAAAGTACAAACTATTTTTAAAAAATAAATGAAAAGTGTTAGGAGGAAGAAGAAGAAGAAGAAGAAGAAGAAGAAGAAGAAGAAGAAGAAGAAAGGAAACATCTGGAAACTGCCTAGTGGCATGCTCAATAACCACAAAATATTGAATTCCAATGGAAAAAGAAAAATATAGAGTGTGTGGAATGCCATGCTTGAGTTCCTCACCCTTACAGAATCTTGAGAGAGGGCATGGCTGGAATCCCTGGCCAAAGCACAATGGATACACTGAAACAATTTGTTGCAGGTACAAATTGTGTCTGTCTAGTTGTCAGGAAGCATGTATGGATCCAGTTTAATTATTGTATGGCTTTGACTACAATCCTCAAAGCTCAACCAAAATTCAGATAAATTTTAATTAGTTAATTCAGATGAGGACACTGTGATCTCAATGGGCAAAAAAAATATTTTTGAAGTCATTAATGAGAACATTTCTCATTTAAAAGAAAATACCTTAAAAGTTAAGCACATAAAAACAGGGTTGTATCGTAAGCTTTGCTAAAACAGAGACAGAAATCTTAGCTGCCCAATATTTTTTATATGTTTTTTTGCTTAGCACTAGCTGGATTTTGTCAGCTAGGGCAGAAAACTGCTGACATTCTGCTGCAGAAGCTAATCCTTTAAACAAAAGAAGGTGAATAGCTTATTTTCCTGGTCCTTCCTAGAAGACTCAGCATTCAGAAAAGGGAAGAGATGAATAAGCTTTCCATTTGCTCTCTGTGAAGTGAAGTTACCATCCCTGGACTAAAGTTACACATTTTTTTAATTTATTTTTTTTTAAGGAGGAAAAAGGAGAGAGAAAGCTTCCTTCCTTTAACTCTGCTGATGTAACAGCAAACCACTTAGCAAGATATTGAGCCAAGATCTGCAGCCTCCTGCACTGCTACCGTAGCTTTCTGTAACTACAGCACAAACAAATAATGTCAGGGCAGCAATTCATCTTGTGGGCCTGTTTCTGCTTACTAATCACTGGGGAAATCTCCCTGTAACTTTATAATCTGTATCTTGAAAGTGTTTAGAGAAATGATTCAGTTGAATTTTCTGCTTTGGGGCGACACTATTTCATTATGCATTATGGATTCCCATATGCATTAGAAACAGAATTGTAACTGGGACTCTATGCAGTTCAGTCAGACAATTTCTGTTCTCATCCTGAAGCAAAGTTCTTAATCTGAGGTACTATTTATGGGTTAGCGGAGTCTGTAACCTGAAGCGTATGTAACCTGAAGCGTATGTAACCTGAAGTGTATGTAACCCGAGGTGCCACTGTACCTAGGTATTACCAAAATGTATACCTACTGTTTCACTAAAGGACTTTCGACTTTGTGCTCTCATTTACCAAAGACACACCGCGCCAGCAGTGGTGCTTGTCATTCACAACGGCGGCGTTTGTCAAACTCAACCATGGTGCTTGTCATTCTCACGGCGCGTGCATGCGAAATTAACTAAATTTGGGGGCGCTGGGTGGATCTTTGCACCCCGGCGGCGCATATGCTAAAGACGGCCCTGAACACGGCACACTGTACATTCTGGGTATGAAGAGCAAAGACTCTGATTGATTCTGGGTATGAAGAGCAAAGCCTGATTGTTGTTATATTTTAATTGCCTGGCACCTTCCTTCCACCACTGAGCAGATCGCACTAGTACCAGTAACATTTCTTCTCATAAATTAACATGCATAAATGTGACAGGAGATTTTCCTTTCAGCCTCAGCTGTGGGGACATGTATATATATTGGAGCAGGAGGCTCTTTCCACCGGGGCTTGTCTACTTTTGCAGTGCAAGAGAACATGGCATACTGCAGATCTTCTCTCAATTACTTTGGGAGATGTTACCTTAGATATAACTCCTTATGACTAACCCCATTGGGAAATCTTATTGTCAGTTCACAGGTGACCCATCCTCTCAGCATACTTGCCAATGCAAAGGCAACAAGGGCCAAGAGGTAAGAAAATAATGAGAGAATCATCTCACTGCAGCTCTCTTGCTCTGATACATCCTTTGCAAGGTAGCAGAGTTTGGATATTCAGCACGCCTAATTAAGTCCAATTTTGTCTCATGGCCTCTGATACTAACTCAGAATAGCTCAGCAGGCACTCTAGGCTAAGGATGGGGGAGAAATATGAGTCGGTTCACAATGAAAGGCAAACCTGCCCAATTCATACTTTTCAAAACAATATGCAGGCTGACACACCACCATTCTTCAGAATTCATGTTTATCTGAATTTTGCAATGCAGGTATCAGGCTCCTGGGACTTGGCTCCTCTCCCCTTTTTTGGGCCATAGATAAGCAGGACAAAGTGAAAAGAGTCCCTTACCATTTAAAGAGTCTTTAATGATCACAGCAAAAGAACAAACCATCTATTATTGGAATTAAGGTGTTCCCAATTAAGAATTCCACTCACTTCCCCACTACCCCCCCCCCAGTCACTACCGTCTTGCAACCTGGTCTCACAACCACCCTGCTTTTTGTGTAGCCCCCTTATCTGCTCTACGTGACCTTGGACTGATAAGCTGAATACTTTCCAGGGAGATAGAGTCTGTTAGCTCTCTCTCTTCCTGTTTTTCTTCACTTTGCTGTTCACCCCCCAGTTCTTCCCAACTTTTGTCTTCAGAACTATGTCCCTCTGCAAACCACTGTTCCAAATCTATACTGCTCCTGGGCAGCTTCAGGATCCTTGTCAGGAGCAAGAGGAGGGGGAGGCTCCCACCATTCCTCATCAGAGCAGTACTCCTCAGCCTGGTCTCTGACAGCAGGTCTGCAACCAAACAATGTTTACAAAAAGGCATTTAATAATAATAATAATAATAATAATAATAATAATAATAATAATAATCTTTATTGTCATTGCCCCCTCTCAGGGACAACGAAAATTACTTGGCTGCTCCATCCACCCAGGTAGGACACTCCACACAAAATCAGAACAACTATAAAAACACTAATTAAAACAATACAGTATAATACAGCAAGGAAGATTAGATGACTTTCAAAGTCCAGGTTTCCCATTCAAGGCCAAGATCGCTCTGGAGAAGAAGCTGTTCTTGAGACGGCTCGTTCTTGTCTTCATCGTCCTGTATCTCCGTCCCGAGGGCAGGGATGTCCAACACGTCGATCACGATCTACTGGTTGATCCCTGGAAGGTTTTGGTAGATCGCAGTTGATCACTAGCCCCCTTTCCGGCCCCGGCCCCTCTCCCTGCACCAGCCTCTATTGTTGCAGAAGGGAAGCTGGAGTTTAGAAATGGAGGCTATTACCTGGCCAGGCCAGCAATCTTAAGGTTAGCCGCTGTTTGTGTTCCTCCCTCCCTCCGAAGAGGGAGCAGGGGTAGATCACGGCTAGATTTTAATCTTGAAAGTAGATCGCAGTGTCTCGGGAGTTGGCCACCCCTGTATTAGGGGAAAGTGTGCATAAAAAATGAATATATTAGAGGAAGTAATATACAAAAATGCTTCGTGTTAGGGAAAATTGCTTGCAAAAAAATGTGTATATCAGTCAAAACTACCTACAAAAATCAGTTTATTCGGAAAAAATTGCACTACAAGGCTGGTGGATTTTCACGAGCGTTTTTAAAGAAAAAAATCGCAGTAATATGGAGAACTCAACTTAAGACTGGAAAAAATAAGATCCTTAAATTCTTAGCCAATCCCATTTTTAAACAGTTGCATTGGTTGCCAATTTGCTTCCAGGCAAGGTGCTCACAATAGTCCATAAAGCCCTAAATCAGTGGTTCCCAAACTTTTTCAGCCCACCACCCTCTTGGTTCCATGAACTCATCCTTCATGCCCCCTACCCTACCCTACCCTATAAAAAGAAAGGGGATTTTTTGGGGTGGGGTGGGGGGAGGTGGCAGTGAAGTTGAATCAAAGTGCTTATCAAATATCTCCCTCCTAACTCACTTCAGGATCACATTTGTCAGGTATCCCCTTCATGTTCTATAATATGCCCAGGAAAGGATATAGACCATATAAACATATGTCACCGCAGGATACATTAAATGCCATCTAGCTGGGTAGTAGAGAAGGTTGGATCAGCAATTATACTTATTTATGGCTTTATTAAATTTCTATACTGCCTCTCATCTGTGAATCACAGGGTGGTTTATGATATAAAAACACAAAAATGCATAATGTAGTTACAAACAAAACCAATACCGGTCCACCCCAAAAAATCATATCTTCACTGTTGTCAGCATGAACCATACTGAAAGAAACCACGCAATCCGCTCCTGAATTTGAATGCAGCTTTGTATCATGTGCATAGCGTTGTTTTGCCCCAATCTCTGGGTAAATAGAAACCCATTTTGCTTCAGAATGGATTAGCAAGCATATTGCTTCTTTGTTTTGAAATGAACGTCACTTCTGTGCCACCAGTCCCATGCTGTAGAAATTCTACCACTCAGTGAATGAATTCTTATGCTCACTTACACAGGAGTAGGTCACCCTGAAGTAAACTGGATTTACTTCTGAGTATGCATGGTGGTGGCTGATTGGAAGCCTTTGCGATGAAGTTCCTTCATTTTCATGAAACATCATTTGGCACTGCAGTCCTGTACAAGCACTTAGCAGTAATCAGGGCCATGGCATGAAAAACTGCAGTGATTAAAGATGATTAAAACTAGAAGCATTGTTCTTTTCCTTACTGCCATTGGTTCTTTGCATTGCAACCAGAGTGCATGTTCCACTGTATCACTTTGGCTGTGATGCTGCTTAAACTGAGTCATCTCAGGTGATCTATATTTAGCTGTACTGAGAAAGAGAGAGGGAGGGAGAGAGGGAGGGGGAGCTATTGCTGTCTTTGAAGACAATAGTTAAAATACTATCAACAGCAGTATGATCAGGATAAGACTGATCATTTGAATTGCACGTCCATCTGGTTTGAAAACAGATTTTTAAGAATCCTTATGTGTAAGCACTGGAATATCTCATAAGGCCATTTTACAGACAAAGATTCACATCTCTTTCTGTTCTGAATCAGCAATTTTCTTCCTTTCTTTCAAAAAATGTTACTTTATAATCTGGAGCTGCTAAGAAGCTTATGCTGCCCTCTTGTTTCTATGGACCACCTGCTAAGCTGAATCTGGATTTTATATATTACTTCTCTCTCTCTCTCTCTCTCTCTCTCTCTTTCTCTCTCTTTTGCTTTCTGATTAAATGCTACAGTACTCAATCTAGATTTCATTCACATAGCTTTTTCCCTTGTTACTATTTACATTACAATAAAATAGTTTTAAGTATTTTGCTTATAAAATATCTAAAGATACTCTGTCCACAGAATACAATAAATACAGCAGGTCTGCCACAGGCTTGCAGTCTTTAAGAGATGTAAAACACAAGGAAAGGTCATGGTTCTGAAATCTTCCTTGGGTACCCCTTCTATTTTATGAACTTTTTATTTAGAGAAACAAGCTAAAGATGTGGGAAAGTGACTTCTGCAAAAAATAAATAAATCCCAGCTTCAGAATGAGTAGTCAGGACAGTTGATAAGATGACTGCAGACTGATAGCCTTATGTCATTGCTGTTTGTCTGTTTTGTTCTAACCAATATTGTTGGTATATTTTGTTTTGTGAGCTGCCTCAGGGACCAAGGGGAGAAAAATTTTAGTGTGGATAAATGAATTTAATTTAATGAAATTCAGGGAGCAGCACAGGTCTCAATGAAACTCTGCTCCTCCCTACAAGCACCACTGGCTGTGTCCAGTTCTTGATATACATTTATTTATGTTTCCATCTAGCAAAGAACAAATTACCTTGTGGGCCCAGGTGCAATGAGCCTGGCACTGATAAGACCAGGGTTTGAGAGATGCAATAAACACAGGACAATCATCTTGGATATAAAGTCATACCTCATGTTATGTTTGCTTCAGGTTGCATGTTTTCAGGTTGTGTTCTGCGGCGACCCAGAAGTACCGGAAAGGGTTACTTCTGGGTTTTGCCGCTCGCCCATGTTCAGAAGTGCAAAATGATGTCACACGCATGCGCAGAAGCAGTGAATCGTGACTCACACATGCACAGACACAGGTTGTGTTCTTTTCAGGTTGCAAATGGGCCTCCGGAACAGATCCCGTTCGCAACCAGAGGTACCACTGTAATCAAGCCACAACTTTATTGATTGCAGATGTCAGTAGGTATGGCGTAGGCATGGGGTATTTACCCTGAATCAGCCAGGCCATCTGTCGGCTGATTGCTGTGGTAGAGTCGATTGTGAGTTATGGCATACATTGGGGCAACCCCTGCACAACTGCCACCTGGGGGGAAGCATTGCCCCCTGGACCCTTTAATGGGGGTAACCCAATCCTTTGGTGGGGGATCCCCCAACTCCCACCCTTGGTCTGGACTAAGGATCCAACCCAATCCCTTATCCACTGACAAGTTGTGATAATTGCCACAAGGTAGGCAAAACTCCCTGAGAGCCCAATGAGTCTGGAGGAAAAATTCCTGCTTGGCCCCAAATATGGTGACTGAATGTTTCATTGAGCAAGTTGAAACACAAATACTGTATTGGGTGGGACCCGCTTTGACTGAGCTGTTGGGGCCAGTCACCACACTTTCTTAGGCCTAGGGAGTGGACCAAACCAAAGACTGAGAGCAGGAGTTTTCCCTCAGGTCCACTCCCCAGACCCTACCCAATGGCCGATCTGTGATTGATTGGGCTGTGGGCAGCTTCAATCAGCCCCCTGCAGCCACTAAAGGAAGACATGATGTCCCCTGCTGGCCATGTGGGACCCCCAAGGTGCAACTGCCACTCCCCTAGAGAAGAGGTGAGCGGTCTTTATATAGGATGCTGCAACAGTCCCTCGAGCTCAGCATTGTCTACACTGATTGGCAATAGTTTCCAGACAGGGAATGCTGGTGATTGAAGCTGGTACCTTCTGTATGCATAGCAGATGTTCTACCACTGTGTTACACTTCATGCCCGAATCCCCCCTTACATGTGCACTGAAACACTCCAGCACAGACCAGGTGGTAAGAACATAAGACGAGTCTGCTAGATCAGGCCAATGACCAATCTAGTACAGCGTCCTGTTCTCACAGTGGCCAGCCGTATGCTTGTGGAAAACCTTCAAGCAGGATCCAAGCACTCACCCCTTCTGTGGTCTCCAGCAACTGGTATTCATAAGAATTGCCGCCCTTGGCTGCGTAGGCAGAGCATAGCCATCATGGCTAGTAGCCATTGATAGCCTCCTCAAGGTCTTTATGTGCAACTGTCATTTGCCTCCTGTAGCCCCTTGCCTCACAAGTTATTCTTGGCCTGGAGCACAGAGAGGCCAGTGACAACTGTGTGAGGACACAGGAGGTGCACGGGAGGTCCCAGACCAGGGGTCTGCAACCTTTAAGACAAAAAGAGCCACTTGGACCCGTTTCCGAATAAAAAAAAAACTGGGAGCCGCAAAACCATTGCGACATTTAAAGCATGTGCACCGCTGCCCTCCAATCTGACAGCGGGCAGGAAGGTGACGTCGGGACGGTGCGTGACTAACTCATGCACCGCCCCCATGCGACGTCACAGCCAGTACAGTGCCCGCCACAGTGGGGAGTGTCGGGGCGCACAATGAGCCTCCTCCCCTCGCTAGTATCCACCCCGGAGCCGCAGCAAAGGTGTAAAAGAGCCACATGCGGCTCCGGAGCCGTGGATTGCAGATCCCTGTCCCAGACTGTGTTATGGATAGCGCACTATGCTGTGTATATAACTGTGCATGTGTGCCAAAGGAGAGCAGGAAAAGAAGAGGGCTCCTTTTCCTTTCAGCATAATTTATTATTGTTTGCATTTCAGCATACAGACCCTCCAAGTGTCCCTATTTTCCAGGGACATCCCTGATTTAGAGAAGCTGTTTCTGATTTGATCCCAGAATGTCCCGCTTTTCCTTAGGACGTCCCTATTTTCACTGGAAAATGTTGGAGGGTATGGGTTATTTGACCCCCGAACTGTCTGAAGGCAATTCTGTATAGGGAAGTCTTTTTAAAGTTAAATGTTTTATTATTATATATGTGTGTGTGTTAGAAGCTGCCCAGAGTGGCTGTGGCAACCCAGCAAGATATGTGGGGTATAAATAGTAAAATTATCATTATGTAATAGGGCGTCCCTATTTTCATCGGGGAAATGTTAGAGGGTATGAGCATAATTTATTATTGTTTGCATTTCCTTACAGCTCTACTATCATGGGGACCCATGGAAGTGAACAGCATAAAAATGCAATCCAGAAATAACTGAAACATTTATACAATGCATCTCTAACACCTGTTATAAGAAGGTATTTTTTAAAAGATTTCCCCCAAAAAACAATGTAAATAAAGAAATTTCCAGATGTCATTAACAATAAAAATATTCCACCAATTCTGATTTAAATGTATAGATTAATATCGGCAGTCCATATGTCCAAATAGGTATCCAAACAAAATTGATGAGTATAAATGATACCTTAAAATGTAGGGAGGTTCTTGGGGGGGGGAGAGAGAGTTGTCAAATCACACATAATACAAGACTTCTCAGGCTTTCTACACTTTTGTAAAATATTACTTGAAACTTTAAAACAGATGCTGTAAGCTGTATTATCTCCCCTTGCCTCCTACAGCTGGTAGTAAGTTGGGGCCGAGATATTACAGGGGGAGATAGTTACACTCACTCTCCCAATTCCACTTGCACCAATAAAAGAATCAGAGCCCTCTGTGCCTGCTCTAAAAAACAAACAGAACATTGAGATACAGTGGTACCTGTGGTTACATACGCTTCAGGTTACATACGCTTCAGGTTACACATTCCGCTAACCCAGAAATAGTGCTTCAGGTTAAGAACTTTGCTTCAGGATAAGAACAGAAATCGTGCTCCGGCGGTGCGGCGGCAGCAGGAGGCCCCATTAGCTAAAGTGGTACTTCAGGTTAAGAACAGTTTCAGGTTAAGAACGGACCTCCAGAATGAATTACCTCCGAGGATGTGGACAGGCTGCTTGGACGAGTGAAACCAACCACCTGTCTCCTGGATCCTTGCCCATCCTGGCTTATAAAAGCTAGCCGGGATGGACTGGGCGATGGGCTTCGTGGGGTGGTGAATGCTTCCCTCCGTGAGGGAGCCTTCCCAGACCCGCTGAAAGAGGCGGTTATTAAACCGCTTCTTAAAAAAACATCTTTAGATGCGGCCACAATGGCCAACTATCGCCTAGTCTCAAATCTTCCATTCTTGGGCAAGGTGATTGAGTGAGCGGTTGCTGAACAACTCTAGGCACGCCTGGAAGAAGTGGACCATTTGGATCCCTTCCAGTCGGGATTCAGGCCTCATCATGGGACTGAAACTGCCTTGGTCGCACTGGTTGATGATCTCCGGCGGGCTAGGGACAAAGGTGAGAGCTGTTTCCTAGTTCTGCTGGATCTCTCAGCGGCGTTTGATACGATCGACCATAACATCCTTCTGGACCGTCTTGAGGGGCTGGGAGCTGGGGGCACTGTCATACAGTGGTTCCGCTCCTTCCTCCTGGGCCGTGTTCAGAAAGTGGTGGTGGGGGATGAGTGTTCAGACCCCTGGGCTCTCACTTGTGGGGTGCCTCAGGGTTCTGTCCTCTCCCCCATGCTTTTCAACATTTATGTTATGTAGTGAAGTTTCACCCTGGGCCAGCAGGGGGATACTGTAGATAGTTTTCACTCAGGTCTGTAGATAGTTTTCACTCAGGTCCACGTCAGTTACTTTAGGTGGGAAACTCTGGGTTGTTGTTGCTACAATGTTGACAGCCGGCTGCCAGGGGAGATAATACAGTAAAATACAGCTGCCAGTGTGATATTTTAACGTGTGATATTTTACTGTATTTTTGGTTTCTATGGAAGCAGCCCAGAGTGGCTGGGGAGGCCCAGCCAGATGGGCGGGGTATAAATAAATTATTGTTATTATTATTATTATTATTATTATTATTATTATTAAGTACTTAACCTGAGGTACCACTGTATATAGTCATGGACCTTCATACATGTGACAAGACCCTCAGTTCTGAACTTAGTGAGGTAAATAGGTTAGAACACACCATTAAACACCCACCCATCCTGGGAAACACCATGAGAGTTTGGGGACACATTTGCAACCATGAGCCACACTGTGATCCAAACCACCTGGGCAATGGCAAGGAGGAGGAGGCACTGGCCAGTGTTTTCTGCTCTCTTGTGCTATTCTCCTCATGTTTCACCAGGCAGATGAATTAGTTGCTAGATCGCATGTGTGTCTGCCCTTTTAGCTGTTGAAAGTTTCGCAATGATCGTTGTTACTTAACAAAGTTGCAGCCAATCTTTACTCACCTTGGCATGTTAACTGTAGTTCTCTGCGTAGAAATCCATATCGGATGCACATCTAACACATGCATTTCTGTCAGCAAAACAACAACAACACAAAACCACAGGGTGGGGGAGGGAGTCAAATGCCACTATGTAAACATCATGGCATGCGCATAAAATTTCTCTCTCTTTTCCTTGTAAGGCAGATCTATAGCTAGGTGTTCTACACCTTGTTTTTAACTCCTGGTACAATTCAACTAACATCCTCCTGCCCTTGAAGTCAAATTACTCTCTCGGGGATCTGAATTTTGACAACACACTTTAAGGACATCATTTTGGCCTAGTTTACTTCTGGCTGCCACACTGCTGAATTCAATAACATTAAAAAAGCCTTAAAGGAATACAAAAATCAATAGATAGCATTGCTATTTCTCTTGTAAAGTGTAAGAATAATGGTATAGGGATGAATGCAGTCTTTATGAGGGATGGCGCAGGCTTACCAGGGACATTTGCAAACCTCCTCCCCAGTATTTGCAGGACATGAGTCCCCAAACTAGGGAAGTAGGAACAGAGTGTTACAGGCCACCCCAATCCTTGCTGAAGGGGTCTTGGCCCTCACCCAGGGTCTGTGCCCCTTTGGAGAATTGGAGATGCGGCTGTCATAGCTTTAAGAAATATGATTTCTTCACATATTTACACCTGAATTTAGATGAAGAGATTCCAGATCTTACAGCATGGTCATCTCAAGAGGGGCTTGTTCCCCACAGCAGTGCAGCACTGGAGTCCAAGGCATCTCTCCTAAACCTGCCTTCAGCCAGCCTGCCCTGCCCTGTCTATTTTGTTCTTGTTTCTTCTCCCCAGCACACTTTGCTAAAGATACTCTTTTCCTGCCATCTCACACCCAGATGGGTGCAAATGGGTGCAAATCATCATGGTGATGGGTGCATCATGCAAACTGAGTGCTCTCCCTCTTGCCCAGAGTTATTTGCAAAGGCACCGCTTCTCCCACGTTGCTAGAAGGTCTTAGTGTGCGGAAAGCCGGAAGGAACACTCTTTCACATTCCCAGCTTGCTTACGCCATCTAGAAATAGTGTTGTGCCAAAGGAAGAAGAGGTGACTTTGCAGGTAAGCCAAGGGCTTTCCTCCACATTGCAGTGCTGTGACAGGGAGGAGAGGAAATGCTGTCCCTTGCTCGCCAGAGATCATTGCTTGATCATTCTGTGACAGCATTCCCTCTCCTCCTCACAGCAGTGCTCTGTGTGAGTTGGTGCTCTGTGCATGGTGAGTGTGTTTGTGTGTTTGTGTGGACTGTATGTGTGGCATGTGGTCATTACGTGTGTTGTATATGCAGTGAGCTTGTGTTTGTGTGTGCAAGTGTGTTAGTCATTCCTACCCCTGATATTTGAACCTCAGAATCTGCTGATTCCCCTTACCTGGCCTGCATTAAGGATAATGTTAGGAGAATGTGCTTACTCAGATTGTATTAAGAATGTGCCAAGAATTCCTGCGGGGCGGGGTGGACTCTGCCTTGAGCTAGCCTGATACAGAGTAGGCACCCTATTCTTTTCCCTTGCTTTCCTCTGAGAACATGACGTAATTTCTACACATGTGCAAAACTAAGGGGAAGGAATGCCTCTATGCAAGCCTGTGTGATTTATATGCCTATTGACTCGACTTTTGTGGGTTCTCCTGTGTGTGGCCATCTCAAACATCACAGCGGTGTGTTTATTAAAGAAATCCACAGTGGTCAATTGTCAATATGCTCTTCAGTCCAAAATAAAAATTAGCCACCTTGGTATAACAGACCCTCCAGCAGGTTTGTTTGTTCTTTTATAAAGAAAGCTACTTCAGAAGGTGACAATCTAGAGTGAAGAACTAGCAGGGAGAGAAGCTTAATTCTTTCTCCATTGCTTCTTTCCTTAAATGCCATGCTAAGGCCATTTGCCACCTTGGAGATTCAAATATGTGTTTACCTTCACAAACATGTATTTGGAACCTCACAGGAGGGAGATATGCTGGGGGTGGACAATATCTTAGTAGAGAAATACAGTGGTACTTTGGGTTAAGAACTTACTTCGTTCTGGAGGTCTGTTCTTAACCTGAAACTGTTCTTAACCTGAAGCACCACTTTAGCTAATGGGGCCTTCTGCTGCCGCTGCACCACCCCTGCATGATTTCTGTTCTCATCCTGAAGCAAAGTTCTTAACCCGAGGTAATATTTCTGGGTTAGCGGAATCTGTAACCTGAAGCGTATTTAACCTGAAGCGCATGTAACCTGAGGTACCACTGTAGTTGGCATAAAACTGGTTAAGCAGCCCCTGCTACCAAGCACTTCTGTGCTCTGTTGCCCCTTCCTGAAGCTGCTTGCTTCAAAAAAGAACTGCCATTGTTGGTTTTATAGCACATGTTTACATGCGGTGATTAGTTAAGGCCCATATAGTGTTGTTGTGAAATTAAATTGAGAACTGTAACTAATTTGTTTACTGAAAGGACAATTACTCCTATTTGTCTTTTCAGCAAACAAGCTGATTAAAGTTCTCAATTCAACTTCTAAACAAAAACAGTTCATAATCACTTCTGTATTATGCAAAAGGTAGATGTTAGGTGTGTGGCTGTTTACCTCTTCTACTTCCTAAGCAAGTGCAAACAGAAAAGGCACACGGTGTTGCCAAAACAGTTGTTCTTGTTGAATTGGTCATTCAAAATCTGAATTACTTTTTGTTTTTTAAGAAAAGCACTCAGACCTTCTGCCCGCAAGATATCACTGGGTTAAATCACAAACGTTCTTCAGCAGAATGGCAGGTTTCCAGGCTGACAGTATGCGGCATCTGACAGCGCCTATTCTCCTTGACTGTGCCGTGGGATAGAAAATGTTCATGTTGTTCCCTGTGGTTTTACATTAAAATGAAACAAGACTTAGAATTTAAATAGCTGCTGAGTTCAGCAGGATGATGCTCCAAGCTTAACTGCCTTGATTTTTACCACAGCAATGTCAAAGCAGCAATAGAGAATTCCACTGACTGGATTTCAGGGGATAAAGACTGTGTGCTGTGCATGTACCAAATTTGCCATACCTGCTTCTGCCTGTTAATACTTTAAAACACCAACGTTCTTTGGGAGCCCCTGACCATTTTTTCCTCACCCTGTCCATCATTTGAGACCATGCAAACCAACAAACAAACCCCTACTATCTTAAACTGCAGCAAGGGGTTCTAGAATTCTGCCCTTGGGTTGGGCTATCTAAGTGCAAGATGATTTATACATTTGGCAGAATCAAGTAACAACAATTTGCCTGAATATCATTATCTCAGACTGCAGGTAGGAAGGGTTGCAGATCTTAACTCTTCTCCATGAAATAAAATTCCTTGCAAGAATACTGTTTCATTGATATCTCTGGTCTGAACCCCTCCCAATCTTTGCTGGTAGGTTTTTTTTTCCCTCTCACCACAAGGGAAATTTCAACATGTAAATTTTTCTCATGCAGTCTGAAGTAGTACAGACCAGGGAAAGCTGTACTACTTAATTCTTCTGGGCTTCAGAATCAAGTTCTTAGCTCAATAATGCTGAAGGGGTTGGATTTCTGTAGTGCTGCATGTGTTAACATGGGGGTAATTACTGTTTCTGTGTGTCTGAGTTTGGGCTGTTAATCTCTAAAAAGTCAATGAATTGGCATCAACTCATAAACGCATGAGAGTAAACCTAAGCTAATGTTCATGTAAGGTCTCCCCCATGGGCAATTAGGGCAGCCATGTGTCCAACTTTACAAAGGACAGCCCTCTATTGAAGTGAGTCTTCTGTTTGAAGGACTGTTTGGTCCAAGATTTTAGTAATAAATGACCACATGAAGGGAGAACAGGATGAAGTTGCCCATCAGTAGTTAAACCTGGATAGTAGACTAAGTAGGCATACAGATAACTAGGCCAGTCTTCCCAGCTATAGTGAAGTGGTATCAATACATATAAATAAGCACATACAAATCTATGCCATCTTTTGTCATTTTGGGTGAAGAGTAAATAACCCAGGTAGTGGCCATGTAGCCCAAGTTGCAGAGCACACGGCCACTCAGCCCACTTCTGGAATCACAAACCCAGCTCTAGAATTTTCAAATGACATATCTTTACCATGAGCAGTTCTGAATTTGGGCAAAAGATGTAGTCAAAGGCACTCTTGTGATCATATCATTCAGCCTTAGTATTTGAATATGAAAGCAAAGCCTCCAATAAGTTCAAGAGAAAGAGCAGATAAAATAAGAAAGCTAGAAGGAAAAGATTCACCTTCAGAGAAATTCATTATCTGGAAACTGTTCCCAAAGGTGCGTATTTTTTGGTAAATTATATGTGACAGCAAATTGGATTGCAGCAAAAATGGATCAGCAGTTTTTATTGTACTGATGCCGAAAGCTTAGCTCCTCTCTGTATGCAAAAAGGCAAGGTGGGTTTGTTATGCTGGAAACTGAGCAGATCCTTTTGATACAACTGGCTTCAATAGAATTCCAGTCCTACAACCTGGGAGGATTGTATACTCTGAATCCAGATGTACACAATCTGGATCATGCAGAGCTTTCAAATCCCCCCAGTACTATGATAACATCACTTTAAACATAACAATATAACTGAGGGGCATCAAATCAGCTACCCCTGATCTAGAATATTTCCGTTTCTTCAGTGGGCTATTAATCACTGTACAAAACAAATCTAGTCAACTGGACTTTTCAAACACATTTAAGAAGGAGCTTAAATACTTGCAATAACAGGCCATTGATGTTTACATGCCAACTACAGATAGGTAGCCGTGTTGGTCTGTCATGGTCAAAACAAAATAAAAAAATTCCTTCCAGTAGCACCTTAAAGACCAACTGAGTTAGTTCTAGGTATGAGCTTTCGTGTGCATGCACACTTCTTCAGATACACATGCCAACGTAACTGAAAAAAATAATGTTTCTTATGACAGCTCCCTCAAGTAAAAGTACAGAAGTATTCCTTATTTATAGATGAGCTGACATGTCAACACATTTTGAGTTGAAACTTGGTGTATTTTTTCTTTTTTTTTTTACTATGAACAAACAAATCTTGGAGAATAAATTATGAATGACATTTGTAGCTATTTAAAGAAGATTCATTTTGCTTGGCTAGAATTCTACAAATTAGCCCTAAAATGAGTTGCTAGAAATTAGTGTTATTATTGGATACTACTGGGTGTTGTTATTTGATGGAGCGGGGAGGTCATATAAAGATAGCTGTTCCCTTGGTCGTTGCAGAGAAGGAGAAACACAAAACAGGCAAAATGGCACATTTAGGTGGCTCAGCCTATTTTGATGAGACGGTATGCAGTGTTTTGCATATTTGATGAAGCTATTTGTAAGTTAAAAGACTGGGCATAATTCAGCCAAAGTTAAGCTCCAGGAAGCCGAGTCTTATGCATATCTACTTCCTTACAAATAAGTGTATGTAAAATTACACATATTTTAAAGTCACTGTGATTCATCAGATTGAACACTGTGTTTGTGCTCATCATAGGTATACTGTATAATGGGAATGAAGTTCATTTCCTGAAACAAGAAAAAAGGGGAAGGGGAATTAATAGTTATTTTCAAAGAGGCTATGATCTAATACATTAACTGTCTGCAGTCTAGAAAGCAAAGATAGAATTCTCACATGGGCAGAATTCCACCCTAATTTATTTTTTCTACCCCTTATTTTTAAAGTTTGACAGAGCACTACTGAACTGCCCTAGAGACAGCATCAAAGTAAGGTGTAACCACATCAAAGAGGGAACCTGTAAGACAGCTATGTCCTCTTTTGGCAAAAGACAGCAGCAGATTCCCAGCTGGTTCGACACTGTCATTAAGAACATGGAAGCTGTTGTCGCTGCAAAGCGCAAGGCACTTGTGGACTACAAGTACACGTCCTGCGAGAAGACACTTGCTGCACTGAGAAAGGCAAGGAGCGATGTCCAACAGATTGCCAGATAATGTGCCGATGACTACTGACTAAGGCTGTGTCAGTGCATTCAGTTTGCTGCTAACAGTGGCAATACTTGCAAAACGTACAAAGGCATGAAGAGAGCCTTTGGACCAACCGCCAGAAAAACTGCACCCCTAAAAGAAAAAGAAAAAAGAGAGGCAGAATGAAAAAATAGGTGGAAGAAAGAAGGAGATCTTCATGGTCCTTGCTTACTGTGGATATTATTAAGCAGATTATGACAGAGCAAAGAATGTCCCTTAGTGGGGAAAAAGAGGCACTGTAACTCTCTGTTTTGACTTTACACCCAATGGCGCAGTCTTCCATTGTCTCTCAAGACAGTCAGATATCAACAACCATTTCTAAAATGGAAACGTTGGTAGATATTTTCATTTCTTTCTATCTGCCAAGTGAAAATTCCCTGCCCTCAGTATTGGCTAGTTATTTCCAGTTGATAATTGCTCTTATCCATAGGAAGGAAAAACACTTTCCTTCATGGATCCAGAAAAGAAATTACACATCCCAGAAAATTATGTTCCAAAGAGCTGGCCACTGCTAATAGTAATAGCAGAGCAGGAAAAGCCACTGTGCTTACGTCGTGCTGCCTTCTAAACACGGTAATGAACATGGACGCTAGGACACAGGAAACCTATATAGAGCAATGTGCTGATTATTTGTATTTGTATGGTATTTAGACTTGTTTGTCACTTGCTATGCAGAGGTTTCCATAAATAAAATGCATTATAACAACATATTAATACAAAAGCACATTAGTGTATTTTTGGTCTTTGTGGAAGCCGCCCAGAGTGGCTGGGAAAACCCAGCCAGATGGGCGGGGTACAAATAACTTCTTCTTCTTCTTCTTCTTCTTCTTCTTATTATTATTATTATTATGTAGATATAGATACACACACACACCAAACAAACATGCACATACATATATTTTATGTGGCAACATACATACAAGTCATAAAAACAATTCAGAAATAAACAAAGACAAGCTGATTTTCTTAATTCACAGGCAGCCTCTTTCTGATACCAGTGAATTAAGTAGTTTTTACAGGGTTCTTCTCATTTTCTCAACTAAAACATGAATTATATTAAAGGGACACTTTTCCTCTGTGGTAATGAACATAGCATGGCATCATCCCTCACATGTGTACATTCGTTAAGCTTTCTAACACCTTCCACTAACACTCAGCCTGCTGAGAAGACAAGTGCATTAATCAGGATGAGAGTTCTTCATCCTTAAGTGCGAAAAGGCTATATTTAGGTAAAAGACACAAAAAAGAAATTAGAATTTCACTTGAAAGGAACAATTCGCAAATAATCTGTACAGTATTTTTTTAAAGATCAACCTTTCCGTGTGTGTGCTCCATTTAAAAGGCTTTGTTTGAGGCATAGCAGGCGTGAGACGGATTAGGAGTGAGTGCTTTGTGGATTGAGCTTTTAAGGACAAAAAGATATTAGTGGAAAACAATTGGGGTCTGCAGCAAAAGACTGCAGTGTTGCAGTCCTCCTGTTCTGTGTCCCAGTCACTCAGCCATGCCTTCTTGCACTGTACTCCATCCCATTCCCCTCCCCTCTATTCCTGTCCTAGGGTAGGCATGTGTCCTACCTTACAGCCATCTGAAAAGCTGTCAAAGGATCTCCCAATATTTAAAATACACTTTTCTTTCAAGGGATCTCAGGTTCAGGTCTGGTTTAAAGACAAATAAATGTAAGAAGGGAGAGAAGAGGCCTTGATGTTGCCCAAAGGAGTTGCTCTTTGGGGGTGATGCATGAGCAGTTGCTCTTTGGGGGTGATGCATGAGTAGCCACTCCAGGTTGTTCCTCATTATGGTTCCTCTCCCCAAATACTTTTTGTGCTTTTGCTGACACTTCCCTCTTGTGTGGAGGTAGTGCTGTTTTGGATACATAAGAATCCATACCCATCTCTAAGCTGCAGAAATAGAGAGAGAATGACTGGGTAGTAGGCCTGACTCTTCCTTGTCTATTGATCCTCAGATGGTCAATAATGGCAAGAGACAGGAGCTGAGGGTCATATTATGGTGTGCACATCAACATCAGCTGAATGGTATAAATTTGGAGTCTTAAGAAAAGTGGGGGGGGGAGAGAAAGAAACTTAGGACTCTCAACGGCGTGACTGGAAGTCATAACTGAATGTCAGGAACGTGCTTTCCCAAAGCGACAGCGAAGACTCCAGAGAAGAAAGGTAGCCGGCTGAGGGGAGTAGAGGCTTGATTGAGAGTGAGGTGAGCCCTTCCCACTCGGGAATGCAGGCTATAAATCCCCAAGACAGCACAGGGTGGACAGAGCCTGCTTCAGAGGAACAGCCGCTGTTAGATTCAGCTCAAGAAGAGGAGGAGGGGGCAAGCTGTTCCCTAATCTCCTCTTAGTAGCTGAAAGAGTAGAACACAGGTGCAATGCCAGCCCAGCAGGAGGTGGGGCAACCGGTGGAGGATATCCTGCTGGCGATGGCATAGTCACCCAGTGGGTCCAACTGCCTCATCGGGAGAGGATTGAGCCAGGAGGGCTCGGGCTGAAACTACTATGTAATTACTAAATAAATCTAAGAGTAATAAACCTGCCAGCTTGCCGTGTCTTGGTGTGAGAGAGACATCGTAAATCCCGACACTGAAATTGTGTTGTAAGAAATCAATTTACTTTATGTAATCTGTTTTATCCTTTGGTTTTCTTCTTCTTTTCTTCTTTCTTTGTTAACTGTTTTTTCTTTTAATAACTAATAAAGCAATTTTTAAAAATCAGCTGAATGTATGAGGGAGTGGTTACGACAGGCCTCTGTCATTTCAGATTTCTTGGTGCCAGCCTCTGAACAAGAATATTGGAACACATCAATTCTTATTTCTTGCAGGATCTCTCAAATGAACCTACTTGAGATGTAGCCACCATACCATTTTCCTTTGTCCCGTACAAGTCAAAGGGGTGCATTCGCCTCAGTGATTTGTATGGCAGAAGATAAAATAAGCCTGTAAAAATAATGTTGCAACGGAGGACCTCGGCATTGCCTTCTCAGCAAAAGATTCTGGTGGCTACATGGAACCAGATTTGTTTCACTGAGACTACTGAGGTTAAGAAAAAACAACAGGTGAGCATTCCATTGAGAATATATGGTACACCAAGGCTCCTTATTTCAAGCGCCATGTGCAAAGCACATTTTGTGCCCCAACTGTGCACTGTTCTAGAACCACAGCTATATAATGGCATGTGCTTGGTATAAACACACCAGAACTAGAAGCAGCTCGCCCACTAGGGTGGAAACACATTGCTAGAACCTGGGCAGGTGTGCCACTACACTTACTGAGTGGGGTCGGCCAGAGGGGAGGTTGATATGGTGTGGGTGCACCAGCAAGAGTGCCACCACTGCACCCCTACTGCGCTGACTTCCCCACAACCTGTCCCTCCTGGCAAACTGCAGCAGCACACCTGCCAGGAAGCTAGCATTGTGGCTGCATCCCACCAGACCAATCACTGGAACACAACATTAGCTGGTCTCCATAATGTGTACAATCCACTCTTCTCCTTCTCCTTCTCCTTACTCATAATTATTTAAGGATAAAATCTAGCAGAAGAAATTTACAGGGGCACTTCAGCAGACTAACAACATTCTAAAGTCCGTCATGCAGAAAATGTTCAAAAGTACTAATTTAACTGCAAGACCCTTGTAAAGTCGTACCCCCTGTCCTCTTTTATTGGGGGCCCTCTGCCAGTGTTGTCATTCCCTGGCATTTATTCTTATCATGAGGGAGGCACTGCAAGAAAGGTCAGGGGAGCTTTTGAACCTAATCAGTTTTAACTGATTTTGAAATATTGCACTGATATGTAGTGGAAATTATCAGCTTGACAGTGAAATATCAAGGTATAATTGTATTCAACTTAACACACAGCCCAGCAATTTGAATCTATGAGTGACATTGATAGTAGTAGCAGCTGGACCGCCTGGTCCACAGAAGTGTAAATACTTCATTCCTCATTTTTAATGCAAAGGGTTTGAAATATTAATTAAATCAATTAAATTTCTCAGAAAGCATTTTTACATGACCGGGGATCTCTCCAAACAACATTTAGCCATCTTTACAGAAGAAAGCAACATTTCAAAGTTTTGCATCGGCAGCCTTCAAGCCCTGGATTCCCAAAGAAACTGAAACACCATATATGGAGGTTTGATGGGGCAAAGGTCATACACATTTATCACATTTGCACTCTGTACTTCCTCTAGGCAGAATGCATAGCCTCTCCCACCAAGTAGAAGCCAGAGTGGTGGAACCAGCCTTAAGAACGTAAGAACATAATACAAGCCAGATGGATCAGGCCACTAGCTCATCTTGTCCAGAATTCTGTTCTCTATCTATTTCCTCCATGCCATGTATAATTTATAAACTTTGATCCCTCACCTTTTCTCTAAATGAAAAAGCACCAAATGCTGCGACATTTCCTCATAGGTTCGCTGCTCCAAATTGTGTAATGTGTTTGATTGATACAAGACAGGATGGAGGGGAAAAAAACAATATATTATGTTACTGCCTTAAATAACTTTTGGAAGATCCTCTACTGCAAGCTGATGTTATTTGCCATAGAGATGCCACTGGCTGAGGCTACTTCCTGTGTTGACAACAGTGCAAAGTTGCTCCTTTGTCTCTGATCATGACACCCTTTGGCCTAGACACTGTCCGTTGACCCAAAGAAGCCTTGTGGTGGCTGGTCATGCCCTGGCTGAACTAAACACCCTCCTGTCCTTTTCAATTGTCTGATTTGATGAATCCATGAAAACTGGATAACAATGTACAGTCACCCATACACAGAGTCCTTTGTGAGCTTTGAAGTGCACACGGGATTTCTGCCTAGCTTGGTGCACCCCCCCCCCCATTTCACCCAGTTCTTTTTTCCAGTGGGGGTTACTCTTGCCTGCAAAGCGATTGGTGAACTATAGCAAGCAAGTAACCCCATTTCATGGGGATTCATTTGTCTTTTTCATTTTCTTTTATCATCTTATTTCTCTATTCTCTCATCATGTTTTACTGGGCAGGGTTCATCTAATCTGGGGCCAGCCCAAGACATTTTGGCACCTGAGGTAACCACAAATTGGCATCCCTGCCCCACCAGGGAAGAGGAGGTGGCTGAGCCAAGGGGGCACAAAACAACAACAACAACAACAACAACAAATTATATTTATATGGTAAGGTGAAAGGTAAAAGACATCTACTCAAAGTACCAAAAGGAATTATTGTGAAAATAAGGGGAGGAAAGGGGGGGGGGATTTTGTCCTCACGCAGGGTGCCATACTACCAAAGTCCACCCCTGTAATCTTTCCTCATAATGGGGTAGAGCTCCACCCCCCTGGTCATTCTGCTTCACCTTTTCTACACCTTTCCCAGAACTTCTAGTGGCTAGAGAAGTGGAATGTTTCACAATGCTGTGGCCCTATATTTTGAGGCACACACCCTTTTGTATGTGCTAAAGCTCTCATTCATATCAATGGAAGTGGCGACCCCAAGATTACAAAGGCACACATGGAATTGCCTTCTCTACTGTAGGAAATGGGTGGTGCCATTGTGTCTGCCTGCCAGCCTGCTTTGTGCTGCTTGGTGTGATTGCAGGCCAAGAGACCCTAGCTTAGCATGATCTTCTCCCTGCCCCCCACATCTTTAAAACAAGGGGGGGGGGAATCAGCTCACAGATTCATTGTGAGCATGAATGAGATAAAGCACTCTTCATAATTAAAAAATGGATATACAAGTTTCCTACAAAAAAAATAGAAACTGCTTTAAAAATAGGCAAACAAAAATTGCCACATAGATTCGGTCATATTGTGCATAATTATTTAAGCCCTATTTAACACAAAAACTAGAAAACCAGCTGGTTGCACTGGCTTATAATCACTGGAATTAAAACACACACATACGTACACACAACTATACAATGCAGAACCACAGCATGGTCAGAGTGTAACCTACATCATCCCATGTCCACTCCTCAGTCCTACCTAACAGGATTCAACATAATCTCTTGAACTTCATTGATCCTAAATAACCAATAAACACTCAGCAACGTCATTTGCAAGCAAAGTTATCTAAGCATTGACAGGTCTGATAGATGCAGATATAGAGAGATATTAGATTAAAACTGTGGATTGCTTTGAAATCATTGTAAACACATTTATACGCTAATCCTCTTCTGCTCATCAGATTTCATTTCCTATCAGTTTCTGCTTCCTTCTGAAACAGAATTTCACTTAAAGATAAGTGAGATACGACCCGCTTTCCGTAAAACCCAAGAGATAAAATTGCTAAGGAACATCTAATTAGTTGCAAGGGAGGGGAATCAGACAGACTGAAATTGGTTTCATTGAAGTTCCATCCTTCATGTATGAAAATATGTGCTTACTCTTGTTTCAAGGAATTTGTTTCTCTTGCAAATGCAATGCTTCCTTTCAAAGCCAATGTGACATGGAGCTCTTGCATCAATGGGCTTCCATGT
The DNA here is from genome assembly GCF_964252035.2 of Podarcis erhardii. Classification (NCBI taxonomy): domain Eukaryota; kingdom Metazoa; phylum Chordata; class Lepidosauria; order Squamata; family Lacertidae; genus Podarcis; species Podarcis erhardii. Next base: position 39,272,534 of record NC_138497.1, read on the forward strand.
GAGTGGGGCGGAAATCTCACTGCCTTTTGTATGTACAGAAGCTTGCCCTTCATCTGTTTGCTACCAATAAAAAGTAGCATAAAAAAAACTATTCAGGGAAATTCCTATGCAGATATGCCATCATAAACAACAAAGACAGACACCTCAGCACAGACTTTGGTGTCTCTGAAATCACCAAAACACAATAAATGTTTTCATCATGTACCAGGAGTGTCAGCTTGGCCCTGTGACTGTGGGTGCCTCGGGCCATGGGTGCCATGCAGTGTGCAAGGCCCTGGCACCAAAATTTGAGGGTGCCTGGCCCCTTCATGAGGAATTTTGTGAGTGCTCAGGCACCCAGGGAGTTGGCACCTATGTCATGTACCCAAGATGATGCCAAGCATCACTGTCAAATTTGCAAATGTGTTTTGTATTTCTGGAAAAGAGGGGATCTATCTCCAGCACGTGTGTTACCAAGACCATAACTTTCAGTTGCCATTCATTTCTGATTTATGACAAAATAGCTTTTCTTCTGTCTGGGTGCTTTGTGAGTTAGTTACAGAACCAGAATGTAGTTAGAAAAGACCACAAAGCCCTGTAGTCTAAGCCGCTGCACAAACATAGGAGACTCCATCCACCAACTCTCCACAGATTGAGCATAAGTGGTCCAAAACATAGGTCCCAACTACACAAAATGGTAGATAGGTAGGGTTGGTTTTTTTCATTGATGAATTCATTGTTTACCTTCTGTTGTGCTCCTTTGGAAGAAAGGTGATTCATTCATAACAATGGTGATGATGTTTGGAATCTTATGAGTGGAACACACCACACAAACTTCTTTAAAACTTCTTTAAAATGCAGTCGGGCATTAGGAGTATGTGACAGGGAGAAAGGGACCTTACGCTTTCCCCCATGCCCAATATATATCACCTCCCACCCCCACCCCACATGCTTCTATTAGCAGCAGACGAGGGAACACAGAGACATACAATTGTGCCTTTAGGTTTTCTCTTGTGTGGCTTATCGCAGCTTCAAAGGAGATTTAAATCAGGCAACTGGTGCAGGGACAAATGGCTTATCCTTGCACTGTGGCTACAATTCCAATCTCTCTCTCTCTCTCACACACACACAGAGAGAGAGAGAACAAAACAAATTCCTTCCAGTAGCACCTTAAAGACCAACTAAGTCAGTTCTTGGTATGAGCTTTCGTGTGCATGCACACTTCTTCAGATACACACTGAAGAATGTATCTGAAGAAGTGTGCATGCACACGAAAGCTCATACCAAGAACTGACTTAGTTGGTCTTTAAGGTGCTACTGGAAGGAATTTGTTTTGTTTTGACTATGGCAGACCAACACGGCTACCTATCTGTACAGAGAGAGAGAGAGAGAGAGAGAGAGAGAGAGAGAGCGCAGCTGATTTTCAACAAAGGAAATTACATTGGGAGTTACAGAAGTCTATCATAACATGCCCTTTGGCCTGTGGTGGCAGAAAGAAGGTCCATCATAAAACGCCTGCAGAGTAAATCAATCCAGGTGACTCAAGCAACCTGCATGCACAGAAGAACTGTACCAGGATTCTTGCTTTCTAGCAGTAATGGTTTTATCTTGTTTTCTGTTTGTATATTCTGTTTTCCTATTGCAATCTGCCCTGAGACCGTATTGTTAACTAACTAAACCTGGAACTTCACTCCTGTCCATGGGTGGACTGCTTTCACGTGTACGAATCCTGTAAGGCAGCAATGTGTGTCTGTATGCAGAGGACAAAGAGATGTGCTACATTCCCACCCCCCTGCAAAGGTCCCCCCCACACTACCAGTCATTGTAGATAATACTGTGGGCTGGACAGACCATTGGTCTGATACAGCAGATTCCTATGTTCCATGACACATTGGACCTCAACCTCTAGAACAGTGTTTCCCAAACTTGGGCCTCTAGCTGTTTTTGGACAACAACTCCCATCATCCCTAGCTAGTAGGACCAGTGATCAGGGATGAAGGGAATTGTAGTACAAAAACAGCTGGAAAGGAGAAACAAATTTGGGAAACATTATTCTTGAATCACATTTGGGGGAACTTGTTTTTATAAGTGGCCTTAAGGGCTCTCTAGACCAGTGTTTGGAAACCTGTGATCCTCCAGATGTTGGACTCCATTTCCCAAAAGCCCAAGACAGCATGGTCAATGGTCAGAAATGATGGGAGGGAGCTTGTAGTCTTAACAACCTCTGGAGTGCCCCAAGTTGCCCAGCTTCAAATTGGACAATAATGTACCATATTTTTCGCTCTATAAGACGCACCAGACCCCAAGACGCACCTAGTTTTTGGAGGAGGAGGAAAACAAGAAAAAATATATTCTGAATCTCAGAAGCCAGAACAGCAAGAGGGATCGCTGCACAGTGAAAGCAGCAATCCCTCTTGCTGTTCTGGCTTCTGGGATACCTGCGCAGCCTGCATTCGCTCCATAAGATGCACACACATTTCCCCTTACTTTTTAGGAGGGAAAAAGTGAGTCTTATAGAGCAAAAAATATGGTAATATAATATACAGTCCTGTCTGGGAAGTATATGGGCAACTTTTGCCAAATGACATTCAAAACAGTTTTTCTTATATAAGAGATAATACAAGAATCCTTGTACAGTTCCTCACTAATGTCTGGACACGGGTTAATGTCTAACACAGATAATTTGATGGAGGTCACAAAGGCAAGGACACTGTAAAGACAAGTCAGCACATATCCTGTCTGCTTTTCTTTCTTCCTTTTCCCCCCTTAATACCAGCAAATCCTTCTTTCCCAATTTTGATATTTTGTAAATTTCCTTAATCTTCTTCTCATCATAACCCTTCATCCTAATACATTTTCTGCAATCCTGACCAATTTTCAGAGCATCCAATTCAAAACACAGTACATTATGCATTGATTATTCAAGCAGGAGATTGCAATGCTTTGTTGTTGTTGTTGTTGTTGTCATTGCTTTATGTTACTTAATTGTAGTTAAAGGCAAAATTAGTAAATCCCTTACAGGTTCCCAATAAAAATTAGCTTTAAAACAAACAACACAAGCGTTTAACAAACAATAAATGTTTATCTGAAATTTGAACTCCTCTCTAGTTCAAGAAGCAACCTCTCCACCCCCACCCACTGCACACATTTTAAGGTTTTCATTCAACAGAAATGTACCAAAAGCATTGCATCAAATCTGCTTAGAACAGATTTGTATTAAGTTATATTATGAAGCCTCCTCAGAGCAGGGAACATCACACTGAATGTAATGAATGGAGGAAAAAATGAATAGATCAATTTCATTGTAGTTTGGTATGGTAAACTTTTGAGTTAACTTTACTTGGAAGCAAGTTGTACTGATTTATATGAGCCTTCCAAAAATTGGCACTGAAGCAGCTGTAACAGAGCCTAATACCCTAACTCTTTCCCCCCTTGTGTTCCTTCCCCCCTCCTTCCTTCCACACAGGCATCCCGCCCTCCCTATCACAGTTTCCAAACTAACCATGGTTGGTGTTATGTGGGTATTTATGGCCACCATGGTTAACTTAACCCAGAATTTCCAAATCTGCTTCTAATCCCAGCTGCAACTTGCTATTGTTTCTGCCACTGAAATAAGATTCTGTTTTTGTTATATACATATGTATTTATTGGAGTTTTTAGCAAAATTTATGGGGTTGTGAGTTTCCATGAACAACAATACTGTAGTATTCCATGCACGCAAACACTTTTGCACAATTGGCTCATGTTAATATTCCATTTTATTCCCATCCATTTGCATGTTTCCAATCTAGTAAACAAGATGTGCATCGCCTATATAAAAGCTGCTGTAGTGAAAAATAAAAGTCACTGGCATTGCTTTTTAGTATTTACCCTTTTTGTGCTTTTCACTAAAAGCATTGAAATGTATTGTCTGACAGGTTTCAAGGCATGCCTTCACCATTATTTTCTACATATACTACCGAGAACTTAAAACATGGACCTAACACTATGGAATCTGTACACATTTAATTATACTGAGTATGATCCAGAACTAGTGAAATCCATTGGTATTTAGCCACTGACATCAGTGAGTTTAAGTAGGTTCTTTCTACACAGCCTATTGTTTATTGTGCATTACAGTTTACTTATTATTTTTACTAATACTATTACTACCACTATTACTGTGGCTAGTGTTGCTTCTGTTAATACTACCACTACCACTGCTGCTGCTGCTACTACTATTATTACTACTACTACCAATAATGTAATTCCCATGTAAAGGAGCTGTTTAAGGTTATCCCAGTGGTGTATAAAAAGAAAATCAGATTTGCCTATGTATAAAAAATATTCTTTAGGAGTTTGTTATACTACCAATGGAGATCTTTAGCTGCCATGTTTGCCTTCTAAAAATAACATTCATGCTCTGCAGTTACATATTATTAGATAGTAGGAGTGTGCACTGAAACAGTCACAAGTACTTTCAAATGGAGGGAAGGATCCATAATCAATTAAAAACCATTCATTTTAATGAAACGATAATGAAAAAGGCATGTTTTAAAGCAGCCCATATCCTTCCTCTACCTCACATGTTGAAGCAACCTCATGATGACCATTATTTATAAGAGACAGAAAGGGTTAAGCAGCAAATTGGCACTGCAGTCCTAAATGCACTTACTTGAAAGTAGCACAAGGTGATTAGAGTGGATGACCTGATTCACACATGCACCACTTGTTGACTGGCTTGCATGTGTGAATAGTTCATACAACATAACACAGATGCTGGGACATTTTAATACCACTTCAAAGCACAACACTTTTCAGTGGAGTCAGCTCCCAAACTGGTAAGCAGCCAGTCTTCAGGTGTACAGTGTCCACAAGGGACATACACACATGTGTGAACCAGCCTGGCGTTACATCCCAGCAAGTGTATTTAGGATTATTGATTTCAGACTCAATCCACCAAGTGCTGCTCCCACATTAGCCTCACTGAAGTAAGAATGAGTTGCTCACAGACATTGTTCCATGGACTGGAATCCAACTTCAGCACTTCATTAACAGCTTTAGTCTGATAGAAGTAGCTGCCTACAGTAAACAACTATGGCATTGAGTGGCATGCCCTGAATTTTCCAAGCATTTTCACAATTGCAATGACATCTCTGCACTGAAAGGTGGTTGGATTTTACAAGCGTAAAGCACAATACAGTGGTCAATGGGGTTTTGTTTCAGAAGTCTACAAAGAAATGTACATTGAAATAAATGCAAACTTACTGCCGAAGCTTGTCTGTTTCAACAGGCAAGCATATGTCCATGTGAAGCAAACAGTGAATACCATTCTAAAATGGAAACAGCCTTGTTTTCATCAATAACAATAAAATGTGTTCAGTCTTAGCAGTTTCCTATCCGTTAGTTATGGATTACCTTGGTTCAAAGCTCAGTGTGCACTGAGCTTTTAAGACCAATCTAGTCCACTGGTTATCCCTGTCCTTTGTGCTTCCCAATGCAGCTCAAGTTGCCTTGAACATTTAAGGAAAGACAGTGTATAAATAAATAAACAATAGCCCTGTGTAGTTAGTTACACATGGCTAGTTGCACCAAAACGCGGATGGAAATGGCCGCACGTACATTCTATTGAAAGCAGGCGACATATCCATATTCAAATCTGATTTTACTCCCACCCCAATCCAGAGGAGGAGATTCCTGGATAAGGACTGGGCTGGGCCTGATTTTAGGATGACAGACTAATGAGGATATGAAGGAAACCTAGATGTGGATTAAAACCAATTTCACTCGCATTTCAAAGTGTTCTGTCATGGAAAGCCTGGTGTGTCAGGGATAGTTCGTATGAAAGGTTGGGAATCATGTGCACCCGCTTCACACATTACAGCAGAAGCAAGGGGGGAGGGCAAAAGTGTGAGGCACTCCTTCTCCTTTCCCAACTTCCAGGCAATTTGTGAATTGGATCTCAGATCAAGATGATATGCACAGTTACTGCAATGCACCATGCATTTGATCATACGGACAACCCAGTGGAAATGGTCTGAGCCTTGAATAAGTGACAATTTATCCAATCAGATTGTTTATGGGATGGCCTCCGTGACCTATAAAGTCCTAGTGAAAGCAGGGGAGGGGATCCCATTCACATACAGGGGATTTAACATAATGCAATCAATACTTAGAAATATTTCGATTTCTGTAATCTAAATTTTCCAGGCTACTTAAAGTTGGTTTCAGTGACATTTTGGGTTCCCAAAACAAATTCCTATGTGTTTATGTACTTGAATGCTTTAACCAATTTTTGTTTGTGTGTGACTGTGTGTGTGCGTGCGTGCAAACAACACTGTCAACGTCCAGGTAGTTGAAATTATATACTTGAAAAGCATACTTCTCTGTCCCTGAAGGGCTCACATTATGAAAAATGATAAGGAAGTTAAGGAGAGAGAGAGTGAGTTTATATATAATATTCACACACACATGCATATACACACAAATAGTAAAACCTGCATTTTCTGGATCATGCTGCATCTCCTACTTATCCAAATTCATTGCCCTACTATAGCACCATGTCATTGTAAAAAACAACAACCCAAAATCATATAAATGTTTCATATCCAAATGTTTTGGATATTATCCAGGCCATGAATATAAAAGAGGCTGTAATATAATAATCCCTATGTTCTAGATAGATATCCATATAAATTTCATCTTCATATAACAATGCAATGCTAGTAATATATATTTATATATAGTATGTATATATAAAAGAAAGTTAACTTTCTATTTTACAAAAAGGCAATTATTTTATTATCAATATAGTTATCAGCTGCTTTTTTTTTTTTTTTACACCATTGCAGTAACTAAAGGAAAGAGGAAAGGGAAAGCTTGATTAAAATAAAAAGTAGATATAAAACCCTGTGGTTTCAAGTTGGGATCCCTTGCCAAGCCTTTGACTAAATACAGTTAAATTCTTTTCAAGTATGGCACTTATATAAATAAGAGCAAAGAGGCGGTGACATATATTCACAGTTAATAGCGATAAATTCTACTCCTTTGGTATATGTGTCCAAAAAAAAAAACAAAACACAACCTGTCGGTAAATACATAACTTGGCTGAACTTTAGATCAATCATTTGTATGCATATAGCAGGGAGCTGTGGTTTATTTATTTGTTTATGAATTTGGTAGATCACAACTAGCATAATAATGATTAAGGTCTCTGGTGTAAGTAGGCAGGCAAACAAAAAATAAATAAATGGCAAAAGTATTTTCAGCACTACCGTTTCTTGTGTAGTTGATTTTTGTACAAAAACAAGGATAGAAAAATGCTAACCATACACAGTAATCAACTGTGTGATGCTGACCATGTAAAGTCAGGCATCCATCAGATGAAGCTCATGGATGTACTAACAGGCTTTACGGTCAGATGCCTGGACAGTGCAAATCTCTCCCTCGGCTTTTATAGACATGCTTGCAAATGAATATTGCTATGACCCCCTCCCTCAACCCTCCCTCAAGAAATGGCTCCCTTGCCGTTTTTCAAGATAACATTCTAGACACATTTCCCATCAGTTAGGAAAATTTTCTTGTCCTCATGACGGTTGAAAAGATGCTCCAGTCAACAAATAGCAATGGACCACTCGGGGGAGGAAATAACTGAGCTGTAAGGCCAGATTGAAGTTGTTGTATAGCTGTTTTCTTCATCAGTCTTTTATTTAGCACACAGTTTTGTATCTGGTTTAGAAAGTGCAGATCAAGTACCTTAACGGCTTTCTTGGTGGTTTGAGGAAATGATTGCTTCAGCAATGTCCTTTCCCTAACGCTAATGCGCAGTAGGTCAGTGATCCCCAGCAAAGTCTTCTGGTTCTGTCACAGCCTCACACGTAAGCAGAGTCACTGGACTGAGTCCTGCCAAAGTTAGGCACACTCATACGTGGCAGGTCTTTGTTTCTGATTTCATAAATGGATTTCCGTTTTGCTTGCACTCCCCTCACTGCCATTTTGATCTTTCTCCAGCCCAAGTGGTTCAGTTCGGCCAAATTGAGCACCACACAAATGCCACTCACGGCAAACATGAAGACCAAGAAGACTGTCTTCTCAGTGGGCCTGGAGACGTAACACTCCACTTCCTTAATGCAAGGATACCTGTCACATTCGTACATGGATGGGACATTGAATCCATACAGGAAATACTGTCCCACTAAAAACCCAATCTCCAGGGCATTTCTGAAGACCACCTGAATGATATAAAACCTAGAGATGCCTTCTTGCCGCCTCATCTTTGACTTGGTGGTTCTAATAGCTGGGTTGGGAATTTCCTTTACTTCCAAGCAGTCAGGTTCTGCCTCCTTGGTGGAGTTCTCTGTGTTCTGCAGCACCCCATTGACAATGGTATTCTTGATCTTCTTACTGTCATCCCTCTTCATGGAGTCCTGATCCCTGTCCAAAGTGAGGAAGACAGTGGAGTACCTCCTTTCCCTCTGCTTGGCAGATTGGTGAACAGAATATGTTATAAAGCAGAGGCTAGGAGTGCACACCATGATGATCTGAAATACCCAGTATCGAATGTGAGAAATGGGAAATGCTTGGTCATAACATGCCTGGTTGCAGCCTGGCTGCAAGGTGTTGCACACAAACATAGTCTGCTCATCGTCGTACACAGTTTCTCCTACAATGGCCACAATAAGAATCCTGAAGATCACCACCACGGTCAGCAGAATCCTATAAAACAAAGGTTAGATGAGTGCACATTTACAGGGCAGAAGAGGAATACTGAAAAAAATCACTACTATTTTAAAGAAAGCACATAAATGGAGTATAGCTCTGCTGGTGGCCACTAGCCAAGTTAGTCAGAAGCACAACTTCTGTGTTCAGAGACAGTGTGATTATTATATGGTAAAACCATAAAAGTCATGATGGGTGTCATAATCTTACTCAACTTGCTCCTGTCTGGCCACAGTCAGAGATATCCATTAGATAAGCATTAGATGCCCTAGAAGGCAATGCTGATGCCCTAGAAGGGGTTCAGCAATCTGCCTCTGTATATTCTTCCCACAAACAAGTGTAAATATTTTTATATGCAAAGACCTCTCCAGGATATTACTTGTTATCCCCCCCCCCTTTTTCTTTTTCTTTTTTGCTATTTTTATTTACACTTTCTCTATGGCTGTGCACTACTTTTTAGGAACCATTTTTATTCTACATTAATTTGGGCACTTTTAAAGTAGTGAATGTGATTCACAAATTTATAAAATAACCAAACCGATGCACCACCGGTCAAATCCAGCATGGCATTTCTTATATTCTTTGAACTTAAAGAGGTTAAGAAAACGCAGGCTATTTTCAATCATTATGGGGAGCTGTCCAGTGCTGATCTTGTATCTCATTCAACCTTCTCAAACTTCTCAGCTTTTCTTGAGTGGCTTGACCAAACAAAAAACAAAAAATGATTGCCTAAGCAATGTACTTATCCATACGGATGTTTACAGCAAACAGAAGGAAATGCTTGCTTGGTTTATTTGAGCACAAATCTTACTTTGGCTTATACAGGGGAGAATCTATAACCACAATGACAGTTCTAAGCAGCCAGTTGTGCGCGTGTTTTTCTCCTGTAACTCAAGTGTCCGAAAACAGATGTCGGTCAAATAAAAGAGAGTGGCACCTCTCCCACTTTCTATGGTATGCAGCATATTGATCAAACCATAAATGAGAGGAGGGAAGCAAATCAAAGGTAAGGGAGCTCACTTGTCCTTACTTTACCCTTGCATTTTGCCAGCTGCAATCACCAGCTAGATAATAATATGACTCTTTGAAAGTGACTCATTCTAAATATTACTATTATTATTACTATTATGCCACCTAACAGCAAACATCATCCACATCTTCTGTCTCCTTTAAATGTGCATTCAGTCATTCGCTTTTCTTTTTTAATGAATAAGCCGACGGGGGTGGGAAGGGAAGTGGGGGGGGTGGATTATATCGAAGGTTAAGAGAGTCCCGTGCACTAGCAGTGAACTCTGAAACAAAGCAGAGAAGCGGTTTGGAGGGAGTGGGGCGGGGGGAGAGCGCAGTCCTGTGCGGTAGCAAGTTTGCCAAAGAAATAATTGGGAATGTCGAAGGGGGTTGGGAATGGGGGTTGCTGGGAAGTCCGGTGCTTCAAGGTGTCCGGTTGGGCTGCGGCTTCTCCCCCCCCCCCCAACTCCCCCTTCCTGGAAGCCGGTCCCGCAGGAATCCAGGGGACTTCCTTCCAGGGCGATGCCATTTAGGATGGCGGGCAGGGAGCGCGTGAGGGAGCGCAGGGGAGCGCAGCGTCCCCGTGGAGCTCCCTCCGCCGCAGGAGCCCGGCAGGGTCAAAGAGGGCGACGGGGAGGGAGGCGCGCCGGGAGCCGTCGGGCCGCTTACCTCCCTATCATAGTGGAGTGCTGCTGGACGGCGGCTTCGAGGAGTCTCTCTAGGATGGTCCATTCCCCCATCGCGGTTCATCGGGAGGCGAAGGCTCGGGCAGCGGCGGCGGCGGCGGCGCAGGAGCGGCGGCGGCGGCAGCGGCTGCGCTCCGTCAGCCACGGCGGCGGCGGAGACGCGCGTTCCCGGCCCGAGCCGCCCGGCGTGCGCAGGGAGGGACGCTGCCCCACGGCCGGGCGGGCTGCCTGGCAGGCGGGGCGGCTGCCGCGAGCCAGCCTGGGCGGCGATCGCCTGGCGCAGCGCAGCCCAGGCGGAGGTCGCCTTCAGTGTCTCGCCGCCCGCCTCCCGGCCGCCTTTAAGTAGGCTCTGCTTGCGTCACGGCCAGGTTGGAGGGGAGCAGCCGAGCGGCGGCGCCACAGCCCGAGAGGGATCGCCAAAGCCGACCCCCACACAGCGCCGCCCCCGCCCCCGAGGACCCTTCCAGCGGGCGGGGTGGCGTGGGGTGGGCGCCCATCTTCCCCAGCCCGCCCCCCGACGAGAGCTGCGCCTTTGGGGAGGGAACGGGCAGAGGGATGGGGGGCCCCGACGACGCGCCTCGCCATCCACGGAGCAAGGAGGAGGTAACGAATGGCGCGGAGGGGACTGTGGCCTCAGGGGATCCCGAGACGCCTCGCCAGCCTCCCCGGGGCCGGATCCGGGCGCCTGCCTTTCTTCCGGGCGGCAGTTTCCCGGGGACTTGGCCTGCGCCGCGTCCTTGACAAGGGAAGGCGTGTGGGGAGGGAGGGAGGGAGGGAGAGACGCTTTCCTCGCTCGTCGCCAGCCCAGCTAGACGGGAAGAGGAGGCGAGTCGAAGGCGCAGCAGCCTCCTTCGCGCCGGAAGGGAGGGGAAAGCGAGGCTGAAGCATCGGATCCCCGCAGATCAGGAGCTGACACCCCCCCCTCCCTCCCCACGATTGCCGAGCAGGACCAAAGGAGGGCCGCTGGGGACGATCACTGCTCCGGACGCCAGGTCGGGGGGCGCCCTCGACGCCGAAGCCCCCCTCCCCTGCGGAGAATGGCGCCTCTGCTTCCCCAGGCTGGGCGGTAAGAAACCTCTCGCACGGTAAGAGCGCAAAGGCCGCCATCCTTTCCTTGGTCTTCCTTGGCTCTTCGCTGCTGCAGCTCTGGCAAAGGGAGACCCGAAGAGGACACGCGTTGAATGCGCAAGGAGCCCTCCTGCCCTGGGACTGGCTTGCCAAGTGGAAATGCCAGTCGCCAGCACCATCTGGGCACACCTGCTGAGGCCCCAGCAGCTAGGAAGGCCCACTGAGGAGGTACAGCTGGGCCTGGAGAGCTTGGGCCCCACTTGGTTGGAGGGGGTGCAACCTCATCTGCAACTTGCAAGTGAGGGCTGCTCCACACCGTGCGTTTTAAACGGCCTTTAACAGATGCTGCACCCCCCCCCCCCAAGAATTCTGGGCTCCATAATTTGTTATAGGTACTGAGTTGGGAGGAGACCCTCACAGAGCTACAGTTCCCAGTACCCTTAACAAACTACAGCTCTCAGGATTCCTGGAAGGGGACTGTTAAAGTGATGTAAGTGTACTTTAAACGTGTGTGAATGTGAACTGAGTTTTGGTGGCAGCAAAGAATGGCCCGATCAGCCTGGATGTCGCTAAGCCCTCTCTGCACCACCCAAAGGGAGAGCACAGGTGAGCTCGAGAAGCCCCAACATCATAAGAGAATAAGGCAGCTGGATCAGGCCCAAGGTCCATCTGGTCCAGCATCCTGTTCCCACAGTGGCCAACCAGATGCCTGTGGAAAAACCTCTTGAGTGGGGAGGGTGGCCCATTAGGAATAGGGGCGTTGCCCCACCAATCTCAGTCACTTGCCCATCTTCTTCCTTGCAACCAGGCCAAGGAGTATCACTGCTGGTCCACTTCCTCCTCCTTAGTCTCAGTGTTGCCCCTTGTAGAATTCAGCAGGGAGGAGAATGGGGACATTGCCTGTCATTGCTTCTGACTCCACCAACCTGTCCAGGTGTGGACACCAGCTGCTACTGCCTTGGCTGCAGGCAGGTGGAGGGATCAGTCACGGTTTGCCTCCCTCTCCCTCTGGGAGGTTCAACTTGCTCACACCCTCTGCCTCTCTGGGCTGGTCTGCATGGGCAACAGGGCCTAGCAGGCTGCGCAGAGTGAGGAAGAGATCACCTGTGTAAAAGGTCTGTGGCTGCTTCTTGCACCTCCTCTGGAGGTGGTGCCAACATCTCAGTTTGTTTACCATCTCCCTCTGTCTCTGGCTGGCATGGGGGGGGTTGAGGGCTGAGGGCTGCGCTTGCTGGGCCCAGTTTGCACTGCCATGCCACCAGGAGGAGAGAGCTCATGTGTGCTAAGCTAACAAGATGGTGGGCTGGCTGCTTCGGGCCATTTGCACACCTGCCTGCTCTCTCCCTCCAGGGACCTCCTGCAGAAAGATTAAAGGGAGAGCAGGTGGACAGAGCCTGCAGTTAGTGCTCTTATATTCTCTCGCTCTCCCTCCCTCCCTCTCTCTGCAGCGCCACAGGGCTCAGTCCCCTCACCCCACTGCCTAGAAAAAGGAGGGAGGAGAAACCCACCAGCCTCTGTCTGGTGTGAGGAAACCTGGGTCCACTCAGGGGGCAAGAAGGAAGCCTCCATAGGCCAGAGAGAGAGCCTGGCAGGCAAGCATTTCTTCAGGTCTTCTTCCAGCTAGACTACCCACATGCCACCTACTATCCTGTGGGGAGGATTCCAGGAAAAAGGGGCAGGGGCATCATTGTCTCACCCCATGGTGATACATCATCCACTGCCCCATGGGAAGGATGTTTTTTTAATATGTTATTGTTGTTTATTGTGCTTTCCAAATATGCAACTGACTGTTACTTGTAAGCTGCCGTGGTAGGATTTGTATCCTGAAAGGTAGGAGATACATAACTGTAAGAAATAAAGTAAAATTAAGGTTCAGCTAGCTCATATCAGCTTCTCCTGTCCTTCCTCTTCACACATCGCATTTCAAATATGGATTTCTAAGCATGCACACCTCTTTTAGGTGCACATTTCCAAAGAGATGCCTAAAAAGGTAAAGTATGAATTCAGTAAATATATGTTTTGCTCAGTTACACATCTCACAGAGCTGTGATTGACTGAAGTTCCCTCCTGAGTGGACTTTCATTGGCAAACCCAGGATTGTCTCTTTGATGTGTGAAATGCTAGGGGCCAAAGAATCATTACTGAAACAGAGAGGTGTTTCACAGGTCTGCTGCCATCGTTAGGTAGCCATATAATATGCAAAGCACAAATACCAAGATTTAGATGGTATCATTTCAGTGTCTTTTAATAACTTCATTTTTCAAAAAAAAAAAAAAAAAAGAGATTGGTGAGCTTCAAATTAGAGAATTACTCAGTGTACTCCATTTATATGGCACAGCTGTTTGCACTACACAAAATCTAGTAATTATTTGCAAAGGGGGCAGTTGTTTGTCCTTACAGGAGTGCAAAATGTATCTCACTAAGTCATTAGTAGTACAAATGCAACTAAGGGTGCATTGCAAATGTTGTATTGTAAGTTTGATATGTACATAGCATGTGCATATCTATGGGAAAGTGGCCTCATTTCATTAGAGTGTATTAGAGTGATGTGACATTGTTCCTTGTTATAATGAACTATCTCTCTGTGTGAGACAGATTAATATATATCACAGTCAGTTATAACAAGAAATAATATTGCAATACTTGTCATTCCAGTACATTAACGAGCACACATTTTTACAAAAATGTTTGCAGTTATTTTCCACATAACATGTACGTGTGACCCTCCTTAATTAATTGCATTTGCACTACTAATGCATATTTATTTTCTACATCCCCTTATTACTATTATTACTTATGGGAGAATTCAACGTAGTGCATAGCTGTCAATTCCCTTATTCCGAATACGATTCCTCGCAAGAAAAGGGAGAAGTTGATAGCTATGACATAGCGCTAAGCAGATTGCTCCATCAGCGCAAGCATTTCTGCTTTCCTGGTGGAATGATCTGCCTTCTTCTCCCTCCTCCCCCCCCCCCCGGTCTGGGGGTTCTCCCAACCTCCTGCCAGTTGGCGGGGTGAAGGGGGCACACAAGGAAGGAGAGAGGGGAAAGCCCTATAGTGCTAGTAGAAGTGCTTGTGCAAGCCTCTACTGCCAGGACTCACCAGCTGAATCTCATTCTTCGATTTCTTACCCACCCTTCCACATGAGGTCTCGATATGTGTCACAACTATTTAAAAATACAATCTTTTAATAAGTTAAAACACACTGCAGGTAAGAGAAATGGGCGAGTCATAAAAAAAATTGAGTCTCGGGTTGCAAAAGTCCAGCATACATCTTCAGCACCTGACCAAAACTGCATAACGAAGGTTCCAGGTTCACCTCCCTGGGGAGGGAATTGCACATCTTAGGGGCTGCGACAGAGAATGCCTTCTTGTCATCCCTCAAACTCATGAGGGCAGCGGAACTGCCAAGAAAGCCCCCTCGACTGATCTAACCCTGAGAGTCTGGAGGGAAGGATCAGTCTTTCTGATATTTGGGGCCTAAGCCATTTAAGGTGTTAAACATGAATGTGAGCACCTTGACTTGGGCCTAGAAATGAACTGGCAACCATCATTCTTTTCAACTAATTCTTTGAAGTCTGTAGCCACTTGGGACAGTTTGTGGCCTTTATTACCAGTGCTATTTTTTCTAGAAAAAGAGGTACCAGAACTCACCATGAATGCCTCCCTTGTTCTCTTACAATGGCATTGGTGCCCACCTGAGAGGTGCCAGAACTGAGTTCTGGTGAGTTCCAGGTGGGGGGAAAGCCCTGGTTTTACCCACCTGTACAGTGGTACCTCGGGTTAAGAACTTAATTCGTTCTGGAGGTCCGTTCCTAACCTGAAACTGTTCTTAACCTGAGGTACCACTTTAGCTAATGGGGCCTCCCGCTGCCGCCGCGCAATTTCTGTTCTCATTCTGAAGCAAAGTTCTTAACCCAAGGTACTATTTCTGCGTTAGCGGAGTCTGTAACCTGAAACGTCTATAACTTGAGGTACCATTGTACTTCTTTATGAGGCTCTTTTACATGCTTGTGGTTTCTCAGCTGGTTCCTAGTTTCACCCATTTACCTAATAGCTCTGAACCACACACACTAACAGACAATACAAATGAGTAAGTTACAGCTGGAAAGAAATGAGGAAAATCAAGTCTAACAGCTTGCCGCAAAGACGCAAAATCAAAACTTCATTAGTTCTGAAAACCAGAAGTGGCAGATTATACTGTAAGCAGAGAACCTTGAACTCCTACGCCATGGGGTGAATGAAATGCATAGCCTTGGAGTAATTAAACTTTATGGAACCTAACGGAAAGCCCTTCAAAAAAAAAAAAAAAATCTCAGATCTTTATAGCTTTAACGATTAGAAGAATTTAATGTGCATTTTACAATACCTGTCATAATTAAAATCCCATATCTGCGCTACATCAATGCACCAATATACCAGTTCATTAACTTCATTAATTGAAAAGGTTTCCCTTTTAAAAAAGGTACTGCTGTGGATTGGCTGGAGTGTGTGCAAGTAGACGAAAGGGGGAAATGAATGTATTGCAAATTAGGCATTGGAGTGAGGGTGTGTTCCTGGGCACAAGACAGCATCAAACAGGCCAACTGCCATATGGGTATCTATGTATCTGAAGAAGTGTGCATGCACACAAAAGCTTATACCAGAACAAACTTAGTTGGTCTATCCTGGAAAATTATTCTTTTAATATTTTTTTTTGCCATATGGGTGGCAGTGGAAATGTAAAAGAGACAGAGCACAGTGGCTGAGTCATTACTGGCATCAGGGCACCCACAGGGCACCTCTGACTGGCAATAATGCCGAAGCCATGCAGATGCATAGTCTTATTGCTGGTCTGGAATGTCACTTTCTGACCATGAAGTTTTTAGTCTTCGTGGTTAACAACAACAATGTGAGGATTAATCAGTTTGCTGAATACTGTTAGGCTAAGTGTCTCCTTGGGACGCAGGTGGCGCTGTGGGTTAAACCACAGAGCCTAGGACTTGCCGATCAGAAGGTGGGCAGTTCGAATTCCCATGACAGAGTGAACTCCCGTTGCTCGCTCCCTGCTCCTGCCAACCTAGCAGTTCAAAAGCATGTCAAAGTGCAAGTAGATAAATAGGTACCGCTCTGGTGGGAAGGTAAACAGCATTTCCGTGCACTGCTCTGGTTCGCCAGAAGTGGCTTAGGCATGCTGGCCACATGACCCGGAAGCTGTACGGCCAATAAAGCAAGATGAGTGGCGCAACCCCAGAGTCAGTCACAACTGGACCTAATGGTCAGGGGTCCCTTTAACTTTAAGTGTCTCCTTGCGGTTCAGCAGTTCTCAACCTGTGAGTCCCCAGATGTTGTTGGACTACAACTCCCATCATCCCTGAGCTTTGGCCTTGCTAGCTGGGGGTGATGGGAGTTGTAGTTCAACAACATCTGGGGACCCACAGGTTGAGAAAGGCTGGGTTAGATGAATATCATTCTTAGGGGAATCAGTGCCTTTTCACTTGTTCATAATCCTGGGCAGAATTAAGCCCCCAAAATGGAATAAGTCACTCTTGTGTCTCTTATAAGACCTTCAGGTGAAGAGTGGATTATAAATGTTTGTAGAAAGAAAGAAAAAATGAATAAATCTATCAGACGTGCTTGTGGTTTTCTCCTTTCAGATGTGGAATCCATTCCACGTATATGAGGGAATGGAAAAGTCTACTCTGACGGGAGCTTTGTCTGCATAAGGACTTCTAGGTTGGAGCAAGACAAGATGTAAGTTCTACATAGCACAGCTATGGAAGCCAGACTAGGTCTGGAGAGATCCAGGTTCAGATTCCCCGCTTTGTCATGAAGCTCAACATTGCTCAGCCCAACCTAGCTCAGAGGGTTGTGTGAAGATAAAATTGGGGCAAGGTGAGATCCATGCATGCTACCTTGAATTCCATGGGAGAAAGGGAGGGCATAGATGCAAATAAAGAAAATTAGAGAAAGTACGGTAGGAGTTCCTTCTCAATGTCCATGAAATGAAATGCGACCTCTTCACATTTATGTTTTAAAAACCCCTTTAAGAGTCCCTCCATTTCCTTGAACACAAGGAAACTGATCCACCTTTCTGACCCACCCACCCCTCAAAAAAATTAGGGGAAAGGGGGTGGCAGCCTCCTCTGCTTCTTAAGTGGTTGTGGGCTTCCTTGGGAAGGATCCCTGTTGGCCACACTGGAGGATTCATGTGGGAGGGTGGACTGGATAGAAGCTCTTGATTCTCGAAAGCTTCATAACTAATTCATAATAATTATACAGTTTTAGAAATAGGTTTGTTGCCTTTTGCTTGCCGCAGTATGTAGCCCATTGTTATCTCAGAAAACTTTCGGTTGTGAAGCAGTTTATAAATCTGTAAATAAATAAAAATAACTGTGACTTTTTTAAAAAAACAACAGCCTTTTAATCACATGTAACTGAGCCTCACAACTTGACTAGAGACATCCAGCTTATGACGTGGCCTTCTTGGATAAGTTGTGTACTCTTGCTTGTCATAAATAAATAAATATATAAATCCCTGCTCATCTGTCTGGGTTTCCCCAGCCACTCTGGGCGGCTCCCAACAGAATATTAAAAACACGATAAAACATCAAACATTAGAAAGTTCCCTAAACAGGGCTGTCTTCAGATGTCTTCTAAAAGTTGGATAGGTGTTTATTTCATTGTACACCAAACACATCCTTGCTGCCTAAATCAGTTCAGTTCCTAACTGAAATAAATGCAAAGGGGTGTGTGTGTGTGTGTGTGTGTGTGTGTGTGTGACAACATGGTTCAAACACATCCAGAAGAGCACTTGATTGGCTCTGCCAATGAGTGCCACCACACCAAAGCCCTACTGGCTAGTCCAGCCTCTAGTGCTCTATACGTTTATCATTGTCTCTTAAATCATTGGCATACATTCTGCGAGGACTTGGTTTAAGTTTGAATGTATCTGAAATCCACAATAAAATGGGAGTCAGACTGCCCTGCTCTGCAAGCTGCCAAGGTGAAAATAAAGGACTGGGAAAGGTGTAAGGCATGTGCAGAACGGAAGTGTCTATAAGCACTCCATAAGGATTTAGCAGCCTAAGAGGCCAAAGTTCTCCAACCTGCTGTGCTGTCCAGAATGTGTGCTTTGCTGAATGTGGCACTTTTGTCAGTAAATCAGCCTACATTTTATTCACAATCCTCTAGGATTAAGGTTAGCTTGATCTTCTCTGGCTTACAACGATCTGTTTCTTAATGAAGCAGCAATATTGTTTGCAGGGTCAAAGCAGTCCCTTTTAACATTTTATCAATTGTACTCATGCTGTTTAAGAGTCAAATCTTCCTTTATGGAGAGGGAACTGGCTCTGGTAAAGAAAAGGAGTGTGTGAGTTTGTGTGCATATGCCAAATTTGTGTTCCTTCCCAGATATCCAGAAGAAAGTGTATATTTTTCATGTTTGTGATTCACAGAGGATGCCCAAGGGATTAATGATTATTTCTTTTTAGTGTAGATGCCAATGAGAGATTGCTTTGTCTCTAAGGAGTTATGGGTCAGCCTGCTTCAGAGATCCGGCTTATTTATGCTACCTTCATCAAACAGCCCTGTTTAGGGAAGTTTTTAATGTTTTATTGTATTTTTAATATTTTGTTGGAAGCCGCCCAGAGTAGCTGGAGAAACCCAGCCAGATGGGCGGGGTATAAATAATAAATTACATTATTATTAGTAGTAGTAGTGGTGGTAGTAGCAGTAGTATTATTATTAACAATTTTAGCCAAAGAGCAGCCAGAAAACCACAGCTGAAGATTCCCCCAACCAATGGTATCAGCATGAAAGCATATCTCATAGAATGAATGAATTTTCCAAAGCACTGACATGAACATTTATTTTCCCCAAATTTCACACATAAAAGGCACCTTAAGCTGTTCTCATGGCATGGAGAGGCTTGTACACAAGGAAAGCTGTGACTGAAGCACAGTGTCCCTTGATGTCGAGCATCACTGATATTTGAGTGATCCAACATTGCAACGCTAAGCTATTTGTAGCTTTGAATATGAGTGGGCTTTGTAGAAAATCAGAATCTCTCTCTTGCACACATGCAGAACCTCAAACGGCAGCACGGGATCTTTCCCAAAGTATTCTGATTTTGTGTAATGATTTCAAGTATTGCAGCTTTTGAAATCACAGGAGTGTCAAAGAGTGAGTATTAGGGTCTAGACATGAAAGGATCCTTCTGTGCACCTTAAAAGTTTGTTAGCCTACCCTACCATCAAGGCTGTAATAAAAGGTACTAGATCCTTCAGTCTCCTGTATTCACATCAAAGGGGAGAGAAAACCCCATACATGCACAAGGAAATTCTATATGTGCAGAAGCTCTGTGTGTGCAAGCACTTGGGGCTCTAGATCAGAACAAATGGCTTTAACCTCCCAAATGCCTAACCGCTGCAATTTGTAAAAGTCATAGGATGTTAGTCCTTTGTTCTAAACTTCTACTGGACCCAATATGCTTTATTTCAACTTTACCCCCTCTGAGGCTTTTGTTTGCGGTTATTTAGCACTTTGTGAAAAGGTACAAACCCTTTCCAAATATAACCCGTGCATTTCTTTCCTTATGCTGTGTAATTGCACTTGGGTGCTTTAAAATAGCACTTCCAAGTGCAAGACGTGAAGTGTTTTGATGAACTTTCTTTCAAAGACTAATGCTAGCAGCTTTGCAGACAGTGTTTGGTTTAATCCACAACAGCTAAATAATTAGCTGCTGAACTGAAAACACCCATCTAAGATCTCAAAACCATCTGCTCTGCTGTGTTTTCATCTGGTGCCTGCGTGTGTATTAATGACATGATTGCATCAGATTGTACCTTTTATTCATAAAATCATATGAGGACATCTGCTGCTATCTGTGGGATCTCAGTTCTTGAAGAGAGCACATTTCACGACACACAGTGTTTCAATGCACAATGTTACTTACCTTGCAGAGGACCTGAGCAATTTATTCTGTACTCGTAAACTCTACTCTTGCACACTAATGAGCTTTGAAGAACCTGAGCTGATAGCTCACAAATGAACTGTTGCAACACTTGCATTAACCTTTGCAACATCAGAGCTATTAGTAGAGAGAGGGGAGAAATCTGATTCAGTTTGCACTTAAAGGCAAATTTACCTAATTCACACTTTCTGAAGCAATATGCAGACCAACACTCAACCATCCTTTGAAGTGTGTGTGTCTTCAAATTTTGCAATGCAATTCTCCAGACAACATTATGTTCAAAAATGCACATATGGGCTGAAGTGCACACAACCTTAGTTAAAATAACCTACAAAAATGCATTATATTAGTGGAACGTGTGCAAAAATGTGTAGATAGGAGTAATTTTTACTAAAATACTAAAGGTTTTTCAGGATGGCCTAAAAAATGAAATTGCAAATAGATATGGAAATGTGGGGAACTGTCTTGCCAAATGCGAGGTGGTTCTTTAAAAAAAAAAAATCATAAGCAATGCAAAACACAAGTGGCTGAGAAGAAGATTTTATTCCTAAAAAGCAAGTAATATATACATACCAGGCATACACTTCTATCTGCCACTTGAAAGCCCTCAAGCGTAGCCAAGTGACTCCCCCAGGTAGCCTTAGATTGCACAGCCCTGTGGCCAATCAGTCCATGCACAAGCTTCTAAATCACTCTGCCCAAACCATCTGATTTTATAGATAGCCACCTTCTCCCAATGCCTCACTTTCCAATAACAATTTCCAACATTAAAGAAGGTTCCCAACACTAGCGTCCCAGACTGATTAAGGCAGCTGTGTGGGGGGCTTCACCTCCTCCCAGCTGATTAGGACAGGCATGGCCAAACATGGCCCTCCAGCTGTTTTGGGACTACAGTTCCCATCATCCCTGACCACTGGTCCTGTTAGCTAGGGATGATGGGAGTTGTAGTCCCAAAACAGCTGGAGGGCTGAATTTGGCCATGCCTGGATTAGGACACCAGAGGAGGTTTTCACACCTTCAGTAATAATAATAATAATAATAATAATAATAATAATAATAATAATACCTTTATTGTCATTGTACAACCTGTGTACAATGAAATTAAAGGAGCCTCCCTCCCATAGCTGTCAACTTTTCCCTTTTCTTGTGAGGAATCCTATTCAAAATAAGGGAATTTCCCTTTAAAAAAGGGAAACGTTGACAGCTATGCTCCATCCCCAAACACTCAGTCTCGTTTCACTCTGTGTGCTTATCGAACAACACACCACCTCGCAAGTCAATTTCACTATGTTATTTTCAAAAACTTAACAGCTGCCAGGAAGGGGGGAGGAACAGAGGCAGGAAGGGTAGCCATATTAGACTCACTACTTCCCCAATATACAATTGGTCTTCTGGTTGGATTTACCATACAGGAACTGAATTTAAGACTAGAAAAATGAGAAATGGAGGCAGGGCTGGCTCATCCATGAGGTAGACTGAGGCTGCTGCCCCAGGGGGCAGAGTCCAAGGGGCACCTCCGGGGGGATGCTCTCCCCCTGCCACTGCCTCCAGAGAACCAAAGAGAAGAGGCAGCTGTGGCTTCCAGGTTCTGGCAAGATTGTGCAGAGGCCTCCGAACGATCTTTCAGGGCTCTTGTAAGATCTCGCCAGAACTGCAGCTGTGCAATGCCAGTAAGCACAGCTTCAACGGCGGAAGCAAGGGAGGCGGGCGACATGCAGTGTGTGTGCAGGGCAGCACCTTCCCGTTTCACTTCAGTCGGCAACATGGGACTCGCTGCCCTGGCCCCAGATGGCTTTGGGCCACTCAACCTGGCCTGTAGCAATCCGAGCCTGTCTCAACTTGACTCAAATGAGGCCCCTATCCCTCCAAATAGGCCCAAATCTGGTGCACAGTCCTCAGAAATAATCCCATGAAATGCCATTTTAGAAGGGGTATTGTAAGAAAGACAGAGCTATTCTGCCTGGCCTCCAGTCTGAATTAGCCTGATTCTCTATTCCCTTTTCCCTTTTCTTTTCTATGAAAAAACCCTTCTGGGACTCCACATTTAAACTCTTCCCTGGTCTCCTTGCTGGCCCTAGTAGGACCAACTTGGCCAGTTAACCCTGGTGATCATTTGATGTTTACTGACTGCGGTTTCCCACCCCCACCCCCCAGATAATCCCTGAATTTTTGAATTTTATTGACATTGATGCTGCATTTATGTTGTATTTTATGCTGTTTTTAAGTCACATTTTAATCAATGTTTTATATTTGCTGCTAGCTGCCCTGAGCCCAGTTTTTGAACCGGGAAGGGTGGGGTATAAATAAACATATTATTATTATTATTATTATTATTATTATTATTATTATTATTATTATCATTAAGCATCTGTAATACTTACTGCTTTGACATATGGAACAACTAACTCTTTTTATTTCACTTTGATGGGCCTCTCTCTCAGCATTGAGCTGAGAAAGCACAGTGAAATGTGAGAAGACACGTTGGGATATTTCAGTATGAATTCGTTCACACACAGCATTGCTTTTGGACCTAGTGCAATGCCCTGTCTCCTTTTGTCTTCATTCAAATGCTGAATCTTGTACATGCTCCAGGCAGTTCTTACTTCAATATGCTGATTTAGGGCAGTGCTTCTTTCCCTTGGTTTGATGGTAACACTACCATATGTCTTGGGTATTCCTGGTGCCCTCTCCTCTATCCCCACATCTCTCTTATCACCAGTCTCAGAAGAAGAATTCACATTGCATTAAATTGCAAGGCAGTGCTGAAGCAGTCCGTTGAAATTACTAGAGCCACACTGCGACTGATTTGAAAGTGAAACATCTGTGGTGAACAAGGAGGGTGGAAATCAGCAGCTCAGTAGGGGACTCAGTTTTTGTTTTATTTTTAAATCTCTATGCTGTTCGAGGCCCTGGGGGGTGGAATTCTGCAATTCAAATGTAAAGGAGCAGAAAAAATGTCTATTTATTTCAAATGAAATATATGTAACCCTGAAACACATGTACACTGAGATCCAGCGCCGAGGGCCTTCTGGCGGTTCCCTCATTGCGAGAAGTGAGGTTACAGGGAACCAGACAGAGGGCCTTCTCGGTAGTGGCGCCCGCCCTGTGGAACGCCCTCCCATCAGATGTCAAAGAGATAAAGAATTACCTGACGTTCAGAAGACATCTTAAGGCAGCCCTGTTCAGGGATGTTTTTAATATGTAATGCTGTATTGTTTTTAATACTGATTGGGAGCCGCCCAGAGTGGCTGGGGAAACTCAGCCAGATGGGCGGGGTATAAATAATAAATTATTATTATTATTATATGTGCACGAAATGATGTTTGACGGACGAAAATAAAGGGAGTGTGTGCCTTTAGCTGGGGCTAAGCAATACAGCACATGATTTCATCCATGATCCCTGTTTGGCTAAATGATTGTTGTTTGGTAGATAATTGGCTGTCAGGCTCTTTAATAGAGAGGAAAATCTCTAAATTGGTGCCTGCGGTAGATGCAATTCCCCCTAGGAAAGCATTTCACTTAAATTGGGGCTGGTGGACTTTTATTCTTGTATTTCTGTGAGGGTTTTTCTTTTTAACAGAGCTCAATCGTATTTCATATATTTCACAATTTAATTCTATGTTATCTCACTTTCACCTTGCTTTTTCTCACTCAGTTAACTGAGAAACTTATTTGACTGGGAAAGAAAACAAATTTTAGTGGCTGAACAGATTTGACCACCTAGCTTGTGTGTTCACATCTGCTTTCCAGGAAGAAGGACACAGACAACACTCCTTGAACCTTCTTCTCCTGGGGCACACATCCTCTGTCTGTATATGGGTGCAACAATGTAAAAAAAAAATTGAGTGAATGAGAATTGGGGTATATTTATAACTAGAATAGCAGTCTGCAAGGGCTCCTTCTCACCCCTTTAGATGGAAAACTGGAGACCTTCCCATTTAGCAGCTGTGCCCTGGGAAACAAACACATGCCATTTGTTGGAACCTTTCTTCTGGTTTAGAACTACTGGCTGGTAATGACTTCAGTCAACCATTTCAAGAGGTGAGTTAGAGACCTCCCCATGGTCATATGTTCCATCATAAGAAAACACACCAGGTAGCCATTTCAGATATAAGGTCAAAGTGTTTAATTCGCGAATTCACAGTGGGTTGGGTGGGAGGTGAAGAGCTACAGCCTTCAGGTCCAGCCTTTCCCTAAGACCATAAGAAAAGCTCTGCAAGATCAGGCCAAAGGCCCATCTAGTCCAGCATCCTGTTCTCACAGTGGCCAACAAGATGCTTATGGGAAGCCTGCAAAATAGAATCATAGAATTGTAGAGTTGGAATGGACCCTGAGGGTCATCTAGTCCAACCCATTGCAATCTCAGCTAAAGCATCCAGGACAGATGGCCATCCAACCTCTGCTTTAAAACCTCCAAGAAGGAGAGTCCACCACCTTCCAAGGGAGTCCGTTGCAATGTCAAACAGATCTGGAGAGCCAGTGTGGTGTAGTGGTTAAGAGCGGTAGACTCGTAATCTGGCGAACAGAGTGTTTGTTGTGGGGGAGGAAGGGAAAGGAGAATGTTAGCCGCTTTGAGACTCCTTAAAGGGAGTGAAAGGTGGGATATCAAATCCAAACTCTTCTTCTTCTCTTCTTCTTATCTTACCATCAGCATATTTTTCCTGATGTTCAGTCAGAATCTCACTTCTTGTAACTTGAATCCATTGGTTCAAGTCCTACTCTCCAAAGCAGGAGAAAACAAACTTGCTCCATCTTCCAGCCCTTAAGATATTTGAAGACGGCTAATACATCTCCTCTCAGTCTCCTTTTCCCCAGGCTGAACATACCCAGCTCCTTCAAGCGCTCCTCATAAGGCTTGGTTTCCAGACCCTTGATCATCCTAGTCACACTCCTCTGCCCCTGTTTTATGCTGGCCTTAATGCAACACTTGAGAGAAGGGAGTCAGAAGACTATTTTCAACTATGATAGAAGTTTGACAGAAGCCCTGATTTCTTAATGTAACAGTGTAAAGCATGCACAAGCTGTTTAGCATCTTTCATGTATTTTCCTTGAAGGCCAGCTCTGTTATGTACAACTGGTGTTCAAAGCTACCCTGTTTTGTAGCAGAGTGGCCCATATAATCTTGTATATGGGTTGCTCGGAGGCTGAATTCATTTACACATTTCCAATGCAAATGCGCCCTCAATTTTTTAGCTGACTGATGAATTCCTTGCTTTGGATATAGAAACTTTCCATTTTAGATGGCTTTGAGGTCTTCCACACTTCTCTATAAGAAACCAGCAACTCCTAATTTATGACAAAAATAGCTGAACTGTGGATTCTATTTTTTTAAAAATGAACACAATCACTCTCCTGATACGCCCCCTCCTGGCAGACTAATCATCTGTCCAGTGGTACTTGTATTGTTCTCAAACCGGGTTGTAGATTGGAAAATAGCTACTGCTATTTATTTCTTTACATTTATATTTTGCATTTATTCTGTCTTGGTATCTTAGGAGTCTAGGACAGGGTACATGTGGTTCCCTGATTGTCTCCCAATCAGGAGACAGAGCCGGTGAGTGTCATCAAGATGGATCACAGCCTGGGACTAACTAGTGATGAAACTACAAGGGATAAATGTCAACCTTTGGCCACTCCTCTGTGCCTCTGACACTTAGAAACTTAAGAAACCTTCATGGCATCTGTTAAGCCTCTTTCCAGGCGTTCATTGAATGTGTGGTGGGAAGGGCAGTGAGGCTGTGGCCGAAGTCCCTGTTTTGGACCAAAGTGAATTCCTTTTGAAGAGCTCCATAGATAGACCTATGGACTGACTTTCAGTTGTAAATAGGTAGGACCTATGGATTCTTTCAAAACAAAAGCACATGGATTTGGGAGGGAGTTGCCACTACAAACCCACTCCTTCCCCCAAGTGCATTCATTAAACATTGGATGGGGGCTTCAGGAAATTATTTTAATATATTTACATTCTAACAATTTAAGAAGGAAGGTGGTGGAAAGGCATTGGATGGTTCCTGAAGGGAAGCATTTGTTTTCATTGTTTCGCATTACTACTCAGACAAGCCCAATGGAACAACCTTATAGGATGCATTGTGACAAAGTAGGGAACCCCCGGGATATACTCCCCAATCATTTCCTATCATGTCTACATACAGAAACCAACTTTGAAAATAGTTTCCAATTTTATCTAAGGTACAGAATCTCCTGTGTGTTTAAAGAGAAGGGCCTGATTTGTCCATACAAATATTATTGATGAGATTATCGTATTCCTGGGGGGAAGAGCATCATTTATTTAGATCCTTTTTACATAAAATCTATGGGATGTGGCTGCTCACTTGCTGCATCCCAGTGCTTTTCTTATTGTATTCATGTGTTTTTTCAGACCTGAATTGAGGTTGGGCTTTTTTGCTTGTTTTCCTTAAATTAGCTAAGATGAGTTATTATTCGGTCTGAAGACACTCAAAGCAGCTTACATAGTTAAAAACAATAGAAATGCAAACAAACAAAAACCATCATAAAAACTATACAGTCGTCCCTTGGAAGTTGAACGGAATCTGTTCTGGAAGTCTGTTCAACTTCCAAAACGGTCAGAAACCAAAATGCGGCTTCTGATTGGCTGCAGGAAGCTCTGTAGGACTTTCAGGTTCCACACTTCCGGGTTTGCAACATTTGAGAGACAAAATGTCTGAGTACCAAGGCATTTGGGGTCTAAGATACTATTGTACAATTAGAAACAGCAGCAGACAAAATAGTATGTTAAAATCCAAAGTGCAGTGTGAAGACTAGGGAAAGGGCCAGGGAACCACAAATCAAAGGCATGTTGAAATATTCTCCCCCCCCCCAAAAAAAAACAGCAAATGCTAACAGAGAAGAGGACCAATATAGATTTCCAAAGGAAGCGAGTTTCACAATCTTGGTGCCATCACTGAAATGACCCTGTCTTTCATATCCATTTGTCCAATGTCACACAAGGATGGGACCAAGGGTAGGGCTTCTGAATCTGACTAAGAGGGGAACTCATGCAAGGGCAAAAGTTTCCTAAGCTGACTTGCCCCTAAACCATGTATGGTTTAAAAACTAAAACACTTTGAGCTAAGCCCAGAAATGAATAATGTGCATTGATAATTGGGTCTTAGCCCAATTTTCACACCACAAAATGATAAAGGGTTCTTGTAGGAGAACTGATGCACCCATCTTTCATATATATGACCAGTTTCATCCTCTAAGACAACGGACAATGCCTCCAATTTTCGGCCAACTCTGCCAGAAAATTAAAATTTAGAGACGTTTTCTTTCCTTGGAAAATAAAATTTAAAAGTTCCCTGCACACACAAAAACCTAGTGGTGGATGTGGAGACTCAATCCACTCTGAAGGGGCTCATTTGCCTGAAAATTTCACCCATTTATGCCAAAAGGAAAGGAAAATATGGCCATTTTTTATTCCTTATTACAGTGGACGCTCGGTTGCGAACGTGATCTGTGCGGGAGGCACGTTTACAACCCGCAGCATCCGCAACCCGCAGCGCTGCATCTGCACATGTGCAGGTTGCAATTCAGCACTTCTGTGCGAGCACTTAAACCCGGAAGTAACCCATTCTGGTACTTCCGGGTTTTGGCATGTCCGTAACCTGAAAACGCACAACCTGAAGCATCTGTAACCCGAGGTATGACTGTATAGTCATTGGGGACACAACAGAGCTTGGATTTAACAGATAAAATTTGAACCTGAATGGAATTGGAACACACAGTTGATCTGACACAAACTGAGCTGCTTCCAAACACTGCAGATACAAGGCAAATATTGTGGTTGCTGCTCACGCCATACTACAGCCTGAATTCCATGGAAAATACCAAGCTGTGGAGCATGTGTATTTTATGCTGGCTTGGTCATGTCCACAGAATGGAAGATGGCAGGATCCCCAAGGATGTCCTCTACAGGAAGCTAGCTTCGGGCGCCAGGCCCATTGGCAGACCAAATCTGTGTTACAAAGATGTCTGCAAATGTGACATGAAGGCTGGCAACATCAGCCCCACCATGTGGAAATCCCTTGCAGATGTCTGCAGTGCCTGGAGACAGACAGTCAGATTGTGCATCCATGACAGTGACCAGAGGAGGAATGACCACTGGGAGGAGCACAGAAAAAAGAAATGTCATGGTACACCTGCAAGAAGAAGAAGAAGAGTTTGGATTTGATATCCCACTTTATCACTCCCCTTCAGGAGTCTCAAAGCGGCTAACATTCTCCTTTCCCTTCCTCCTCCACAACAAACACTCTGTGAGATGAGTGAGGCTGAGAGACTTCAGAGAAGTGTGACTAGCCCAAGGTCACCCAGCAGCTGCATGTGGAGGAGCGGGGAAGAGAACCCAGTTCCCCAGATTACGAGACTACCGCTCTTAACCACTACAGCACAATCAGACACCTTCAGCTGCCCCAGTTGCAACGAAACACGTCTCTCCCATATTGGTCTCTACAGCCACAACAGGTGCATTAATCCTCCAACAGTTTGACTTCACCCCAAGACAGACCGATGGCAGCTGAGCAACTGATGCGTTTTGTTTCATATTTACAATTTTGGCATTTCTTTGGGAAGAGTAGCATATGCATATTTATAAATAAATGAATGCCGTAAATGAATTTTTGTCTGATCTGTATCCTAGTTGTGCACTGTTTTCCTAACACAAACAATTCAATGGAATTGAAATAACCCACCACCTTTGCACCAGCCTGCCTAATCTCCATGTTGTCCAGCCACAGTATGTCAGTGTCTTTACTTAGTGCTGCTTATGGCTGCAGGGGGGCGGGGGGAATGGGAAGCTCGGAGCTGAGAGCACATTGAGAGCTGAGGAGCTGCTGCAAGCTTTGTCATTAGGTAGAAAATGTGGCATGACAGACGTTATCAGGCCTTCCAAGGAAAGGCAGCCACAGTGCCGCAAATGTGCCTTTCCCTTACCTTTCTCCTAGCAATGGACAGAATTCCCAGGGCAATGATTAAGTTAATGTGCTATGAATAACATAGCTGGAGAGAGGCTGCTGCTGAATAAGAAGAAATACTTCATGCCAGATACATCAGAGAAATGTCCGGTCTGCTCCAACATTTCCCCACCTGTAGCAGCTTTGCAGAAGAGAACCCCGTAGCTTTTCCAGCATTCTGCTCAATGGAGAACTTCAGTGGTTTACAGTTAGGAGAAAAGAGATCTGTAGTACTATGAAGGGAGCAGTTTGAACACACACACACACACACACACACACACACACACTGTATACATACAGCATACACATTATATAGTGTTGTGCACAGCCCAGTCTTGGAGTGGTGAGAAGCTTTGGCAGTGCAAGCACCTAGCAAGACTTCCGTTTTCTTGGAATGAAGGTCAGTAGAGGCTGTTGTCTCTTTAGGAAATATGGCTTTATTTGCACATATATACAACCTGAACATAGGATGGAGGAACTCCCAGCAGTCATTCTCCACAAAACTTGCCTTCCCATTAGGTTCCCAGGGAGATCCTCGAGCTATAGCTTTGGGTCCAGCACAGAGCAAAACAAACCTATGCATCTCCAGAATCAACTGAAACTCCTTGGTACAAAATTTCAGGTCAGGGAAGAACCCACTGAGCCCCCTCATCCCTCAGTTGCTTCTTTTGGGATTTAAAAAATTATCTCTGGCTCTTTTTTGTGTGTATCAAAAGAACACTAAATGGCTGAAATTTGCTGACATTGGTTACTACTCTGCCAGTGACAAAGTCCTAGAAGAACTACACCCTAAGTCTACTTCAGTGGAAATTTTACAATGAAGAGTGCGCAAGCGATGTAATTTTACTCCCAGGTGTAATTTAGGGATGTGCAAATCAGTGTCTCCTCTCTCTCTCTCTCTCTCTCTCTCTCTCTCTCTCTCTTTGCAGAAAACACCAGTATAATCCCAATGTAACCATGCAAACACAAAATTTCCAGATAATTGTGACATGACTGTGTGATAGTGTGTAAAATACTTCTGTAGTAAAGTTAGTACTTTCTCAGAAGCTGTTCTTTGGTCAAGCAGAGAATAAGGCGTTGTGGGAAATCAGCAAGCCACAAGAATTAGGTCATGTTGCTTTAACCCGCAGACCAGCAGTCTCCAAGGGTGTAAAAGGTTTATTATGGGAAAGGAACTCTCTGGTAATGTGAAGGTTTGACACCTGGGATTGAAGTTATGCACATTCAACCGGTGATGTTATCTATCTTTTAATTGCCTAAAGGAGGTGCATCTGCATAAGCTCCACGGAAGGGAGGAAACACCTTTGATCTAGGCTCTGGAGCCTTAATTGGCCCAGCTGTCACAAGTTAAAATTATTAGCCCACAAGCTAGTCATTGGAGAATTTGAATGTAGCCAAGGGTTGTGATTGGGTCTGGGGTTTCTGGTTCCACATGTAAATTATGGATAAAAGATCTTGGGAATGGCTAGGAAAGCGTGCTCTGCAATCTGCAAATCCGCCCGGCTGCTAACGTTCCACCTGGCAGCCGTCCTTTTGTTCTTTTGTGATGAAGATTTGCTAAGACCTATGAATGCGGATCACTGAAGGACTCTGAACTATCCTATCTTTGCCTTAGTGTGTAGAAGTGAGTATGTAGTCAGCTATAATTTACAATGTTGTTATTTTTCCTTGCTTGTAATCCACAAAAGAAGTGCCTGCTTTTTAGCATGTTTCTTTATGGTTTTAAAAATAAATTTTAAGAAAGAAACTTTTCTTGTTCTGTGTGCCTATCCGGGGGAGAAGCTAACTCCAACGCCTTACTTCTTGGTTGCGCTATACCTGAGAATTTCTGCCTGCAAGTATGTGGAAGCAACTTGTAGAGTGGGGTAACCAGCAATAACGGGGCACAGTCTTCTCCCTGGGTCTGTGGCTCTGGGTTCCCCGAGACAAAGGGAGTGGTGGCAGCATTACCGGTTCTGTTTTGTCCTGATTCTGTAAAAGTAAAGGGGTCTGCCAGCCCTGCTCCAGAAACCTGGTCTGGCCAGAGAGCAAAGACAGGTGAGGAAGGGGCAAGCGGCTGGGGACCCGTTTACCACAACTTCTGCTACTTAAAGCAAAACCAGAAAAGATGGTGGAGATCCAGGATTGGATCTTTCATTTATTTAAATACTGTTTTTAAAAGGAAAAAAAAGCTCTGGTGAGCCCACATCGGATTAAGACTGCAGTGCTAAGAAGGTCTTTGTCCACTGAAAGTAAAACTCTTTTCCCACTGATAGCAGTATAGGTATGTGTCTGACAGGGTTAGATCCCCTCTCCTCCAACACTATGGCCCATAGTGTTTACACTCTTTCTAATACAGTATTTTTAAATTGCTATAACCCACCCTGCGACCTTTTGATGAAGGGCAGGTAATTTATAAAATAAGAATACTGTTGCTTGGGGGAGTTTGGGAAGAGGGAAATCCCCCCAAACCCCAAAAATAAATGAATCTATTATTCTAATCTAGCTAGTATTTGGGATATTGTAGGGGAAAATGCAGGCTGCAACAGTCCTGGGTGTAGCCTATGCAAATGAGCCTGGATGGGCTGGTTGAATGTAAGTCATTATGGAACAATTGATAGTCCATAGCAGTTCAAGAAGAATCTCTCAGGTCTGTGCAAAACTGGTGACCAAGGTGATGGGTCTGAGGAAGAAAGTTTGGGTTTTAAAGTAAGGTGTGCTTTGGCAGAATAGGAGGGGAACAAAGAGGAGTCCTCCATGAGCTGCTGGAGAGGCCAGAACGCCATGCGTGGTCTGGAAAGACAGAACCATCTTGGCAGGTTAGCTGAAGGCAGGTTTAGGAGAGATGCCTTGGACTCCAGTGCTGCACTGCTGTGGGGAACAAGCCCCTCTTGAGATGACCATGTTGTAAGATCTGGACTCTGTTCATCTGAATTTAGGTGTAAATATGTGAATAAATCATATTTCTTAAAGCTACAACAGCCCTTGCTAAGCCTTGATTCTCAATGGAAACATGAGCTCCTGGAATGCTTTATACTGCTCTGCA
Source organism: Podarcis erhardii (assembly GCF_964252035.2). Lineage (NCBI taxonomy): Eukaryota > Metazoa > Chordata > Lepidosauria > Squamata > Lacertidae > Podarcis > Podarcis erhardii. Next base: position 39,304,919 of record NC_138497.1, read on the forward strand.
GAGGTTGGTATCCAACTTTTGCAACAACCACAATAATAATTCCAAATTTCACACACACACCTGTGTTTTACTAACATTTAAAGGTATAGTAGATCTGATTTCTGATCTCTGCAATCATCTCCAGTTCAGCCTCAGCTCATTTCAAAGACCTCCCTGTCCCTAAGACTGATGGTGTCTCTAGATGGAACTCTACTGATGGCTGCTAAAACATTTGTGTGCTGTCCCTTGTAATCCCAACAGATTGTGAGTCTAACATGTGGAACAGGAGTGTGGCAACTGTGATTAAAAGAGCAGACTCCATTTGAGGATCTCTCCCTCATTACAGTCGATCAGGTATATGAAGACGAGCAGCAAAGTCAGTCCTCAGGGAATGTGCAGGCAACCTTGGAACGGACAGCTCACAGAAGAACCCCGACCAAACCTAAGAGGAGGCGTGTAGTGGTGATAGGGGATTCCCTACTGAGGGGAACAGAAGCAGTGATCTGTGGGCCTGACAAGATGTCTCGGGAAGTGTGCTGTCTCCCCGGGGCTAAGATCCAAGATGCAACTGAACGACTGCAAGGAATCATAAAACCCACTGACAAATACCCCTTCCTCTTGGCTCATGTGGGAACCAATGACACTGCAAGCAATAGCCTCCAGAAGATCAAAAGAGACTATGAGGCTCTGGGCAGGAAATTGAAGCAATTAAATGCACAAATTGTCATCTCATCTGTCCTCCCAGTTGAACGACGTGGCCCTGGGAGAGAGGGAAAAATAGTGGAAGTGAACAGCTGGCTTCGCAAATGGTGTAAACAGGAACGGTTTGGATTCTTAGATTACGGACTGCAGTTTCTTGAAGATGGACTTCTGTCAAGCGATGGGCTGCACCTCACAACAGTTGGGAGGAATGCTTTTGCCAAAAATCTCAGAAACCTCATCAGGAGGGCTTTAAACTGACTAATGTGGGGGAGGGAGACAGTGCTCCTGAAGGTAGGAGTCTATCAATTGATGAAGATGATCATCCAAATGTCATAGACCAAATGGAGCAAACAGCACGCAGACCTAGTGGTGGTGTGCTGGTCCCGGGGGAAGGTACCGTGGGTGTAAGCAGAGTCCACACGAAGAGGGGCGCGGTCCAAGACGGGGAGCCGGGCGGGGAACAGATACGCTGGAACAGGAGGCCGAGTTGGGAACTGGAACACCGGATAGTCAGGAACAGGAGGCCAAGCAGGGATCAGGAACACAGGAAGGTCCAAAGCCAACAACGACGTTGCTCCCGCAACCTGGGGCCAGGCTGACTGGGCTTTTATCCTCTTCTAAGGCCGGGGGCGGTCCCGACCCCCAGGAGCCCCGCCTCCTCTGGCCTTAAGGCGAGCACTCCTCCTGGGGGCAACCAGTTCCCTTCGCCTCTCTGCCCTAAGCCTCTGCAGATCAGGAGAGGCCGAAGGGTTACTGGGCCCTGGAGGAGGCTCACCTGTGGCCACTGAGTCGTCAAGCCCCTCTGGGGCCAGAAGGGCTTCACCTGGGGCCAGCTCCTGATGCTCTGTCACAGGTGCAGGCTCTTCAGCATCTAGGCCTTGCCCCAGTTCAGCCGGCCCTGGAGGCGGGGACTCCTGTGCAGGCTGGGATTCCTCTGGTTCATCCTCAGAATCGGAATCCCAGGCCATCACAGGTGGGAGGAAAAAATCCTTAAATAAGAGACACGGGGGAATGATTAATGGACTTCAATGTCTGTACACTAATGTGCAAAGCATGGGAAATAAACAAGATGAGCTTGAGCTCTTGGTACAGCAAACTAAATATGACATAATAGGCATCACTGAAACCTGGTGGGATAAGTCCTACGATTGGAATGTAATAATGGAGGGATACAATCTATTTCAGAGAAACAGACAAGACAAGAAAAAAGGAGGAGTGGCGTTATATGTCAGGGATGTGTATACCTGTGAAGAGATCCAAGATTTAGAACCTCAAAGCCAAAGTGAGAGCATTTGGGTCAAAATTAAGGGAGAGATGAATAACAGGGACCTCATTGTGGGAGTTTACTATAGATCCCCAAGCCAAACGGAGGACATAGATGATCCCTTCCTGGAACAGATGGCCAAGCATGCAAAAGGAAGGGAGATAGTAGTAATGGGGGACTTCAATTACCCGGATAGAAGTGGAAGGATCAATAGGCGCGAGTGATCATGCTCTTCTGAAGTTTACTATACAGCGGAAAGGAGCAGCCAAGCATACTAGGACTCAATTTCTTGACTTTAAGAAAGCCGACTTCATAAAACTTAGGGAAGTGCTGGGTGAGATCCCATGGACAGTAATAGTAAAAGGAAAGGGAGTTCATGATGGCTGGGAGTTTGTTAAGAGGGAGATAGTAAAAGCACAACTTCAGGCAATACCAATGAGACGGAAACATGGAAGGTGCCTAAAGAAGCCAGGGTGGCTATCTAAAGAACTTTTAACTGAGTTAAGATTAAAAAAGGATGTGTACAAAAAATGGAAAAGGGGGGAAACCACCAAAGAGGAATTCAAACAAATAGCCAGCACGTGTAGACACAAAGTCAGAAAAGCTAAAGCACAGAATGAACTCAGGCTTGCTAGAGAGGTTAAAAGCAACAAAAAAGGCTTTTATGGGTATGTTCGTAGCAAAAGGAAGAACAAAGAAACAGTGGGGTCACTCAGAGGAGAAGATGGTGAAATGCAAACAGGAGACACAGAAAGGGCTGAACTCCTCAATGCCTTCTTTGCCTCAGTCTTCTCCGATAAAGAAAACAATGCCCGACCTGAAGAATTTGGAGCAAATGATTCAGCAGAGGAAACACAGCCCAGAATAACTAAGGAGATAGTACAAGAATACTTGGCTAGTTTAGATGTATTCAAGTCTCCAGGGCCAGATGAACTGCATCCAAGAGTATTAAAAGAACTGGCAGATGTGATCTCAGAACCACTGGCAGTCATCTTTGAGAATTCCTGGAGAATAGGCGAAGTCCCGGCAGACTGGAGGGGGGCAAATGTTGCCCCTATTTTCAAAAAGGGGAAAAGAGAGGACCCAAATAATTACCGCCCAGTCAGTCTGACATCAATACCAGGGAAGATTCTGGAGCAGATCATTAAGCAAACAGTCTGTGAGCACCTAGAAAGGAATACTGTGATCACCAATAGTCAGTATGGATTTCTGAAAAATAAGTCATGTCAGACTAACCTGATCTCGTTTTTTGACAGAATTACAAGCCTGGTAGATGAAGGGAATGCAGTGGATGTAGCCTACCTTGATTTCAGCAAGGCATTTGACAAGGTGCCCCATGATATTCTTGTAAAGAAGCTGGTAAAATGCAGTCTTGACTATGCTACCACTCAGTGGATTTGTAACTGGCTGACTGACCGAACCCAAAGGGTGCTCATCAATGGTTCCTCTTCATCCTGGAGAAGAGTGACTAGTGGGGTGCCACAGGGTTCTGTCTTGGGCCCGGTCTTATTCAACATCTTTATCAACGACTTGGATGATGGACTCAAGGGCATCCTGATCAAATTTGCAGATGACACCAAACTGGGAGGGGTGGCTAACACCCCAGAGGACAGGATCACACTTCAAAACGACCTTGACAGATTAGAGAACTGGGCCAAAAGAAACAAGATGAATTTTAACAGGGAGAAATGTAAAGTATTGCACTTGGGCAAAAAAAATGAGAGGCACAAATACAAGATGGGTGACACCTGGCTTGAGAGCAGTACATGTGAAAAGGATCTAGGAGTCTTGGTTGACCACAAACTTAACATGAGCCAACAGTGTGACGCGGCAGCTAAAAAAGCCAATGCAATTCTGGGCTGCATCAATAGGAGTATAGCATCTAGATCAAGGGAAGTAATAGTGCCACTGTATTCTGCTCTGGTCAGACCTCACCTGGAGTACTGTGTCCAGTTCTGGGCACCACAGTTCAAGAAGGACACTGACAAACTGGAACGTGTCCAGAGGAGGGCAACCATAATGGTCAAAGGCCTGGAAACGATGCCTTATGAGGAACGGCTAAGGGAGCTGGGCATGTTTAGCCTGGAGAAGAGGAGGTTAAGGGGTGATATGATAGCCATGTTCAAATATATAAAAGGATGTCACATAGAGGAGGGAGAAAGGTTGTTTTCTGCTGCTCCAGAGAAGCGGACACGGAGCAATGGATCCAAACTACAAGAAAGAAGATTCCACCTAAACATTAGGAAGAACTTCCTGACAGTAAGAGCTGTTCGACAGTGGAATTTGCTGCCAAGGAGTGTGGTGGAGTCTCCTCCTTTGGAGGTCTTTAAGCAGAGGCTTGACAACCATATGTCAGGAGTGCTCTGATGGTGTTTCCTGCTTGGCAGGGGGTTGGACTCGATGGCCCTTGTGGTCTCTTCCAACTCTATGATTCTAAAAACAGTAGATAAACTGTTGAAAAGCATAAAGAAATAGCCAGGCCTTTCACCACCTACTTTTGCTATTTTAATAGCACCCACAGTGGGGTGGAGAATTTCCTGGCCTGGTGCCAGACAGGAATAAGAACTAGGCTTTAAAAGCACCAATAACATTTTGTTTAAAATTGTAACTACTCCAGACGTTTGCTTCAGCACATCCAAGCTTTACAGTTGTTTCTTTCAGGGTTTGGCGTAGGCTTGAGAAGGTAGGGGAGGGCAAGTTGTCAGAAGAGATTAGTGTTTTCCTTTGCTCTGTCTTGCCCAAAGAAAATAATTGATGGGTATTTGAAGGATTAAGAAATCAACCCAATTTATTATAAAAAAACTCTCTGATCATATTAACATAACAGAATTGGGTTTGCTGAGCAGTGCTTAAGCTTTCAATGCTTAGATTACGCTGAGCTTTACTGGGGGAGAAAATTTTCCAAATCTAGTGATTTAATGCAAAACAGATTGTCACTCCTGTCCTATATATTTTATTTACCCCGGGCTACTGCTTTTCAAATATTAGCATCAAATATTTATCTGTTCAAGTTTCAAAAGGAAAGCAAAAATACATAGACAGATTGAATTAATAGGAAGAAGCTGAGCTTCTTGTTCCACCAAACAGGATCACTCTGGAGGACAATGATGTCTTGAACGCTAAGTGCCACAAATATATATATATTACTAATCAGCTTTTGGATGTCCACACAAAAGAAAACAGCCTGAAGAGCATATTTAGGTTGCAAGTCCCAGATCATGTTTATTTATAAAGCAATAAATATTCAAAGAAGCACAAATAAATTGCACGGGTGTGTGTAAACAAACTGTACAATAACTGAACCAAGTTCAGGAAGGATTACTGGGAAAAAAAGACTTCAAGAAGCATGTTGTCATCCTGAGTGGGAGATGAGTGGAGGGGGAGGGCAGGGAGATGCTTAGAAGCACTTGCGGTGGACAATTGATGGGCCAGCCTCATCATACTCCTGTTTGCTGATCCACATCTGCTGGAAAGTTGAAAGAGATGCTAAGATGGAACCACCTATCCAGACAGAGTACTTCCTCTCAGGAGGGGCAATGATCTAAAGAGAGGGAAAGAAGCAAGGTTCTCAGTTTCCAGACAATATAACTGCTTGCATCATTGTTTCTGCTGTCCCATAAGACATCGACACACAACATGCATACACATTTTCAGATTTGGGTAAAGTTGAAATTACTCTGATTTTCAGTTTGGAACATGAAAGATGTGCTCACCTTGATTTTCATGGTGCTGGGAGCCAAAGCGGTAATTTCTTTCTGCATACGATCTGCAATACCAGGGTACATGGTAGTGCCACCTGACAGTACGTTGTTTGCATACAGATCTTTACGTATGTCAATGTCACACTTCATGATGCTGTTGTAAGTAGTTTCATGAATACCAGCAGATTCCATGCCTTGGAAAGAAAAGAAAATGTGTAGTTGTTGAATGACGAAGGTAGAGGAGATTTTATGAAATACTGTTCATAAGCAGAAAGCTACAAAAGAGAACTGAAAATGCAAAAAGCCATTTTCTCATCAAGTATTTGCCATAAAATTGGGTAAAGTTTTTTTTAAAACCCTAATATCTGGGTTAATAAATAAGGTATGAAAGGAAAGGAGGCAGGTGGGATAGTTCTTAATAAAATAATAATAATAATAATAATAATAATAATAATAATAATAATAATAATAGTTCAGAATGTGGCATAATGCCAGTTATACCACAGAAATCTAGCTTGTTCAGAACTTCACAGGTGTCACTGTGTGACATTTGGCTATATATAGGGACTGTGGAAACACAATCACTGTGTTCACAGAAATGGTTGTTTATTGTGTTGCACTGATTCGTTTTTACATTTCTCGAGGCAACTTTAGCACACCAAAGCTTTAAAGCAATGTTCCAGGGAATGTTAAGGTTGTTTGCATGAACATAAAAAAAGTGCTGTATGAACCATTTTTGTGTCAGCATGTTAGATGGATATGCACAGCACATGTCCTCATAAATTTATACACAGCACAGTTTTTTTTAATGACTGGGCTAATTTGATTTGACATGATGCAATGTAAGACTGATAGCCCACATGGTGAGAACTTCAAGGCACAGTGGGTTATGCTAGCAATTGCATTTGAAAGTGGAGAAATGCAGAGCCTGTGTTTATGAAGGCGACAGATGATGAAGGTATGAGCAGGAGCTTAGCTGTGAGCATGGGGAGAAAATACATCAGAAGTAAGAATTTATGGGTTACGTTCCAATGTATTAGTTGACAGGTGGCTGCTTAAAGTGAACTGAAACTTGATCCTTAACAAAACGGCAGCTGACGGGCAGCTGCATTTAAACACACAAAACTTACACTATAAACACTTGCTGCATCCATCAGATTTATTTGGCAGAACAAGGGGAGATTACTATCTCAATCAAATCAAAGGTTGGTTTTAGGGAATAGGAATCTATCCTAGCCTTTCTGGAGCTTCAAGTTATCTTTGGAGCATTTACAGGGTGCAGTTCTCAGGCACTGCTCTAGTAGATCAATGGATCTTATGCGGAGTTGTCCCTACAAACTCTGTTGAAGTGCAAGGAGATAAAACCTCTACAACACGAGGTGCATCATGTCCTTTGTCTAAGGTATATACAGTACCGTAAACCCTCAGAACTATGGCTCAAATAAAACTCACAAATGCAGTCAGTCAAAACCACAATGCCAAGCTCCTAACACACAGTCTTTCCTCAAGCATATCACTTTCCTTTCTTTGAAACTCGTCACTTGGATGTTACTAACATACTGGATCTGGCATAATCTGGAGTGCCATTCTATATTTAATAAATCATTGTTGCTGCTGCTGCTGCTGCTGCTGGGCACTGGAAGGGTCAACAATAAATTAGCCGTGGATACAAGTTTCTGCAAGGCCAGAAGACCTGCTCTTTATTGCATTCAAGAAAAAAATATATTTGAGGAGCATTTATTGTGATTATATTCTTTTTTTGAACATCGCAATGTGATTGGCACAGGACAACCACTCTGGTCTTTAAAGTAAATGATGTTGTGCCTTTGACATTCATGCCTGCAACACAGGCACATCTAATAGTCCATGGCAATAGACATTTGGCACATAAAAGTAGGGAGCTAGTCAGATATGTAGATATTCCTAATGGATGTCTCCTCACCCTCCCCAACACCCCTAGTGTAATTAGTCATTTTGCTGATGGAGAGAAGCCTCACATGGCTGGATAATTTAATTAACTGAGAAGAATAACCAAGAGGATAAAGTTATTAGGCCTCAGACGCACATGTTTGTTGGACTAGATGCAGTAATTCTTCAGGATACACATGTCTCCTCCTCCCCCCCAAAAGAGCAAACTCAACAAATGAGGATTTTTGCTGTGTGGTGAGAACGTGTGCCAAAAAAAAGGAATGCAGCAGCAGCAGCTGATAGCCAGTTCCAATTCTACATTTACTCCTTTAGTGCCACAGTTTGCTAGACACTGTCTAAACAAAGCAGTCCATCTCCTTAGACTTTGTTAACACCTGCTAAACACAATAAAGCCCCCCTAAACTGGTCCTTGGTCATCAACAAGGCTCACAGTGGGGATGGGATGCCATTCCACACAGACATAACTATACGGTGGAGCCAATGTGGTGAAGTGGTTTTTGTCAAACTAGGACCTGGAAAACCAGGGTTCAAATCCACACTCAGTCATGAAAGCTCACTGGGTGACCCTTGGGCAAGTCATTGTCTCTCAGCCTAAACTACCACAAAGGGTTGTTTTGAGGATAAAATGGAGAAGGGCAAAACCATGTATACTGCCATCTTGATTGAGTACCTTGGAATAGGGGTGGACTTTGGTAATATGGTGCCCTGAGTAAGGTCAGAATTTGGCGCCCCCCACCCCAATACTACTTATTTTCACAATAATTCCTTTTGGTACAGAAATCCTCCTTTTAAGGAAGATACCATTTATTTCTTATGTAGAAGAGCAGGTCTATGGATAGTCAAGAGCAGGTGCCTATTATTTTTTGCGGCTATAAAGTATGTGTTGCATGTAACTTGTATATTATATACAGTGGTACCTCTGATTACAAACTTAATTCGTTCTGGAGGTCAGTTCTTAACCTGAAACCGTTCTTAACCTGAGGTGCCACTTTAACCTCCCACTGCCGTCGCGCTGCCGCCGCGCAATTTCTGCTCTTATCCTGAGGTAAAGTTCTTAACCTGAGGTACTACTTCCGGGTTAGCAGAGTCTGTAACCCGAAGTGTTTGTAACCCGAGGTAGCACAGTAGAGAGTGCACTAGTTGTTCTATAAGTGTGATATGCCATGTAATCAGTGAGATGCTTTCTTCCTTAACTGATCTTGTTGGGGGGGGGGAGTTTGTTACCAGAAGTTTTAGTTCTATGATTGAATCTGGCCTAACCATCCCACTACCTTCCCCACCCCCCAATCGCCACACACACTTCCTTCCGTCAGGCACTTGTCAGTAGTAATGATCCTGAAATTTGTGAGGGATTCTGTAACAAAGATGAGGTTTGCATGTGGCATGCTTCAGGACACTTACCAATGAAAGATGGTTGGAAGAGAGTTTCTGGGCAGCGGAAACGCTCGTTCCCAATTGTGATGACCTGGCCATCAGGCAACTCGTAGCTCTTCTCTAGAGAAGAGGAGGAGGCTGCAGTAGCCATTTCATTCTCAAAGTCCAGAGCAACGTAGCACAACTTCTCCTTAATGTCCCGGACAATCTCACGTTCAGCTGTAAAGGCAAAACCAGAAATTAATGGCAGAGAAGAGGAGATAAAGGCCAAGGAAAGGCAAGTGGGAACCAAGGCGAATGAAAATATATGGGGGAAAGAAACCATCCCTTTCTCTGAGACGTTCCCTGCACTCAAACAGGAGTATAGAGATCTGTCACATCCTGGAGGTGCCTACAGCATCACTCAATAAACTAGACGGGTTGAAGAATTGTAGGAGAAGCAGGATTTGCACAAAAGCAAAGTCTTGCAGGGTAAGAGGAGAAAATGGTAGTGGGTGTGGCCCATGTGGAATCTGGCAAGAAGCACAGCTCCAGTCAGGGGATTAAAATATTTTTTTAAAAAATCCATTTTATGTGACTTCGGCTATCATTGAATTTAATTCTTCTGAGTTGCTATTTTCAAGTCTTCTAAAAGTGGTATGTGTTAGTGTAGAATGTAGCAGAACTCATGTTTTAAAAGAAAGTTAAGCAGAATATTTTTGCATTAAATGTGCACATTTTATAATCAACATGTTTGGGGAGGGTTTTATAATAAGAGGAATTAGTTCACAGAAATACCTTTTAATTGTGGTGACAATGTAGGCAATGTATGTAGTTTCTTCAACATTTTGTTGCTGTGCTTGTGTGAATATATAGTCAAAAACTTCATGGACAGGCAGAAATATATATTAAAACAAACCTTTGCTCCCCCCCAATCCGCATTTCCAGGTGAGCCTGAATTGTGCTTACCAGTTGTCACAAAGGAATAACCACGTTCTGTTAGAATCTTCATGAGGTAGTCGGTCAGATCCCTGCCTGCCAGATCCAGGCGCATGATGGCATGAGGGAGAGCATAACCTTCATAGATTGGGACATTGTGCGTAACACCATCCCCAGAATCAAGGACAATACCTGTGAGATAGTAATGGCCAAGATCAGAGAAGCCTCTACGCAAACAAACCTATAGTGATGTTTTCAGGAGTGATGGGGCCTTTCAACAAGCAATTTAGCAGGTCAGAAGAATTTGTATGCAAATAAAGACTCAAGTGGTATAACAAAAATGACTGAGGAGGGAGAGCTTTCTTATTTCAAATAGTTCTCATCATCATTCCACAGACCATAATATCCAAGGCAAAGACTTCCTGAAATTCATCTTCAGCTTACCTTTTCTACCAGTAATGGTACTGTCTTTCATTACAACTATGGTAAGATATTTATTTTTTAATACTGAGAGTATTTACTACAGATTGTTTTCCCCCCAGCATGGCGTGCCCATGCTGTATTCACAAAATGGTGTAATTTATCCCACAAAGCTGCTATAACATATAAAGGGCCAATAGCACCTGATCATCATCCTTCATCTTGGCTAGACAATGACCAGGTGAGAAGGAATCACATGACTGGCCTGCCTATATGGTAGGAGAGCCTTCTCTGAAGTGGTAACCCCTTTATGGAATCATCTTCCCTTCTTTGTGTTTGTTTTGGCACCCGCTGAAGACCTTTCTGTTCACCCAGGCCAGGCTTTTTAAATAACTTAATCTGGGGCTGAGTCTCTGTTTCTTAAAATCTGTTTTTAATTTTGGGAGTTTTGTTGTACTTATGTTGTTTGTTGTTGTTTTCCTTTTCAATGGCTTTATGTTTTATTTTGCATTTCAGTTGGCATTTTTTACTTGCATATTGTGAGCCATACAGATAATTTCATATTATGGGGTGACATTCAAATAAATTAGAGAAATCATAAAAAAAAAATGGGAAGGCGCCAACTGCAGGAAAAGAAGGGAGGAACTTCCCAGGTGCTCCTAAATATGTTTATTGGGCCCTTTGGTCTCCAGCTTGGTTGGTCTCCAAGATGGCGCCAGGCCCTATAGGATTTGGAATACATATACTGATGCCATAATGTTTACAGCGCTAAACCAGTGGGCTATTACCATGCCTGCAAAGGAAGAAAAAGTTGGGGGGCTCTAATGTGCAATAGAGACTGAGCATTATTGTAGGAACTACAGCTTTTTGAAAATCTAGCTCAGGGTTGGGGAAGCTATGGCAACTCCAGATGTTGCTGCAGTTACAACTCCCATCATCCCTGATTACTGCCTGGTGTTGGTTGGGGCTGATCCTAGTTGTGCTCCAACTTCTGTGGAGTCGCTTGTTCCCCATCCCTGATCCAAATTTAATGCAGAATACAAGGAGGGAGTGAACTTGGTTGACTTAGGTGTAGAGAGACTGCTAAGCCAAACAACCAGTTGCTTTTTACCTGTAGTACGTCCAGAAGCATAAAGGGATAGAACAGCTTGGATGGCCACATACATGGCAGGCACATTGAAGGTCTCAAACATGATTTGGGTCATCTTTTCACGGTTGGCCTTGGGGTTCAGAGGAGCCTCGGTGAGCAGGGTGGGATGTTCTTCAGGGGCAACACGCAGCTCATTATAGAAAGTATGGTGCCAGATTTTTTCCATGTCATCCCAGTTAGTGATAATGCCATGTTCAATGGGATATTTCAAGGTCAAGATACCCCTCTTGCTCTGAGCTTCATCACCCACATAGGAGTCTTTCTGGCCCATACCAACCATGACACCCTAGAGGGCAGGAGAGACAAGAAAACAATACCAGGCATTGTGAGACAGTGTAGCATAAAGGACAAAATGATTGACTTCAGTGTGAGACAAGCAGAGGAAACTTGATGAAAGATGTTGTCAACAATTCATCATTTATTTCATGTTATTAAAAGGTCATTTTCTTCTTTCACTTGGTTATGAAACAGGTATAAAATGTGGGTGAATGAAAGCTAATATGTAAAATGTATTTAGGGTGCATTTGCATCACCTGTCATTTAGTAGTAGTTTACTAGTTTGTTCCAGGACTAACTGCCATAGTAAAAAACAACAACTTCTCTAGTCTCCTCACTGGCAGCACAACATGGACATTACTCCTGTACAATATTTCCACGTACTTCCCAAGATAAAGTAATTGATAGTTGGTTACTGTTGAAGTAAACTACTGTACTGCTGTTTGGCAAATGCAGCCTCAGAAATTTAAGGAACAGTGTTAAAGCATTTTGAAGTTATACTGATGGCATGCTTCAAGTTCTTTCACTTGAACCGGATAGTTGGGTCTGGGTCATGCCTGTTTTTCATTGCATCCATGAACCTGAATGGGCCAACATAGTTCAACACATCACATTTATTAGCAAATACATCCAATGTTATGTTACAGAAATCATGCCAAGTTAAAATTTAACCTTTCTATGGTTATGGGGAAAGTGGGTTTTTTAAGACTTTTACAAAATTTGCAGATCAAGGGTAGCCCTTCAGAGGATGATGGACTACAACTCCCATCATCCCCATTCAGCATGGCCAGTAGCCAGGGATGATGGGATCTGTAGTTCAACAACGTTGGGTGAGTATGGAATAAGGATTGGCACTGCTACTACTTATTTGAGGAGACCCAAAAGTCATGTATTTATCATAGGTATGAGTTTGTTGCCAATCAACATACAAAACTTTAAAACTATTTTTCAACGGAAAGTGAATAAGAGAAAGTAACAGCCTGGGAGGTAACGCAAAAAGGAAAGTAAGCAAAGGAATAAGATACAAGTGAGAAGTAAATACAGGATAGAAAAGGAGAGAAATGGAGCAGAGGATTAAAAGCAAAAGAAGCAATAGAATGGAAGTTTAAGGGGCCATGGAGTAGTAAGAGGACTTGGACATTATTGTTCAAGTCTCTGGGTGATATGGAAAAAGTCACTATTTCTGATTGTAGTCCATCTCACAAGTCTGTTGTGAGATATGGAATAACCCCATTGACATTGACCTAAATTCCTTGGAAGGTGATTGGAATGCAAGTGAGGAAAATAGGATTATAGAAGCAGGGCATGCAAAGTTGCTTTGCAGCTGCAAACTACTGGGAGAGAAGGTTACTATTAATGAGCATTTATATAAGGTGCCAACTGTACATTGTAGGTCCTGCAACATGCGGCACTGTGGAAGTGGCATTGTGCCAGGCGGGAAGGTTTAGTTATGCACAGCAGGAACGGGGAAGACCGATTTATATTAGTTTTCAAATCACTTCCAGTTTAAAAAGTTGGAACTCGCCAATGGGGAAGAGGAATAGAAGATCAAAGCAAAAGGGGGGGGGCAAGGAATTGAAGTGTTACTAGCAAGTAAATGAAGACGGAGCGGGGATTGGAATGTCAAAAACTGGAACATGAATTCAATCAATCTATTGCGGTCAATGACCAAGTACTGTAGAAAACGAGTTTGAGGAGCGTTGTGTCTCTTTATGCCCAATGCTACAAGTTTATGATTTGTGGGAGGCACACAAACTGATCAGCCAAACAGATAAAGAAGAGAAAAGTTTGCAGCAAGGGGAGGGGGAGATTCACTGCAGCAGGCTGAAGAAGAGAAAGTTAGAGAAGAGAGGATTGCTGAGGGAGAGGAAAATCTGGAGAGGGAAAGATCGGAGTATACAGTGGAGCTAGGACGGGTTTTAAAGGGAAAGGGAAAAAGGACGCGTGTTCGCGTACACTGCACTTGTATGCATTAGTTTGACAGTCCCCCGGGCTAGTCAAAGGAAAAGACTGGTCTCTCCTTGTTCTTGGGTGTCGTCGGGGGTGGAAAGTTTACCTGGTGCCTGGGGCGGCCGACGATGGAAGGGAAGACGGCGCGAGGGGCATCGTCTCCGGCGAAGCCTGCCTTGACCAAGCCCGATCCATTGTCGCACACTAGGGCGGTGGTCTCCTCGTCGTCACACATCTCGGGAAGGAATCAGGGAGCTGAAAGACACAAGATCGGCAAGTAGGGCGCGTCGTCGGGGCCGGGGGGCAGACCAAAAGCGGCGGCAGCGCTAAGCAGAGAGCCCCCGAGGCTGGGTCACTTCGCCCCTCCCGATCTCAAAAGACCCTTCACGTCTAAGCACGAAGAGACAAAACAAACAACAACAAAACTCCAGCCAACCGAAAGTTCCCCGCTCGGGCCGGTTCCAGGCTCCAGGCAACGGGCTCCCTTCCCCACATGCCACCCATGATATTCCTTGGCTGCGCTCCTCTAATTCATCCGGCGGGGCTCCAGTTACAACAGGTCAGAATGCCTTCGCGCCACGGGAGACACGACTGTAGTTGGCGCGGTCTACACATTGCTTAAGCAGGTGTCGTGTTTGGATCGCTTTAGGGAGTTAGCCTCTCTCGAATTCAACACCGCCCGCCTCAAGCAATTTGTGGATCGCAGCGCTCTCCTATTTTCTTGTATTGACCTGTCTCCAAACTCGGGACCCTCATATTTTTGACTGAACGCAAATTTGGAATCCCCGTAAGGGTTTTTTTTGGGGGGGGTGTGTCAGTACTTTCAAAAGTCGTTATTTCTTGGGATTCCCCTCCCCGCAACTGTAAAAGTGGGGAGGGTGAAATGTAAAGTTAGAAATAGCGCTAATGTGGCGGCTAAGAAAGCAAACACATTTCTTTGTTCTGTCTCGGGCAGCGTGCTGCAAGCAAAACAAAACCATTTTCCGAGGGAGACCAAATAGCTCAATCCAACACAGTTAACTTTGAGGGTAGTTGAGCTTAAACCTGTTACTCTCTAGCCATCTCTTCCGTGCGCGCAAGCCGCGCAGCGCACCCCAAAGGCGATCCACAATCCGGATGGGAAGAGTAAATTTAAACCGCTCTTGCCTGGCGCTTCATTGGCTGAAACAGCGCGATCCTAACCGTAAGTAAGTCCTATTGAATGGGGCTTACCCCCAGGTAAAGCGGGGCTAGGATCGCAGCGCGAGGCTGCAAGTGCGCACAGCCCCATCGAACAAAGTGTGACTTGTTTCCAAAGGTAGATCTGTGCGCAGGGTTGCGCAGCGGATCCAATTCAATGCTTCGTAGCCCACCCAACCTCTCTGGATCGCACAGTCGCGCAAACACACGTCCCGTCGAAGGCAACCGAGGTGCTTGGCAGGGAGGCTGCCCTGAGGATGCCAAGCGCGGCTCCTGCCTTGCCGCATCCAGGCTTAGACGGCCGGGCTTGGTCAGCTGCGCTACTCACCAGCTCAACACTTAAAACTGCGCGGGGGTCCTGAGCACCAGGCTGGGTCCCGACTCGCAGGGAGCGCCACCCATTTATACTCGGCGGAGTGGCGGTGTCACTCTCCGGCTCCTGAGGGACCGGCCAGGCACCTTGTCCTTATTTGGTCGCCTTCACGCCATTGAGGAGCAGCGAGGCCATTAATGGAGTAGGGAAGGCAAAAGTCACAGCCCGGGCGAAACACTCGGGGCCCCACAGCCCATGTAAGGTAAGCCGAGGGGGTTTGTAGTCCAGCTGCTAAGGGGGATGGCCAAATAGGGAACCCTTTTGAAGGGGAAGGGGGCGAATCTGTGTGTATGTGGGTGGGTGGGCGTGGGGGGAGAGACTCATGCCAACCCACTTCTGGAGGCAAGTTAAAACACATATGCCTCCTCAATGAATGGAAATGGCTTTCTCCATCTCGGTGTGCTTAAAGAATCTCAAAGCTGTGGAAAGATCAATGAATTAAGCTCTCGCTGCCACAGTGTCTGGCATGTGTCACTGCAGAGGGTGGGGGTGTCGGCAACTAGACAGGGGAGGGAGAAGCTTTCAAAGGGCAGGGATGGATTCCTTCAGCAAGATGCGAGGAGCTTCCCCTCCCCCAGCCCAGGCCCCATTGCCTTCTGTGTGGGTTCCGACACCACACATCATCTCTCCCCCCCCACACCCCGATATTTGTCCCCACTGCACAACCCCACCCCATAAGGGGTTGTTAATCTATAACATTCCTTAAGCAGAAAGTAGGTTTCACCAAAATCAATTTCTGCACTTGGGGTGATCAGCCGGCGAGAGAATGTTTCAAACTGTCTATTGGACTGTTTGCACTGTTTTCAGAATGCTTTGGGAAAAGTTTTATTATTTATGTTTTTGCTGCCTTGCGTTCCTTTGTAAGGAAGGGTGGGGTAGAAATTGAATTCATACCTATAAGGAATGAATAAGTGGGTTCTGCAGCTGAATGTTTTCAGCATTTCCATTTCTCTGAGATCATTCCTTTCCATTCCCACTCTACTTTCGGTCATTGTCCCCAGCCAGCCCCCAAACAGCCCACCAGTACCCCATGCAGGGCTGTCTTAAGCATATGCAGCGCCAGGGTGCAAAGATCTGCCCAGTGCCTCCCCCCCAGGTTGCCCAGTCCTAGGCGCGCAAGAGCATGGAGTTGGCCGGCCACCTCAGCGTCTCGCTGGCTCAGTTGCCCCTGAATTAGCGGCGCAGAGCTGCCCACAGCAGAAGAGCATGCCGCGGCACTCCAACCGACGGATGGGCTCTTCCCCGGACTTAACTCTTGGGCCTCGGACTCTCGGCCTGGTGCCCCTGAGAGACCAGCGCCCAGGTGCCCCACACCCCTAGAGCCTATGGGTAAGACAGCCCTGACCACATGGCCACTGAGCAAGGTTTGTTCCCATTGGGCTGTTGTCAGGGTTCCCTCTCCCTTTGGGTTCCCCCCCCAAAAAGCACTTTTATTTGTACATTTGCAAACTTTGGGGGTTCCCCCAGCCCTGCTAGCTACATAAGGAATGGCCCTCACATCCTGAACATTTGAAACATTTTGACCCATTAACAAAATGTTAAATAAGTGCAATTGAGTATTTTATTTTGATTTTGTATTGTAAACTGTCCTGTGATCCTTGGATGAAGGGTGGTATAGAAATTCTATGAATAAAAAAGTAAATAAAAAGTGATGAATCACAAGTGGCTGAAATGCAGGTGAGTTATTTCCACGACCATCTGTGTTCCATTGCTATTAAATATTTTCATGTCAGTGCGACATTTCACCTCATGGTGCTGGGCATTCCTGGAATTGTGGCAATGACCCACCCAGTGAAGGGATTTTATGACATCATGCAGTGGCCATTAGAGCCAATGGTAAGTACATATTTGAGAGCTGATGTAGAGCCATGGCTTTTTAGTGCATGGTTCATGGGTTGAAAAGCCCCTGCTTGAAACTTTAGGTCAGCCACAGATCCAGAGGCTGGCTATGTGCAAACTAAGATGTCTCAGATCCAGGTCTGTAATAGGGGAGTGATCATCATATCGCTTTACCTTGTTATAAAGTTGATGAGGATGATGATTCGGGTGGTTAATGGAGTAAAAGGCTTCATTGGCTTCTTATCTAGACCAATTTCCTATTCAGCGATCACATCCATACAGGAAGCTGCATGTAGTTTGTCAAAGGGGACAAATGAAGGCATGAATTGATAAGGTTAATTGAAAGTTTTGTCATGCCAGAGCAGAGTTCCATACAGGAAATTCCGTCTTATGTGCAGCAGCTCTTGGAGTTAAGAAGTCCATAATCTAAGCAACAAGCTCATTCATCATAACTTCGCAATGTGTACAAGGAATTCATGAGGAAGGAAGAACAGAACTGTTTCACCAGCTTGGTCCACAATGTCATGCGCTCCTTGGCGTTGCCTCTGACCTTCATGTACAGAGTGAAAGATCTGAAAAGTGGTGTGGACGTAGGTGATTTTTTCCAGACCTGTGAAAAGGTCATCAGGGTGGCATATGATGTCAGAGGTGGTGCCAGTAGCATGGCCAGAGTCCCCTCTTATCCATCTGCTTATTATGCACACAGAGAGAAGGTCTCATAATGTATTTGGACTGTGAGTCCCTTGGGGACAGAAGTGTCCACATTTGGAGAAACTGCTGTAAGCTGCTCTGAACCCAGGGGACAGAACAGGAGATACATCTAATAAATTTTTAAAAATGTATTGCTAGATTTCAGAAATTTACACAGGACATTTTCAACAGTACCATCCACATCAAATAACCTTTCATGGGGTTCTTTTAGAAAGAAAGAAAGAAAGAAAGAAAGAAAGAAAGAAAGAAAGAAAGAAAGAAGGAAAGAAAGAAACTGTGTTTTGGAATTCATCAATTTCTTTCTTTTTCCTCTTTCTTTCATAGCCAGCTCTTATGCAGTAACAGCAGGTGCGCAGACTGATTACTGAGACTGTCATGAAAAAGTACCTAACTAAGAGAGAAAGCAGCATATGTTTCTGACACAGAGTGCACTAGAAGTGTCTTTAAGCTTTGATAAACATGGGAAGAAAAATGCTTGCCTCCTGTAATTTGGCAAATAGGCAAGATGTGTGTGGCGGGGGCATGTTTCTGATGGATTGCATTAGCACATGTTCATTTAACCTTCCAGTTTTTGTCCTTTTTTGTGCACGTTTGATTGTTACTGCATAGTAATGCACACAAGGAAGATGAAACAGCTTGAACCACAAACAAACAAACAAACAAACCAAAAAGCGAGCTCTGGTATTAATGAAATGTGGCAGTTGCTTCCCTGCTCAGTTGTTGAAACATCTAGATTCATAATTTGCTCCAGCGGTGGAATCTCAAAGATTCATCCCAACAATTTAAGGATATTTTGTTGTTCTTTAGTTAAAAATAGAAAGACCGGAGAGGCAGTTGTTGAGTGGGCTTCGCTTGGTATGCAATGGCCCAGATTGTCAATGTGTATCCTAGAGGAACTTCATTATATGGCAGAGTACAATGTCCTTTGGGAACTCAGACTTTAAATTATCCAGACATGTGCATGTCTATGTGAGATATTTGGAAAGCAAGCATCAGGAAGGGGGAGAGGAGGACTCTGCTAGCTACTTCTAATTAAAGGTGTATGCCACAATGCACTTGTATTTTGCTGTTTTATCAGCATTTCCTACACAAAAATCTTATGTACACAACACACCAGATGTTGTGGTATGTGCTGTCATAAAAGAAATTACAAAACTTGCACCTTTTTCAGATTATTTTCTCTGAAATACAATCTTACTTAACAACATTGTTTTTGGGGTATTGTAACCAAATAGAGGAATTAGGTGTTTTTTGACCTTATAACAGATGAAACACTGAGTGTGTAAATAGTCAATGAGGAATTTAGCTCAGGATGCTAATCCTCCTTTGGTTTTCTCCTCAGCCTATCCTCAGTGTTGGAGCTAATAACAATTTGCAAAGTATTAGAGAAGTTGTAACAAAAACCCAAGCACACTGGCTCCTCCTCAAAACAGAATTGTATGGAGAAATGTTTTCAGTCTCTAGAAATATATAGATACCAAACTTCCTCTCACCCCAAGAGAATATAAGCAATGGAGCCTTTCCACAGCACACAAAGGCATTTCTGTGGGTGTGTTATGGATGGAGATGGTGAATTTGAACTTCTAAAGCCATCACAGTGTATAGCTTTGAATCTGACAAATCAGTGAGTTTTAGTCTGTCCACGCTTAATTTGCTTTACTGAAAGGACAGCAGAAATCAAAACTATCCATTTATTACCTTCAAAACCTTGGAAGTATCCACTTATTGAAACATTCATTATAAAAGCTCTGTGGAGTAGAATGGTAAGTTAATGTGTGTAAATAAAAAAATGGCATCTGCCCCATTACAGCCTTTCCCAAAGGATCCAAATAAAACTCATTCCTATGGCCAAAATCCTACTGCTTCCTGCCTTAAAGTGATGTTACAGTGGCTGGTGAACAGGAAACAAACAAACAAAAACATTACTTGAGAGTTATATAATGTTGGGATCAAAAAGACACTGGAAGAGTCAGGTTTTTCAACTATGTTGTTGCATAGTTCCTCTCACACAACAGGGCTTTCCCCCCTTTCCTCTCCTTACCACGCCCAGGCCCCCCCCTAAATTTGCTCTGGAGGGTTGGGAAAAACCCAGAAAATGTTTAGGGTGCACGCAAGGGGAGGAGAAAGTCCTGTCATGCAAGCAGATATTGTTCCCCTCGATCATACCCCATTTAGTGCTACGTTGAATTCCACCCTTTGTTTTCAAAAATACCAGATCAGCTCTTGCCAATTCAGCACAGAAGAAGTTAACCTGATCATAAGGAGGTGAATGATTAGAGATTGGAATGGCCTGGATTCATCTCCCAAAAGAGCTGCTAGGCATTTGTAACTAAAGTGTACAACTAATGTACAGCTTCCCTTCTTCCTGTGAGTTCTGAAGTGACAGATATCCACAAAGACAGCTGTTTTATTTATGGAGCCATAGGGCCTCAGGTGCTACCAGAAGCAAATCTTCTGTTCCATGGGAAATGCGGAAAAGCTGACGGCATACATATTCAAACCAACTGCTTTGACATGTCTGTATTCAAGAGTACATGATGAGGTCAGGGGGTTTTGTCTACAAGGGACACTTTGGGGCATTTCCACTTGGATATCAGTATGAGAGTGTTGTATTGTCCATATTGGATAAAGCAGCCACATGTCGTGTCCAAAAGTTCTCCAGTGCCTAACAAATCCACCCCCCTTTTCCTGACACCTCCTACATGTTGAGGCCCCATAGCTCTGCATTAGTTCAGTTAATCACCTGGCAAAGATAGCATTTCTAAGAAAGCTATCTTGGGGATTCTGACTTTCAACTTCCTACCTAGCCACCTAAATTTTGTTTCCAGGACTGTATATCTAAATTACCCTGCCCTGTCATTCTAATGTGCACCATGACTGTTGACTACTGCTTGGCCTACCTTGATAGAGCATGGCATCTTGAACCTTCACATCAAGCAGGCAAGTCAGCAATGCAGTTTACATCCCCCTATCTCACATAAAGCTATTTGCCACCCCGGGCTCCTTTCTGAAAAATGGAGGGGTGTAAATTAAATTAATAATGAATAGATGTAAATAAATTGATTCTTCTAATGATCAAATCACTCACTTCCAGGAGCCCCTAAATCTCCACCTACCCACCCTCAGAAGCCTATTCTCAGCATGAGACTCACTGTCCCTTATAAGGGATTATTCCCCTCTTCTTTAGAGCGACACTCTCCTTCTATGAGACATTAGATGTCATCTTGTCCTCTTGGGAGCAGGGTTCCCAGAGGTGCCCTCCACAAACCTCTCTCATCTTCTCCAGATCAGCTACCTTGACTAAGAGTTAGGAGTTCACTGCACTACTGCAAGACACCCACAACTTCTATCTAAATAAATTTCTTGTTAGACAAACTTCAAAGAGACACCACATCTGGCTTGGATTTTTCCTGCCTCTAGTTCTCATCCTTGCCATCTGGGACATTATTTCAAGACTGAGGGCAGAGTAAAGACTCACAGCATGATTCAAAAGGACCTACTCTCATGTATAAATAAGATCAAATAGGAGGAAATGGTGTATTTTAAGATGATTTGTTGTTATGGCAGGGATGGCGAATCTGTGATCCTCCAGATGTTGCTGGACTACAACTCCCTTCTTCTCTGACCATTGGCTACACTGGCTGGGGCTGAAGGCTGTTGAAGTCCAATAACACCTGGATGGGCAACAGATTGCCAATGCTTGACCCATGGTCTGGAACACAGGGATGTCTCTCTAGCTGAAATGGTCCCCCTATAAAATATAGGAATGCACAGATTCTTCTAGATACTGGCATAATCTCTAGCCCAGTTCAGGCATTTCCCCTCGCATGATTACAAGCTTCCAGGGATCTAAGAGCCTTAGTTAAGACTCCTGCATTGCAGGGGGTTGGACTACATGGGCGTCGAGGTCCCTTCCAGCTCTACAATTCTATGATTCTATGAGCTTTTGTGCTTAAAGCAAACTCTCCACTGCAGGTGCTATCCTTAAAAGCCATGGAGAGGTGTACTGATCGGGCACGAATGATGCACCTGAGAGGCATCAGGAAATGTGTTTGCATCATGCATTTGTAATCGTGTGAGTTGGATTGGCAAAATAGGGCTTTCCAGTCCCCATAATTGGGGACTTGTACAATTTAGGGACATTGAATTTTCAGGATTTGGACCAACATTTACCCTTGTCTCTAAATTACTAAAAGGGACTCAAGCCCAATAGAATTGGCTAATTGCAACACCAACAACCAGTAAACAACCACTTCACAGCCGGCATGTGTGCTTGTGAAGACCTTTCAGGGTAGGGTCCTAGTTTTTAAGTTATACTGGTTAGTATATTTACATGCCAAAAGCTAAAAGGATGGGTCAGGTAAAAATATCATAACGCCACTTTTATAATGAATTAAGTACTTTTTAATGTGAATGGTCAAAAGAAGAGATACAGGTGGACTGTTAGTGCTAAATACATATAAAAGATGCTTGTGAAAGAATGGAATGCTAAAGTGCTGTGAGATCTTTTCTTCAAATGATGGGCTTGCCAGTTCTGATGTTCTGAGCACACTCTCTTCCCAAATTTACTGCTTGCAGCAAAGATCCAGTGGCATCATCAAATCCTAACAGGGTAACCATTGGTGATGCAAATCCATAAAGGGCTGCCAGAGCCACACTCAGGGGCCAAGCAAAACAAACCAACACAGCCAACCAGATGATACTCCACAGAAGACAGCAGTAGTGAGTTGTGGGTGGTGGTGCTGGGCTGGCATAATAAAGAAACAAAAAGATTTCAGTCAGAAGCATTTTAAAATACATTTCTACACTGAAATCATGTAGCATTTTTTTTCTTTTTTCTTAAAATGCTCCAGCAATGAAGTTTTTCTCAGGGTCCACACAATACCCACCCCTATCAAAATGCCATCCCATATTTCCTTCCCATTTAATATGGGTTTACTATTTCCCAGGGATGGACAAATGTGTCAATCTCAGTGTCTCCTTTTTCTAGTTTTGAGTTCAGTTCTCCACATTTCTATGTCAGCTGGCAAATTATTTTTCTTCATTAAAAGTCCTCATTAATTTTTTTCACAATTTTAGTTCAAATTCTTCCTGCTATGCACATTTTTGTGTGCAATTTTTCCTGATATATATGTTTTTGCGACCAATTTCCCAAAATATAATGCATTTTTGAATGCCACTTTCAAAAATATGTGCATTTCTATACACACTGTCCCTAATATAACATTTGTATAGACATTATTTGGTTGAAGAACTGCACCCCCAAATTCAGACAACTGCAAACTTCGAGGGGTAATTGTGTTTTGGTTTGCTTATTGCTTTAGGAAGTACAAATTAGGAAGCTCTGTATTAAAATGTAAACTAAATCTAATTTCTTCCCCACCCCTGCCACTTAAACATGTTTCACTAGTTGGCATGAAAATGGCAGGTTCTCTTCTTGTGTTTCTCACTTCCTGGATTTTCTGCAGAAATGGTAAATCTGGATTAAATGGGAAAATAATGTAGGATGGCATTTTGATGATGACAGTGTCACATGGACACTGCACAAAGCTTGCATCCACAAGCAGCACCAAACCTACCAGAATCTGCCATGTGGAAATGCTCAATGTCTCCAACAGAAGCTGGTTCTACAAAAAGATATCAACCCTCCCCTTTTACCAGTGTGGAGCCAAATCTATTACCAGTGTGGAGCCAAATCTTGTTGCTTTTGGCACAGTCCACACAATACTATAATGTATTGTAAAATATGTCCTCTTATGCACACACTAAAATCCACTTTGGTATTGATCAATTTTTTTTTAATAAATAATATTTATTAAGATATTAAAGGTTACAGAAAGAAAAAGTAAAAATACCACATTAAACAAAAACAAAACAACACATCACAATATAAAAAAACAGAAAAATAAAACCCATTAAACAAAAACAAAAACGCAAAAAAAAAACATCAGATCTCCTCATTACTAATCTTTCATTAGCTTATTTCCTTGACCTCCTCACACCTCCCTTTTTTGTATTCTAGGTCAATTATCCGTTTCAGTAAATCCTTTCCCTCTTTTAAAATTTTTGTCCTGTAAATTGTCTTAATATAATGTACCTTTACTTTTCCTCCTTTCACCAATTAACAGTCAGTTATTCCCAAATCCTTTATATCATTCCTGCTAAAATCATATAATATTATTGCAACATCCTTCTAACAGTTATTAATTTTACAATGTTTCTGTAAATAGTCTTTAAATTTCCTCCAATCTTCCTCCACCGACTCTTCTCCCTGGTCTCGGATTCTGCCAGTCATCTCCGCCAGTTCCATGTAGTCCATCACCTTCATCTGCCATTCTTCCCGGGTGGGTAAATCTTGTGTCTTCCAGTACTTTGCAATAAGTATTCTTGCTGCTGTTGTAGCATACATAAAGAAAGTTCTGTCCTTCTTTGGCACCAATTGGCCGACCTTGCCCAGGAGAAAGGCCTCTGGTTTCTTCAGAAAGGTATATTTAAATACCTTTTTCATTTCATTATAGATCATCTCCCAGAAGGTCTTAATCCTTGGGCACGTCCACCAGAGGTGAAAGAATGTACCTTCGGTCTCTTTACATTTCCAACATTTATTATCGGGCAGATGATAGATTTTTGCAAGCTTGACTGGTGTCATGTACCACCTGTATATCATTTTCATTATATTCTCTCTTAAGGCATTGCATGCCATGAATTTCATATCTGTGGTCCATAACTGTTCCCAGTCAGCCATCATAATATTATGTCCAACGTCTTGTGCCCATTTAATCATAACAGATTTCACCGTTTCATCCTGAGTATTCCATTTCAACAGCAAGTTATACATTCTTGACACTTTGGTATTGATCAATTAAAGCATCAATAAGCAAATTGCCCATCTCAACTGATGATGTCTTTGCAAGAGTTTAAGTTGCAGTGGTTAGATCATTTATCTAGTGGCGATGGCTAAAATGGCGGATAGGTAAAAATATCATGAAACCAATTTTATAGTGAAATAAGAACTTTTTAATATAGATGGTTGAAAAAGATGAATTACAGATCAGCACTCGTGATAAGATACAGGTAAAGGGAAGGGACACCTAATGCTGCGAGATCTTTTCTTCAAGC
This sequence comes from Podarcis erhardii, assembly GCF_964252035.2. Classification (NCBI taxonomy): domain Eukaryota; kingdom Metazoa; phylum Chordata; class Lepidosauria; order Squamata; family Lacertidae; genus Podarcis; species Podarcis erhardii. The sequence continues at coordinate 39,329,803 of NC_138497.1, forward strand.
AATAGGCCTGCCCATTCTGACGTTCTGAGCACACTCTCGTCCCACATGTACTGCTTGTAGCAGAGACTCACTGATATCATCAAGTCCTATTAGGGTAATCATGGGTGATACAAATCCATAAAGGGCTGCCATAGCCACACTCAAGGGCCAAGCAAAAGCCACCAGCACCACCAACCAGATGATACTCCACAGAAGGCAGCAGCAGTCCATTCTACCAGCTGGCGGCTGTGGGGTGCTGACACAATAAAGAAACAAAAAGATTTCAGTTTGAAGCATTTTAAAGTACATTTCTACTGTGATTTCACATGGGGGGGGGACAAATTTTCCAGCCAAGAATACGCAAACATATTATCAAGCAGATGAACTGCTTTTCCAGCAGATTCAGACGATTCAAAGCTAGGATTCCTTTTGTAGTCTGCAATAATCTGATTTAAAGCGACTTCTTGATAGATCATCAGTGTTTTGCCTCCATGAATTCCAACTGACTTGTCCCTCCCTCCATGTTTTATTTTAATTATATTTCCATCCAACATTTCTTCCTATGATTTTTCCTTCCTTCCATATTACCCTCAGAACAATCCTGTGAGAACAGTTAGGCTGAGACAAAGTAGTCATCATTGCCATGTGATCTTCATAGCTGAGTGGAAATGTGAAGCCCCAGCCTCAGCAAACCTTCTCTGATACTCTAACCACTGCATCACACAGGTATATGTGAAATATACGGGCTAGGAAGAGGACTAGCAGCATTCACTTGACACAAGTGGTAAACTGTGTTTGGGCCGAGGTGTCTTCCCAACTCTTATCATACTTCCTGGGCTGCCTCAGGTAAAGTTCAGTTCTGCATTGCCAAGGCAACCAGGGGCTGCACTCGGCTGTCGCACTAGCTCCTTCCCATCTCTGTTTCTTGGTGGCTCCATCTTCTTCCGGATCAGGGCACCTGTCCCATTTGGCAACTCAAGGGTCAAGAAAAAGTTTAAAGAGCCTCTGTAAGGCCATGCCCTGGACACATTATCTAGGAATGCCACCAAGCTGAATGTAGCTCAGGGTTGCAGAATGTCTACTTATAAGGGTCAGTTCTGGCAGAGACTCTGACAAGCTTCAGAGTTTGGCTCGTGACAATAAAGGGGCTGTGCAATGGATTGTCTCCATAAAAAAAGATGAGCCTAGATTGTTCCTTTTCCATTTTAAGGAGGGCATAATCCAGCAACATCAGGGAAGACCCCACATTCAGATAACGATGTTCACTTGTCTACTGCTCCTTGAAGTGAATAGGGTCCTACCATGTGGGCAGGGTAAGGTGCGGAGAGGAGTCTGGCTAAGGGTGCAATATCATTACTAAGGTGGGGGGGGGGATAAATTGATTATTATGCTTGAAGATGTTTCTAGGAACTGATTTCCCTCTATGTCCCCATTGTCTGGATTTGCTGGAGTGCTAAGAAGCAGTGCAGGCAACATTCTGAACAGTGAATTGTTGTCCTAGAGAAAGTATGTTTGTGCAGTTAAACAGCCCTTGTCTTTTGAGAGACAGAAATGTGTGCTTCCCCAGGTGACATGATCTCTCAAGACCTACCAGTTCAAGAATTCTAAGGTGGCCACTAGATACTTTAACCCCACCCATCCTCCACAAAAAAGAGGACACTTATTTGCACCAAAATTGCATATGGTGATATATATTTACAGATGCAAATTCTTAAATAATTGCAATCATTTAAACAGAAAAAGAGTACATCTTACCCAAGTGGGCAAGACTGTGTGTTGAATATAAGTTCAAGGTCTCTGCTGCTTTCCCTTGATATAGTTCTTTGAACATGACAGTCCTTCAGAAAGAAGTCACTAAAGGACTGGAAAGTAGGGCAGAAGGCCACTCTACAGTGTTCCTTGTGCACAGACAGAAAGGCAGGACAAAGTGCCATAACAATAAGGGTCACTCATCAAAAAGACCATAAGAGCCAGTGTTGCTATAGCCTGCCATCATTCTGCAAGGGGGGCAAGAATGGCTAAACCAGCTATTTTGTTTTGTTTTTAGATATTTCATGATTGTGCTTGTGTTCATACTGGTTCATTAGAACAAAACAAAATAAAAGCCTAACTGTTTTAAATATATTTATAAATGTTTTCATTACAGCTACACATTATTTTCTTTTAAAAAACACTTAATAATATCACAAAAGATATTTGCTTGTGGAACATATAACAAAGAAAAATCAATCAAGCAAAGTTTTCCAAGCAGATATACCTTTTGCCATCATCCTTGGCGAAACATTGACAGGATATTTATTTATTTATTTTGGACCAACCAAAAGTTACAAAATAGTTAGCTAAGGGTTGTTGAACTCTTCTTCAAGCCAGGTTTTCTTTCTTTTTTTAGGACATGGTTTACTTTCAGATATGCAGAAGATGTAATTTTAGAATTTTTAAATATAAACTTTTCTTTCCTGAGAGTAACGAAATTCTATGTATTGGATGGAGTCATTGTGTGTGTCTAGGAGGGGACCCACATTACAATTGTGTACTGAGCCCTCCGAAATGATGCTTGGATCATGGCAGTGAGGGGATTGAAAAGGAGAGTGGGGGAGACAGATGTGACCCTGAGACTCAGTCTGAATCTCTCTCTGTGGGACAACTATGGCTAGTTGCCTTTCTGCAGCATCCCCTTCTCACAGTGTCCAACCAGTTGACTATGGGAAACCTGTAAGAAAGACTCGAACATAGCAGCACTCTTCCGATATCTTTCCCATGAATGAAATTCAAATATACAAGGGTAAATACCTGTATCCAACAAGAAATGCTGCTATTATGAGCAAGCTATTCTGTGCAGGATTTATTTGTTTATTAAAGCCATTTCCTTGAATTTTATCAATATTAAGCCAAAATAACCTTTTCTATCATCGAACAAAGAAAGGCACACAAAATACTGGAAGATACCAAATAGTTTTAACTAGTATTTTATCGTCTTGACCATTCTTCAAGTTATGTTCCTTTTACATCTTGGACACCATGCTCAGCATACACACACATCATTTAGAATATTTTTTGCTGCTGCTCTTTTCATAGCACATTTTCATAGAATCATAGAATTGTAGATTTGGGAGAGGGACTGCGAGGGGTCACCTAGTCCAACCCTTTGCATCGCAGGAATCTTTTGCCCAACATGAAGATCGAACCGACAATCCTGAGATAAAGAGTCTCATGCTCTGTTGACTAACTGAACACAGTGAGACTCATTTCTTAGTAGACATGCACAGCTTTATATAGACTACTCATTATTTCTCCCTTTGCTTAAACATATTTCAGAAATGGGATCCAGGCAATGAGAGTCATAGCCCAATTCTATGCATGATGAAGGTAATTAAGAATGTAAGAAAAACCTCTGCTGGATCAAGCCAGTGCCCCATCCTGTCCTCACAGTGACCTATCAGATGCCTGTGGCAAACCCACACACAAGTTCTGCCATTTCCTCTAGTAATCCAGGTAACATGCAACATGTACTGTATTTTTCGCTCTATAAGACGCACCTAGTTTTTGGAGGAGGAAAACAAGAAAAAAAATATTCTGAATCTCAGAAGCCAGAACAGCAAGAGGGATCGCTGTGCAGTGAAAGCAGCAATCCCTCTTGCTGTTCTGGCTTCTGGGATAGCTGCGCAGCCTACATTCGCTCCATAAGACGCACACACATTTCCCCTTACTTTTTAGGAGGAAAAAAAATGAGTCTTATAGAGCAAAAAATACGGTAACTTGCCTAGAAGTACTAAGATAAAATTTTTATTTATATTCCATATACCTTGCAAATTATAGAGTCTCAAAATGTTTTGAACCCCCATGGAAGTCAGCTAAAAATGAGAAACTCATTTTCCTCTCCAGCTGCTTAGGTTTCCATCAGTGCAATCTGATATATGTCTACTCAGAAATAAACCTCACTGAGTTCAATGGGACTTACCCCAGGTACATATGGACAGAATTGCAGTTTAAGGCACATTTGCCATATATAGCTCTCTTTGCCAGGAGGTATTAGTAGAGCTTACTCCTGAATAAACATGCATAAATTGGCACTGTAAATCCTGAAGACATGGCATTCTGATTTGTCTTTAAATTGCTTTAAATATGGTACTTACCTTCTTGCCTGAAATATATCGTTAGTTTAGCATTAATACATCGTTCTGTACATGAAATGGAATGCATGAAATGCGGAGAATCTGTACCAAAACTAAGAGCCTATACCTTGGAGCAGCTTCAGGTTCCTTAGGCAGGAGTGATTCAGCAGCAGCTGATTTTGGCTCGGTAATGTCCTCATATGGGTCCCCTTCCTCTTCTCCTTCATCATAAGCAGACATTGCTTATCAAGCACGCTCCTTTCAAATATGCTGTTAGTGATACCAAATTAAAAGCAGCGTTAGTTCCAGATGAAAATAAGCTGTTGAACCTTTAAAAACATACTATTGCTATCCGTCAGAACATTCCTGCAAATGAAATTATATTGTGAGAGGGCTCATGTAGTTGTGGTTTATACAAACACATCAACCATGTTATCTGCATCCTTTCTATCCCCTTTCCCTGCTTAGCATTGCTTCATGATAAATAGACACTATCCTTCTTGACCAAGTGACCTACACTATTTCTTGATAGTTTTCTTTGGGGGGGGGGTTAGTTAATGTGAATTATGGAGTGGAAAGAATTGACACTGCATAGTTTGATAGCCAGTGAATTCTTGTAACTGGCATTATATCTGGGCTATTGAAATGTTTTGTACAAGAGGCTGCTTTTGGCAATGGTTTGGAGATGACTGCTTGCCCTGCTTGGGGGTGGGCAGGGGTGGCTGGTTGTGGCCCCCCACTGTCCCCAAGGGGTGAAAGCCAGCCAGACCTCTCACAGCCAGCAGCTTGGGCTGGCAAGATACCCAACCACCCTGGAATTTTGAACTGCTTAATCATGGGGTGGAACCTGGCTGGCAGATCGGAGTCAGGAAGTCTTTACTATTGTCTGCCTCGGAATAAAAGCTGGCTGCGCCTGGGTCACTCCAGTTCAGGACCATGATGGTCACATGAACAATGCCACATCAAGTCTGACCTTAGGTAAGGGGGAAGCCATCCTTCTGCAGGATTAAGGCACTTGAAAAACTCCCAGATTATACTCCTAAGCAATCTTTCTGGTCTGTCTTGCCAAGATGGGACTCAAGAGGCATGGAGTTAACTTTGCTTGGATCCTTTTTGAATGGTCGGGGGACTTGGCCTTTGGGATGACTTAGGGTTCTATTTTGTCCCCTGACATCTTTTTGACCAGATTTCTTTTGGCATCCCTGTGAAACTGCTGTAAGAAGTCATCTGGAGCCTTGGGTTAAAATGTCAACTATGTGGATGACATAACTCTACCGTTCATTTACATCTACCAAATCCAGGAGACTGAAAATTCTGAATGGAGGCATTTTGGGATGGATCATGAGGGCAAAGAAGTTGAAACCTGAGCCAGGTATGATGGAGGTATGTGGGTTGGCAAGCCAATTAGGCAGTGGTTTGCAATTGATTTTAAATGATGTTTCATTCCCTATGAAAACCCAAGTTTAGTAATTTTGGGGGGTTCCCTGTCCCCCACCCCCCAGCCTTTTTCATTTTTCCATTTAGATCCTTATGGGGGGAAAGGATACACACACAAAATGGCAGAGTTGTTGTTATAGGGCTTCACATCTCTCTGCGTTACCTCTCTGCCTTGCTAATGTTGAAATAAAATGTTGGGACTATCATGTTCCTTCAAGCTCATGGTTCCCTAAGTAACTATAACATTCATGCTTGCTGGTCTTTACAGTTTACCAGGTTACTAAATCTCACCAGGTCGCTGCTGGAAACAGGGTTACTATATCTATTATGAAGGGCAAAACAGACTTGCAAACTACTTTGCCACTATTTGTTCTTATTCTTTACTCTCCCATTTAACTCAAAGTACATTTCTCACGAAATAAATAAATGGCTTACCTCGTATATATATAAATATCCCACAATTCTCTTTTAAAATGGCTCATTTAGTTTTCAGGTGTTCACTGTGATCTGAAGACATCAGCAGGCTTTTGAAGAGAAGGACTTTACAAAAAAAAATCCAGGCATCCCCTCATAGAATGCTTACAAGCTGCTCAAAGCATCATTGTTTCTAAGTAACCAGTATGATGTCACACTTAGGGAAATCTAAAAGACTAGACTACCACTCCACTTCTCCTGTTCAGCCTTACTAGGGCACCTGCTCATGACAGATCAGAATAGGTAATTATGTAAGATGGGGACTAAAACCGAGAGTAATGTGTGTAACTGAGGTGTGGTGTGTATGTGTGCATTATGTTACCTAAACATCTTTCTGTTGCCAAATATTTGGAGGGGGTTAAGGTAGGGGCAGGCCTTATAACCGCTCTTTCTCCTTCCCCAAACACCCCCCAATTTTATCCAAATCAACACAGTAGCTGAGGGAAGCTGGTACAAAAAGAAAGGATATCTGGAGCCCTCTGTCTTCTCTATAATCTAAGCACGGTCTTGAGAGTTATTTTATTCACATGAAAACTGGATGTTGTTGGACTCAACTCTCATCAGCCCCTGCCAGCACAACCAATGACTGGGGATAACTGGAGTTGTAGTCCAACATCTGGAGGGCCAAAGATTTCCTATCTGTGCCTTACTCTGCAATGTCATTGACTTTTTAGAGTGGGCTGTGTCTCTTTTCCAGGGGCGCTTGGACAAACCTCCAGTCATGGGTGACTTTGGGCCAGTCCCCATCTCTCAGCTTAACCTACTCATAGAGTTGCTGTGAGGGTAGAGTGGGGAGCGGGAGAGCCATGTAGAGAGCCTGGAGTTATTCAGAGGGGAAGTGTGATATAAATTGAACAATAAATAAATAAATATATGTAGTGGAAATTTCAGTATGTCATTTGACTTCTGTAAATTAGATTAACATAGTCCATTAAGACATTAAGACTTCATGCTCTTTTAAGCTGTCCTGAAATTCTGTTTCCCTAATGGTTCGTTTATAATGATATACTTTCACATTTATTTATTTAATAAGTTTTTTCCCCAAGTTGCATTTGTCATTTCAAATAATCTTTTTTTTTTTGTACCTAAAGTTTATTGATGAATATCAGACCAATTAAAATGAGAATACGTGCTTTTATTTCCAAAGGAATGTGAATTGCACCCAGAGTAAATGTTTTTTCTAATACTCAGAGATCACGCCTATTGTCCAAAAGAAGAAATATACTGCTACATGCAGTCTATTATCTGTCTAACCTTTTGATGTTTCTTTTTGAGAACAATCAGAAGAGGGTTAACACTGCTGGAATGGTTGCACTATGCCTTCCTCTTGCAACTTCAGTATCTACACTATACTTTAAAAATAGTAGTATATTGCTTTCAACAGTAGTGGCTCCCTACAAAGAATCCTGGGAGCTGTAGGTTGTTAAGGGTGTTAAGATTTAGGAGGAGAATCATATTTCCTTCACTCAGTTATAATCCCCATAGTGGTTTATCAGTCAATCCCTCTTCCCAGGAAACTCTGGGAACTGTAGCTCAGTGAGAGGAATATGAGCATCCCAAAAACTCTCAGCACCATTAACTAGTTCCCAGGATTCTTTGTGGGGAAGTCATGAGTTTAAAGTGGTATGATAGTGCTTTAATTGTACAGTGCTTTAATTGTGCTTTTCAGTGACAGGACAGAGAAAGGAGAAAAGTTGTTAAGTATTTAAATATTTATAAACTGCACTTTCATATAAAGTATAAAGTTATTATATACAGTTCCCCTGTGTTAGCACTGCAAAAAGCGTTAGCATGGAGGTAGAATTAATGACATTGTTTTGAGAACAGCTGCATTAATATTGGAATGCACATGCAGATTGAAGTGATGCCTGATGGGAGGTCAAATGTAATAGAACTACCTCTATGGTAAGCATGTTGTACTATCAGGATGCTTAACCTGGAACACTGCCGTTGGATAAGCAGGCTTTGATAGGGTCCAATAATATAGTTTATCAGCTTATATGTGATACCTTTTCCTAGACAATCAGAAGCTTGCAAAAGTTAACCATGCTTTACAATTTCAAATTATGTGTTCTGTCATGTGAGGCTCTCCTTGAAGATAGTCTGGAGGCTGCAGTCCAAAACCTGCAGCAATGTCCAAAAAGCCCTAGCCTGGCTTTTGGCAAGCATAGGCAAATGAAAACACACTGCTGCTCAACTGTGCTAGCTACTCATACATTTTCAGACAATATTCAAAGTGATGTTGAGAACTTTAAACCCCACTGTCACCTGAAGACTACATCAGATATCACCTCTCCCCATATAGGCCCATCTATCTGCTGAGGTCAACTTCAAAAATTCTGCTTCAGGTTCCCTTAGTTTGGTTATTAGTTTGGAGTATTAGAACTTCTGCAACAAGAAGCAGAGCTTTCTTTGTATTGCATTATATGTTATATTAAGGAACAATTCCTACAGATTGTATATGTAAGTTTATCTCCAGCTTTAGAAATTTGCATAAGCCTCACATTTTTGTGAAGGCGTATGGATTGGAGAATCTTGTGGAGGTTTGGTTGTTATATTGTTTCAGGTTCTTCTTTTTGTTGTGCTGTTCTGGTGATAGGGAGCCCTCCAGCTGGTGCCTGACATACAACTCCCATCAGCCCCAGCCAGCATCGTCAATGATCAGGGAAAATGGGAGCTGGAGTCCAGTGAAACCTGGACAGCCACAGATTCCTCATCCCACCCCCTTTGTGATTATAGTTTTTATATAAGAATTTATATAATTGCTTTTAAACTATGTTGGGTGCTATCTTGAGCACTGCAATTTTGCTTTATCAAAATATTATAAATAAGATACAATATGTTATGAAATGTCCCAATTCCTATTTTAGCAGGAGCATAAACTAGAATAACCATTGTTTGTTCTAAGAGGTCAACAGACTGGGTGACAAATAAGGAAGAAACTCTCCTCTGCAGCTTAGCAAGGGACACAGAAAATATAAGAGACAATCTGATAACATTAACCATGATCTGACATAGATAATGGCTTCTGAGCTGATTATCTTGTGTATAAATGTGTTCCTCCTAGATAAATAGAATGTAGGATTTATCAGCAACAACAGTAATATGAATTTAAAATACAGTGTGCACAAACAGAAAGTTCAGGTAGTTTTATTATGTATTATGGTGTTAAGATACCTAAATAATTACATTATAGAGAACCAAAACAAAAACAATGGCTTCTAAAGCATATTCACAACCAAGTATAATAAACAATTAATACAGATTGATTTATACATTAGTAACTGTATACAGAGATGCAAAATTCGCTTTAGTGAGAGACACAATTTTAAACCTTAGATAATTTGTGGCACAAAGCAAAAAACACAAAACCAGAGAAATACAAATCTCATAACTCTCTCTCTTTTTGATTAGACATTTACAAGCTGTTTGCACCCAAGTTTCTGAACATTCACAGTTTGAGAATCTGAGGTTCTGATTCAGATCTCTCCAGTTGCAGTGCATTACAGACA